>NC_041030.1:622790-1245580 GCF_900634625.1 Parambassis ranga | reverse complement strand
TTCTATAAGGGAGTTACATTGAACTGCAGTTTCTGTCAGGCACCTGTCCCAGGAAGATTTGTGTGTATGTGCACGCAATTATTTCTGCTGTATTTTGAAGAACATGAGACTAGGGTCACATTTACCACACCAATGACAAGTTGTTGTCAATAAGTGCAAAATATCAAGCTAGGAAGGAAAGCAATAATAAACCCCATGCTGTATAAAATACAGCATTTTACTATTTAGTCCTGCTAGTAAAGGGATAATACAAATAAATATATTTTTGTGGAACTGTCAGATCTTCTTTTTGAAATATTTTCTACTGACAACTAAATTTTATGTATTAATAAGTTTCAATATAACGTAGTTTATTTATAGTGTATATGCTGACCTGGAAAGCACTAACAGTACCTGAATTTCTCAAGAATTCAGCCCAGCAGAACTTCTCCACTGCCTCGGTTTGGATACCTATAATAATAAACAGACACATAAAACAGTGCTATTTATAAAGATTATACTCAACAAAAGAGCCAACAAACAGTTTTCAATGTAAACAAAAATACTTTAAGTATTATTATGATTAACCAGTGACAAGCCTGCAAAATAAGCTTTTTTTCTAGGGTGGAGTGACCCAGAGGATTTTGTCTAATCTATGAGGGACATTTGCCAAACAAGGCCACTGGTAGGAAAGAACACGGAAGAGTGATTTGGGATGTCCTACATGGCATAGTGGCCAATGGCAAGAGCAAATACAACTCTAGCACTGCAGACAGTATGATAAAGGGAAGAAAATGTCAAAGCTGATTAATGTAACACTTCCACGGTGACTGAGGAACGCAGAGAAACAGGCAGCGATGCACACCCTGCAGAGCTTACCTTGGGGTTGGATATAGATTTTACTGGTCTGGGACACCTTTTCAGGGGAAAAAAATAAAAAAAAAGAAATAAAAATGTGTGGTTAAAACAAGTGCACATGCACATCAGTGTTTAAAGTCAATTGGTAAACATGGGAAGTGTTTGTTTATACAAATTACATTTGATTATTACTGACCATGCACCCCTTATTTATGCCATTTATACCAGACAATAGAAACAACCATTTAAAAAGCTCTTTGTGTGCTAAACATATCTAGACAAAATATAAACTTTAAAAAGAGTCAGGAAAGCTAAGATAATGGGGTGCTACAAAATAAATCAGAGGGTATTGGAAAAAAAATGACTGGATGTTATCACACTAGATCCATCCCCCATGTGTGTTTTTCTGTCACAATAAAAAAGCATGGCAATGCCTCTCAGTGCCTGTCCTGCCTGCCTGCTGTCAGCACTAAATGGCAGAGATAAAGCATGCCACTTTCCTCAATCTGCAGCCCACGGCGAGAATCTAATCTGAAAATAAAACACTGCAATACTGTTTTAATGGCAGACTGTTATGGGACCGGGCAGGATATTGTGTTTGTATTGTAAAAGGCCTGCTGTTGATAATGTCACTTTCCTCCTGTCTGTTGATGCGCCTTTTGTTTTTTATTTGATCTTTTTTTACAGCTGCACTGGGAAAAGAATAGCTAAAATATCTTTATGACAGTCTAATTGGTAAGTTTATAATGGTGGTTATATTTATACTGATGAACCAGTAATTAACACATACAGACTTAGATATATATCTATTTCACCTACATCTCCAAACCAACCCTCTCTTTGTTGTCATTATTATTTCATCATTACTTATCTTAAAATGTAAGAATGATACAGTATGATCCCTAGCAGCCAGAATATCAAAACACATAATCATACCAAAAATATCTCTGCCTCTTCTTTCAGTTTCTCAGTAAAAGCAACAGCAAATCTAGATGGAAAAAAACACACTTCATTACCACTTGTTGAAGCCATTTTAGGCTAGAATTTTTAACCTTTTACAAATAATGACAACTTTGACAACAATAATGGAAAAAAGATTGATACTAAGAATAAATAAGAAAAGTCTTAAGACTGAGGCTGAGTACATGAGAGCCAGGAATACATGCGAGCAGGCTTGAAGGCAAATTATTTCAGGATGAATACACCAAGACTACAATAAGGAAGAAAGGGGAGAATATGGAGCAGAAAACAGTGGGGAGATATTAATTTGCATGCATGTGTGCGTACATTTTTAAATGGGCCAACAGGCTCTAGGTGGTGACTGAATTTTATGATCAAGGTTTGTGTGAGAAGGCATGAACAGCAGGGGGTGTGTGGATTGAGATGTTTGAAGTCACGAGAGCTGGATTGCCCCAGTTCTCCCAGAAGGCAATTATCCCCTTAGATTTACTAGATGAATGCCATACCATCTATTTGCTTCATAATGAAGACAGAGACACTGGGGACGGATGTCAGGGCACGGGACAAGATATTGATAAGCCTTTGCTGTAGGGGAGGAGAGAACACACAAGCTGCTCTGCTGGGGTTATACTCCAGTGTAAATTCTCATTCTTTCATGATAAGAACTCCAGGCAACACAAGATGCTGTACTGATTCAGACACTTTTTTTCACCCACTGATAACTGATCTACTCAAACTTTTTGCAACAATTCTGAGGGAGAAATACACTTGCCTTAATAATAGAGGCTGGCTTGACTGAACATTTATAGAGTCGGTGGTCAAACTTACAACTCACACTTCAGGATTGCAACATGTGCATAAAACCTCTCTATAAGGAAGTGAACAGTAGAAACAGTCACATAACGTGTTACTATAGTGTGTTGACTGATGTATTAATATGGCTGCTCCAAAATGTATCTCCTCCTGACAGAGCATAATTGTTGCAACTTTCTTGTGGCAGACATGTTTCAGACATGTTGCTTTGTCATAGCAAAGCAAGCTAATGCTAATAATCTCTTCATTCCATTAAAATGTCACATGTTAGAATGAGTGAATGAGCATGAACACTAACTGGGACCCTAACTGGTTGCTCCTAAATGGAACACATCCTTAATTATTGTCATGAGGTGGGCCTGTGTATCTTTTCCTACATTGAAATGCTGTAAAAGCAGTGTATGTCAAAATCATTTGGTATATCTAATTAACAGATTCCAAATACATTTCACTTAGCAAATGTGGCACTTTATTTATTTTATTTTAAGTGTTGTGAGAAGAAGTGTACAGTCTGTGAAATGTGTTTAATGGAGGCGTAAAATTCAGGCACACATTTAGGCCTGTTGAAACTTCAGTTTCTTTTCTTTTTTAAATGTAGTAGTCAGTTTGTAGTAACATCACCTGGCTTTCAGTAGCACCTGCTCCATAACCACACGCTTCTGCTCAACTTTCACATCTTCATTTATGTCTGTTCCGCCAAAGACAACGCCATAGGGTATTTGGATGTCTGTGAAGAACAGAAAAAACAAGCTGTAACCTACAACAGCAAATCTACCATTCAGCCGATAAACATGAACAGACCATGTAACAGCAGACATTACCCAAGAGAAGTCTGCCTGCTCTGAACAGGTGAATAGCCAAGGCTCCTTCAAATGAAGAATTCTGAGACACTAGATTTGCCACATCAGCAGATGAGTGAAATTCCCCTGCATCTCTGAGCTCACATGTGTGTCCTGCTGATTCAATGTGGGACCTACATTGAAACATATTTGAATGGGGGTTGGTGACAGGAAGACGATGTGGTTATGTTAAGTTAGTGGTTAATCGTGTTAGGTGAGGTAGGCAGTTGTTCTATTACAGCTGCTTTATTACACAGTAAGACAGACAGTTTCTCAAGCACTTTATTTATATATGACCCGGGTTTAGAGCTAACCTCACTCACATTACCTAATGCAGTCTCACAGCCTAATAAATATCTAAGTCGCTACATGAAGCCAGCGACACTCGATACGATTTACCTTATTCTCTCAGCTGTTGTATGGTTTCCAGTTTTGGGGTTGAGAGCGGCAAGAAATAGTAATTTCATATCTCCAGTAAAGGCTACTTTAAATTTCAACGCCTATCACATTTCCTGAAGTCATAGCCTCTAGTTTACACGTAGAGTAACACCAACAGCAAGAAGCGATACGGAGAGCTCTTCCTGGTAGCGCACCACGCTTGAAATGTTTACTAGTCCGTCCAATATTATGCTCCGCCTGGAAACAAACATCATTTAGCGGTCCTGTCTTACTGTCTTCAGCGCTTTTGATTGGAAACCTATTTTTATATTGAAGCCGAAAAACACCAACAGCACAATACGATATGCTGATAACGTTGGAATAGTTTCAGGATCAGCAGTAGGACAAAAAACTCGCCAACCCGCATTACCACTTCCTTCACCAATGGAACATAGTGTGCGGAAACAGAACAGATCTCTATATTGTGTGGATAGACTACGACGAGCTGTTTACATACGACGCGTCGGCTCTACGTCATTTGTAGATCGTCTCCGGAACGACGCAAGCGTGACGGGTTTACACTGAGCCGTGTGTCACGCGATAGTACTGTGACACTGTTTTTGTTGACTTCCAGTTCTCGTTTGATAAAGTGTTGAACAAACACACGACAAACTCAACAATTGAGCGGTTGCCATAGGTTAATGGAGATAACTCATGACCACTGGGACGTGCTTCCATAATTTAAGGTAATGTAAAACCAAACTCGTAGCAAGCTGTCGTTATGCTAAAGCTAGCGTGAGTGTGTACTGAGCTGAGTGCTTGTGTTGCATATGGTTTAGAAATAAAGGCTGTTACTTGGACAACCCAGATGTTGTGAACTGTGGCGCAGCTATGACTTTTCTCTGTGTAAACTAGCGACAACGCTTGTAACACGTATCAATAATTTATCTACAGGTTCTAATCCTAAACAGGAAGAAACCTCACCCCTTGAAGTTGGTTGAGAATGGCTAATAACAGGGATGCCAATGAGAGCACCCCTCTTCTGGACTCAGGCTCTGGGAGCAGACCTTCACCACCATCAGTCTTCCAGGGAAGGAGACTGGCGTGTGCAGCCATCCTACTGGCTGAATCATTAGAAAGAATTGCCTTCTACGGCATCACATCTAACCTGGTTCTATTTCTCAATGGCAGTCCTTTTTATTGGGAGGGCACTCAAGCAAGTCAGGCACCTCTGATGTTTATGGGAGTTACTTACCTGATTTCACCATTTGGAGGCTGGCTGGCGGACGCATACCTAGGAAAATTCTGGACCATTGCTTCAAGTTTGATCCTGTATTTTATTGGCATGCTATTTTTCCCATTCATTTCAAATGATGACACCAGGGTACATCTATGTGGAGAAGAGATGGCATTTCCTGTGCAACCTGTTGAGTGTCTGAGCACAAACAGTACCCCACCAAAAAATGTAACTTGCCCCGTTCGCGCAGCATATTGCGGCCCAGTAATCTACAGTGGACTTTTTTTAATTGCGTTAGGTGTGGGTACAGTGAAGTCCAACATCACTCCATTTGGGGCAGATCAGGTATGGTATAGCATATTTCCTTCATATTTGAAAGTCTGTTTAAAAAGGTGAGGACATAGAGTTGATGTTGTATTGAAGATCCATGACTTGAAAGATATGTCTTCAGGCACAGGCCCGTGGAAAATTGGGTATGCAGTGAGACCTCACAGAGGTCAAACATGTGATTGGATTTCTGTTAAACCATGACATTTCACTGAGACACACGAGATCTTGATTGTAACAGTCATCTATAAGTATTTTATTCCAAAACAGAAATTTTGGATTAGATTCAGACACAGCAAACGTGACAGACACTAAGGAACAACACTTTTATTTTTAACAAAATGTGTGTTTTAACAAGAAGTGAAACACATCTGTCAGATTGACCAGCTACGAGAAATTTACAGGAAATGTTATCAATGCAGTCATTGTTTCTCAAAATAATCTCACCACAAGTGGATAAAACCTTTCAAAGGAGACTTGTGAGTGAATGTGATTAACACTTGAATCCACTATATGCTTGTTACAGAAGTTTTATATTTTCTTTTAATGCTGCTTTTTATCATATTTAAATATACAGCAAGCAGTAGAGCAAAGCAAGAGAAAAATAGCGATATGTAAAACATCAGCTAAGATATTTCTAGTGTTCTAGATCTGAATATGGATTGAAACTGAGTTTACTCCTACATGTGACCTGATTCCAGTCTAAGACATAATGATGGTACCCTCCTGCTGTGTAGAAAATGCCATCGTGATTGTTGTGAATTTGCAACTTCACATCATAAGCATAAAGTTAGTGGGGGCATACACTGTAGCAGGATACCATGGAAACTGTGTGTACAGCCTGGACTAGATAGATCTCAAAGTAGGGACAGGACACTACAGCAGAATTTGAAAGGAAGGGAAATATTACAGCTGTACTATGGCCTATTTGTTTCACTTTATGTGTCAGGCTGTGAGCAGGGTAAGATACAGATCATATTCTGTTCAATCAAAGGTCAACACTAAAACAGGATTTCACTTTTATTCTAGCATAACTAAAAGCTGGAGGCAGTAAAACCTCTTACCCAACTGATCTTGTCTCAAACTAAACGTAATAGCAGCCAAAGCAAATGCTCAGTCGGTAACATGGCAATATAATGTTTAATTTTGTAAGTACCACTACAAAACCGCAGTGCAAAGAGGAATCCCAGAACAATTTACACCGTGTGTCATGGTATTATCTTCTCAGCAGTTATTTGTTGCTGCACCAGTGCATATTTTGTGCGCCTATGTAAAAGACATGTCTTCTTAATCTTGCTTTGATAAAATCTTTGCCTCCATAAGGACAACGTCCTGTAGGATTAAGCAGTGTCATAATGAGAACATTATTTGTCTGTATAGATGCTTAACAGAATTGATTTTAATTTTGCAGATATATAGTTATATAGATATAGTTTAGCTATATTGCAGGTTATCATTGCAGATTCTGCTGAAAGGCAACATGATTTAAGGTCAGGCATGGGATTGTTACTATACCTAAGACTCACTCACTCTGTAGTATTTGAGTCAAATGCAATTGCACAGTCATTCCCTGCAGTTTCAGCTTGTGATCATTGTTCCTCTTTGTCTGTGTCAATGTTCCATTATGTGCTTTTGGTTTTCAGGCTGTAACACATTTTGTGGTTTTGCTGACCGTTGCATCCACCGCTTAAATGTGATGTTTTTGTGTTTCTAGAATCGCCGACATGATTAGTGTTACGTCTCATTTATTTAACGACATTTTGCTTGTACTTTTCATGACAGCAACTGCACGTGTGACTGTCATCCTGTACTGTGTCTGCTACAGGTTAAAGACAGAGGTCCAGAAGCCACCCGCAGATTCTTCAATTGGTTCTACTGGTGCATTAACCTTGGAGCCATCCTGTCTCTGGGAGGTGTGGCCTACATCCAGCAAAACTTCAGCTTTGAGCTCGGCTACATAATTCCCTCTGTGTGCCTTGGAGTGTCCTTTCTGGTCTTTCTCTTGGGACGCACTGTTTTCATCACCAAGCCTGCTGATGGCAGCGCCTTTACAGATATGTTCAAGATCCTGGCTTTTGCGTGCTGTTCACAGAAAACAAAAGAGCCAAACCTGCTCCGGTGAGAATGGCATATCACTTATATGTGTGTTAAAAAAAAAAAAAAAAAAAGGTTATACAAACCTAGAGGAAACAAAAGTTGTAAAAAAAAAAGAAAAAAAATAACCTTCTGACTGGCAAACAGAGCACTCACTTTAACTGTAATCATGTAAAGCATTCATCAGTCTCAAAGAAAAACCTTTAGCAGTATAGGGACTGATCCTGCAGAATAACACAGCTAGGTGTTGTTGATAGACCTTTATCTTAAAGCTGTCTTTGATCCCCCTGTATAGGTATATATATTTTTCCACTGGTTCGTGCATCCATCTTCATTCCCTGTGGTAAAAAGTTATTCTGAAGTGCTGATACTTGACTTTGAACGAAAGTAGCACAATCGGCTCAAAACTTGACATTGAATATTTTAAGTTGGACAATCCCGCAGCCTTTCAAGAATTCCTTATTAAGACATTTTCTCTAGAGATGGGGATTATAGGCTTTAGAATAAAGTTTCTCTCCTATCTCTAGAAGTGTTGTTATTTCAGGGTAAGATGTTCACAAAAATCATTTTATGTTATTAATCACACTGTAGTTCTAAGATTTTTTTTCTTGTTTTTGCTCTTATGAAGCAACAAACCAACATTACTAGACAACGCCAAAGTGACTTACGGAGGAAAATTTCCAGAAGAAAAAGTAGAGGAAGTGAAATCACTGGTGAAAATCCTTCCAGTTTTCTTTGCACTTATTCCTTACTGGACTGTGTACTTTCAGGTAAGATCAACCCATGTTAAGAGAACTGAATTCAAGGGACATGTTTTACAAGAGGAAAAATATGAAGTCAATAAATATACATACACCAGTTTGGTAATTAGTAGACACACACTTGTGTTAAAGTAGAGAAGAGTATTTTTTGCCTCAACTTTAGTGAAGAATTGTTTTGCACCAGACACCCTGGTGATCACAAAGAGGAGAATGACTTCATGCTGATTCTTTAATCTCCTTATTATGTTGCAGATGCAGACAACATACATCCTGCAGAGCCTCCATCTGAGGATTCCTGATATACCCTCAAACAGCAAAGCTGACTCCCATCAGGTAAACTAAATTGAACACACTCGGTATGAGTACCTGTTTATGCCTTATTATAAAAAGCTTCAGTGTGATCGGGCGTTGTAACTACTATTGAATTACAGTGAATTAGACATACCACTATGGAGTTCTAACCAGCTCCCTCACAAGCACTTTTAAACTAGATTTTTCACTGCTAAAACTAAAGGAGTCAGTAGGTCACTGAAACACAATGGTAGGCAACAGCTGGAAGCTGCAGCAAAGGCTGGTAATGCCTTAGAGATTAAGTCAGAACTTCACAGACTAATACCTCACAGATTAGCAACCTTGCTGTGATTGTATCTCTGTCTCTCCACAGCAGCGCCTCCACCTGCCCCTGTCTGAGTGTTGCTGCTGTTTGTTTCTGACTGACACATTGTATGTTGAGTTCTGGAGAGTTTTGATGACTGATGATCATTTAGCAACAGCAATTGAATAGACTAGATGGATGCATTATGTGTACTATAATATGCCTACTCTTACACGTTTACAGGCATTAGAGGTGGTAGCGAAGTGTACAGATTTGAAGGAAATGTGAAGTGAAACACTTGTATACCTGTATACCACACAGTGTAACATGTTGTTCCATAACTGACATATTTATATTCATATTTCACAATAATAAGCACTAGCAATTGTGATGCTGTGAAAATATGTGGCATTAGTATATCTTTATTTTTTATCTATTTTTTTAGGAGCTGTATTGACAGTTTATTTCTTTTAGACTTTTATCTTCCATCAAAAACGGAACTAAGCCCTTTCTGCTACCAGCCACAACACTTCTCAACATCAAAAGAGAAGTGAGATTAGATGCCTCTGCGATTTGCTCTCATCTGACACATTTCAATGACTAACCTGAAGAGGTACCACCCCTTCAAACAAACTGAACCCATAGTAAAACAGTTACTGTAATTATGAGGCCAAAGGTTGTGTTTCAAATTCTTAAAATCATCAACAATAACATTATTAATAACATATCTGTAAATGCTCTAATTCATCCAGGTCATAGTCATTTCCACGAGTTTAAATCGAGGCAACTGGAAAAAAAGCAATCCTTGGGTCCAGTTGCCTCGATTATTAATAATAACAATAATACAAAACTGCTGCACCGTATACTGTATATACTATTCCTGCACATATGCAGTTCAGTTTTAGTTAACAGAGGTGGGCCTGCTGGGACCTCTGTCATCAGTGCCAGGCTTTCCTCGGCAAATAAGACGTCTCATTTTGAACTTCCTCTCATTTTGAATATGATAATGCACAAACAGCCGACAAAAACACTCTCTAAGGAGCTGTGTATAGATTGCCAGCAGTTTCTCCTAGAAATGGAAATTCAATTTTAGAATAAATGATGCTATCAGAAGTGTTAAACCAGAGACGCATCAGGAGCTCAGATGGCACTTTGGAATTTGAATTGCAAAAAACAGCTCCAGCAGTTTGCACTGTTCTATTGCTCACTCAGTGGGCTATTGCCTAAACTTGTAGATACTTTGTGTGCTTTCAATTGATTTTCCATCTGATTGATATGTCATCCAGTCAGTTCACACAGTGTGATAATTCCTAGATTTAGATTTGAGCCCAAAATATTCTTTTCAAGGAACAGTTTGTTTCATATGTCCATTATATAGATAATAACAATGAAAATTTGATATCAATACTACTGCTTCTGCTACTATGTATTACCTACTACTGTTTATTCACCAACAATAAACTTATTGTGTGCTCTCCTTACAGGGAATTGAATTGAATTATTTGCCACTGCATTGTATTTGATTTTGACCACCTGGGGGTGCCAAAGCAGTATCAAGACTGTGCACAACACATGCACTTTTATGTGAACACAAACATTTGGTGAACTGTGTTGGAATGCACTGACATCCTCTGTAGTGTTCATGCTTTGGTACTTTTGCACATTTTTGTCTCATCTCTCTCTTCTCCTTGGATCCCCTAGATGACATTCCGCTTCCCAGCTGCCTGGCTTACCATGTTTGACGCAGTGCTCATCCTTATGCTGATTCCTCTTAAAGACAAAGTGGTGGACCCCATCCTGAAACGTCGTGGCCTTCTGCCCTCCTCCCTGAAGAGGATTGCGGTGGGAATGTTCTTTGTAATGTGTTCAGCTGTGGCAGCAGGTGAGTGCACTAGCAGATACTTTCCCGCTGTGCTGGCTTTTAAGTAGGCCAGACAAATCCTAAGATGACAATATAGTTAGCTCTTATTGTTGGCAATGGATAACTCAGGTGTAGTTCCACATCTGTGTCTCTTGTTAATTTTAATTAACCTGTCCTATTAGAAACACAGTTTCTGAGGAGTTTTAAAACACAACACTAATACATTAGGGTGCAAGGAATATTGTTTCTGAGGCAAAATTGATCTACTTCAGTTGATTTCTTTTTTATTGTTATTTCTTTTCAGCAGGCTGCTTTTTGTGGGACTGAGCAGATGGTCTGTTACAGGCATATTATCTGTCCCTGAATAGAAACATTACAATCCACCTGGCAAAGCCAGCAAAGCCTTGGGTTTGACCTTTTTTACTCTCATTCTGTACATCACAGGGACAGCTGTTGCATCCAACTTTCTGCTCCTGTGTGACTGCAGCCGCATGCAGCAGTGCTCCTCAGTCTTATTCACTCCCAGTCTGCTGATTATTTTAGAAATAAAGTCTCAGTGCAGCAGCACAAAATCTTGGTGCTGCTGCACTGATACATTCCAGCTAAAATGTTTTGTGAGACACACAAGCCTAGAGACGGGAAGAAAGCAAATCAGTAACTCTCTAGAGAATCAATGTGCATTATTTTTTCCACAACCACTGTTTTCACTCCCTTTGCAGGTGCACAATCCTCCACATACAATATGGACACTGTTGTGACCTTTGGATGTTGACTAGTGTGCTTTTGCCAATTCACTACATGCACTTACTGGTAATCAAATTTGACAGCAGGTGTGATTTTTCAAATGAACTGTTAGAAACAAACACACCATCAGTAATTTAAAGTACAGGTTCACATCACTTTAACAGCAGATTGAAAGGTTCCAACAAATGTTTCCATAATCCATAACATAAAAAGCAGTTTTCTATATGTATGCAGCAGTCCTGTGCAGTGAGTGCACTTCACCACAGTGGTATTAGTGTCCACCAGGTGCCATTGATTTGCTTCATATCAAGTATGATGCACATCAGATTTTACTGGTAATTCTGAAAATCCTCAACAGTTTGATTGAGCAAATGGTGCATCTCATTTGTAGCCTGAAGGTATGCTCTGCAAATTTAAGGAAATGGTATACTATGTGTGTGATGCTGGAACACACCTTGTGCCTGACATTCTTCTGGATGTGGTGAAGAAGAGGTGACAAAGTTTGTTGAGGAACAGTCTTCGTATATTTTAGTCTGAAAATTATTAAAGCTTGACTTAGCCTATCAAAAGCAGCATTTTCAGTCAGTGCAGTAAACGGTCTATTGACAAAAACTAATGTGTCTACTTTTCAGTTAAAGGAATATTTTCATTTCAGAGGACATGAGCTTTCCTACAAGGTGCTTTAACATTTTCATCTGAATGTTCAAAGGCCATTCAAGTATTTACTTTTCCATTTGGCTTCTTGAAAGAAAGTGCAATGCTTGCATTTGAATTCAGGCAAAATAAATTCAGAATATTGCAGAAAGCAATTTTGAGTTCCGGGAGTGGAGAGAAAGGGTTTACCCTGATGCAGTGGTTCGGGCATTGGTCACAGATCAGTAGGTGAATACACAACTAGTGTGCAACACACTTGTGACCTGGATTTTTATTACAGATCAGGTGACTGAAAATGCTTTGTAAATCGAGTTCTTGATGTACATTACAGTTTTATTGTAGCATATCTTCTGTTTATTTGAATAGGTGCTCATACAAAAATCATTTGAATCTGTGTGTCATTTATCCCTTGCTTCATATTCATTCAGTTGCACACCCCTGTGTGCTGCCCTAGAATAATATTACATTTTTACCCACATCCTCTGTTGGATTTATGTGTGTCCTCAGTGCTTATCTGCATCTGTCCACTAGCTAAATTATGTTGTTTAGAGACTGACAGATGGATAGCTGTGAATGTCCAAGTGTTGGGTCTTTTGTCCAGAGAATAGCCAGAATCGCCAGTTGAACACATCACATTGTCAGCCTGCCACTCTGTGTCCATAACAGCAGCCACACCGCTGCTGCTCAGCATTAGAATCACTTTCATCACCTTGTGCACGAAATGTGCAGGGCTTTGTCGTGATCAGTGCAGCAATATTTCACAGGGTTTCATCGTAGATACTGATACAGCCAGGAAACAACCGGACCTCCCATGTGCTGCAAAGGAATGGTTGAAGACATGCTGCCTAGCAGGCAGTGAACTGTTTCTGATCATTTGTGTACAACACTCCCAGACTTCAGGCTCACATAGTTATGAGGAACTGTCCTGACATTGGTTTGAAAGCAGTGTTTAGCCTGTTTTCTGATAAGTTTTTGTGCTAATCATGTTTGTTTAAAGCTCAATAGCTGTTAGGTGTCCAGAAAGATCTCTCTTTCTTAAAAAAAACTGGAGCAGATTTGCCAAGGATCATACTGTGTTGTCTGATGTGTTATGTTAAGGGAAAAGAAGCAGGGATGTGTGTATAAGGCTTGCTCTGGGCAACCCAGTGGCTGTGCTGCCCGAGATGGACGGCTGGTATTATAGGATAGCTGGATTACAAGGCAACAACTCCTCTCAAATATAGCATTAAGTGTAGTTATGATAGGAGGCTGTCTCTGGGAGTTATCTGGAAATAGCCGCTGGTTAGATAATAGCTATCGAAAAAAGCTTTTAGGAGGTGGCAGCAGTTGATGACAACTGCTTGGTTATTATTGGACCGTCTGTACTGTCCCATTACAAACTGCTAGAATATGGGAGCGTGCAGATGTGATCTTAATGAAGTGGTGGGGAAGACTTAAACTTGCTAAATCCCTAATGGACTGTCACTGAATCCTCTGACTCTGGCATCGTTCGGATGTTTGTATGGACTTTAGAGTAGTCTCTAAAGTCTTCTGATTCACCGAAAGCTATGTTTATATTTTAGTGTATATTCTGCAGAAACGTGTTAGAGTTTAGTTTTGGGCATCATTTCTTTCTGTACCACTAAGGTAACTGTTATTTTGCACTGTTTTCTTTGTCCACCCCGTCAGGTATCTTGGAGACCAAGCGTCTGGAGATCGTCAAATCCAACGGTACCTTTGACCAGGTGCTTGGCAATGTTACCTACCATGCAGCAGATTTACCAATTTGGTGGCAGGTGCCTCAGTACGTGCTGATAGGCATCAGTGAAATCTTTGCCAGCATAGCAGGTACAGTACTGTGGTATTGTGTTAAAACCTCTCATTTAATGCCATGTTGAAGTAAACACTATGACTTAGACCAACCATTAAATGCAGCTGTTCTATAATAACAAACACCATGCTTCATGGTGACCTGGGCTTGCCTCCTATCTTCCTGTAATCCAATGAAGACTAATTTGTTTGCTCTTTTTGAAAACCTTTATTAATTGCCAGTCTGCACCAGCTTAGTATGTTTATACTGTTTTATATTTCTATATCTAGTTGTAGGTCTGAAACAATTTGGTCATTCAGTATATTTATCAGCCTTTAGAAAGATAATGTTGCTGAACTTAGACTTGAACAACCCAACAAGAAACCCTAGATCATACATGCATCCACAGGCTTGAATGGTAGGCACTAGGCATGTGCCCATCAATGTCTCCCATCAATCTGAACACAGTAAACCTGGACTCAGACCGCATGACCTTTTTTTCTCTTGCTTGCAAATTTGCACTTCTTTTTCCATTAGCCACCACTGTAGAAAGGCTCATTTATAAAATTGATTGTTTTTGTTTTCTCTGACCACATTCATTACTAAAAGAAGGTGGTTCACCTCTATCCTTCCAGGCTTTGATATTGCACAGTTCTTAACCAGTTTTTTATAGATTCTGTAATTTCTCATGTTGATGCAATAGTTTGACCCTTTTGAAAACAGTAACATAAACTGAAGGAGGTTCTCACATGTTGCCAGAATAAATATATTAATCACTACAGGCACTCACTTACTTGCTTAGAGGACATCTTTATGCAAATGATTTTCACACCCGTCAGTGACCAGCCGCACAGTAGTGGGTTTTCTCTGCTCATTGTCCTAACAGATGCTGTGCATAGCAAGATGAATTACTACACATAATGTACAGCAGATACACTGCCCCGTATACTGCTGAGGGTATAATCACAGTGGCGACACAATTAACACTATGGCATAAACCTTTCACCTAAATGTTTATCCAGCTGTTGTGTTGACATTTAACACAATGAACTTAAATATTGTATGTGCCAACATATGTAATTGCAGTTGTAGTGTGTGCCCTGCTGCCACCAACTCGCACACACCCCCGCACTACATACCCAAAGGATATAATACTAATAAATACTACAAAGGAAGTTCACCTTGTAATTACCCAATTAATAAGCTTCACCAGCTGACACACTGTTCACAAGGATATATTACTCAGAAAATATTGGGGCATGCCAACAGTTTGAGTGGTTAAGAGGTACCACATATTAATTCCCACATTTAGAGGCATTGTATTGTTCATGCAGCTGTAAATAGTTCTTGATTTACTGCAAACCTGATGGTATGTTTTAATTCATTTCCTCAATATGCTAAAACTGTATCAAAGAATTCAGAAAGCCTATATTTTTAAAGAAAATATTACAATTCAAGGAATTTGTTTTCTTTTTACTTTTCTACTGGAAAAATGTAAACATGCCTTCAGGTCTGATTTGAATCTGTTTTGTATCTCACTTGCTGACCTGATGATTCATTCCAGTAATTATCATTCTAAGATGTGAACATCAATATGAGGCTACCCATAATCCTTCACTGGAAGTTTTAGGGGTGGTTGCTTTCCTCAGAGAAATAGATTTCCTGTTCTTTTCTGGAGAATGACTCAAAAGAAATGCATTGCATAAAAGCAGGTCAGAATAGTTCATGCTTAAACTGACAGCTGCAAAATTCTTTTTGATACTTTCCGGGCATCAACTAAAAACTGCACAGTAATTTGACTCTCATTTCTCATGAGCCATGGCCTGAAGTGGCATTGCCATTTCATTAACATCAATGGAAAGTAAGTGCATTTCGCCCTATAAATACAATAATGTGACACAGTGAGGATTTTCTCTATGCTATGTTAAATTGCGTCTGCACAGCAGCAACAACGTTCTTCTTTAATAGTACAGTGAAGTTTGTGTTTGTGAGAAATACACTAAATTCTGTAGAATGTTGCAGTGTGACATCTGTGGCATTTTCCCCTGTATTTAATTATCAATTGCACTATGAAAAAGAAAGACACCAAACCCTTGTGGGAAGAATAATATATAATAATATATAGCCTACTTACATACAAAGTCTGCACAACCGAAACCTGCCTTGTGTTCTGTTTTTTTTTCTTCCACTACAATACCCTCAGGCCTCAATTATCTTAGTATTAGTTATTCGAGTTTCTAGGCCTCTGTTGAGTCATTCTATGGGTCTAGTTGTTGTTGTTGTTGTTGTTGTTGTGGGCTCTTCCATATTTGGTTATTTCTAGATCAAATTTAAGACATTCATATTTGATTATAATTTATTACAAGAGTAAGATTAGCTAATCAAATCACTTAATTGTTTTTGCTTGAATAAACATTAATCATCTTTAAGTGTAAAACCAATCAGTACTGAAATTCGTTCGGTAAGCTTGGGTGTTATAAAGCCTTTGAAAAGATATCCATAAGGCTTCTATAAAACACTGGAATTTACACAAATCTTACAGAGTGCCTATGAAAGTCAAATCTAGACTTAACAAAGCTATAGGGAACCTTAAAATAAACTTATTCTCTCCTCTCCCCTTATACCATCCCACAGGGCTTACTTCAAGGAAAATTGGCTGACAAAACTGTGGCATGTGTCTGGTAAAGAGGAATATTTCCCCTTACTCGTCCTCCGTTTGAATAAATCTGTTTGAAACCTCAGATGCAAACCCACAATGCAAGCCCCCTGTTTTGTAGGACAATCTGTAATTCTTACCACATACAGCTTTTAAGTTTGCAATACATAAGTAAATATTCTGTTTATGTAATTATGTATTGCAATTTGAAAAAGTTAAACACTATGTTATTTTCTAAGGAAAAAAACAACAATATATCGCCTGTGTATATACAATTAAATTCTTCCTCAATCCTTTCAGATGAGAAAGGTCATGCTGTTTTGTTTTTTCATCCTGTGAAAGCCATGCGCATCACTTTGATTGTATCTCAAATTGTTGCAGAGAGACAATAGTAGTATTTAGCATAATGTTACAAAGCTTGCCTGTACTGTTCTCTCTCTATCTCAGAATCCTCACCAACCTTTGCAGTCACCTGTGATATGCATAGCTATTGACCTGTGTTGTTTGCTATCAAAAGGTTAGCTTAAGATATAAACAAATATATTTTTGTGAACTTTAAAAAGGTCATTCTTGTTTGCTGCTGAATGATAACCTTATGGGTTCCTCATCTCCTACTTTAAGAAGCTTTGTTTTACTACAGGTAGGTTTTAAAAAAACTTCTGTCACATAAATGTATTGATTCATTTGTGCAATGTCCCTCTACCAGGAAGGTGTTTAAAGGCAAACATATTCAAGAACAACTCCCTAATCTCTCCTGACAGATGTAGCTATAGGGCATCATTTAAAAAATCATGTGTTTGAGGTGCCATGAAATTATCAATGTCAGTTCACAACAAGACAGGTCTTTAGGCAAAAGAGACGCCAAGTTAATGTTTTTTTTTTATTTATTTTTTTTTTTGGGGGGGGGGGGCATACTCGGCTTACTTTCTTATAAGTTCTTTGCCCACTTTCTCTGTCCTTTTCTTTCATGGCAGTAAATACAGAGTGTTGTTAGATGTGTTATGTTCCAGACATAACATTTTCGACCATTATGAAGGACAGTAGGTCCCCAACAATGACACTACACCACCATGGAAAGTTAAAAGCTAAGCAGCTGCTGAGGAAGCATTTTAGTTTGATACACAGTGTATTTAAAAAGCCACTCTCATTAAAGCCCATTATGTTACATACATAGATAATGACTTCTGTATACCAAGTACATGTGTAACAGTGCTACTGTCAGACATTAAGTACATAGATTGTGTTTAGACAAAGCAACTATTAGCAGCTACCACTGTCATTGGCCATATAGTCAATGATCCACAGCAGTGTTTCTTGATTTGTTAGCCACTGACTGGTAACAGGCCGCAGAAAGCTACAACTGGGCTGTCTGCCGACCTTTGCCTTTGTACTTTTGTCATGCTGCGATGAATATCCCCAGCTGAGTGAGATGGCAGTGAAAACAATGATGCCTTACCATTCAATTTACCTCTGCAAGACTACATTTTCATTTGACAGCCATGAACACAAACTACCAAAACATATATACATATAAAAGAAGTTTGGGAAACACTGAGCTAGAGTATTTCCAATATGTCTAACTGATATATTCCACATATTGAAACATGTGTGTGCTCTTTGTTGCAGGTCTGGAGTTTGCTTATTCTGCAGCCCCCAAGTCTATGCAGAGTGCCATCATGGGGCTCTTCTTTTTCTTCTCTGGAATTGGCTCCTTTGTGGGCTCTGGATTGTTGGCCATTGTCTCCCTCAAGGCGATTGGCTGGATGTCTTCCCACAAAGATTTTGGTAAGAGATACAGTAGATTAGATTATTCACAATACTACAATAATGACTCAACAGAAATGTAGTCTACCTCATCTGGTATTTGGTTCTGTGTCATTCTAAAGGCCACATCGAATTCAGTTATTCTCTTGTTTCTTAACCCTTCTAGGGAATTGATCCTGTGCACATAAACAAGCATTAGACCCACTTTGGTATCAGATTTCAGTGTGCATTGTATTGGTCCATTTTTATTTTACATACTTCCAGACTCATACACAAGATAACATTGTCTTTTCTCAAATTAGACAAATTATGCTTTTCTCTTCAAAATAGCTTCATGACATCATCGTCACAATAGCACAGTGGTGAATTTGTTCACACAGCTGGTTCTGTTAGATGCCCAGTGCACAAGACTGAACTATTGACTATCTGCATCCACTGTGTACATGAAGAAAATTATTTATATTGATGTATTGACACAATACAGAAATGTGTTTTTCACAGACATTTCTTTAAGATGCTCATTGCTTAGACTGATTTAATATCCACTTAAAGAGTTTGTAAATTAGTCACAGAAAAGGTCTGGACAATTCTCTTGCTTTAAGAGTGTTTCACAGTATAAATAGGCATGTCCGACCAATGACAAAGCATGTGTAAATCTGCCCAAGTGGTAAAATGAATAGCATGACGGTGGCAGCAGATGGATGGGCTCCATAATGAGTGCAGGCTCCCAACCCAGATGCACTTTTCCCTGAGCATGCGGTAAATAAGCCAGCATTGTAAATTGTTTATCCTCAAACACCTAATAGCTCATTAATACGGTGGGCCGACAAGAAGGGAGGTACTTTTGATGATGTTAGCATTGGAAGATGCTTGGTGTGCCTTATGAATCCATCCTTTGCTCAGTCTTGCATCACTTGAGGGAAGTTAAACTAAAGCCGAATTGCCTGTAAGATTGATTTTGCTTTCCAAAACAAGTAATTTGAAAGGTGAGGTGCAGAATTGGAACAAAACATCCTCCTGGCCATTGATAAAAGAAACATGGAACAAAGGCTTAGGCATTAAGGAATCTTAGTTTGTTTTTGTGGCTGTTTTTCAGTTTTTGGATGTTAGCTTCTTCCACATCTCATGGCTCTCTAGGTGGAATGGATTCAACTTATTTCCATGGCTGCAGGCAGAATAGTGTGTGGTAAACAGCATCTTGGGTGAGCTGTGCTGAGCTGTACCAAACTGAGCGGGCCTGAAGACAGACAGCAACATTAATCACAGACTGGGGGTCTGATTACGTAGCCCTGCTCCTCTTAAGTAAAGCTGTCCCTGGAGCGTTACATGGAGACGGCACTGCTAGTTTGGCATTTCATTGGTGGATGATCAGCTCTCTTGTGCTGTTACTCTGTCACTGCTCTTCTGATGTTAGTTTGCACAGGTAGGGTGTCCATTAAGTTTGTCCTTTACTACTGTATTTCCAGAAAAAAAAAAAAAAAACGTAGAAAGTTTGACGCTCATGCTCTTGGCTAGATTATAATGACAGGAGAAATTGTAGAGGTGCTAAAACCCCATAATTCTACATTTGGGTATAGGGGCAGTCACAAAAATGTGCTGCAGTGCTGTGAAATTTATTCACCCCACTCCTATCTTGATGTCTTCAGAAGTCTTCTACCTTTGCTTCTGTCTTCTTGTTGAGGCACTCAGAGATGGATTCACTTGAGTTGTGCCTTACCTTGGACTCATGGACTGATTCTTTGAGGATAGTTTGTTAAAAGACAGAAAAAGTCTAGTTGCCCTTAGAAATAGTGTATACATCAGACGTTATTTGCTGTGGCCCTTAATGTTCCCTAGGTTAGCAGCGTATTTTCGCTTGCCACTCTTCCATGTGTCCTTTTATTACCTGTTGTTTTTAAGATAGTGAAGACATAGACTTAAGGAGAGGGAGGCCTGCTTAGATTAGGCTAGGCTGGCCTTGTACTGTGTGCCCTTACCTGTTTTCTTCTGTCCCCTCTCTCCTGAACAGACATTGTAGACAACTCATCCCTCTGAAAATGGGATGATCACACCTTTTGTGTCTAGTCTTTCTGCAGCCGGTTTTGTGTATTTAACCTTAAAATTGGCTTATTGTTTTGACTTTTTTTGATTTGCCCTTATTATGATGCAAGGTGTTAAGTATGAAAAAAGTTTGTTACTTTTTCCTGTTTGCTGTAGGCATACATTTAACAGTGTATGTAGCTGCTGTTGTCATTAGTGTGGTAGTTTCTATTTGTCACAGGTCAGTGTTTATTAGGGATGTTCGATACCACCAGCCTGAGTACGAGTTTGCTGATACAAATACTTGGACTTAGAGGAAGACCTGTCTTTTAAATTTCATGTTTCATGAGCTACTCACCAAATTAAAATGAAAGTTGAGTTTTTAACTTGAATTTGTGCCTATTTTAGTTCCAATCTTTAGATTCTGAAGCTGAAGGTTTTTATTATATTAGATGTATGGAAAATATTTCTCTCATCTGGATTAAAGCAGCAAACATTCAGTCAGAGAAAAAAAAATATAATTTGTTGTATGTTGTATTATTCTTAATTTGACTATGGGCATATACAATTTATTTCAACCGTAACCACATTCTAATTCTTCTCTGTGCAAATATCCGCTGATTCAGGTTTTCCTTCAATAGTCTATAGGCATCAGGCTTTGCGCATGGAGAGGAGGAGCAGATGAATTACCTGTCAGTATATGTGTGTGAGGAGTGAGAGGGAGAGAGTGAGTGGATTTGTGAATCTCTGTTATATTTAAACATCTTGTTGAGAAAAAAAAAACATGGAATAGATGTGTGGTGGCAGGTGTTGATTGTGTGGCGGCCCGCACGCATTGGTCTTCGTATGGGAAACCCAGGCCTGTTTCTTGTGTCATCCAGGATGTGAGCTACTGAACTAAACAGCTGCTCACTCTCTACACTGCACTGTGGCAGCACACCGCAGCAGGTCTCTGGCAAAAACTACTACTCGACATACGTTTTTTGTTGTTGTTTTGTTTTTGCCTTGGGTACCTGGTCAAAAAAAACTACATGGTCACATCTGCTTGAGCAGTGATCCTTCATGTTTTTAATCAGATTATGATCTGATTAAAATGATCAATTATACAGATCTTGTATACAATCACTGCATCATTATTTCATAAACCAAATGAATCAAAGATCAACCTTGGCTGTCTACAATATTACCCTTTTCATTGGTGACTTTTTGTCTCTAGGAAATGTTTTTTCCTTTAATATGCTCTCCTTTTGTATAGGCGCCATTCACTCAAGGATTTTTTCTGTGGTCACATGACAGGAAATGGCCTTTTCTTTGGCCAGTTTTCAGGTCCTGACTAATGTAATATCAGATGTCTGAGATGTTGTCAGTAAGCTGACATTCACACATCCTGCTTGGTCACATTCAGTTAAATGTCAGTGTTTTTATAGAAACCTTTTAATGTCAGATTTAGAAGTTTTAACACGAACTCCACAAATTCAGTCAGAATGGCCGTATGAAATACATCATTTTTAATCTGTGCGGTAGACATGTCAGAGGTAATGGAGGTGACAAGAATAAAGTTAGAAATTTATGGTCATTTACCAAACTCCAGCAAGTTTTTCAAGCCAGAAGGAGAGCTGCAGAAAATATATTTATAGCTGAAACAAAGATGCATTGATTCTGATTAAGGCAGAGGATGGCAGTAAAGGCACTGGAGCGTTAAAATGTTGGGTCATTGCACTGAAGGTCTGGGTCAAATGATCCATTTTCAGACATTAAATTAATATTGACCCGTTTCATCTGGACTCACATGATCTCCTCAAACACACTAGCAGGTAAATTGCCCTGTCCTGTTAAAGTTTATACCACTCAGATATTAGATCAGGGGCATTCAGTGTAATCACTGTGTTGATATGCAATGGCAGTGTTAAACAATACTGGTTTCTTCTTCACCGGTTTGTTTACATTATTCCCTCCATTAAAAATAATTGTCAAGTTTTTGTGGCATTCATTAATATTTTTTATGTCCCTTTCAAGTCTTGCTGTTGTAATTGGCCTTCCACATTTTTTTTCTAAAATGCTTGGCAGCCAAGTGGACCCTGGGGGTGGAGACTGAAAGGAGGAGGTTGAGCCTAATTTAATATAAAATTAAATTAGAGCAAGAAGTTGAAACCTTGCACAATTTTCAGGACTGTTCCAAAAATGGGAAGTAGCTGTTTCTCAGTCCCTTTTTATTTCTAGTAAAAGTTTTAGAAACTAGAACAAAGGTTATGATCCAGTCATCTGTCAGGGTAATCTTAAGGCTGCTGCAACATTTATTTTTTTTTTTGTTAATAGAATCAAAATTTGTTGCAGGCCTGGTGCCAGTTACATTCAGTATCTGCCCAAGAGCAAACTGGGTTGGATGTGCTGTTGTAAATCCAACATTTTCATAGGAAGGGCTTATGTTTAACATTAAACACTCTAGATCAGGGGTGGCCAAACTTTTTTCGGGGAGGGTCAGATTCGATAATGCGAAACTCTCCGAGGGCCAACAGTCCCCGATGTCATTATTTTAAACACTAAAAACTGTGTATGCTGTTTTGTAATATGTTATATCTTACACAACAAACAAAATAACATCTTAGCATTCAGATGAACAGATCAGAAAATGTATATGAATATACAGCATAAATTTAAAACTTTCAGAAACTGTGTGGTTGTGATAACAGAGCAACAGGCAAGTTATTGACGCTCCGCTCCACTCCCCTGCCCTCCTGGAGCCCCCCAGTACTCCGGCACATTCCCCAGAGAGGGACGCTCAATGCTGCACGGGGAGGCTGCTCTCTGGCCGGGCAACCCGCTCCCATGCGCCCCGTCCATGAATTCTAATAGGGCTACTATACTACAACAACTAATAATAATATTTAGTGCGCACGTTATTCGTGGCCACAATTTATTTCTTTTACCATGTCACAGAGGGGCTCCGTAGTTTTGGAGAACGTCCCTTGTACAGACGCTCTCCGATAGCAGGTTGTCTGCAGAAGCATGTTTAGTCTCGCAGTGAATTGTGTCGAAGTGCTGAACCGGTGTTGTGCACCTAACATTCACAGCATGTCTGTGTTCTCCTTATTTTGTAATTATTCACACAAACATGCACATGAGAGTGGGAGAGAATCCTCTATATGCTTGTTACACATTTTGACATTATCGAGTGTGATCTGCAGTACCAATCATGTGTGATCATGTACAGCACTGGTTGAATTGAATCAACCTCGTTCTTTGATCAGTAGCAAAGGTTTACATGTTAAAAACATGTGCAACAACTGAGGAATAACATGGAGGTCATAGAGGAGTTTGGTTTTAAAAAATCACCACTTTGTAATCATATAACATGTGTAACAAAAAATCATTTTCCCTCTGGGATAAATGAAGGAATTCTGATTTTGGTTCTGATATCTTTGGACAGTTTTGTGTGCATGTTTGCAGAAAATCAATTTGATGCTAGTTTACAATGGGGAAAATATGCTTCCCTTTCCTGATGGAGAAGCAGTATTTTTTGTATAAGTTAAGCACCAATCAGCACAAATGGAAACATTCATTGCGGGCGTTAATCTGTGTGTACAGTGTAGCATTTATTTGAATGAATGAATAATTTTTATTTTTGTTTTTTTTTCAATACAGTACAATTACAAAATACAATTGCACAATTCACCTCAAAACCAAAAAAGGGAATAGGCTGAAGCATCTAGCCTATTTTTGCCTATCCTTACCCTAGATTTACCCCAAAATGTCAGCCAAAGATTTTACTACATTAAATCACATAATTTACCTTTGGGTTTTCCTTTTACAAAAAATATGGAGAAGAAATTTGTAACTGAAATGATTCTATTAATGAAAATTATTAACATGGTAAGTACCATGATCATAGACATAGACATAGACTAGTGCATCCAGTACTCCCAACTGGTACCAGCAATGCCTGATGTCTGTGTGGTGTTTGGCACCAGTTGCAGAGTACACGCTGCACAAGAAAGGTGCAAACCAGTTCATTCAAATGAGGCAGCACACAGCAAGTTGTTAATATTTTGGTAAAAAAAAGAGTTCAAGAAGCGTTGCAGTTTTATTCATCATACTTTAGAGAAAAGATTTTATTTAAGACCATGCAATAAAAAGTCAGAATGTTCGATCACAGTAATTGCAAAATCATGAGGATTGGGAATAAAATGATATTGGAAGTAAATTATTTTGAACTTTGATCTCCACTGCTGCAGCATCAGTTGATAGGTTCTGTTTCAGAGCTGTCATGTGTTTACTACCAATTTACATCAGGCTGCTACAAAATAACCCTCCACACCTCTGTGCACATCAGATGGTTCTGTCTTTACTGTCTTACAGGTGTATCATTAGTCTTGTGCGTTCACATTCTGTTGTTGTTGTGCATTGTATGCTTTGTTCACAGGGCCTCTGCCCTTTCGATAAAGGATCAGGATCAGAATCAGAAATACTTTATTGATCCCAGGGGGATCAATAAAGTATTATGATGACCACCCTTACACTTTGTATTTTACCTTTTAAAGTTTCAAATAGTCTGAAAAGTCAGATGGTAAAATAAATGAAAAGTTATATGCCAAAAGCACCTTAATCCAGGAGGCTTTGAACTGGCAGGTGTAATTGGACTGTATTTGAGTACACACAACATGAATTGAGAATTGCATATCTGAATAATATCAAGGCTGCTTCTCTTACTGTGGCTCTGTATTCAGTGTGACAGCTCCACATGGAGAAGCTAATAGAATCCTTCAGCAGAAAACAACAGATTGCTCCGGGGGTTTTACATTTACTCATTGGCAGATAATGTAGGATGCAAGCTATAGGTGTCTCTGGCCACACGTAAAACTCTTCCTTACATGGAAGCTGCTACATGAACCAAAGACATGAAGCAAAAAGAGAAAAAAAATAATCTCCCTTTTCAACAAGTAGCACACCCTACTACAACTGCAAAGAGCATCATCTCATGCTGTGGGCTACAAAGTCAATTGGTCTGCCTGACATGGTCAAGAGGACAAAAGCTGCTCTAAGGCCAATCCAATTGTCTCCATACTTGAACAGCAAAGACAATTGTACTGTCATCTGCTTTGCTCTCCATGTAAACCCCAAGCAAGACGAAAACAGGATTTGTTTTGAGCTTCCCTCTTGAGCTTTGTTGCTGAATTTGTTGGTAACCACTTCAGTCAACAGTGCAGAAAATGTTAGCACCATTGGGCTCACTGCATTCTACAAAAGAAGTAGGAACATTTTGTAGGAACAAATGTGGACAAATGCCATCATTTTTTTTTTTTATTCATACTGTATGTCGTCCTTACTGCAGCAGGTCTGTCTCTTCCATCCACGTGTAAACAAGTCATGTTTCAGTCCCACAAATCACAGTGGAAGCATCAGTTTGTTTTTGCTTTCCTTTTTATTGCTTCTCCGTCCCATGAGGAAACAAACCACGCTTTAATACCGATGAAAGACTCCCCGGCTCGAATCATAACTGAGGCCCTGTATTGTTCTGTTATTTTTGATACTTCAGTCCCACATCATCAAGAATACTGTCTTTTTGTATGAGCGCTGAAGTGCAAGGTCAATCGCTGTCACTTTCAGAAGGTTTCACAGTGCTGAATGAGAAGTAACAAGCGCTGGCACCCCCTGCTGAATCCTAATTCCTGACAGAATCCCTGCCATGCTCACTTCAAGCCCACTATTAGGTCTAGCAAACACACAGCAGCCTGCTATAGTCATAAGCTCCTGGCCATTTATCTTTTGCCTTTAGGATTACTTGTGATAGAGCCCACCTTTGGAATACTCTGTAAGTGATGCTTTTGTTCTCTGAAATGTGTCATTTGGCTGTGCAGCTGACAGTTTCTAAGTGCCTTTTTTGTGTTTGGAGTCTAAGCTAAATCATCTCACTGTCTCTCTTGTAGGAAATATCAACGACTGCTCTCTGCACTACTACTTCTTCCTTCTGGCAGGCATCCAGGGCGTCACCTTGCTGGTCTTCCTTATTGTCTCTGTAAAATATGACAAGCAGAGAGCCAAAACAGGGAATCAGAGGCAAAGCCACGCCTCCTCTTGACCCCAGCACACCTCACAACCCACCCTTTATCACCATACCTGCCTTTTCCTGTGGAATTTCTCAGTGCCCAAAGATCCTTTTGAATAGGTACTCACTAAACACACTTTGTCCTCCACAGGGATCCGTTCCTATCACACACCACCACGTGACTGCACACAATACCACACAAAGTATAGAAATATTTGCAGGAGTTGTGTTTGAATATTGTCAGCTGAGCCTCTGTGTTTACTCCTATTGCCTGTTTTTGATCATTTGCACTTGAGGGGTGGTGCCATAAATTATGATTGATGTTGTCTAATCATTGTTTTTTATAGTTAGATTTTTACTTTCTCTTTTCTAGCAGACTTTTTTTTGGACTTAAGCTAACACTTTTTCTGACCCTGGTGTCTCATCTCAGTATGTCATTTACATAGATGACCTGGAATCGGGTATTTGTGCATTAAATGTGGTTGAACGTCGTGTCCCCTTTGCTTATATAGCAGT
This sequence comes from Parambassis ranga, assembly GCF_900634625.1. Classification (NCBI taxonomy): domain Eukaryota; kingdom Metazoa; phylum Chordata; class Actinopteri; family Ambassidae; genus Parambassis; species Parambassis ranga. Next base: position 1,218,693 of record NC_041030.1, on the reverse strand, counting down.
GATTACTTTATATGGGGGAGTTGCTTTAAAGGCAGGCTTTTGTTTGAGATATACAAATAAACAAACTTGGATTAATCTAATATTAAAATCTAATATTTAGAGAAGGAAATCCACCACATTTGTTTTCAGTCTGCAGTCTCGCAGCGTACACTATAAAGACACATAAATCCTCACTCAGCTGCATACAGTACAATAACTCCTAATGTTAAAAAGATTCTCAGTCACTCCTGTGAAGCCTCACAACTCATTTTATATTTCTGGTCAGGCTGCAAAATCCTGAACAACTAATTGAAGACTTGGCAAGGGTGTGTGGGAAAATGATAAAACAAATTTAATTCAAAACAATTAACTCATTCAAAGATCATTTCTGTATTTGGCGTTTTATAACAAAATATTGTAAATCTGACCTTTCACTGCATTTGCCCTGAGGACATTTTACGTCATTATCATGGCTTTGCAGCTTTGCCAGAAAGAAGCTCCTGTTTTGTTGTATTTATAAGACTGTGATGCTTTTGTTTTAGCTTTATCATAAGAACAAATGTGTGTGCTTGTGTGTGCGTGTGTGTGTGTGTTTCTTCAATCCTCAGATTAAGTAGAGCACATTTGAATTTTTATTAAAATGAGAAACCTCTCAGGGCTCTAAGAATTGTGTCGAGTGACATTACTCTCCAGGAAATGTAAAACTGCCTCTTGGAAATTACAACTGTGTTTTATCATCTGGTGTAAATAAAGTTGCATTTGTAATGACACATGAAAAGCCAGAATCTCACTGACAGGAAAAAGAGTGTTGTTTGATTGGATAATGTCTGTGCCTTGTTTTATCACATATTTTATATGTTCCTGCTTTGACCTCTGTCATTTTAAAGAGATTTAATACTTTTATTTTGGAATTATTTTCTTTTTTCAATGGTACAGAGGTGGAATTGTGTTTTGTGGTTATATTTGTGCCTATTAAAGCATATTACAGAGAGAGTTTGAGTTTCTGTCTAAATGAGGGATTTTCCATCTGTTATACCACTTTACCTGCTACTTACAAAGACGACAGCAAAAATGTGTTTTTGTTTCTTTGTTACAAACAAACTATTTTTTTAAACATTAACACATTTCTAAAAGGAAAAAGAAACATATTTGAGACGGACGCTGAGGAGACCAAAGGCTCAGCAGGCTGGTTTAGCACCCAGTTCACCCACAGGTGCCTGACCATGAAGTGTACACTCAGCAATTTATCTGCTTAATAACGGTGATCTTAGATGATGAACCTCAAACCAAGAAATAATTTTCAGTTTCATGTTGAGAAGATTATTTTTGAATTGTTTACTCACCCACGCAGTCTTCTACAGCATTAATGAATTCTGATTGTTTCAGGGATGCTCTTTGTATCATCCAAGAAGCACAGTTGTTTTTACACAAACTCTTAAGACTTGGCCAAACTGTTCTTTCTTTCTTTTTAACATGTTAGCCAGTGTTGCTTTGTGGCAGGAAGCATTAGCCTGCTGAAATGGGGCAATGCCAACATGATCTGCACCAATTTTTAGGTAGGTGCTACGTAACATCTAAATAAAAGACAGGACCGGAGTTTTCCAGACAAAACATCGCCCACAAAACACCACACTGCCTCTTCCTGGATAAGTGTGATGTCAAAGAAAACTCGGACCAGGCCACCTTCTTTTTTTTCTCCCCTGTTCAGTTCTGATGCTCATTGTAGGAGCTTTTCAGTAGTAAACACTGTGACACCTTTTTTGCATCTGAACACCCTTGTTTGAGCTGATAGGAAGGAGCTCACCTGATGGATCATTCAGGCCAGCCTTGTCTCCCTACAGGCATCAATGAGCCTTGGCTGTCCATGACCATGTCACCACTTCACTGCTTTTCCTTTACTTGGAGCACATTTGAAAGGTACTGACCACTGCAGAGCACAGGCGTGTTCACCTGCTGCCTAATGTATCCCACCCACTGTCAGGTGCCATGGTAAACAGATAATGTTTTTAACTTGATCACTATTAACGTTGTGGCTGATCAATGTACATTTTTCATTTTCAATAAAGTATGATGTGCTGCCTCAATATTTTAAATTATATAGAGAGTTTAAATGATATCCTTATTAGGATTTTTATTTCTTGCACAGCCCTGCTTAATTTATAGTTCTGCTTTTTTTTCGTTCAAGTTTTCGTTATAGTCTCAATTTATATTTCTATGTCACTAATGTAACTCATGAAAACAAATAAGCGTAAAAAAACGAAAGTCAAGAATCAGAGCACATTGCAGTCCTGTATTTTAAATTCAGGCAGTGAGACAACATCGCTGCTTCTTCATGAATTACAGATTGTGCCATTGAACCTCACATTCATAATTAGGGTTATGGTTTGTTGGTCCTGAGGCAACCTCAAAGTAGAGTTCCTAAATTATTTATATTACAAAAAAACACACCCTGTGGCAGACTGTAAAGAAAAATGTTCCGCAGAGGTGTAAAGGCTTATTTTGCATTCCCACTGGGGCAGGCAGCATATTTCTTCTTGGTTTCATCAGACACAGATTGAAATCAGCGTCACCACAGATCATTTTTTTAATGCTAAGACCTCCAAGCCATGAGACTCAGAGAGGACCATTTCCTGTTTAATTTGGTCAGAGAGCCCACATATCCATGGCTGAGTAGACAGCTTGATGTTTGAAACCAACACAATGCCTGCAGGTCATAATTTTAGTGTGGCGGCTTGTTTCTCATGTCAAGAGGAAATTCTGACACATGGAAGCGGTTATGGAGACAGAATTGCTGGGCAATAGCACTGAGATATATAGTGTTGGTAGTGGCTGATTTATGGGCCAGAATTGAGGCTTCTGCCCCTGTTGCTGTTGGAACAATTGAAGTATTTTTAAAGCCAGCCTACTAGGAAATTAATCAATTTGGTGAACACAAAATTTTGTTTATGAACACAATCTTTAAGACAAATTGTCAGTCTCTGCAGTCATGCAAATCCTGGAATACACTGGTAAGCTCTCCAAAATGAAAAAAGTTCATGAATTCTGCCCCCACATTGGTTAATTAAGAACATTGTCCATGATGTCAATTACTTTTCAGGGGCATGTGGCTGTCTAACATAATCTACAGTATGTTAAGCTGCTTTTAATTGTATTACTGCAGCTTACCTGTGTAATGAGCAGCTGGCAGATGCTGCCAGAGATGCTGCTCCAGTAATTGGAGGATTAGGAAGTATCATTGCATGTTAATTAAGATAAGCTAATACAGACACAATGTTTAAGAAAACGGCCAAGCAGATAAATCGCCCATCTCTAAGTACTGATCATTCACATTTACACAGACCTAATTATGTTATCTGAGCTGCTTTTGTTAGTCGCCATCCCAGAGCTTTTTTCAGTGGGAGAATCTCCAAATGGAACAAAGTTGTTTAACTTTAAAGGCTACAGCAGTGAGATCATGCTGAAAATACAAGCTATACAACGGTAAACACAGAGTCTTGGACATTCTTCTTTTCCTGAAAATGTACTGGTCTTTTAACTAGAAAGACTGATTTCTGTGCTGCTAAGCTGCACGGCAGGTTTAGGAAGCTCGTTCAGGCAGATCATCTGTGAAATAAGCAACTGTAAACTGCCCTAACAGCATACATCCATCTGGATTTACTGCACCAACCTCGTTATTACATACAGGCCCTGAGGTTTAGAGCATCTTGTGTGTACACGTTGGGACTTGACTCCCATAAAACAGTGCAGGTATCAGGATAAATCTTTTTCAGCCACTCAGCCACTGAGGAATAGTGTTCGTGCCAGCTGTATCTTGGTAGCCCCTCTGACCTTATGCTGTTTTCTGGCATGCAAAAATACCTTGGCTTGTCTCCAAGCACTGCCTGATACGTCGCTCCCCTGTGCACGGTGCCCCACACGAGTTCTCCCGGGCCAATATATCTAGGTGACATGGTTGGATGCTCAAGTCATGCAGCCGAAGGGCTTTGCTGTAGTTGTTTACTGCCTTTGGGTTTGTAGATCATCACTGAGATGCTTTGTTGATGACGATGTGTGTGCTGATATCACTGTGGCAATTAAAATCTGATTTTACACTGTGTTATGGGCACCAACAAGCTGGTACACAATGATTAATTACAATTATTATCTATAAATCCTATAAAAACACCTAAACTAACATTTAACTGATCATCAGTGTTACATTTAATGACACCTTCATGCCCCTAACAAGAATGGAACCATATATTTGTGAGTCTGGTCAGACAAGCTACTCTGTGTGTGTTAACATTTGTCTGTGTGCTTTGGTCAAGTGGGAAATTATGTTTACAAGACACAGATTTGGCACAAGGGTTTTGTTTATGAACAATGTTGTCTTTGCTTCCCTGCGGCTTCATCTGTAAAATTTGGTTGGAGCAGAATGTCAAGCTGACCTTGTCTGCTGCGCCTTTCGCTATTCTACAACAGTGTGCTTGTGTATGTGTGTGTAAGCTGTCGTGAAAAACTGACTTTAAAATGAATTCAAAAGAAGTAACATAAATCAAGCAGCGGATAATCATTTGGAAATTGCAAATACAGACCCGGCACATTAGGACCACGGGGAGCACAGCCAACCATTAGTGAGAGTTTGTTGGTCTCACATCATCAATTTAATTAAAAATCCATTTAAAATGGAGGCCTGGGGAAGGTATTTTCCCCCTTTCACGGAAGTCAAGACTTCAAGGCCAACTGAAGTGATTCTTGAGTTACCATGCTACAAGAATTGACGTGAGTACAGTCATTATATCTCCTGTGCCACATCCCAGCAGTACAGCCGAAGCCCAAGGGGTTGGAAACGGTGGGTCCATAATAGGCTGCGCTGCTCTGTTCCTACCTGAAGAGGCTGAAGCCAGTGACAATGGTCACAGGAAGAAAGTCACAGTGGTGTTTTAATTACACAGAGTTCTCCATCAATCATGCCCCATGTGGCTGACTGTTAAATCCCTCCCATATCTACACAGGCTCTCCTCGTCCTTCACAGTCCATGGGCTGAGCACAGCAGCCATGGTCCCAGCACACAGCACATGGAGCACACAGACTCTGCTTCAGTCCCCTGCAGCCTCCAATAAAACCACAGAAGGAAATCCACACAGGAACCAGCACATCATAACACAGAAAACAAGGGCAGAAACAGCATTTCTGCACACCTGTGTGTTGGCAAATCCTGATGTTATGCAGCAGATAAATCGCTGTTTAGAGTTAGTCCCCATAACCCACATAATTTATTATGCTTAGTTTATTAAAAACAGTGTGCACAGGAAATAGGAGGTTAGGTTAGCCCAAGAAAAACTGGAAACTAGTACTTTTAGCAAAATATGTAACGCAATGCGTGGACTTCAGTCAGAGGTTTGAGTCCCCCTGACACTGCAAGCTGGTTTCGATTTCACCCAGTGTTCAGTTTAGTTGTTGCCTGCAGTTTTATTTTTAACTGACTGGATTTGGCATGAGGCAGCCACACCCTTAATTATGCGTTTATTCTGGGTCCATTTCAAATGGGTGGATTACAAACCGCTTGTACAGTCGCTTATGAATCTGTGGTGAATTATTTTTGTACCAGGCTGTAAAAGCGAGGCAACTGAACTTGACTTTTCTTCAAGAAGTTTCGCTGCTGCAAACATTTCATTTTAACATGGAGGTCTACGGAGATTGATTTACACTGCAGGTGGACACTGCAGTTTTTTAGCCTTCACACTTACCAATCAATCCTTACCTGAACAAACAACCAAAATCAAAAGTACTCCTGTAATTATCTGCACACTATTACAAATATTGACAGGTGTCTGTAGAACTCCATCCAGTGCTGATGTAAATGGCATCTCTAATTACACTCAAGCTACTACTTCCTGCGGTATCTCCCCTCTTCCAGGTCATATTGTTGAGTGTTGTTGATTAACAATTTGATCTACATTCCAGCAACAGTTAACATAATGTGAATATTTCTCCGCTTGATGGAAAATAATACACACACACATCCACACACCCAATCAGCCAACACCACTGTGATGATAATAACATTCACTGAGCAAAATGCAATTTTTCAGATGACTGCTTTTGTTTAGGACATTTTCAGAGATGATTATTATTTGTTCAATTATCTGAATAATAAAAGATCCATTTTCAGAAGGAAACATTTCCCACCTTGCTTGTAATTATTTGTGTTGTGCCTGCACACTCACTGAGACTCAGAGAGCATATTACATTCCACTTTGTCCACCAGTATGCTTCCTGCTTCCTGTAGAACGGAGGATAACAAGGCATTAACTGGCATGTTCTTCAAAACTGGGGGGGTGGCGGTGGCGGTTGCAGTTGGAAACGTTCCATTATGCTGTCCAGTCATTTATTTTACAGACTACCTAACACAGTGGTTATCATAACACATAATGAGAGTGTCAGTGATGTCTTGGTGTGAGAAAAGAGGATGCTGAGGATAGAGTTAGGTGGAAATAGATGATTTGCTGTGGTGACCCCTTAAGAGAATAGCTGAAAGGAGAAGAAGAAGAAGTGTTTGTGGGTAAATTGTATCTTTCTGATAAAAAAGGTGCAATTGTCTCCCCATAACACCACCATCTTCACTGTAGATTTTATAATGCAACAAAAACTGATAAACATGTTTGACATTGTTGTGTATTCCTTAAATGTTATGAAAATACAATATACAGAGCAACAATACAATGCTTTGGAGGCTGTTCAGTATATACATAACAGGTTGTATGCCTTGCTAAGAAATGAACTGGAACCTTTTTTTTGTTTTTTTCAATGACATGCAGAAATTTGTTTCTTCAACCTTTCCAGATTTCCTCCACAGAATAAGGACCTGACATAAGAAATTAATATCCAAAATAATACAAAACTTCCAAAGCCATTTAATGTGCACGCACACATACACACACGCACTCAAAACATCTATCTAGACATGTTACTGTTTGTTTTAAAATCTATATACTGTTTGAATATCACAGGTCAGCACTGCTGCAGATCAATCCTGGGATTGTTTGATTCTAAACCCTGTAATAATAAAATGATGATAAAAAGGTAATCATCTGAAAAACAAATGAAAAAAGAACCACCTGATGTTCTCATATGTTCCTTAGGGATTTATCATGTCACATCTGTCCTCTTAATGACCCTTTGGCAGTTTGGGGGTGATTCTAATGTAAATGTTCTCGTCTTTCACAGACTGCGGGTCTGGTTTCTGTGTAGACCCACTTTCCTCTGGAAGGCATAAGGGTGAGTTTATTACAAGAGCACACAGAGCATTATGCCACCTCTTTTAAAGCACTGTCATTTAATCTTTCCATATAATTGCGCAACTCCTTGGAATCTCCCAGCTGCACATCTTGGCACACCCACTTAATGTCCTGGCTTCCAGTCAGTGTATTAACAGTGGGATAGCTATTGTCTGAGGGGATGGTGGTGAACGTGGTGAATTTAACTCGCTTCCTCTTGGTGGTGGGGGAGTCTCCTTTGCTGTCCTTGGCTATGCAGCCCACGTCAGCCGCCCGGTGCACTTGGCCCTGCACATTCTTCTGGGCGGAGCCCCCGTTCAGCAGGTGGCTGCCCTCCTCAAGGCCGCTGCTCGAGTCCATCATGGAGGTCTGTTCCTCTTGCTGAGGTGAAAGGCTGATTTGGCTCTCCAGCAGCTCTGCCTCATTCCCCAGCCACACCCAGTCATGGGCATGGTTCATGTTCTCCTGGCCTTCAATGGAGAGTTCCTTGTGGCGGTACTTGAGAGTATAGGAAATGCAGTTAATAAGAAAGACCAGGATGGCAAGGCAGAAGACCCCTAGCAAAGCGTACATGCCAATTTCTAGGTCTGTGAGCCCACGAGCAGTCTGAATGAGGTCGTCGTCCATATTGCGGCCACGGGGTAGATCTACTTGTGCAGGGAAATCAGCAAAGTCAATTGGCATGTTCTGGCTTCCTTCATCTGAAAGTTTATCCCCATTGGGTCTACGCATTATTGCACTTCTAGTAGTGGTAGCTCTCCTCAACACTCCATCCTCTATGTCGGAGATGGAGCTGCCATAATAGTGGGTGTCAAGGCCAGTCCTGTCCTGTGTGGAGGATAGCTTGCCTCTGTTCTCCATATCATCTCCATCAGGGCCATACTCACTGCTTCCTCCTCTTGAGCTCTCGCCATGACCAAACTTCACCTTAATGTTACAGTTCCCTGCTGCAAGGACGCTGCGGCGCTTGAATTTTTGGCAGGCTTCACAAACAGTCATCTCCACCCTGACCAGCAGGCCCTGACCCTCCGCCTCTGTCACTATGATGGGCCATTTCCACGAGGGGTCCTGCTGTACTGTCACCACTTCCTCGTCTAGGGAGGTGGCTGTCAAGACAAAAAAATCTGGATTGTAGAGGTCTAGCGGAGCCATGGAACCGTCACTGAACTGCAGCCAGGCGCTGATCAACGCTTCCTGTGAAAAGAGAGAGAACAGTGAAACAAAACAAAACGTTTTGTTTTGATTTTACAAACAAATTGAAACCATACTGTAAACAAAAATAAATAACAGCATTCAACATCATTTCTTGGAAACAAACCGAACAGATAAATTGCTAGGCGTTTTTTCTGGGTAGTTAGAGGTAGACTGCTCAGGTAATATCCGCCTGCTAGGTTCCACTGACTTACTCGCAGGAGTTTGAATTGTAAAAATGAGCCATTTGAATGTCATGACCCACGTGTGATATTTACTTTCAAAAACACAGTTCAAGATAGGATACAAGCTCACTAAATTGTATAGTCCTGCTAATTCAGCAGTTTGTTTGTTTTAGCCAAGGAAGATACAGATTAAAAGATCAAACAATAACATCAACATCGTTGGTGTGAGAGAGGATTTGCCAAGCATTAAAAGTCTCTTAGCCACAAAACGGCTTTTAATGCAGCTGAAGCACCAATTCCCAAAGTGTAGATCTCCACTGTGGTCTGTCAATGCTCCGTAATGACTGACAACAGAGGACTCAGTGCTGCCTGCTTATCTTTACACTGTGCATGGAGATCGAGCAGATAAATGGCCTTTTGCATCCCTCTTCAGTGAGAGGAAGAAGCTAAAGAGGAGCAGTACTGAGAGGGATTGATGGGCAGATGAGAGGCCACAGTCAGAGTAAGCACGGCAAATAAGAAAGAGGAGCAAAAGTTAAGTCTGTCATATTTCTCTATGGTAGCTGTGATGCTGCTTTTTGCATACCATGAGATTAAGCTCTGTTTTATTAGCTATACCCAAAGTAAACACATTCTGTCACACTCTGCCTTGCAAACGGGTAAAGATGGTGTGACACATTTACATGAGCACATGCACACTCGCACTGTCTTTGCTCGTAGTATTGCTCATTCAGATAGTGTGAAATGGAATTTGGAAGTGTGTCTTCTGTTTTGGAAAGCGTTGCTTCAGCTGATATATAAAAAAATTCTGTCTTTCATCAAATGATGAATAATTTAATATGCTACAACAGATAATAATTACTGGTGTAAAACAAATTAACATCATTATCTGTCTTAATCAGATCTGGATAAATGGTGCGCAAATAATTACAGCTCTTTGTTTTTTTTTAATCTATTAAACTGAATCACCACTCGTTTTTGTTCTGAGAGGAATGCATGCTCAGTTAAAGTCTATTATAATGTACGCAAGGCCACACCTAATGATCTCTATTTCCATTGTTTTTAACAGAGATGATTTCATCAGTTAGCTGCCTTTGGATCAGTTACATGTTTACAGCTTATCCTGACCTGTTTGGGGTTCTGCAGGACCTCCTGTGTGGTGGTAGTAGCCAGGACAGCTCTGTTGCTTCCTGGACTGAGCTGCAGGCTCATGGAGAGGCCCGTCACCAGCTGGACACCCAGCTCTGTGATGGACACTTTGTCATCCAACACCGTGATGGTCTTCTCTGCCAGGATGGAGTCTGACAAAGGAGACAACACCTGGGAGGTGCATTCAAAGGAAATGATGAGATTTGATTTGCTTTCATAATATTCCACACAAATATGTAATTGCTAAGCAGTCTCAGCATGACTGCGGTGCTATAGCTACACAAGAGTGACCGTATAACCTGTTCATGAAAGCTTTTCCTCTCCCTTTCTAAACACAGGGTTGTGAAAGCCTCTCCCCGGAGAAATCAGCAGCAACACAAAACACAACTGAATACAGGAAATAAGCAATGCCCATATAGAATCTTCATCAACAGAAAAATCCAAGCAGAAATAACACACTACTGGTCACACTGTGTGATTGACACAGTGATTCCTGGCAAGTGGAAAGCAAAAACATCACATCAATGAGCATTTAGCTGTGACAGGAAAAAAGAAATAGCAGATTACCGCGAGTTATAGGTGATTTAAGAAAATGTCTTTCCTGGTGTTTCATCTGCCATAAAAGGCTCACAAGCTCCTGTGCAATATGCAAAAAGCCTAACACAAAACCTGATCAAACAACAGTTCAACTTGGCTGCCATCCAACCCTCATTCCTGCTGGAGGTAAGAATCCATTCCCTTTGATTAGTACTGGACCAATCAAAAGGAGATCCACACTTTAACCCCCAAAACAGAAGCAAGACATGTATATACTGTATAATGAATGCCATGAGAAGATACGTGTTTGTCTTCCGCTGCATACATATCCTTATAAACACCTCCTCATGCATCAGTCAGTGTGACGCGTAGCACAGGTAGTCACAGCTGTCAGACCTCTGCACCAATCATATTTTCCAGTGCTTGTTTTGTGAGAGTGCTAAGGGTTTGCAGAGGTGAACACGTCTGCACACAGACAGACAGATGTATCCTTGACACCAGGAAGCAGATCCCACACTCACAGATGTCATTAGGAGGTTGATATTCATCCAGTTAGCATGAAGAGCTTGACAAACTAAAAGGGCTGAGGGTGGGAGGACCCACTCACTGCTGAGAGGTTGAAGCACCAGCTGTGACACACCAGTGAGCATCTGTCTGCCCTAGACAGGAAAGGTGCTAGTCAAAACATAGCAGCAACACTGGCAGCTACTATTGTCCTCAGAATAAATAACTTGATCATGTTTTTTGTTTTAAATTTATTTTATATAGTATATTGTGTCTTTCATTCTTAAACAGTGTTAAAATTACTAGAAGAATAACACATTATATCCTGTACCAAACCTAGACCTTTGCCAAGACCTCTGACTGCCTCTGCATTGCATTTTACTGTACATTAACTCTGTGCGTGCACGCATGCGTGCATGGTGTGTGTGTCTATTCAAGAACATTTCCTGACATCTATATCATACTCTTGCATAAGCTGAAGACTTCCAACACTGGTCTTCTTTTGAGCATATTAAATGAGCATGCCTGAGAAAAGGAGTACAACTTTGTTATTATTCTTGTAGTGTTAACATCATGTCTACCAGATATGATATCATTTAGTCAATCAGGCAATCAGAGAATATAAATGAGCCACCTGTTCAGCTAGATTACCTGTTCAGCTAGATTACTGGAACCAGTTTGCTTGGGGATAAAATTGTTAGTGAATGCAAGAAGAATTTTTCATAAGTGTACATAAAACATATATGCAGACGATGACTCTTTTCCCTGAATAATTTTGGCTTATCTTCATTTCATTTACAGTACAACCCCTCTGACTGACAGTCATAATGGCTCAGTTTTCTTTTCTTTTCTTTTCTTTTCTCAGATCTAAGCTGTTTATTATAACAGAATAATTTTCAAGCTTGCCACTTTATATAATATACCTGGATAGTGGTCATCCCAGTGTCGAGTCCCACCAGTATCCTCTTGTCCACTAGCTTGGCCAGCTGTGGGTCCTCCACCTTCAGGAAGTCCCACACCAGCTCTGTAATGTCCACCTGCCAGTCTGTGCCCAGCATGAAGTTCGTCTGACCTCGGGGGTCGGCTGACTCGGCCACAAAGTGTGTCAGAACTTTAACCATGGCATGCTGGTACTGCAGAGTGCAGCTTCGCCCTCGTCTGTCTTCGTCGTCCTCGTCCTCACTGTCCCGTGTGGACCTGCTGAGAATAACAAAAACAATTGAGGTGTAAAAAAAGCCCAAGGAGCTTGGTCTAACCCGTCAGATCACAAAAACACTGATATTGTTTTCTTGTGATAACTAAACTCAGAAAATGTCCTGGTCCCATGGGTGATCAATGGATCAGATCAAAACTGGAATTTGTGCAATACCTAATGTTTGGTTAATTTTAAAATGTAAGCATGCTAACATCTGACATAGATAACATTACCTTCTACTGAATACATTTGTATGGCTATTTTCTGATGGCATAAATGTGCTATAATATGTGCTACATGCCAAAGTTAATTAAATCAAAAAAAGAACACATTTTGTCAATAAGTACACCCCCCTAGATACAGCACATGGTCACATTTATGCTAACAGAACATATGAGGACCCAACCTGATCCGATCATAGGAAAGCCGCCCCGTCTGTGGTTTACGTTGACCTCATACAGAGATGATTACCTGATGAAGATCAGGTTATGATACACTCTGATTAAACCAGTAAGAGACGATCAATCCTGGGAATGACTGTCATCTTTCTTTCTCAGTGTCTTTCCTTTGCCATTTTGGAACACCCGGTCTGGATTGTGTATGTGCACATAGCTCCTTACTGCTTTTCTTAATAGCCTCCCTGATTGCTCTGTTGCTAGCAAATCTAATTTTATTACTTCAGGCAACAAATCAGCCAACAGAGCACCAATTCTTTCTCACCAGGAAAATTGCTTTGAGTATGACAAACTAGGTTTAAATAGTTACAATCCAGCTGCAGTGTTATTAGATTTTTGCCCATAACTGTTTCTTTATTTTTGCTTTAACAAACACCTTTAAAAAACAACAGATGAAGCACCCTGAGATGTTGAGGAAGCAATGTCTAAACAGTTGATCTGGGAGAATAAATGCTGTTACAGCTCTTCAGTCTTTCAGTGGGGGCACAGCTGGGATGCTTGCAAACACAAAAGAGCTTTGTCAACACAACTACTAATCATACACTGCTCTGTAGACTTACATCCACCTTTCAGTCTAATCATCATTTGTTTCTCTGCCTCTCTCACATACACCAGTAAAGGTTGAAATCATGATAAGGGGACAAGAAAATAAATTCTAAATATCTTTAACTTTTTTTCTTGCAATTATCTGGTCTGCTTGTCTCCTTTGGTCTGAATCCCCTGAGAAATCTGACTGCATGCGAAGTTGTGGGAATAAAGATGTTAGCTGCACGCTCCAGAGAAAAGCCAAGACTACAGAGAGATTTAAAGTTAAGGGCTTAAAAGCTTTGCTGGCAGGACTGATTTCACATGCAAGAATGACATCCATTAACAGAAGACACTATTCTGGAGTCAATATTATAACCTGTATATATAATAGAAATTACATCCGCTGCAATTCATACTGTGATAGTGTATGCATGAGAAATATTTATTATGTGAAAAGATCCTTTTCTTTTCATGCACACACAAACCATTGAGAAGATGAATTTATATATATATATATATATATATATATATATATATATATATAGATGTATACATCTGACTCATCTGAGTGTAGCTATGGTGGACAGCATCAGTCATAGAAAGAAAAATGTTGGAAAAAAGATGTTACTATAATGACCAAACTGCCTTGAAAGAACGCTAACATAGCTCCATTCACACCTAGGATTAGCATGTACCTCTGACAGCTGTAAATACAGGTGTGAATGCACCCACGACAGAATGGGGACAGAGACCTGATCACCAGACCACAATCAGCGCGCTGAGGACCCTGATATTCCAGCAGTGTAAAGGTGAATATGTCTTATATTTTACACCAGCCACCCACTGTCCTCTGTAGCCCACAGACCAAAGTGGTAACAGGAGTTAAGTATGTTGCCTGCAGTTTATTGTAGGCTGTTCAGTCTATTCTTCATGCATCAGGCAGCTGCAGGACCCATATGCATTTCTAAAGAGAGAGAGCTGCTTTTTTAATGTATGAGCACAACAGCACTAAATTACACAAGTATACATAATAATAATAATAATCCATGCTTGACAGGAGACAGACTCATTAAAATGAGTGAGCTGCCACACAGCACACGATTTTCATCTAATCTAACTTAATTATTTATATTTTATGAAATATTCCAAAAGAATGAGAGCCGTTCACAACTGGTCACTCTGTGTATGTAGTCAGATCACGCCGGCGTGATTGTATTACGTGACATTTTCAACACGTCGTAACAGAAAAACCCCTGCCATCTACAATGCTGTCGATCTTTTCCATCGATCTTTCTTTGGAAAGTGCAGATTTCGAACGTTCACCCAGTTTTTATTTTATGTTGATACACCCAGTAAAACCAGAGATACGATACGTTTTAGTTCGAGTATTTGTCAGAGCATAAAAGTGCGATCAGAGCGCTCGGCAGGCGTTGGATTTCTCTCGCCGTACTCGTCAATTTTGGTCTTTTTACAAGTCGGTCAGATATAAATAGTAGATAAATAGTATTTTTTTCCATTCGGATTTAGTGATTTTTGTTTGTTTTGGGGCCCAATATGTTAATAGAGTAGGTTAAACCTAAAAATAATGATCAGATCTTATAGGTGAGGTTGTGCTGAAAAAAAGGATACCAAACATGGGTATGGTAATATTTTCAATGTGGGATATTAAGACAAAACCAAAAGCATTCATAAACAGCCAGAATAGGCCCAGACTTGTGAAGGTTAAACTCAATAAGCATGGACCTGATCTGAGGAAACATACAACCTAACCTGTACAGTTGTTTCAAGCTTTGACATTGTTTCTTTTTATAATGACTTTCAGCCACCATGGTATTATTCCTAGGGCAGTAATGGGAAGTTTCTTACTAATGATAGCTTTGGTTACAGCCTTCTGAAGTCATTTTGTGGGTGTTTTTGTCTTCAAGCACAATTTGTCACTTGACATTAATGGTCACAGAAATTAGAAATGGCGCTGATGTTACAGACACATTGACTGAATCAGCATTTAAGCAGTGCATTTATAGGAACATTCATACATGTGTATATCAGTCTATTGTAATGGATTCAGTAAGTAAACAAGCTGATAGTGAAGTCCAACTATTTTAGCTCCGGTATAAATCTGATATGCCAGTGCTTATGCAGCCATCTCAAAATCTAATCTAAGGTTAATCTAATAAACAAATCACACTCGGTGCTGAGAACAACCTGCTTCACAAAGCAATTTTTCTTTCCGCTTCATTCACTTTCAAGCCCAGCTCTGACTTCAGAGTAGATGCTGCATGTTAATGTGTGTGTCATGCTTATTTTTGTTGTGCCCCGTGGATTGTGTGCTGTATTCGCTTTGGCATTTTGCTGCATTTTATTTTCTGCTACAATGACATGACGAAGGTCACTTGGACAGAAATAGGAAGTGTTGTTTCTATATATACAGACGAAGCTCTATCTGACAACAGCTGATTGTTTGGTTGCTAGATGAGTCTTGTAGGGTTTTTTTATTATAGTTGTGTGTTTTACAGTAGAAAGGGAACATTTGAGACAACACAGAAAAAAACTACATCAAAACTCCTGTAATAAGAGCTAAGTATCTTGAAAGAGGTGTTAAAGGAGGGATGCATGCAGGAGTGCTATGTCTACACTTAGGTTTACAACGACTTATCTTGTCCTTGTTTTGACAGGCTTAGTGAGGGAAGAGGTAAGCCATACAAGCAATGTCAGTCAAAATCTGTGTGAGGAGTAGTTCTACAACCGCTAAAAGGCCTGATGCCTTTTCTCTCTCTCTGTCACATCTGTAGCGTGGCCACAACTCGCCAGCCTGGCTGATAGATGAAAGTCCCGCCACTAGCTATTGCTGCTCATTGGCTTAGTTCCTTGTGGGCCTGTGGACAGCGGACTAATGCCCATTCTCACCAACAGGCATAGTGCTAGTTTGCAAGGTCACGCCTGTTATCCCGTGATAAACAAAGACGGGTGGAAGACAGGGAGAGACAAAGCTCTCTGCAGCCCATCAGCCGTGGTGCTGGCGTCAACAATGACAACAGAGCTTGGCTGTCCCCACTGATAAAGGCATACCAGCACACAGCTGCAAAAGCTACATCCCCAACAAGCCATGGCGTTAGCTCAATGCTGTACCTCTGTCACTCAAAAATAAGAGGGGAGCAAGGATAATTAGAGGAGCCACACTCGTGCGTGGGATGACTCCAAGTCCAACTTCAATGCTTTACCAGAAGTAATTACTGCAGGTAGGCTGATGGCTGCTCTGTCAATTGATGGATTCCAACAGTTGCAGAGTAGACTGCATGGCGGTGTTGGCAGAGGAGCCGCTAGTGATGAGGTCCCAGGGGGAGGTCTGACCTCCAGACAGCTCTAATAATGTTCTGTCCTACTGACAACCACGAGCGGCAATGGCAGGCCACCTTAAGCCATTCGTAATGATATGCTGTATTGCACAGGTCAGCCATTTTGTTATCAGCCAAGAACTGTCAGTAGGACTGAAGTCAGGAGGAGACAGGCGGAGTGGTGTTCACACATCTCATCATTATCTTGTCTTAGGCATGACTGAAACCAAATACATCACCTGGCTATTCTTTAACGGAACAAAGAACTTTGATCATGAGGAATAATGTGAGACAAAGAGGGTCATTTCATAAAACTAGTGTTATAAAACTGCATTTATAAATGTATACTCGTTTTTCCTTTGAGTAAAAGTTTACACTGATGCTTGCAAATATATCTGCACAGCTGCACAAAAACTGTGAGAAAATAAGTAAATGTTAATTATAAAAGTCAATATATAACCTCTCATATAGCTTTCTATATAAAAACGTGTTTTTAAAGCAGCACCCCTGGGATTAATAAAGTATTTCTGATTCTGAAAGCACCAATTATGAATTGTCTGTTTTCAGCTCTGCTGCAAGTCCTGCAGTGGTGTCTCTGCTTTGTTATGCTCATCCTGATAGTTGCAGATACATGGTGTATAATTTACCTGTTATTTTATGGTATATGACACACTTTTAAGGTGGCAGAAGCTTTGCCAAATGTACCTCTGACTGGCGGCCATAATGGGCACCCTCCACCCTTTGATCTGGCTCAGCTCCGTGTCCGACACTTCAATCTGGAGGGGGAGGCGAGGGATCCACACGTTGAGCTCCAGCTGAGAACTCAGGTATCCATAGGTGAAGTTCACCTTCATCTTCACCTTGCCCTTCATCTCTTTGCCATTCACGAAAATGTAGTCGCACCTGTCAGACACCTGCGTAGGAGGGAGAGGGGAGGATTAAGAAAGGCCGTATTTAAGTTGAGCTCTTCTGACAGTTGCACTAGATGACTACACAGTGAATTACACAGTGCAATATACTGTACAGTCCACCATGGCTGCCTGGCCCTGCGAGTTGATTATAAGGCTTTACACTTCTCAGCTCCCCACTGATATGGTATTCCTGTAACTACTTTGAACAAGATGAAAGGTCCTCTATCTGCACCACACTCAAGGAAAAGAGGGAGGAGGGCAGCGAGGACATCTTTGAACCTGAGGGAAAACAGGTCGCGGTCTGCTGTTTTATTATCGTTCAGCCTGCAGCTACATGAAACTAGTAAGAGGAGAGCAGTTGTCTCTTGATAAAATGACCAAACTCCAAACCATCTGTTTCACAAATTACATTACAAAAGGAAAGTGTGAGCCAAGTGCTGCTGAAAGACACAACTCCTTGTTGGTTTGGGTCACTCTTTAAAGCCCACCTGAGCTTCTTTACTTGTACTAGCATTTGATTAATGTCCACAACCCTCCTTTCTGTCTCTTAGAAATCCTTATGATATGGTTGTGCGAGTACTACACACAACATAAGCAAAGAACAAAGGAATATTCAGCAGACACGCTCATTTAGAAGTAATTAATCACAATACCTTAAACTTAGATATGCAGTTTTATTCTAGGCAATTTGTCAATCTTATTGATCCCATCATATGGCAGACTACCATAGCTGGAACCAGATGGAATTAGATGGTCTGGGGAAATATCTTTTTTTCTACTTCCAAGTTATTTCTCTACTGTGAGATAAAAGCATAAACAGCCATTCATCATGAAGCTGTGGCAGGATATCCTCTGTGACCAGGAAGAAAACTTGGTGTGTGACACTTTCTGTTTTGTGGGAGCCTGCTGCACTTCACTGCCAGTGTGAGACCAGCAGGAGAGCTATGTCTGGCTGCTTTGAATAAATAAAAGCAGATATTTCGAGTTTTGCTGCATTGATTTTACAATCTGCACTGACGTGATGCAAGCTTTCTGGCTAAACTAGTGGGATTGCTAGAAAACTATTAGATATAAGTATCATTGTGCTGGTCCCATAAATGTCATTAGAAACCTTTAATTTATTATGTGTGTGTAAATGTAAATAAACTGCTAAAATAAACTGCTTTATAATGATGGAACAATTCGAAAGAGAGAGAATCTTTCTAATAATCTACTATGAATTGAGCAGAGTGAACTGAGTTTTCTTTCCCCTTATTTTTCCAGCATTTTCCGGACTTGTTCCACAGTTAGGCAGAACCTAACTGTACATATATTCACAACAGAATACTCTCATGGTGCAGGTTTTGTCAGATACCACTGCTACCTTTTGCAGACTCAACTTCCTGTTTAACAAAGCCTGCTGTTAGTTTGGTGTGTTAGTGGCTCCAAATACCTACTTTGTAGGCCATAGCTGGAACAAGCTCAAGTAAAACTTAGCCATCATTTTAGCTATGATGCTATAGTTTTAGGCTGCTACCCTGACAGGATGTACTGAGCAGTCCCCCTGTAACACAGTGTTTGCACAATAAATACATCACTTAGTTTTCAGTTTTCCTAATAACACGATATAAATGACACATATGACAACATCCATAACAGTAACATGGCATATTTTGTCCTGTGCAGGGTTTCTTCCCATTACAGGGAAACTCCCCGCTCGGGGGTCAGGCTCTGGGTTTGAATTGAATTGAATTAGGATTAAGATTAATTTTATTAATCCCCTTAGGTGAATTAGGTTGTCGTGGCAACAATGTACAAGAAAAAACACAATAAATACAATAAAACAGTAACTAGACAATAAGATTATCATTGGAGGTCACATTCAATAAAGAACTGGTCTAGGACTTCCTATAGTGTTGTTATTTGAACAATATAATTTTATTGTGCTTGTTTGTGTTTATATTTATATATAGATATACCATATTTATTGCATGTGTATTGAAAGATGGTGAGAAATGGCCTGATTGGTTTATGTTGGTTTAATTTATAGATGTTTCTGTGTACAAAAACACAAGTGTATAGCATAAACTGCACCAGTTAGCCTAGCATTTGGTTCTGATTGCAACTAAGCTGCTTTTATGGTTGTTGGAACTGTAGAAATATATACACTTGTGCTTGCCTGCGAGGATAATGCACTAATCATCTTACCATTGCAAGAACACTGTTACACAGAATCAAATCTTTACACATCCAGCAGAAGGTAATGTAGGCTGCCACAGCAGAAGAAATTCAAACAATTGTACTTTATTGTGCATATGTTTTCCTAACAGAGGTAGCTGCTCTTAAACAAAGCATTCTTCCATCTAACAGCAAGCCAAGGAAATAAAGTGGATTTTATGCCCAGAGACCAAAAAGCTTTAACTGCCCTGTGAGAGAGCTGAAAAGCATGCTGCAGGGCATCCTCCATAGCTACAGCCAACCCATAGACAACTTTGGTTAAGGACTGCGTGAGCCCTGAATTTCCAAGTGGACACATGCAGGATTAATGGACATTTGCTCCATTTTTACTCCAGCCAATACAGAGAACACAATAAGGCTCCTTGCTCGTGCCCTCGTGTCACACTGCACTGCCATGCAACAGACTGACAGAGTTACTTAATGAAGCTTCCGAACACTTCTGAGTCCCTCCGCTGACTATAGTCAGTCATGGAGCAGATTGGACTCTGTCAGGGCTCTCAGTGTGAGTGTGTTTGAACTGATAAAGATGTCAGAGGAGTCCTGCTCCTTATCAGCTCTCATTGTTCAGCTTTTTTTTCCCACTACACTCAGTCTGTTGAGACTGAAGTGCCTTTGACAGCCTCTTCATCTCTGACTTTGTTGGGTGCTCAGCAACATATCTGCATCAGACTGCACCTGGCTGGGCTCTATGTAAGACTCGTTAATCAATAAAGCATATTCTCTATGTTTTTGTTTTGCCATTTACATATAAAGTTTGCCCTTTTCTGTTCCTGTGAAGGAATTTGTAAATGAGTGTGGGATTAATTAACATACAGCTTAGCTACAGTATGTCTCATGACAGGGAAATTAACTGCCTGCTGGCATTTCTTCAATCTATCCCCAAACAATCTCAGCAGAAACAATTATGGAAAACATGGCAGCTGACATCCAGCCATCCCAACACATTACCCTGATGTGCTTATACCTTCCCGCAGTGCAGTCTCACTGGCCAACACAGCCTCAAATCAATATTTTAACATAAAAGTACATCTCCACTTAATCAGCAGCCCGTTTAACCCCTCATACGGCCTCCCATGCTGGATGTGCATTACACCTGACTGACAGTGGAAGTGTCTGAGTGAATTACGCACTCTCTATCATTCTGTTTCACAAAGTATCATAAACGTCCAGGAGGATCCACCGGCACATTAATCAGACACATTAGGCAGTTAACGGGAGAATACTTACAGAGGACATTACGGCTGTCTCTGGATCTAGCCAAGGAAATTAACAACTCACCAGACAGATACAATCCATGGCAGATATGAGCGATGGGAGTAGGGAGCATGAAGGTGGGGTGAGTCTGTCTCCGGCGTGTATACAGACTTGGCTTGACAGAAGCAATTAAGCTGCTCAGACTGCTCTGCATAAGCTACAGCACTAACTTCTGTGCAAAGAAAAGCTCTGTAAATATGATATTCTTATATCCATGCTCAATGATAGGAGAGTGGGTTTAATATGACCTTGAGGTAATGGCTACAAAGAAAGCGTTTTCCTGTGTTAATTTGTGTGAGCAACTGAAATATAAATTATTTTGGAAAAATCCTCAGGATAGATTCTAAAATAATAATAATGATGTAAATCCATAATGTAAAAGCATGAAGTACCTTTAGATCTTTAAGTGGCAGTGAATCAAATCAGTTTTATCATTTTTATAGGCCAAAACTTAAAGCTGAAAGATGCTAAAAAGGCTGCACAGATCTGATGCTATCTACAGATCTGGGCTATATTAAGGACTCTATTCTGAAACCACTTAGCAACTTCTTTAATTTTCATTACTACTTATCACTTCTGGGATTGTGGCCTTGTCATGGCAACATGCTTTATGTGGTCTGATGAACATCATGAAGCTATATGCTCCTGGCAGGGTCTCCGAAAGTAAACAGGTCTGCACAGAAGAACTCCAACAGGGATCAATTTAATGCTTTTTTGTTATAAAAAAATGTTGACACATTAAGGCACATACACACACACAAAGCCATACTCTAAACCAGCATATATACCCTAGCCCTAAACTCAACTGTCAAAACGCTAATCCAGAAAAAGCCAAATACAGTCACAGCCTCATTTCTGCCTACACATGTCAGGAAAAATTAGTGTAAATAAGACAAATCTCCAAAGAGATTTAAAGAAAGGCATGTGACCTGAGGTACGCCCGCATACTTTATCCAAAAGTCTTCAAACTTTATGAGCATGACGAGGGCTCTGCCCTGAACCCCTCCATATCTCGAAATCCTGCCTTACTCGGGGGTCCACCTGGAAATGATCCCTTTTTACTCTGACGTTTACTGCTCCTACATAGTTCACACCATCAACTTTGTTTCTGCTTTACAACTTTCCCAAATAGTTGGTGAAGCTACACTATGAAGGGCGTAAAACTGCGGGCAATGGGGTTCTCGCAAGTGGGTGGGGCAAAATGGCTCAATGGCGCCCCTTTGAATTTTTTAAATACCTCTGTCTATAGGTTTTTTTTTTTTTGGAGTAGGAAGACAAAAATCGACACACATATATGATATGATACATGATAAAGTAGAGAAGTATGGTAAAATATTCTCCCATTTTATAGCTTCTTATGATTTCCTGAATAAACTTTTTTTAATTGATTAGTTTAATTTGCTTCACTTGTCCTAAACTTGAATATTCTAATAGCAGACAAGTAGAAGGACGAACATTAGGATGCTCTTTCTTGACTGGAGCAACACATCAAACAAAAAAAAAGAGCTCAACTACAAGACTTTATTACTCTGTTGTGCACCAGGTTCGAAAAGTGGCTACAGAAAAGCAAAACAAACGTGTGAGAAGTCTCTGCACATCAAACACACTCTTTCATGTTGTTCGTTGCCACTGTTTGTTTATCTGCGCTTGAGGATTTATATAGACAGCCTAAACATAGAAGATCTTCTCATCTTATGCTAATACTTACAGTACTGATATCTGCAAAGACTCACAGCACCCATATAGTCTGCAATATGTCATTGCACGTAGAAATGATTTTAAGATATAACAATGTGGCAAAAATCGATAAATTCACTGATGCATCATACTGACCTTGACCACATTTTCGTCTGTTGAGCGACACTTAACCGCTTCAGAGACATCGGTAACAGAAGCGTCTACTCCAATGGTCACCACCTTTACTGGGACAGCCACTGTCTTCCCAGTCAGGACAGCAGTGTTCAAAATCTCAGAGTCCTAGTTACAGAGAAAGAAAGACAGAGTTCTAATTAAAAGCCTGGTGGGCTTCCAGTCCACTAAATAACAGTAATTAAAACTGAAATAGTACAACCTGTGGTACTGAGAATGACTTGGAGGCTTTGCACAAACACCGATCAATTAGTGATTTTTGGGTTAACCACTGTGAGCTAATGGACAGTTAATAACTGATAGTCAACTTAGTTCAGGAGGTTTTTACAGCTAAACATCAATTACTGTGACTGTAATTAAGAACGGTGTGAACCACTCTTCGGATACTTTATCTCTTGAAAACCAGTTTTTATAATGTACAACATTCTTATTATTTTTTACTAAAATGAACTGCAACAGTTTGGGTGTTCTAATTTTTTGTGACTGGAATTAAAAGCATTGCTTGTCCTTGATCCAGAAAACACTGTGGATGAAATTATTAGAAACTTATTTGATAAGAAAATGAAGTATATTATTCTCCACGCTCTTTGAATCGTTTCGTTCACAGCTCGGACACATCATCAGAAACATACAACAAGTCCCTGATTGTTTCTGTTGCCAGCCTTTGATTCATGTAGCTAAACAACTGCAATTTGAATGCTCTCTTTGCAATCTCAGGTTGTTGTGATTAGCTGCCTTGTGCCTGCATAATTGCTCAATAAGAGCACTGCATAATAATTACTAAAATGCAGATACTTGTCTCAGTTTTTACCGAAGTTTCACATAATACACAAATCTGTGTATAAATACATTGTTACTGCATTTTCTACCTAATTCCATAAAGGCCGATGCGACACTGAACCTGCCAAGAGTAGTGAGGTCCATCCTGTGTAAATGAGCACTCACTGCCCTGGCAGTTTTAACTAGGCCCCATGTATTACTGCTCTTAGTGAATGACCTCAGCAGTTTGGACAGCCACGGCTCTTTAATGGCACAGCTTCATTACTCTGAACAGATATCTTAACCTTTCATCACACATACACACACAGTCACACTCCAACATTGCCACATGGAGATAATTGGGGCCAATTAAGATGTGAGGTAACTTTTGCTCTCTGTAGTCACTAATGCACTTTTGATTGTCTCTTCTTCCTATTCAGCCCAAAGAAACTGTACTCCAACACACAGATAGCAGTGGGGAGCTTTGTAAATAGCTGCCTCTTAGGTCAAAACTGACTTTTTTATAGGCCATAGAAAATAGACTTTTTGCTATTGGAGAACTGAAATGACTTTAACTAATTATAAAGCAAGACAAAAATCTCTCATTAGGAGCTGTTTTCATTGTACTTTGTGCATGATCTTACACAAAAGCCCTGCTCCGATTTCTTTAATTTCAATATAGGCAGGAACCCAAAGGCATCCTGTTTCTGTCCCTGCTGTCCCCACTGAAACCATTTAGCTGCTATTATTTTTCTTTTAACTGAGAAGTCTGAATCTAGAGTGATGCCTCTTGAATTAAATGTCACATTTGTTTAGAGGAATATTGCTAAACCAGACAGGCACAGACAGGTCCAATCTATGGTGTCTGACTTCCTGTCCATATTCATGTGCATTCCACAGTCACCAGAGCAGTACACAACATTTGTACAGTGCTCTGTCAAGTCAGTTTCTAAAGGTTTCTTCCCTCCTGTGTTTGTGAGCTTGCAAATCAAACTCATTCAACAAGAAAAAGAGAAAGAGAGAAAGGGGGGATTACGTTTGCTTGAAAGGAGCCTGGTCGTTTGTAAGAGCATTCAGCTTTAGAGTGAAATGATTATTAGCTGAGCCAAGAAATACCAATGAATCACAAAAAACACTTAATCTTCAAATGGCTTTTCATTACAATTTTATAGACTGTGACAGTGTTATAGAGTAATATAAACCCCTCTCTCACTGTGCTCCTGACTTTGATTCAATTCCCCTTAAAATCGAGGATTGCTGTAAATTAATTCTACGTCTGCTGGGATTTCTCCATTTCCGGAGGTTCATCTATAATATATGATGGGGTAAATAGTTGGGACCTGGTGAAAGCAGAGTCTAATGTTAGATTACAGCAGCCGGAGATGACCCAGCAGGTTAAGAGCGGCAGAGAACAGAGCCCGGTGGTAATAAGCCACAGCGGGCTCCCGCAGCGATGCATCAGTGGTCCACGTATAGACAGCGCAATTAAACACAAAATGGAGACTAGTGGTGCACATCAGCAGCTCAAAGAAGTCTGAATGAAGACACAATGAAATATGATCAGTTTTATTATGATCAGATTCTAAACTGTGCTTCTGACGATGACTTACAATGTATTCCTTATAATGAACAAGAAATAAGGGATGAAGGTGTTGTGTAAAGTGATCTTCATAAAGCTTCCTTTCCATTAAATAATAATCCAGCAGATTACAGATCTATTATATTATAGCCTGAGCCTGTTGATAATGTCCTCATTTGTTTACAATTATGGTCTGTTGTTTGAAAATGAATGTGGCAGTGGATAAACCATGACAAACAATGTAATTATCAGAAAATAATGTACCACGCAGACCACAATACGTGTCATAGCTGCAAAGGTCTGAATGAATGATCTTACTTGTGCATAGCAGCATGGTCGCTGAGTTATGATCGAGATGTACAACAAAACACAATTTATTTTTTTAACAGAAACTAAAGAGCTGGCAGTATCTTTAGCCTGTATGTGGCAAAACATAAACAAACAGATCCTCCAGAAACTACATTAATGATCTAGGCCCTTACAAGCCCGAGCTTGTTCAAGTCTTGACTATAGCCCCTGTCACACAGAGATTGTGCTTTAATGACACTATAAAGATGCTTACTGTTTTTGCCCTGAACACATTCACACACCAGTGTAATGTCAGACCAGGCTGTTTTTGCGGTTCATACAATATTACCACCATGTATGATTAATGTCTCAAACATAGCCATTGTTCTAGCACCATGTCTCATGTGTATATGCTCTAGTGTATTTTAAACTTCAGTTTCTTCCTCTGCCTTGGATTAGGCAGACCAACACTTTGCACTAACTGCCCCTCTTTTTGCTGCCTTTGCTTGATCACAAACAAACAGAGCTAGCACAGTGCAGACTATGGTGGCACTGTGCTAGCTTGCCCTTTCACAAAGCTGTCAATTTGATGCTGTGACTGTGTCCACTGCTGGCATAAAAGTGCAGCAAACATACCCTGCTGCTCCGTCTCCATACTTTACACACTAAACAGTGAGGTGCATAAGATGTAATAGTGCTGTCTTAAACATGCTGCCTAAAGGAAGCCTTAGTTAGTCTTGATGGTCGACAGTATCCCGCACCCGCACAGTACTGTTTGCCAGGATCTGAGTTTTTTAGGCTGCACAAAAGAAAAAAAGTTCACGGTTTGGCTTTGACCCAGCACTCAAATTGCCCGGAAAAAAGTGCAAACACTGACTGTTATCAGGATTTCCAAACATCCAGCCAAGTCCGAGCAGAAGAAGCTGTGGTAACACCTGAAACAAGTAACCTATCATGGTGTTAGGATGGCTATTAGCTTGCAGTAGGAAAGCTGCTGTTATCTGTATGTGCACACCTAGAATGCTGTACTCCTCATGCCTCAATAGAAATCATGGGTAAAAATGAATTGATCTGAGCAGATGTTTTTGTGAATCAAGCACTCATCTGTCTCTGTCCTCCTCTTTGTCACTCTCTGCTCTCCAGGATGCCTGTGTTAGAAAAATGAAAAACTGTCTTCATGCATATCTTAAAAGACATTTCTGAACACGCAGGGTGGATGTTCATTTGATTCTCACCCATTGACGCCAGTGTTGTGCTTTACATACAATCCAGTCTGCCCCCTAAGACCTGAGAGATAGGAGTCTTTTTGTTCAATAATCTGTGGAAGAACTGCCTGTCTGCTTTATCAAGGATCTCTCTGTTAGCATTCAGCACGCTGCTGCGGCTGGTAATGTGTTCTGGGCCGTAATTTCTGCCTGTGTCTCGGCTGGATCTGAAAGTAAGTGAGATTTATGGTGTCAGCCTGAGTGACACGGGCAGCATGAGAAGTAGCAAAGCTGGACGTCCTGGTGCTACGATTAGCTTCTGCTTCAACTCTGCACTTGCACATCCACATTCTGACCTAACCATGGCTACAGCTACAAATGAACAGGTCGTACCCAGTGTTGGGTTGAGGATTTTAGAACCTGCATTATTCATAAAGCAGTGTATATGCTTAGTGTGTGCATCCGTTCGTGTCAGGTCGGCACTGTTGAATGTAGCCAGGCTGTCCAGACAAACCAAAACAGCACAGCAGTGAAGTGGCAAATCTATAACACCTAATCTGGTGCTTTCACAGTGATTGATGACTTGCAGATGGAGTGTCTTTATGATCTTTCAAGTAATTTCAAAAGCAAAAAGAGCAACAAAGTATGCCAGTAATAAACTAATCTATAATAAATAAAATATTCATAGTTCTCATAAACATTTTCATCACATGTTTGAGGATATGGGAGTGCACAGACAGTGAATTATATGCTATAGACATTAAATGGCACTCAGTGTCCCGGAGCCATTAAGTCGACTAAAAGAGACATGTCCTTTCATCAGTTCTTCTCTCCACATTGTGCAATGCTCAATGTGGCACTTCCTCCCTACTATTCCAGTGGGCGTTTAATTGGCTAGAAGCGAGAAACATGGAGGAAAGTGGGAATAAAGGCCTTGGTAGCACCATGCAGAGCGATACATCACTGCATGACAGCGCATTGAAGTGGTGGGGATGGTTGTGAAGCCAACACACTGCCTCTTAATGAGGGTCTCTTTCTTGCTCCCCTCTCTTTTCTTCCCACTCTTGCTCCTTCAAGAAAGAACCAGTTACACTCCTGTCTTTATTTCTCCCATTTCTTTGTCTCTTCCCTGTTGATGGGATAGAGGTGGCTGCACAATGTGGCACACCAAGACCCATCTTCACTTGGCGGTCATCCATTGCTGCCTCCTGAATACCTCTTAACTGCAGTGCCCTTTTTGACATACCGGTCAGAGATCTGATCTGTTCATCACATTTAAGCTGCATACTCAATCTGATCAGTTTAAAGGCAGTAGAATGAAACACTGGGGTGAAGACATGGACAGCATGAAGTGGTGCCTTAGAATGGCACTGGCATGACATAATTGTTATTCCTCATCATTGGTTACAGTTATTTTCCAACAAAAGCACCTTCAGTGTCTCTGCTGGTTGCCTGACAACCTTTGTGTGATGAAAAGGCTTCAGAAACTCACTGCAGCTGGAAATAATCCTGTAAATCCACAGCTTGCTAACCATTTTACAGTATGTACCCCCCCAGCACTGCCTCCTCAGAGTTAAATATAGTGCTCCTTACTGTACAGACGTCATTTTAACATTTGGTAATGCAGTGAATAATAAATGTATTTCCAAGGATCTTCAAATATTCTTTTAAGGAAAAATCCTTTATGCCGCTCAGATTCATTAAGGCCTCTTACACAGCATAAGTCTGAATTCATAAGTATTTAGATGTCCAGGTCCCTGGGATAAATTTCTGAAATGAGTGAACTAAAAGGATAAAGCATTTCCGCTTTAAATGTTTGACTTTTGGTCATCAAGCTAGTCTGACTATGAAAAAGAGCTTTGAAAAAAAACTCAAAAAGACCATTCTTACTGTACAGAAAGTAAAGAGTACTTTTAAGTTATTACATTAAATGGAAATTCCTGCTTTTAATGGACTCATTGGTGGAATGATTTATGTTGTTTTATTGCCCTCACAGCCTTCAAATGACGGGCAGCCAATGACATGTCAAGAACTCCTTTCATCTGAGCTGCATACACTGTTATGCAAGAGAATTCACATGGCAGTTCATGGACGACGCAAGTGTTTTGGTCACACTGAATTTCTGTCAGCTGTAAATTATTTATGAGCGGACATGGTTTATGGGTAAATGTTGACTGTGGGGAAGCGTCCCAATGACACGCTGCTGACAGGACAAATATCTCTCTGATTCCTCAGTCTGCATAGCGTATTGACAATTTTCTGCCAAGCAATGGGTCTATCTAAGAGTGTATCTAACATTTTAATAACAGTTTATTACAAAAAAGAGGTCCTTGTTGCTGTAGTACATCAGACTACACTAGACTGCACTTTACTTATTTTCAAGCCATCTCCTGTAAACCTGTCTGTTCATGGAACACATCAAAAGAGAGCCTATTAGTGCATTACTGAGATGCTGCAGGTACGGAGCCAGCCCAGTGGCCATGGACTGTACCTCATGCTGTGAAAGTGAGCTTGTGAATAAAACATGCCCATGGAAGTACTATACTTCAAGTTTATAGGGTGGATTCTGTGCTATTCTCATGAATACCATACCTGCAATACATCTAGATCATAGGGGCAGAAGGGAGGACCAGATGTCCCTGGTGAATTTCAACAACAGTCAAATTCAGCTCAGGAAGAATCAAGGTCAAACACCAGGGACACATCTGCTCACCTAGAGAAAAGTGAGGGAGCTGCAGATGCTCATGAGAGGTATCTGGTTGATGCTTTGACTGAGGCTGGCTCTGGTATAGCAGTGCCTCTGCTTGTGCTCCTGCTGTTTGCCCATTGAGCAGGGGCCCAGAGGCCAGGAGGCAGGGAAACAATCCTGTCTGAACCAGTCTGCTCAATTTCAGGCCAATATCTATCACACATGGCCGATCGATGAAGAGTTCTTCACCAACAGCCAGCCATGCCTGTAGGGGGATGACCTCCTGATCTCTGTCTGATTTCTTCACTCGTCTCTGATCGAGATCCATACTGCCAGCTTAGCTTGGCTTAGTTTGGCTTAGCTGCCCTGTGGACACAGACCTCTCTCAGCAGGCACAAAGGTCAGCTCCATTGTAGAGTCCATTACTGCTAAAAAAAACTACACACATTCCTCTCAAACCTCTGTGGGTGAGGATTTTAGAGTCAGAATGAATAAAGCTGGCCAGAATGTGAAGCAGGATGTTAACAATTATGGGTGAGTTGAGAGATATGGATGTATGCAGGCGCTGTCACTCAGATTGATCTGTCAGCCTGCATCCTGCCCTTCACTACTTCTTCCCTGAATTTTCTTTCCCTTGCTGTACAAACTTTTTTTTTTTTTACCATAACCAACGGTGTTAGGAGAACTGAGAGGGCTACAGTGACAGGGATGACGGTTCAGAGCATTCAATTAGAGAAACTAAAGTATGCAGTACATGGTTCCACAGGGTGTAGGTCAAAGCTATGTGTGTGCGAAGAGCAAAACTAACTTTTACACAAATGCAGTGTTTTATACATGAAATGCACAATGTTTTGAGGGTCATCTTCAGAAAACTCCAGCAAACCAGTAATATGACCTTACTTCTAGAGAAGTATTTTGTACAGGTTAGCTAGTGATGCACTTTAGCCCATTGACAACTGGTATAGTTAATAAAGGACAAGGCGGGCTCAGAAAATGGAAAATAGAGGTAAAGGAGAAGATCAGAGAGGACAAGGTGAGCTACAGGAGGAAGCTGGAGAGCCAACTTGCCTGGAACAACTTGAGGGAGGTATGGAGTGGCATGCGAACCATCACCGGCCAAGATCTCTGACCAGCTGATGGATGGAGATCTGCTGGAGGCCAACCAACTGAACCTGCTTTTCAACAGGTTTGACAGGTTTGATAGTCCACTCCCCATCACTAACATCACCCTGCCCCCCTTACCCCACCTACCATTGACAACCCCCCAGCCTCCTTGCCCCCTCCCCCATCAGATGTCTCTCTCTGCTCTTCTGTGTCCACAGTTATCTTCACCACAGAAGATGTGAGGAGGGAGTTCAGTCATCTACGACCAGGAAAAGCTGCAAGACCGGATGGACTTAGCCCTAGAGTGCTGAAGGACTGCGCCACACAGCTGTGTGGGGCCTTCTAACACATCTTCTCCCTGAGCCTGAGCCTATTGACTGTCCCTGCCCTGTGGAAAACAACATGCCTTGTTCCTGTGCCTAAGAACACACATCCAAGCACACACAGTGACTACAGACTAGTTGCCTTGACTTCACATGTGATGAAGTCACTGGAGAGGCTGGTCCTGAAACACCTGCCTGCTGTTGTGGAACCATCGCTGGACCCCCTGCAGTTTGCTTACCAGCCTCATATAGGAGTGGAGGACGCCATCATCTACCTGCTGCACAGAGCACACACCTACTTGGAGGAGGCAGGCAACACTGTTAGAATTGTTTTCTTTGATTTTTCCAGTGTGTTTAACACTGTGCAACCTGCCCTTCTGAAGAGGAAGCTCCTGGACATGCAGGTAGAGACCCCACTGGTCACCTGGATCACCAACTATCTCACAGGTCGACCACAATTTGTGAGGCTGAGGAACACTGTCTCGGACACTATAGTGAGCACCACGGTACTGTCTCCATTCCTGTTCACACTCTATACATCAGACTTCAGACACTGCTCACAGTCCTGCTACCTGCAGAAGCTCTCGGATGACTCTGCCCTTGCGGGCTGTACCAGCAGAGGTCGGGAGGTGGAGTACATGAGTGTGGGCTTTGTGGAGTGGTGCGGACTAGGGTTAGGTATTAAGGTATACCGGCGGGGCACACAGGTATCGATGGTATTTAATGCCTTCAATTAAAAAAAATGCAATCCACTTACATATAAAAGATAAGGATCAAATATTAAACATTTTTTATTTGATGCCTTGGTGGTTAAATTTTCAGTTTTACTTCAGTAGTATAATATATTGTACTTTTTGATAAAGTTTATGCACATGACATGACACGCAGAGAAGAGAGAGAGAGAGAGAGAGAGCGATAGAGCTATAGTCGCACTTTAGAGGACGAGCCAGAGCTGAAATGGTATTTCGTTTCTGAACGGTGTAGGCACAAGCCAACAGTTTGGTGCCGTCCGAGCCTACATTTATAAGTTTAATTGTTTCCATTAGAAAAACTTGACAGCGGAAAACGTGACCAGCAGGTTTTCAGTTTACCGGACAAATGTTTTTATTACCATGCGTAACTTCTAACATAAATACTGCACAAGGCGCTCTTAACATGATAAAATTACAAAAACAAACAAAAACACATCGGGACTGGCTCATGGCATGGCACAGCACAGTATTTATGTATACCGGGGTTAAATGTTTAGGGCGTTCGATGGTATCAAAATTTGGATACCACCCAACCCTAGTGTGGACAAAACCACCTGCAGCTGACTCAGATTTCAGGAAGCACCAGACCCCTCCCAAACCTGGTCCGCATCAAAGGTACCAATGTGGACATTGTGGACAGCTACAAATACCTGGGTGTCCACATTGACCGCAAGCTCGACTAGTCCACAAACACAGACGCAATATACAAGAAGGGACAGAGTCACCTGTATCTCCTAAAGAGACTCAGGTCCTTTATTGTCTGCAAGAACATGCTGCAGATATTTTACCACTCGGTGGTCTCCAGCGTCATCTTCTGCACTCTAGTGTGCTGGGGCAGCAGGATGAAGACGGCCGACACCAACAGACTCAACAAGCTCATTAGGAAGGCTGGCTCGGTACTGGGAGTGGAGCTGGAGTCTGTGGTGGAGGTGACAGAGAGGAGGATACTGAGGACACTCCTCAGTATTTGTAACAACACGTCTCACCCCCTGCATGACACACTGCTGTCCTACAGGAGCACATTCAGCGGTAGACTGAGTCTACCGAGGAGCAGCACAGAACGCCACAGGAGGTCCTTCCTGCCAGTGACCATCAGACTGTATAACTCCTCCTCTTTCTGTAGGGAGAGGAGCTAGATGATCATGTCATGCACCAATGTCATTCCTTTCACTGGTCTCTATTTGTATCCATGCATCATATATTGTGCTCATACTACGTACTGTACTTCTGATTTGGATTTTAATGACTCTGTAACTAATGTATTTAATACTGTAACTTGATGCCTTTGGCACAGAATTTCCTTTGGGATTAATAAAGTTTTATCTTATCTTATCTTATCTATCTTAGATGGATTGAGATCTATCCCTATATATCAGGATTCGCATTCAGACTCAGAAAAAAAAAACTATCTTCATATATCCAGATACGGCCTGAATCCTGCTCTAGCCGGATTGATTTCCCCAGTGTAAATGGGGCCTTAAATGTTACTCCTGGTGCCATTAAAAGACACAGTGCAGCATATGCTTTCAAAACATGATGGGTGTCAGTCCATCCAAAATCATCCTGTGTTGAGTCTGAAGGAGTTAAGCGATGCCTTCTCAGATCAGAACGACTCGGATCATGCAGGCACATTTATCACAATTGGTCGTCCTGATTAGCAATACATGTTCCATTCCACATATGCATACAGCAGCAGCCTCAATTAGTGCTACCACTTCATCATCAGCCTCTAAGCTGTAGTAGATGCTAATGGATTGCTCGCTTGGGGTCCATCCATCAACCCCTTATTGTAAACTCTGTGACTCATACCTTGTGGGAAAAAAAATCCTGTTCCATTAAAACAGCAGGAGCATGCAACAGAGGCTCAGCAGTAGTAAACCAAGGCATTATTGTGTGGCCGAGATCAGTGTGTACAGCACATGCAGCTCTGATAACGGCATGCATGACATTACCTGCGCCCATGATGCATTTCAGACGTATTAGCTGTATGTAAGTGCATATGTCTGTATGTCTAACTATAGGTTTGATAAATGACTCAGCAGATTTCACTTGCTTGGCAGAAAGGATGCGTGCTGCAACAGAGGGAATGGAATTGAAAGGAGTAAAATGAAACATTCATCGGAGGATGTTGATAGATGACTTTATCATGTGAGAGCAGAAGTGGCCAGAGAAGGCCGAGGTGATGATGTATTGTTTAACAATACATTGGAGCAGTACATGAATACAAACGGCTGCTTTCATTTCTCCTCATCGCTATGCCTGCGAATGCTCGTGTGAGTGAGCACAGTTTGGTGTCTCGGCTGGAACAGGAAGACTGATGAGTCCAGATATGATGTATGCCCTGTCCTCCTGCTCCCTCTCCATCACCAGGCATCCACAGCATGGGTAATGATGATGAGGGCAGCACGGACAGGAGCATATTACTTCACTATGGTAAAAGATAATGGACCAGCCTCCTACTGTGTAGAGGAATCTGTTCAGGCATCCAATTACTGCCTTTAAGATTCATCTAAGGATGGCACAAAAAATGCTTTTATACACTTGAAGGTAAACGGAGGATGTCAACACTGGGAGAGTGAAAAGGGAAGCAATTAATCTACATTGTTAATATAACAGAGAAAACAGGAAAACATGAAAGGAAGGAGGTGGGGAGAATAAAAAAGAAGAGGCAGGTGAAGAAGAGACAAGCTAGGAGAGGCAAGTGGTATTACAGCTGAGAGAAAGAGTTCTGAGGCATTTCCTCACTCTAAAGTGACTCAAACTTTTGAGTACTCTTTTCATTTTTCTGCTTTTGAAATAATTGCTGCAATTGCAGAACTCCTGCTTCACGGTTTAAAATTGGTGACAAAGTGGCGAGCGGTGCTCTGAGCCCTCCCAACGCAGGTGGGTCTGTGACAACGCACAGGAGGAGCCCTCTTCAAAGGGAGCAGAAAAAAAAAGAGAGCTCATCTTTCAAAACCATGTCGCTGCTTTCCCAGAAGTGTCACCCATGGCGGAGCCTATCACTTGGCTTGTGTAATGCAATAAAAAGACCTTTTTATAATAATCAATTCCAGAAAGGGCATAATAATTTAGAACATCCCATCAATGGGCAGGGGATGGTACTGAAGAGCCATAAATGTGATCAAACCCAAAATAAGCTTCCCAATACTAATGGTCATTAGCTTTATTACATCTTACTTTCAGGGACACGGTCAGTTATGGATCTTCATTCAGTTTAGGAGATTATTTCTGGGCAAAACACAATTACAGAAGCTTTTATATTATATAAAAAAACAGTCTACCTTATTAGACTAATTAGAGCTAACTGCAGATGAAAAGACTTTCTAGAGAAGCTGTTGTGTCAACAGATGCCTTCAGCATGCTCTGTGAAGTCTCCTCTCTTTTACTTGATTAAAAAAGATTGGAGAATTAGCCCGTGTTTGTCCCCCTCCACTGTCTCCGATAACACTCCCTGTTCCCCCTCTGTCTCTCCACTTCACCCGCACTTCATTTTTACTTTTCTCCCCCTAACCTTGATTTACTGTCAACATAACACACATAACTATACTGCAGAATAACACAATAACTGCAGCACCAGAGTCTACATAGAAATAAAAGCTTTTAGTTGTTTACTTGTTGTTTACTTCTTGTTTACCTAACAACTAACAACAGACAGTTTGACAAATATATTTCTTTCACAGATCCATTAAGAATTGTCTTTATCTTTTTATGAAGTCATATTTCTAATACTGTACTAATACTTCCTACTGATACTTCCTACCATTTACAGTCTACAGCTTTGAGAAACCTTCAGCCATGTTCAGCATTACTTCTTTTATTACATTACTGTCTCTCTAACATCTCTGATGTATCAGAAATATTTGAACCTTTCCATAAGGGATAGTAGTATGCCTGCCCCAGACCTTGAAAACAGTGCTACCTTATCTGTGACATTCCTTCCACTGTTACTTTTTTACTTACATTTAGGGTTAAGGTAAATAACAGGGTACGAAATCAGGTAGAGATCTAATCAATGTATTTTACAAGGATAACTATTCCCTTCTGCAGTCGATGTTTTTGGATACCATCACAGTGGGAGGCATCATCAATGACCTGGTGTCTTTAGGTATCATTATATTTAGGTGTTTTTTTAACATTAGACACCCTCACCCAAGTGACCCAGCCAGAGGTAATCAGTCTCCAGTTTGCATCACTGCTGCAGTTGACCACAGCCTCCCTTCAATTGATTTTTTCCCAGCTTTACTACCCCAGTTGTCTCATGGTCTTTATCTATGTGATCTTACCAGGCTACAGTCTTCAAAATAATTTGCTTGGCAGAGTCTGAGAAAAAATCATCATGTCTGGGGAGTTTCCAAAGTCTATGCTGATCAACGCACTGTTAGCTGTCGGGTTCTCTTCTGTCCAGCCCTGATTAAGTCGACACCCCTTTTCGAGTGGTGGTGCTTGTTGGAAGATATGGCTGAGGAAAATGTTTCTCACACTGCTTGCACCATCGGTATGATCATGTACGAGGGCCATTGGGCAGCTACTTAAAATGTGCTCCAGGGATCCTACTCCAGCATATATGGCACAAGGTGGTGGGTCGACCCTTCCACCAACCATAGAGGTTTGGTGCACATTGCAGACCATCATAATCCAGGATAAACTTCTGGGCACATGATGTCATTGTAGCACAGTTTTAACTGAAGGACTCCACATTCTGCACTGTGTTTAGCTGTTTTGGTGAAGAAATTCTGTTAGTCATTAGATTAGCATGAAGATTCTGGTCACACCAGGGCCGGTGCACTGATCTGCATCTATGCATTTCATCTTGGCACAGTGGATTCTTAGATTTTAGGATTGAAATATTTGTCTAGTGGATGTTTTATTGTGTCTGAGCACTCATGTAATATTTGTAATGGTTCCTTATTGAAAAATGCGTCATTTTAAAATAATACATTTGTTTTCTGACAGACAAAATATTATCGGTGCATTTTTTTTATGATGAATTGACCAGCCAGTGTTTACATAGCTAGTGTGCCTATGAAGACTCTCATTCATCCAGGTCATTATATCTAGAAATTTTAACAAATGCTATGACTCCAGTTGCCCTTCTTTCTCATGGATATATAGCTAGTCACATCTGAATTTCAGCAGGAGCTGAAGACGCTGCCTACTCTGTTGTGTTGTTCATGTGCTATTTTATGAAGTCACAACCTTCCACTGATTTTACAGTTGCTATAAGCTAATAGCTGTGTGTGTATCGTCTGCCTGCCTGTTGGCTGCAGATGAATTTCTTGGGTTTAAAAATCAACTTTTAGCTGTTTGGATGGAGTGGCTCTGTTATAGGTGATGCTAGCATCAGAGTCTTTTGAGATAAGCTTTGTAGAGGTGTGCTTTGTAGAGATTACATTACTATTCTTTGATGTGGTGAAAGTTCTCACAATAGCAACTCAATAGTATATTTGTGTCCTTGATGTCAAGACAGAGTGCCAACAGATCATGAGCAGAAAGCAGCCATTGTAGGCTGCATTTAGCATGTGATCATCATATTCTGCTCCACATTTGATATAAAGTATGATTCATCTCCATCCTCAATTAATAAGGTGACTATTTTTGTGTGCAGAACCTCTTTTCTATTGAAATTGAAATTTCGCTTTCTCCCGTGGGAAGAAGCTGGAGGTGGTCGTGGTGGTAGGTGACTAGTGTGTGTGTGTAAGAAGGGGGTTGACGGCACTGCTCTTACATTACCTTACTTCCTCTTTTCTATCAGCGAAGAGTGTAGCAGAGAGGAGGGAGAGGAACTTATCTGTGGGCCTTTTCATGCCACAGTGATTCCAAGTAATCTAATTCAGCCTTCCTCTTTCTCGCTTGTGTGCTTCTCTCATATTGGAGCATGCAGATTGCAAGAGTGGTATGTGCATGTGTGTGTGTGTGGATGCATGTATGTGTGTGAGGGGGAGAAAGAAAGAGAGAGGGGGCAAAGTAAAAGGGGGACAGAAGCAGACAGAACAGAGTTAATGAGTTCTGAATGTGTCTGAATGTATAAGTGTTTGTGTTGTGTGTTCAGCAGTGTACCAGGATGGGGCTGAAGATGCTGTGCACCTTGGTGAGTTGTTTGATGCGCTCGGAAACAAATGGAGATTGAAGAGAATGTGTCTAATTTCATGGTAAAGCAAAATAAACGGTGCATTTTAATGCATCACCCGTTGGTGATGAAAAGGTTTGAAGTGTTGACGTCAATGGTATATACTAATCGGTGAACCTCATCCTCTTCAATACAGTGTCGCCACACACCATAGCAGCTGCTCCGCTGACTCGCTCACAAGCTCTCTGAACAGAATAGCAAATCAAGGTAAGGAAAAAAGGAAAATAAATCTGTATATGTAGGGCACACACACACACACACATTGGTTTAAGTACAATATTTATCATTGTCCCGTGTGAGGCTCCTGTCTGAATTCAACAAATCATGTTTAATATTGGGTTAATTATGATGTAAAAATCACTGTGAAAAACAAATGAATGTTTCATAGTGAGCAATAAAAATCTCTGTAAATGAGTAAATAATCATGGTGAAAAGGAGAGAGAGAGAATTTTGGAGGAGTGTGCACTCATCACAGAATTCATTTTTACAAAAATCAATAATGGAAGTATACTGATAACTCTGCTGCACAACAGCTATATAAAGTCACATTTTTAGATTTACCCTAAAATGTTTTCATTGGACAGCAAATTAATTGGTAAAAAGTCTTTCTCAGCCTTTACAAGATGATCATAAATCATCTCTGCAGTTTTTGTCAGTGAAGGTGTGGGAGCAAACTATACACATATACACAAACTATACACATATTCCTAGAGCACGCAAAGCAGGCTGTTGATAAATCAGTGACATGAAAAGAATGTGAGAGAAGGAACTCGAACAATACCAGAGCATTAGCTTCAATTATCTTGAGAATGGATCTGTGGGTGAGGATGCCTTGCGTTCCTCTGAATCCAGGAGCAGCCACCCACAGGCATCTATCATCTACACAGCCATGGGCAATGCTCAGAGAATAACAATGCCACAACACTCAGGTCTGTCTCATGCAGATCAGAAGCACCAAAATAGAAATGAATGCAATCTTTGTTTTAGTAATCAGTGCTGATGTGACAGTGTGTTTTTCTCTTTAGTCAACTCAATTGATCTGTTAATTTATTCACCTGAGTGTTCTTGATCTAATTCAGAAGCAGTGCTCTCAGCGTTGCTGAACAAAGCTACATAGATGCATTAAAAAGCCCCCTATGTGGACATCTATAGGGGTTAATCTACACCACAAACTATTTGTGCCTCGCTTAGAGAGACACACAGCTCCAGGCGTACCCTCAGGCCACAGTCAGCATCCAGACCCCATCTGAGTCCTGCTGGAAGCAAGTGCTCTCTCCCTGCCCTGATCCTAAACAAACTTTGTGGGCACAGATACATTATTACACCTGCTCTCTCTAGCTAAACAGCAAACGGTGTGTATGTCATAAGCAGGCCTGGATTGTTATCATTGATGAGTGCTTGCTGACACGTTTCCCCCTGGGATTAATAAAGTATTTCTGAATCTGATTATTGAATTTCTTCTAGAGAGTCATCAAACAGGTTTTAACAAGCTCTATTAATGCACTGAATAATAATCTCTAAATGTAGGGAAGGGGTCTGTATAGCAACAACTTTAAAAACTCTAAATACTATATTCATTCATGCTGGTGAGCGCGCAGACATTTATTTGAGTGTTGCACTGAGCTGGAAGTGGCGTGTCTTACCATGGCCAGGGGCACGATGGCTGCTAGATCCTCCTGTGCCAGACGGATCTCTGTCTCAACCTCTTGTGTTGTGGCACGGCTAGCCGGGTACTCCACCTGCCAGGCCATCCAGCGGCTTCCTGTCGGCACTGGGAAGCTTTCCATTTTCAGATCCACTTGGAGCACCCTCTGAACTGCTATCTCAGACCTACAAGTGTGCAAGAAAAAAAAACACAGTCGGTGAATGGTTAAACAGACTGATGTGTTTCTGTGTATGTGAGGGCTCGTGTGTGAGTTCATTCAACCTGCCGTCTGGTCTAATGATGACAAATGGTAAAGGCAGATGAATGTGTCTGAGTTTGAAATCTATGACATTTTACCGAGTGAGATTCTTCAAAATGTCAAGTCCCTTTGTGTTTGACTCTCTGGTCAACCTTCATGGAATAAAATAACCCCCTCTCTTCTTTATTCTTCTCACACTTTACTGTAGGTGATGTGCACAGTAAATGGAAGCTATACAGCATCTCTTGGCTGTTCTGCAGCACACTTCAAAGGAATGTTTCACCAGGAGTCACCCCAGCTCAGGTGTTGATGGCCGGGTTCATCAGCAGTGCCCTTGTTTGCTGTGGAGGAGTGTAAATATACAGCGTGCTTCGGCACGATCTACAACAGGCCTGAATTAAGTCAGACAAATGGAGAGCGTTGATAATAAAAATTCCCATGGCGCCATAAGTCTCCGGTGCTCACGGTTTAAATATAGCTGAGAGGCAGGAAAGGTCAGCTTTACACGAGAGCCAGAGAAGATGGGAAATGGCACAAGATCTGTTAGCCACATCTTGCGTGTCAAATGGCAGGACTCGGGGCCAATAAATTTCAAGCATGGTCTCTATGGCACACCGGCACAAAACAGCATCATGTAATTTGAGCATAGCAAAGGGTAGTGGGGTGGGGGGAGGGGCACAGAGAAGAAGAGAAATAAATCCACACAACACTGTTTGTTTGGAGAGGAGGCACCATGTGCCCAGGACATTAAGAAAATACAGTAAATCACCAAGGCAGGATAAAGAGAACATTTAAAGCCAAATTCTATAATAAGCGAACAGACCATACAGAAAGATCATTCATGTGTGGTTCCTCTTGGCAAAAGACAAGACACGCAAATGTATGTCATCCTAAATTATGTATAGGAGACTAAAACAATAAATAATAGAAAATGTTTTAACCACTGCTCTTATTTATATAAGACACTATTTCCACACTATTCTCATATTATTCAGGTTTATAGTTAAATTATTCAGGCAAGAATGAAAGATTTCTTGCGTGGCAGATCACAACAACCCAATTTTCATATCGAGCAGAGGTGCCTATAAATAATTAAGATGACAACCAAAAACCTTGTGTCACATTTTATAACACTGTACCAATCAGAGTACGGAGTCATCACAGTACTACAAATGTGGACTTACATAACTGTCCCACAATGCCGTGGAAAAACACAGATGCTAATTTCTGTTTGTAGACCAGTAGAGCCATGAGGTTCATCAGGCAATATTAACAGATGATGCACTAAACTTCCCCAAAATTTACCCAGAGTTAGAAAGTGTCACACAAAACCTGCGACAGTCATCAGCCCAAATGGCCTACTTTCCACAGCAGATTTTTTTTTGTTACTGCAGACAGGTTGCTCTGGCAAACATCACACGCTTAAGACAGGCATAAGAATGGAAGTGACTGTACCGCAGAAGGATTTGATTACAGTGTACGAACACTTACAGGAACAGAACTCACACCTCCACAAAGTTAAAGGGCTACCAGAAAAGACAGAAAAGTTATGTTATTAGCTTTTTTGTCTCCTTGAGAGATGTCAATTATTTCCTGTCTGGCATGATCCAGTTGGCAGAGTTTAACAGCAGCTGTGAATGCTATGAAATATATGAGGTTTTCATATTTCTTTCTGCAATAAAGGACCCTGAAAAATATTGAGGTTTTAGGACTCATTTTCTTTTGGGCATGCAGGCATCCTGCTAATTTGGCACTTTTGAGACAGAAATGCAAGACATCAAAGAATACCTAAAAAAACATGTCAGCTACAGTATATAGAAGCAAGGACAAGTGAAGGGAACTGAGAAAAATAAGATGAGATAAATTAGAGCTTAGTGCAAATTTGAGATCAAGGACAAGTGCAAAGACAGAAATAACACACTCCGCTGCAGCCTTTCTTTGACATCACCATTTCAGGGGAACAACTGCAATGGAAATATTGCAATGTATGGAGAATACTGTTATCTGCTGGAGTTTGGAGTATGTTCAGCTTGACATTTTTATACTGTCCAAAATGTCAAAAAAAAGAAAATTTGGATTTTCTAGAAAAAGCAAAGGACATGATAAAAAGTAAAAGTTGCCTTTCACAGCAAAATGGAGCAGCACTTTTGAGGGACAACTTCAGAAGGAGGGACCTCCAGTGTGAGGCTAGAAAATGGAAAAGATTAGAGTGAAGATGGAAAAAATAAATGGAGGAGAAGAGAAGCTAGAGACATATACAGTATATATATATATCAGTATAGAAGAAAAGCAAAGGAAACCTCCAACTCTGACTGCTGAGTCAGATAATTGGGACACCATAACAATTCCAAAAAGAAAGGTCAAAACCATCTGGATTAACCTAAAGGAGGCAGGGTTTTCACTGGCTGTCGGCCAGTGAAAACCCTTAGGTTAATGGATGGGACATGGACCTGTGGATCCTCAATTTTCTACGGCTTGTTAGCTAGTTTTCATCATGCTGATCTGTGTACGTTCATATTTGATTAGTTAGGTCATGGCCAGAGATGACAGAGCAGCCAAGCTGCTTGACGCAGAAGTGGATGAGTGTGCTACGGCAAAGTGGTATTTGTTTTCAACATGGCAGCACCAGTAAGTGATGCATTGCCTTCACATTTGTAAAATAGGCATAGGCAGAACTTGTTGTCTGTTATAATGTCGATGTGCAGAACACTCACGGAAGACAGTGCTGACACAAGAGCAGTGAGTGACTCTTTCACTGCAATAAAACATCACCCGTCACAGGTTAATGTCTAATGTAAACAAATCAATCAATGTTGTCAGACTGTTAATAAGTCGATGGCTACGATGTATGTGTGTGCTGTTGGATTATGCAACGTGGCACTGCATGGATATAGGGATAAAAGGAAACAAAGCCTTTCAAGCAACTGTATCTGAAAAAAGTAGACTTCTTCTGTGGAACACTCATCTGAGAAACCCATCCAATACACCACAAGCTGAAGCCTTTGTAGTGGCTCTTGCTGTCTCTTGAACATCACTGACAACCTGTTGGTACATTTTAATTATTTTGTGATGTAGGACAGAATATAATTAAGTGATCCATGAGAAAGAATGGCTGAAAAGCAGTAATAGAAAGACATTTTGGAAACTTTTGCATATCCCACAATTACTGTCAAATTTTGAAAGTAAATTAGCATTTTAAAAAATATGATGTATAACCATGTACGCATGTAATTACATCTTTTCACTTCAAAAATCAATCGTGAGTGTCCAAACCTGTGTGTCCAACTGTATGTGCTGGTACATGATTGAGTTCTCCATGAAGTGCTTTATGCATAAATCATGGTTCATTTTCATGGTGAAAATTGTTGTTTTTATAGTTTATAGTTATTTTATGATGACACTTAAAAACCAAAGCTATTGTTGGTTACATACTAAGCTACCCAATATGCTGTGAAACAGATAGAAAAAAAGAGGAACAATATTCATAAAATTTTGAGCTCTCAAACTCATAAAACCTGACAGCAGTCCATTTTTGATAGTCTGCTATACTTGACCCCCATTGACACATGCTGTAAAATGAAGCCTGACAGAAACATCAGTGTCAATGTGAATGTGATGCACATGTTGAGTCACTGTCATCGGCTGTGTACACCAGCATGCCATCGTGAGTGGATCTCCCCCTCTCCAAGGCTGCTGATCACACAGCTCTCAGGGGGAAAACATTTCTCTGTCACTTCCAGCATGGGGTCTAATTCAATTAGTAACAAAGGAGCTGTGGATGTGTGCCACACAGCTGGCCTCAGTCTGATAATTATCTGTAATCTAGCCATGGTTTGACTAACTCTGAGGCCAGACAGATGACCAGAGGGCAGCCAAAGGCAAGAACAAGTGAGGCAGAGAGAGAGAGAGAGAGATAGCAGGCCCTAAAGTTGGAAACAGCTGGCCCTCTGGCTTTACAAACTGGACTGGAGAGGAAATCAGACTTGACAAGGTGCTGCCGGAGATGGCTGACAACTGACTACCTGAGAATAGCACAGAGATGGCTGTAAGGATGCTGTTTAGGCACATTGAGGATGCCCATTAATCACAATGACACTGGCAGATCTGTAGGACACAAAGTGACAAAGGAGTGAATAGCTTAGCATCATAATGTTATTGTTTAACATGCTATGTGTAGCATTTATATACATCAAAATGACAACATAAAGGCAATGGCTGTCATAAACAGACACGATTGTATTGACAGTAGTGACTGCTG
Organism: Parambassis ranga; assembly: GCF_900634625.1. NCBI lineage: Eukaryota > Metazoa > Chordata > Actinopteri > Ambassidae > Parambassis > Parambassis ranga. The sequence goes on along the minus strand of NC_041030.1, from coordinate 1,175,134 downwards.
CTGCTGGTAGCCACAAAGGTTTATATTTATAATGCTGTTTTTGCACTATATTTTCTACTTACTTGCACCCTTTTTACTTTACGTTATAGTATTATTTTATTTTTATCTTGTCTATTTGTACATACTTAGATTTAGAGTAACACCACTCCAAGGCTCCAAGGCTGCTTTAATCTTGTTGTATTCCTTGTACAATTACAATAAAGGCTTCTAATTCTGTGATTCTGATTATGAAACATAGAAACATAGAGGTCCCCTCAGGCCTCGATGCCCACAGATCCTGTGGCGGCGGCCGTTATTTCTGGGCCTATTCAGCTGGTGCACCCGGAGATTTTCTCAGGTGAATCCGGGGACTGTCGAGCCTTCCTCACCCAGTGTGTCCTGTTCTTTGAGATTAATGCAGCCCACCACGACATCGACCTGTCACGGATCGTCTTCGTCATCTCCCACCTCTCCGAGAGCAGAGCAGAAACCTGGGTCACCGCTGAATGGGGACGGTAATCTCCAACATGTAACTCCATCGCCACCTTCAGGCCTTTAGCAAGACGAAGGCGCTTTCTCTGCCCCCACACAGACTCTATGACTGCTCCATTGACCTTCTACCTAGGGCCACCTTGCCTAAACATGGGTCCTCAAAGGGGTCCTCATGTCCACTGCCAATATTAGACTCCAGACTGAATCTCGGAAGCTGGCTCCATGCTTCATTGGGCCCTTCAAGATTGTTAAAGTAATCAACCCTGTGGCAGTGAATCTCTGCTTTCTCCCCACCCTAGGGAGTCTTCCATGTTTCGCAAATCAAGCCTCACCTGACCAGCTCTCTTCAACCTCCTGTCACCCCACCACCTCCTCCTCGCCTGATCAACAGTGCACCTGCCTTTACGGTTCACTGTCTGCTGGACTCTCGACGACAGGGCAGGGGCATCCAGTACCTGGTCGACTGGGAGGGGTATGGCCCAGAGGAGTGAAGAACCTGCATCTCTCATCTTAGACCCAGAACTAATAAGGGAATTTCATCATTCTCACCCCAACAAGCCTGGTAGTGCACCCAGACTGTTGGGACTCCTTCCTGCCTCAACCTAACTTCCAGGTTCCGGGCAATCACCTGGAATCACCCTCCTGGAACCCTTTCCCGCCAGTGGACCTGGCCATGCCCACAGATCCACCCGCTCTCTCCTCTTAAGCACGGGGTTTCCTGGTAATCAGCAGGAGATCGTCTTGAAGAGTTTCCCAAACATTCCAGTGATCTTCCTTGGTTTCCTGTGTATGACCCCTTTTGTTCCTGGATTCCTGCCTTCAGTCTGCTCCCTGTCTCGCCGCCCTTACGGACTGGTTTATTTGATTGGACTTTGCTTCCTCTGCTCCCTGTTGGCACCGTCGCCCGGTGGACAGCCCTCAGTTCAGACATGGACTAACGAGTAAGCCAATCCCTTGTCGGTACCTTCACTGGACCCTGTTCTGACTCCATCTTCTCCCTGGTCAAGCCCAACCTGTACCTCTGCCCTTGCTGGACTGCCTTTCCTGTCTACTGACCTCGCCTTCGGGAGCTCATGCTTGATTTTGCCTGCCACCTGCGCCCTGCATACAGGGCTTTTGCCTGCCTTCCAGCCTGACAGTTGCTAGTTTTTGAAATATTATGGCTCAAATAATTACTCTTCCTTCAGCTCAATGCTAAGCTAAACCAAAGTGCTGCTGACTATTATGTTATGATTATTATGTTAGAATGATACCACTTTGTTACTTGTCTTTTATTATCATTCTTCTTATCAAACAAAGAAGAAAAACACATCAAAATATTAATGCATTAAAAATGTAAAATATTCCTTACAAAAAGCAGTATTGGGTTACAAATAGTAAGTATTCGTATAAATATTATATTAACATTAAAATGTATAAACTCTTTTTTTAGCTCTTTTGTGCAAAGTACGTATATAATGTTTTCAACATGCTCCTTTAAAGAAACCCAGACTTCTATTCTGTCTTCTAATTAAACAATCTAACAGGCTCTTTGCAGAGGTGTTTCCATTTTATCTTGATAGAAGAATAGAGTAGCTATTAAATGTAGGCTGCTGGAAGGTGAAAGGAACATAGATTTTAACGTCAGAATGAATAAACAGAGGTGGGATGAAGTTATTGGAAGAATTTCCTTCCTAGCAGATATCTCCAGAGAAGGTTCAATAATTGAAAGAGCTTCTATTGTGCCATTATCAAACTCACTGTGTCATTGTGACACTTCTTGTTTAATCTCGCCCTGATGGGATCGGATCATTGTGTCCACTGCCTTACGTGTTTCAGAGAATAAGAGTAAGACGAGGAGGCTTTGTGGGATAAATAAAGTGACATTTTCAGGTCCAGTTTCTTCATTTTTTAACGTGTAGATCAACTTTTTTTTAGACATCCTCCTATTATTGTTGTAATATTAGACATCCTCTGCTATTATTGTAACACCAAAACATCAGAATGATGCACCTCTGGGACTGACAAAGTCTGCCCTTGCCAGCACAGCCTCAGTAGTGGTTCAGTTTTTGAAGGCGAGGGAAACAACTGACATATACAGTTTGATGTTTGTCTTGTAATGCATACACAAACACCAACTAAATCTACCAAAAAGAAAAGCAAAGCAAAGACAACGAGAAAAAGCCTGGAGTTATGACCACCATCTGGACCTATGGCTCCATTTGTAGACGCTGTCGTTACTACATCACTCAAATGTTGTTTTGGGATCTACCAGGAACTCCTAGGGCTAAGAAATAAAGAACACCTGTTTCCACCACTTGTTCAGGGCAGATGTTTGTGTTATGTATTGTTTTATATTAATGTACTACTGTATTATTAACAGGGTGTATAGTACAGAACAAACATCAGCAGAGCAAAATGGAGAATGGCAGATAAAGATGCATGCAGGCTGAGGGGACCAGAGAAGAGACTGTCCAAAACAGACCGAGGCATCAGAGCATGTGTGTGTGTGAGGGAGGCCTCATGCATTGAACTACTTGTGGATGAAAAATAATATAATCAAATTTGTGGCTTCAGTGGTGCTTGAAAACAGCACCCTGGAACTCTGCTGTTCTCATGCTCCGTCACCTGGAACAGCAATAAACCAGTCAGCAGAATGAAGCCAGGACACACACATACACTTGCTCACACACATACGCAAATATTCATGCATACATTGCACATACACGTATGTGCAAGAACAATACATGCTGTACAACAGGGCATCCATGCATAAATCTAAAGCTTGTATACACTCATAAACAAACACAGTCATTCATGCAAGAACACATGTTTGCACCTCCACAAAATCACCAATGTGACCTGTGGACTGTACATATTGTTGACAGGTTCTAAACTCAGGCCTCCTACAGTATAGGTTCAAATCTGTTTAGAAGCACGGTTGCCCCAAAATATTAAAATTAGAAATGTAATGTAGTACCACATAAAAACAAAGATACAAAGTGCAGAATGACAATCCGTTGGCCTTTTTGTCAGATTTGAGGGGTCTGGGTGAGAAGTGACTGTTCCTCAGGCCCTATTCCCACAAACGTCCACCTCAGAGGTCAGAGCCTTTTTAAGCCTGATTTTTGAGGAAAGACTTAAATGTTCACAGCATGCAGCACAATCTCTCAACTGAAGGAGCCCTAACTAGAGGCCAGTTGCATTTTCATGGTCTTCTGATTAGCCACTCTGCAATCAAGGAAAATTACTCCTGCAGTCTGAGAGCCTGTAGTCATGGATACATTCAAAAAGCCAAACTGTCAGTGCGGTCAACAATGAAAACCACGCAGCATCAATTTGAAAAAGTAAAGAGAAGAAACTGGGTATACAACCTGGAGTTTCCATGGATACTTATTAGTCATGTTATTAGGCTGATTTTACAAAAGGAGTTGAGGTGCATTCGGGGATTAACAAGCCTTTGCCCGAGGAAACATAAATTATATGCTATATGTGTATGAATTTGTACGTTACAAATACCATGTTAGGGTTGTGGAGCAGTAATAGGAGGAGTAGGAGGAGTAGGCACCTCAGAAACCTATACCCAGCAGACCTTTTCAATTCAGTCTTGAAGAATAACAGAATAACAGAAAGCAAGAAAGATAGTGACAGGAGGAGTAAAAGGTGTAAACTCTCCCAGAAACACCGTCAAATAAAAGTAGGACAGGAATGAGAATAATATGATAAATGTCAGGGAGGTGCAGCTGTCTCTGCAAGTAGCAATGAAGTTCATGGCTATGCAGTGATACACTAGATGCAGTGGCAACAGGGTGGTTTCAGTCAGATAGAGTAATCATACAACATGATAAAAAGGCAGAGCAGAGTGAAGTGATGTTTTTGACAATATGTACAATATATTATTTTTATTATTTTCATTTTGATGTAGATAATAAGAGGTATCTATAGCTGTAACCAGGATTTTACAGCTACAGAAATCCAAAAACCTGCTATGAATAAATATATATTAAATATGTAAAAAAAAATGCAATTGAGCTGAATTCTCTCTCTAGATCTGATCATTAGAGGTAATGTTTCTCTTTACCTCTACTGGATAATTGACACAGTTTAATTAAATGCAGTCAATATACAGTGTGGCCTGAGACAGGGAAATTTTAAATAAAACATAATATGTTCATGATATGAAGTAATTTGACACATTTTTATATACATGTTTTATAAAAGCTAATAAATCTGGACCTTTTTTCCCTTTTTGCTGCCCTGAGCACCTATATTTCTTTCATCTATTTTTTTTTCAAAACAGCAGTAAAATCTTTGCATTAATCATATATATAATAATATATATATATATATATATATATATAATATAATCATATATTGTATTAGCCACAAAAAGCATTTACTCCTCCTATTATCCACCCGAGCAATGATGCCAGCAATCAGGACAAAGTACTTCAGTAGCAGTAAATCTTGGTATTATACAATATCTTTGCAGAAACCAAATACAGCAGTTATTACATGACTTTTATTATATGCACTTTGGGGACCTCAGAGGTAGCTGCAGCCATGTATATAACTAACACCTACAGTTTTCTTTTATAGAAGTCATGGGATTTATCTGGGATGTAGAGCCAGTTATAAAAATGTCAACTGAAAATTTCTCAGTTGACATTTTTATAAATTTCTCTCTCTAAATTTTCTCAGTACAGAACTCGCATATTCAAAGATTTTTTTCTTCTTCTTTTACCTGACAGAGACAATACTTTTCTGCAGTCTGTGAGCGCACTTTCCATCCTCTCCAGGATTGAAGCTATAAAAAATCCAGCTGTACAAAGTGCAGAGTGACGAGAGCCAACATTAACTTGTCAATATGACATTCAAAATAGTGCCATTTCACATTTAATAAAATTTTAATACTGAGCTGGCCTGTGAATGTCTGGGTTTCTGTTGAGCATGTGGGCGTATATACTGTACATGAAGGATATAGATCTATGTGCATGCAAGATCTCCGTATTTCAGAGATGTCAAACTGTTTCCTAAGGCTGCGGTGAATGGCTGCTGATACAATCAAGTGTGCCAGAGCATCCCTCATGTTGCTATAATTTCCTTCAAGATACTAAACCAATACCTTTGATTTATGATATGTCAACTTCCTTTCATTTATACACCTTCAAACTGGAAGAACAAAAAAAAGAGTGACACAACTTGGCTGTTAAATAGATTCTCTCTCTTTTACAGGTTGTTGTGTGGATGTGGAAGACAAAAACATGCAGTAGTGACAGTCTTTTAGAATTTACAACAGGAAGCATAAATACTTTAACACATCCCTGTTTTGGCGCACAGATTCTTTTCAGCACAATCCACACTGTCACATTATAAAATGATTTGCTTTGCACAGTGGGAGCTGTTAAATTTCAAATGGCTTTAAAGTGGTTGATTTATTTGTAAGTATTTTATCCTGTAAGTAAACCATAAGCAAATATTCACAAATATAGCTATGTCTAAGTTCAGGGGACACATTTGCACACCGAATGTGGTACCAGGCATCCAAAAGGCTTTCTTATTTGCATTATTAATTAATAAAGGTTAGTACCCCCTCTTTTAGTAATTTTTGTGTAAAACATCATACAAAATTATGCAATACTGCGTCTCCTCTTACTGCTTCCATAGTATTTAATTAGTTGAGCTGCAGCAGGTGCTGATCAATTCATCAGGGAATGATAAATTGATCATCAGCAGGTGTACAGACATTTTGGCAGTTTGCTGCTGTGGAGCAGAGCTGCTTTTCCTGCCATACAAAGGAGCCCTCACAATGGGACAGCTTAGTTGTATTGTTGTCAAACGATTTGCTTCCAAAAGCTGACCTTAACTGAGACACAACTGCTCTTTCTTGGCAAATTGTTCAAACTTAATCAATTTTTTAATTGTGTCAATTTGTCAACAAAAGAGGCGATCGAAACATCAATCAACAATTTATTTCTTTTTTATGAAGATTTGAAAAAGACATCTAAATCGACACACTTGACCTCAGCAGGAAAATGTAACATGACTGGCTGGATTTCTAAGTGTTCATGGAAGTGGCGACCCACCCTGATGGTAGCATGGCATGTACCTCCACTTTCCCATAACCTGCCTCTTCTTCCAGCATAGACTTTTGTGGCTACATCTGTCCCATGATCGGATGACATCAGGCAGTGCGTCCATAAATCCCATTAACATTAACGTTACTGTGTATTATTGACCAAAAGTATTTTTTTTTATGAGGAAGTGTTCTGGAAGACAGGGATACTGGGACACATCTGGACCCTCCATAACCATCCACTTATTTTCTGTCATCTCTTCTCTGTGTTCCAGGCTGAAATTGTCTTGAAATGGCACATATACTCAAAAAATGTGTTTTTCATACTGTTCTGTTCTTCCCAATAGAGACAAAATACTTCTGGAAATATAATTTCCATTGATCTTATACCCTTTGCATAGAAAAGATTGGGCTGTTACATTTCAAATAACCTACAGAGCCTAAATTAAAACCCACTTTTAATAAGCATCAGCTTCCTTTTTAATTTAATCATTTATTCCCTATTCTAACACACACACAGACAAAGGGGCTGAGCACTATTAATTATACAATTATAATGAAGCATGGACGCAAGCTGGGGGCTTCTGGCTTGTGTGCATCAAACCCAATAAGGGGATCAAATTTCCGATTATCTTAACAGTGTTCTGCAGTATTCACCGTCTAACATATTCCACTCCCGTACACACACACACACACACACACACACACACACTGGCTGCTCCCTTTTTTTCTCCTTGGCTGGACCCACTCTCTCCCTGAGTCATGCTAACTGCCAGACCTGTGAATAAATGTGCATGGAGAATTCAGTCTAAATAACTACCTGCCATACATGGGCTTATTGTCATTGCTTTGTTTAATGGTATGCTAATTATCCTATAAATTGTTCAGTTAGCAGGTTTGCCAGCTTCTACTCAAGGACCCAACAGGCAAGAAAGTTGAGATATCATATTTCCATACTGTCAGGCTAATTACAAGTCAGTTTTGTTTGGAGGAGATTAGGAGAAAAGAGCAGTGGATGCAAAAGGTATTAGAGAATCATGAAGGAGCACTCCTTCGTTATATCACATCACTTTAGATTGCCTTGAAGAAAACGGCACAGTCAGTGTGTTAGCCCAGACAACAAAATCTCATCCTAGAGTTAATGAAATGCACCATTCCACCAATGTCTAATCAAAACTAAATGCCTTTCTGCAGCGCAGCATCATTAGAGTCCATCAACTGAAGTAGGCTCTATGGTGTAATGGATCCCTAATGATGGTAGTTATCATCACCGGTGACCTCAGACCTTTTTGGATCAGGCATCAGTTCTCAGTCAGTTGCACTCTGTATCTGTCTCATTCATAGGAAAACTATCTAAATAGCAAATTGCAATATAATAAATTGCTACTTGTCCTGACAGTTACACTCAATTTTCCCAGAGCACTCATCACAAGGCTGGATAACAGACAGTAAAGCCACTGATCACTGATTTACACACACTAGGGGGCAGCAGATACTGAGCCCTGGGGCAATGATGCAACTGTGCAGATAAACTGATCCCCCCCCCCTCTTCTGTACAGGCTCCCCCTGGTTGATCTGTGAGCATCATCATGTGATCAGTACTAACCCCTGCAGGTGCACTGACACTGGCAGTGCCTGTCCTCCTCAGAAAAGTACTTAAAGACCCACAAAACCTGCGTCCTTTTAGCTCTGCAACTGTTGGCATGGCAACAGAACCTGGAGAACACACAAGAGTCATTGACCAGACTATCAGATCAATGGTACTCTATTACAACCTAGGTTTTCCCCTCCTCCTCGAAGGCTTGTAGGATAGCCAAGGTTAAGCTCCAGTCTCTGTGAGAGACACACATCAGGGTGTCACAAAAAGGATCAGCTGAATATTACAACATTTCTTTTGCAAACAAGTCAGTGGAAAACATGGACAGCAGAGCCAGATGTCGAATTTGCTGTTTACAGCAGAACAAAACCAGAGCCTGCATCTTATCAAAAAATAGATCCAGTGAGGTGATTTTTAACCCTAGAATACTAGAGCAGAAACCATTTAATCTAATGCAAAACTCATGTTATGTCAAGTTAACTGATGCATATAACCAAATATACACACGTACACTTTGGCAAGTTACACTCCTGCTGTTTAAGGACTACAAACATAAACAGAACTGTTTTGTTTGTGATAATTACAGTGTCTGTGAGGAACACGGAGGCAGTGTGGGCATGAATGGCTCCTAGCTCAGTCCTAATGTAGACAGATCAGAGAGGTGACAGAGATAAAGAGGTAACTCCTGCTCACACTCACATCAGACTTTAAATTCTATAGAGTGCTTAAGCCAAACCCCCTTCCACTGGAGCCCATGGCACCGTAATTCTGAGAAAATATGAACAGTGGCCCATGGAAAGAGTTTGAGTTAAAATTACAACTGTCAAAATAATTAAATTCAATTAAATTCAATTCAGTTTTATTTATATAGCACATTTTACAATCAGAAATTGTCTCAAAGCGCTTTACAAAGACCCAGAGCCGGAACCCTCTTAGGAGCAACAGTGGCAAGGAAAAACTCTGGTGTAGTCAATAAGCTCTGGAATATTCAGGGGCCGGACTGCGAGTCAGCATGCAAAGAGAGAGAGAGAGAGAGAGAAAGAGAGGCACAAAACTAAGAGGAAGACAGTAAACACAGTTTATGACATGAATTACAGGTATGAACCAGACTAATGAGAATAGAGGAGATGTAAGATCATCAGAGGGGGACAGGAAACTGCTCAGTGGATCATGTTTGTGTCCCCCGACAGCGTAGGCCTATAGCAGCATAGCTGTGCTAAAAGTTAAGATTTTATCGGCCCTATGATACCTGTGGCTGAGGCCATGTCAACATGTGCCTGTATCTATACCTACCAGCCCTACAAACTATGTTTGAGGCCAACTATACGCTTTACTAAACAGAAAAGTTTTAAGCCTGGTCTTAAAGATGGAGGTGGTGTCTGCCTCTTGGACCCAGATTGGTAACTGGTTCCATAGTAGCGGTGCTAAGGCTCATCCTCCCATTCTACTTTTATGAATTCTAGGAACTACAAGTAAACCAGAGATCTGAGTGTTCTATTAGGAACGTACAGGTCCTGCAGATATAATGGAGCTAGTCCATGTAGAGCCTTGTATGATTCTGGATCAGCTGCAGGGTGTTGATGGAATAATGTGGACATCCAGGCAATAAAGAGTTACAGTAGTCCAGTCTTGAAGCAACAGAAGCATGGATGAGTTTTTCAGCATTGGAGAGAGGATGATCCTGATCTTAGTAATATTATAGAGGTGAAAAAAGGCGGTCTTAGAGACCTGTTTAATATGAGGGATAAATGACATGTCTTGAATAACTCTGTTTCTCACAGCTGTACTAGGGGCCAAAGTAATTCCATCCAGAGAGAAAATGTTATCTGATAATCTAGTTCTGAGATGTTTTGGTCCAAAAACAGTAAAAAGTTGGAGGACATCCAGTCCTTCATGTCCTTTAGACATGCCTGTGTATGATTAACAGCTCTGTTTCTTCAGGCTTCATGGATAAATGCTTCTGAATGATGTTTCCTAGAGGAAGCATGTAGAGGGTGAACAACATCGGTCCGAGCACAGAACCCTGTGGAACACCAGGATTAACCCTTGTACGCGAGCAGGAAACGTCATTATTAACATGGACGAAGTGAAATCTGTCAGATAAATATGATTTAAACCAGAGCAGTGCTGTCCCAGTTATCCTAATCTCATGTTCTAATCTGTGTAGTAGGATGCAATGATCTACTGTGTCAAAGGCAGAACTGAGATCAAGTAGAACGAGTACAGAGACAAGTCCATGGTCTGATGCCATGAGGAGGTCATTGGTGACTTTAACCAGTGCTGTCGACAGAGATCGGTCTGTAGTTTCCTAAGATTTCCGGGTCCAGTGAAGTTTTTGTTAAGTATCGGAATGATCACAGCAGTTTTAAAAGCCAGTGGTACATATCTGTTTCCAGAGACAGGTTGATCTGTCCTTATATAGAGTCTCCGATCACATTCATGAGGAGCCGCAATGGGATCGGATCCAAAAGACAGGTAGTAGGTTTAGACTTACTGATGCTGGTGGTCAGCTCAGGGAGGTCTATGGGCACGAAGCAGTCCAGAGTTAGATCAGGATCCGTTTCCAGAAGTGGCGGTGTATCCTCAGTGGTCACAGAGATATTGTGGTTGATTAGTCCTCGAATAGTGGTGATTTTATCGGTGAAGAAGCTCATGAAGTCTTCACTACTAAGAGCTGCAGGAATGCGAGGCTCCACAGAGCTGTGGCTCTTTGTCAGCCTGGCTACAGCGTTAACGAGACAGAGCGGGTTGTTCTTGTTTTCTTCTGTTAGTGATGAATAGTAGGCTGTCCTAGCTTTACGAAGGGCCTTCTTATACATCAACAAACTGTCTCTCCAGGTCCTCTGGGATTCATTCATTCTGCCACTTCCTCTCCATCCTTCGCGGAGTCTGTTTCAGTGATCGGATATTTGAGGTGTACCACGGAGCTAGCCTCTTCTGATTTGTAGTTTTCTTCTTCAGTGGAGCAATGCTGTCTAAAACTGAGTGTAATGTGTCTGCAGTGTTGTTGACAAAGCAGTCCGTTTCTGCAGGTGTACGGTAATATTTAAGTTGGTACCCCCTTCAGTACTTTTATACATGGGACTGTGGGGAGTAGATACATGAGTAGAAAGACCCACATTTCACAGATAGATTCAAAGATTCATATAACTATCTATGAAAATCCCTCCCTGGTTTTACTTTCTATAAAAAAATCAAATTTCCTTTGGCATACACTCCCTAATGCTCATCTGATAGTAAGACTGGCTTCAAAAATAAATCTCTTTAGTCTGAGAACACTGAGAAGTCAGATTAGGTTAACTATGAATGATGTAATGTGACTAGTGTGTGTGTAATTTAATTCCTTATTTTTACTGTAAAACCACACATAATTAGTTACTTATGGGATTTATCTCAAATTAAAGAGTTTTTGGACACATAAATGACAGGAAGGCATAACAATATTATTTATTATTATTTCAGATTGATAAAAAAAACCTGAGTAAGTAAGCTAATTAAGAGCTGAATTCATGAACTAAAAACGTAACTTTTACAAAACACAAGTAGCATTTTACCAGCTCAAAGCACCATATCAGCACCTTCTCACAGAGTCCCCAGACTCAGGAATGCATCAGATATTAATCAGAATTTAGTCCTGTTATGCTCCACTTATGTGCTCAGTGCTAAATTACTAACAGAGCAATTGCACACACACAGACACAGCCCCTATACTCCCCACTTGACACATGTCAACCGTACAAACTGAGAGAGGCTAGTCCATAAATCAAACTGTATGGATCACGTTTATAAGGGGAAAAAATATTACTGGTGCACATGATACACATATCAGTAGGCTCAGCACAGCAGCAAAATTTCTCATTGATCAGCAGTTAGGGAGTGTGAAGTGAATGGCCGTCTTGGCAGAAGAGATATTATAAAACATTTTGTAACGGAAAAACTGCCTCCACACACCCAGGGGTCCGTGAGCAGAAATGAGACATTGATCCATAATTGGAAGCACTCAGTCATGAAATCTGAAGACTAATTAAAGAAAGAGAGCTTTAATGGCATCCATTTACATATTCAGCACAGTGATTTGGTGCTGCTCACTGACTTCCAGTCTTTGAAAGATGGAGGGTTGATCTACAGGCCGAGAAGAGGTGAATTAGATCGTACAAAGATGGACTCACAACAAGTGTCTGAATGTCTGGCTGCAAAAACGGTATGAGCCGCTCTCATAGTGTGACCGAGCTGTTGTGCGTTTGCTGTCACTGCCAAACATCATTAAAAACATGAAAATATACACATATGGTCCTGCAGCCCAGTCCCATAACTTAAAGTAGTCATGCAGATTTGAATCCTTTGTTGATCGATCAATCAAAATTTCATATACAGCAATACATTACATGTAGCTCTCAGCGTAAGTTCAGTCATGAAGACTCTATTCCACATCATTCACCTCTTATCTCTATCCGCTTCCCTCTTCACCATCCTAGCACTCTCCTTCACTGCACTGCACTCTGTCTAGTGACCTCCCACATAGTCAGGTGTTTAATAGATGGCACCTCCCTCACCAATCAGCTGTCGATCTGTCCCTCTCCTGCCCAATCATAACGTAGCAAGAGATTTAAAAGTCTCTGTCTCTTCTCCAGCTGTCTCCCGATTGAATCCGGCAACCCTCCTCCACCCCAAGCACCTCCCCATCCTCGCAGTTCAAGGTCTCCCCTCTCCTGCTCTCCTGCTTCTACACCACCCCCAGGTCTAGACCCGGGGGGTCTTCGGATCAGCGGCCTCTCCGCTCGAGCTTTCCCCCCTTTCGGACGTGGTCCTCACGACGGGGTCTAGGACGCCAATGCACATTCACAATTATTGTATTAATAAATTCTTTCTCATTCAGTTCGCTGAGTCTCTCATGATTGAACTAGTAACGGTCATTTAAAAGTAATGAGTTATATTACTGTCTTTGAACTGTAATGCCTTACACTACTTCTGTGTGTGTGTGAGTGTGTGTCTTTTAAGATTGACCTCTACAAGACAAAGACGTGTTCAGATGCCTCTGCATAACCTGAGGTTAAAGCTCAAGTTACTCCGGCAACTCACATCAATGTGTGAGTGTGACAAAGAGAGACAGCATGTATTCTGTCTGTGTCGCATGTTAAAGTGCAAGTTCAAAAAGGTGAAGGTGACATGTACAAAGTGTGGCATCTCATCTGGAGGCATGAACATGTTCGCTGGTCCTGCTGTGTTTAGATCAGGGGACTAGTTTGGTGTACCCCTGTGGCCCACTGAGGTATACACACTGCCTGATTACATGTCAGGCCTGGTAAGTCTGCCTAAACAGGAGCTACCCTACAGGAGAGGAGTGTCTGCAGTGGTATCCTGCTTTTCTCCGCATGTTATCAGCTGGGCAGAGTTTTGCTTCCAACCTGTTAAAGTAGAAATGATAACAGAGGACAGCAAAAGATTGCTTGTCAGTGCTAGCACACACCAATGCTGTAGAGCAGATGAGAGGATGTGACTCGTACCATTTCTGTTTGTCCTCTGGTTGATTGAATCTGTTCCAAGGCTGCCCATTTGTGTTCCTTGTGCTAAGTTCCTCGATCACCTGTCCTTTGTGCATGGTACCCCATTCTTTTATATTTTTTTTCTTCTCAGAATACAACTTTTATATCTTTTTCTACAGCCCAGGGCTTTCTTTAAATAGACTAATTTAAATATTTCTTCCATGGAGGTTAGAGAATTGAGAGTGTTGGTGCCAGGCCACGCATTTCCTTAAGTGGAATAGGCTTCGGTATAAAAGCCAATCATCTTGAAGGCCAAGCCAAACTGAGGTTAATTGGAGCCAACTGTGGGCATGGGGTTTTTTTTGCCTATTCAGTCAGATAAATCTGTAGGGAAGGACTTTGTTCACTGAAATTTGAATGGCAATATTTAAAGACAAGCAGTTCATCAGCGAGAGTGCTGAATGAAGCAAATCGCTCCACAATGCAGTCACAAGCATGTATTCAATAGATACTACAAAGATGTAATTATAGGAGAAACAACCAGTTTGTCAGAAGGCTTGTAGACAATTGCATGTTTACATCTCAACCCACTTTGCCTCCCCAGTGGAATGATACCTGCTGCGAACACAACTACAACAGCAACAATTCTGATATAACCACAGGTCTAATTTCGCCCAAACTGTGTCTGCCTACCCAGATTACATAACGAAAATCCTGCACAGGGTACAGTCACAGAAATATTTATGTGGGAATAGTATGGAAAATTAATCCAAACTGTGCTTATTCGTGGCCTTTATAAAGCCATTTTAGGGCTGTTAAATATCATCCTATGTAGGTTTGAATTGCAGTCCCGATTTTAGTACAGTGGTATTTGTATTGTATTGCACTGCATTACTCTAGGCTAATGCCATCGAGAATATATATAAAGAGCTGTTTTGAGCCCCCATAGGAGACTGAGACTGTAACATTATTTTCCACCTAAAATCCCTATATATGCAAACGGGCAGAGCGAAAGTGGAGCATGGGAGCCTGATACTTGCAATGTGGGTGTGCACCTGTCTGTCACTGTCTCAAAATGTACCCTGCATATAGCTGTCAATAAAAGGGAACTTATCAATACAGGCCAAACTGCTTTTTAAACTTGGCTGTAAACATGTTTATTTCTACTGTAAAATTGGTCATTTTAACATGAGATTCACTTTTTGAGCCAACCCCTGGAGGCAGTGGTTGAGCTTGTAACACTTCTGCATACCTACTGATTTTTAGTAGGTCTAAAAAAACATATATAAAAATCAGCAGTTAAAGTTAATAAAAAACTTTGTACACCTTTTTAAAAACATGACAGGGTCACTACTTACAGCAATATTTGATTTGAAATACAAAGCTTACAATACCAGCACAAAAAAATGTCTAAAAGCATGCATCTAAGAGCATTTCAGTAATACCTCATCGTTATATTATGATAATCAAAAGGATGATATCTGGGCCATATGTATAAAGATTGGAAAAGATTTGAAAACACCACAAATAGAAACATGCATACGGGTGTTTAACTACACAAGAGTCCTTTTGCTATAAAACACATTGGTCAACAGTTTTAATCTAACTACAGGAGTTTAAAAAAATGGTAATGCAAACCTCCACACACTAGTGACCGCAGTCTAATCCTCCAGGGGATTATCATCTAAGAGCAGGATATTCACTCATAAACCTCTGTAATTCTCAAACACATGAACTCTCTGGGACACATGCAAACCTCAATCTGTCTCCTCTAACATTGTGGCCACTAACAAAACTGTTTACCGTATCACTGTGGCATTATATGAGCCATGCAGCGTACCATGTCTCCCTGTGGAAAGCCAGTGTGCTGCACTGTGAATTATAAACTAAGGGTTACCTAACTTCACAGACATTCAGTGTAGATGTATACAGACCAAATCCTCCCCACTGAGTGTTATTACTGTCTGATTGGTGAACTGGGAAAAAGTGCAATGAGATACATTGGGGTGTAATTTTCCCATATTGTTTCCCTGTCAGTGGAACAGAGGAGTAGTCGAAGCAGTCAGATGTAATCTGGGCTGACTACTGTAATCAGCTGGCTGTCCTGGGGAGACACAGAATATGCCACAGTCCTTATAAAGGAAACCAAGCCACATCTTTTCTATTAAAATCAATTTGAATGTTCCTTTCTCATCAGCCTTACATTATGGCACATCACTCAGTCTTGATTCAAAAAAAGCATGTCAGTTAAAAGCTGTGACACGTCTGTGCTATCACACACAGGTATTGATTGTATGTCTTTTTTATTACTAAGAGATGAACAAAAAGAGGAATAGAGCAGTGTGGACAGTTGTTGGTAAACACTGCCAATGAGGCTCCTGTTAGGGTATATTTTAATGGTAAATAGAGGCCACTGGGAATTAGGTGGATCCATTATTAAGGGTCTTAGCATTAAGCATGTCAAGTATAACATTCCTGTTTTGCCCTTAATGTAATTGGGCCATTTCATTTTAACTGTGATTTATGCAGCATTATACAGCATTAAAGCCTGCAGCATGCGGCTTGTTCTGACCGGTAAACCATTTAAAATTGAAAAAAAAAAAATTTGATTTATGAAAACAACAAGAAGGTTTAGCACTTAATTCCAAATCAAGTCTAAAATCACATACAATTACCTTTTTTATGTAGGGGAGACCGGAGCTTGTTGTCACATGGGTAAGTTGTCACACTTGCAATAACTTGACCACAAAAGGGGTCTACTCAAAAGTGGAATACTAGTTTTGTGCTTTCATAATGTGATGTCACATCCCGTCTGGGAAAAGCACAGCACGCTGTCAACTGAGGTGAGGACAAATTTCCCATTTTTCACATATAAAAGTAAAAAATACCAACTAAATATTTTTGTAATTGTCTGCTTAAAGACACAAATATTAATTATTTAACATTTGAACCTGTTAGAAGAGAGAATAAAGTGTTACGCCAGACTTTAGTTCCAGTGCTGCTTCAAGCTAACTTTAAAATATGGCTGATATTAACAAACATGGCTGTTTGGGGCAAATTGTCTCAACCAATTTGGGGCAACTTGTCACACTACTTGAGTATATGCAATAATAGACGCAGAGAATCTGCTGTTAATGGTTGTTCAATGTGTGATTTTTTAAAGAACAAAGAAAAACTCGCAGGAGAAGAAATTGTCAGGAATTACACAAGAAAAACAAGAAATGGCCACACAGCACCTGACGTGATGCTGAGGTCATGGAGGGAAGTGAAGTTGGACAGTTATTATTCAAGTTCATTGATTAACCGAATTTTATCTAGATAAATTTCATTTGGAATATTAAATAAACTGAAGTGTTCTTGTTTTATTTATGCCAACTATTACTTCACACAGTGTGACAACTTACCCGCTAATGGGGCAGCATGTCACATGTGTGCACCCCCTATTTAAATGCTGATAAGTCTGCACAGAAAAGAGATATCAAAACCAAATGAATATAAAGTTTGTGCCCAAGACTTTGTTCTTTCATTTGGTAAGTATTTTTTAACAATCTGATGAACTAATTTTAAGATATATAACAGAGTGTGACAACAACCCCCGGTCTCCCCTACTTTACCGATTGTAAAAAACTTTTTTTTTTTTTCTGAAGACCTTGTGTGACCTTGTTACTCTTACTCTAACTAGACTTTGTCATAGCTCTGTAGCAAGGTGCGTTCAGACACAACAAAGAAAGAATGCAGGGATAATCTTTTTCAACTATTTGACTCCTTTGTTTCATTTCAGTTTTGCTGTAAATGTCACAAACTATAAATAATTGTATTATTTAAGGCTTCCAAGACTAAGACTTTGAAATTGAGATAAATTGTGGGGTTGCTGCCAAATCTTACCCGTTATTACACAGCTGTATGATTTCTTTCCCTCTGGGAAAGTAAAGCATTCACACTGAAGAGATTTACAAGGCTGCTTTAGTAGGGAAGTCATGTGTCTTTATAGTGATATGAGTGTATTGTGAATTTAATTATATTAAATTAAGTTCCATTTAGATTTAAATCAGCCACTAGTAAAACAGGATTCAATGAGTTCAGTTCAGTTTAAGCTGAAAGAAACGGGAAACAAACATATTGTTATTAACATACATGTCCTCCCTTACCTTGTGCCCACTACCACTTAAAGGCTCTCTTAACTGCCTGCTGTCCCTGGGCCGGGTGTGGCTTTGGGGAGATTAATGAAGTGGTGGTTCACAAGGGAGATCCATCTGCACCTGACAATCTTAATGAACTCCTGAGGCCCAGACATGGCACTTTTCCTGAGGCGTCCATTTATGCCTTATGGCATGCTGAGGAGGCAGGGCTGCCTTTTGTTTTGAATGGGTTTCCTTTTAATGGTGACAAAGTAAACTTTTCAATCTACCAGAGTGCATTTCAGCCAATAATTTGTGTACTCCACGTAACAATTTTGTCCCATTCCACAGGGACTCATTTTCCCAGACACACTATGACCCTGTCACCAGAAATCTCAACCTGTCAAAGAAAAAGGGCCATGTTCCTTTCAAATTATGACGTGAGGTTAAAAAAATAATAATCTGCATATATATGAGGCTGTAATACAGACTTAAAATCCCAGACTGTCAGGTCTCATCATGCAGGCTCAGAAAGTTGTGTGTAATCATGCTGCTATTAATTCAACGTATGCAATTCACACAGGATAAAAAAAAAAGAAACAGCATTCAGCAACATATCATATAAGACCCCAGAGCCCGTTCCCAGTGAAGTGAAGTTTGAAAAACCAAATATGAGACATTTACTACAACATTCTCATTTCACACGATACACATGTATTTTCTTAGCTCAACTCCGGAGATGTTATCGATCCCTTACATTTTTGTTGTTAAGTTAGCTTTTGAATGGGAAAGAAAGAAAATATATAGAGCTTTGGATTATTGCATGCTTTACATCTCATGACAAATCCTGGATAGCTATTAACTCATTATTGTATGTTCAATGGATTTATTTCATTGAATTGGAAAAAACTGACATCAGCTGTTCGGTGGCATTTCCTTCAGCTCAAGTTATTCTCAGTCAAAAGCCCAACCTGTCTTCACACTGTAGCACCCTTTGATGAAAACCTGTCACCTCAGTATTGCTTTTATTAGGCACGATGCTGCCAGCACGCAGACTTGCATTACCATAGGAAAATTCTGCAGGGCTCCGGAGCACATTCAGAATATGTCAAAGATTTTGTTTGAAGAATAGTTTCACAATTCCTCTTCTTAATGAATGTTAGCAAAAACACATTATATTTAGCCGTGAAAACAGAGGATGAACGATTCAAAGTTTGACTGTAAGCCAACCAGAGAGATTTGGGTGTGGTTGCGGAGCATCAGCTGTGAATGTGGAGAACGGAGTGGATCAGCTGGCCAGTGTGGGCAGCTTAAAGTGACTGGCTGAACTGGCACACAGAGTACACCTGACCCATCAGTCATGCTGTGCTCTCATGCGCACAGTGCGGGTCAGTGTCATGGCACACACACACACACATGAGCTTCAGCTCAACTTGACAATAAAAATGAACACTTTGGTGGTCACTGGGCATAATTTCAAGTTTAGCAAGTGAGGCTTGTTGAAGGCAATGTCTGCAGGCTAGCCTAGATTAGAACACATGTGTGAATAATGCAGCATCCTGTTGTTAAAAAACAATGATTAAAATGGAAACAGGATCTTTATTAGTTTGACCTATATCATTCACACACCTCATCATCCTCTTATCCTGAAGGAAGGAGTGGAGAGAAGAAAGCACACTGGATGACAGCTCAACAGATGAGATAGCTATGGATAATCCCTCTCTAAAAGAGCTTCAATGAAATGATTGGGAGCCGAGAGGACAAGAGGAAAGAAAAATTGGAGTATTGTGTATTGTACAGCTATCA
This sequence comes from Parambassis ranga, assembly GCF_900634625.1. Lineage (NCBI taxonomy): Eukaryota > Metazoa > Chordata > Actinopteri > Ambassidae > Parambassis > Parambassis ranga. The sequence goes on along the minus strand of NC_041030.1, from coordinate 1,155,604 downwards.
TGAGGCGTCTTTGGTCTTCTCTCCGAAGTGACTTTGACAGCTGTGGGGATTAAGGAGCAGTCCGACGTACATGGCCCAAACAGCAGGGATTAGACTATATATGCTCCCTCTTGTTTGTGGCTCCTTCACTTAGTAAATCAATAACACATGATTTTTCTACAATAATGGAACACGTGTGTGTGTGTGTGCAGGGTGGTTAAGGTCATTAGACAAAGTAGACAATAATAACTGCATAATGGCAGAGATGCCTTGAGAGGAAATTGAAGCTGGCTACCATTTGCAACTCACTGCTGCAGTCACTGCTGAAAGTGTTAAAATTTCCAGTTCACCTGGCAGCCTCTAGGAGTTGGCTCCAAAGTGAGTCAATCACCATAGATATCCCTGTCAAAATGGCCAACATTACAGCAGAAATAAACATGTTTAAAGCCTGGTTCAAAACAAACTCCACCTCTGTGCCTGTATTTGGAGTTTAGGCAGACTCAAAACGGCTCTTTAAAAACTTCACTGACACTCGGGCCAAAATTATATACTGTCTGTGGTTCAGTTACTTCATAATTCTGTAGTGAAGTGTTTCGTTACACCTTTTACAAGTTTCTGTGGAAACTTGAAGAACAAATTGTTATTTAAGTTTATAGTCCCTCCAAATGGGCCTAAATAGCCAAACTAATTAAGATATTATTACCATTATTTTATGGGAATAAAGAAAAAAAACACACACAATTAATTGTCAACATGTTACTTTGTACTTTGTATACCTGTGTATATTTAAAGGGCAACCAAACACTTTCTGTTTTTAAGACTGAGTTGTCTAACTTTATCATATGTGTGAATGGAAGTCCTGATAATTCTTTTCAGCACAGAGTTAACTTTGAGTTGCTACTTACAGCTCAGTTAAGACAGGTAGTTAATAAATTATTTTTATTTTAAGTGATGTATACAAGTAAAAAAAAAAAACCTTCTCCCAAACTGACATGCCTACAACCAATTTCCCGAACCACCTCAATTGACTCCTCTCTCACTATTCCAAGCCCATTGCGGATGACCAAGACTCTTGAGAGGAAATATGTTTCAGCCATTAGTATTGACCATCTGATTCTTTTGGTCACTACCCTGGCCACAGAGGAGGGTAGGAAGCTAAATCAGCCAGTAAAACAAGAGTCCTGCCTTTTGGCTCAGCTCTCTCTTCACCACAACAGACCACAGGGCCTGCATCAATTTGATGCTCCATTCTTCCTTCACTTGCAAACAAGCCCTCAGTATGGTTAATCTCCTCTTCCTGCAGCAGAAACTCATCTCCAAACTGGAGAGGGTATGCCACCATTTTCTGGCCCAGGTTTAGAGGTGCTGATTCTGATCACAGTTGGAGTCTTTGCTCCAACACCCCCACATAGACCTTACTGGGGCTGAGAAAATGATCCCTCTATAGTTGAAACACTCTCTTCAGTTAGCCTTTTTAAAAGGAAGAACCACTACCATGGTTTACCAGTTCAGATGCACTGCCACCCACTCAACGGATTAAATGAAGTGTTTTTATAGACTACTATACACTTAAGCAACCCCTACACAACTTTTATTATAAAGTTGCACTTGCAATGTCAAGTGTCTTGTTCTTTTAAGGGAGAGGTTTAGAATTTAGAAAAAGTGGGACAAGAGCTAAACAGCAAATAAGTAAGCTTTCCCCAGCCTCAATCTGCCTCTAATCCATGAAATTACACCTGTCACTAGAAAGTTAGATTTATTAAAACTACTTCCTGATCCGAGAAGCAAAAACCATTAAAACTCACAAAGGCCTTCAATCAGCACTTAATTAACAGCAACCTTTTCCCCAATGCTGGTAATCATTTCACTATCTGCCAGATTAGTTTAAGGACATGAATACAGACCAAAACAACTTGGAAGTTTGGCAGTGGAGAAAATAAGTATAAAAATAAAATGAGAGAGTGATGAAGGGGCATAGCAAGACAGAGACAGAGAGAGAGAGTAGAGAGGATACTGCAATAGTCAATTAGATTTTCACTCCCCACTGGTCTCAACAGACATGGCCTTCATGTCAAGTCAAGTGTGTCATTTTAGCAGAGGGAACATCACTTAGATAATCATTCACACTGTATGTTTTAGTGCTTGCGTGGCCCCTATAAATAGGATAAATCAAGGACAGCACTTTCTAAAACAACAATTAGGGCTCAGGTTTTAGAGGTCATTGAAGAGGCGGTATTATCTCAGCCTTTTTTGTCTGAACAATAACATCAGCTAATTTATATGCTGACCTTTGTTGATCATAGCTGGACTCCTTCCTGCGACAGTGGAGAGTCACCACTCGGTGGCCTTCACTCCTCACATCCTGGCTAACTATCCACTGAGTGGGGTTGCTGGGTCGAGCTCCAAGAAATGTCACCCCTTCTTTTAACTTCACCCTGTGGAGAAAAAAAGGACATATTTATTATTGTATTAGTTTTTATTAACAAAAAGATTCTTATTTGGTGTCGATTTCACCCCCCCCCCCCAAAATATATATATATATATATATATATATATATATATATATGGCAAAAGTAATTTATATATATATATATATATATATATATATATATATATATATATATTGGTTGTAAAAATGCGTTTTAACTGGAGTTGTTCATTGTACAACCCTAAACAATACTGACTTTCTAAATGTATTGTTATATTAATAAATCCTCATTAGGTAATAGATCCAAATGAAGAAAACAAAAGCTGACTGTGGGATTTACCATCTGTGCAGAATATGTTATTTGCCATGAAATGAGGTTATAAGTGTGACCATCCCATTATGTCACTTTTCTCCCTTTTCCATCTGTGAAGTTCATTCTCTTCCAGTCTGAAAAGGACATTATGTAAAGGTTTCTTTCACTGTGGCAAAATTACAGCATCAGCGTCCTTGGCTCAGTAGACTACAAAAGAAGAAAATGTCCAACAGGAAAAAAAAAAAAACTGTAAATGAAATCTCAGTTAAATGTGACCCATATTATAAAGTACATCCACTGTACAGAGACTAATTTAAAAGGTAAAAGTGCTGACATGAAATAGATTTAGACTAATGTTCCATAACATAACGTGGTCAAAGGCCTATGTGATTTTACTTAGCAGTGACAGCAAAGTTCCAAGATTGAAGAGAAGACTAAATTATTACAGAAAGCCCAATCACTTTTACTGTCCAATCCATACCAGGTTGGCAGATGAGGCCAAAGATATGGCTTTGCTTTCATCTTGAATTTGTTGCTGCACTTTAACATGCAATTGCCTGTCTGTATGCCAATGAATATATCTGCCCTCTCCAGTGAAGCCTCTTTCTTTGATGTGCTATCTTATCATGTTGTGAGAGGGGTTATACGTGAGAACTGAAAATAGGTAATATGACAGATGAGGCTTCAACTAGGAGTAAAGATAAACAGCACACCTAAGGGTCACTGTGAATATGTGTGCATAGTATATGTTTATGTGTGCATGCAATGATATTTTCTGGCAGGGTCTCAAAGATGATTAGATATCTTTTGCCAGCTGCTTCCCTCTGTGTTGTGTAGGTATAAATGAAGACTTAGCTTTATGGTGAGACATAGCATGCTGTCTTTTAGACGTTCTCTCATGTGCTGTGAATTGTGAAGTTAATGTTCTACCTGCAGCTCCAAATATCAGGTTTGTGAATAAAAACAGATCTTAAATCTTTCACTAACACTGCCTCAACCCATTGTAAATCTGCAGATCTTAAAGGGAAACACCTGACATTTAAAACATGATATTCCCTTTATTCTTCAGAGAATATTTCTGGGCTTTGTAGGATGTCTTCTGTGGAGGTTGACAGACATGGACGTTCACAAAGAAGGAGAATGCTCTACTCATACAGTAGCCCTGTATGCCCAGACTTTTAATGTTGAGAAAAACTACAGGCTTGGAGTTGAGATTTGTGGAAGTGGATTACATAGACTATAAAGACTGTGAAAATTACACCAGGCATTCATATCACATTATCATTTCATTTCATTGTTTTTTATAGGCTACAAGCACACATGACTTTTCGGGACAGATCATGATCTCGGGTGACTATGGGGTCTAATGGGCATGGTACACCCTAGACTAGTCTATCAAAGGACAAACAAACAGTCACACTTACAGTCAATTTCAAGTCCCCAGTTAACCTAACATGCACTTCTTTGGTATGTGGGAGGAGAGAAAACCCATGCAGGTACAGGGAGAGCATGTAAACCCCACACAGAAAGACACCAACCAGATTTAACACAAGGAACCTTATTGCTGTAAGGCAGCAATGCTGCTCTGCTCTGATCTCTACACTGGAGAAACTAAACAACCACTCCACAGAAGGATGGCTCAGCACAGAAGAGCCACCTCCACAGGACAAGACTCAGCTGTTCACCTTCACCTCAAAGAGAAAGGACACTCCTTTGAGGACAACAATGTTCACACACAATGTGTGAGTGCTGACAACAACAGACTGGTAAAAGATCTCCAGCATCTTGTTGCACAAATTAAATCTACTGCAGGCCTTCTTGTACACAGCTTTGTCTTCCAACAGCACAGCTGAGTTGTACTGGAAGTCAGAGGTGCATAAGGTGAACAGGAATGGAGAAAGCAGAGTGCCCTGTGGGGCTTCTACACCACTCATCACCACATCAGACAGGACACCACCCAGCTGGACAAACTGTGGCCTGTCTGTCAGGTAATCATTGATCCAGGAGACAGTGGACCTACCAGCACCCACCAGCCGCAGCTTCTCACCCTTGGTTTGGCTTCTTACTTGTTGGACATCTGATCTTTATCTGAACTGTAAAAACAGATATTTTTAAATGAAAATTATAAAGATTGACTCTATTTTGCAGCCAGCCTCAGATGGCCACTCGAGGAACTGTAGGTTGGGCACAAATGGTGTCTTCATTTCTCAGATCTGTTAGGTTTCTTCATGGTAAATACATGTTCTTTCAGTCATCTTTGAAATGAGACAAGCATCCTCAGAAAAACAAAAAAGAAAAAATATCGGTTGCAAATTGTGGAAGAAGAGGGGGCTAGAGCCATTTTCACACATGCAACAGACAGCAGTTGATTGCCCCTGTCAGACATGTTCTCACTTAGAAATATTTGGGTTGAGGTGAAGGTCAGTGCCATATATGAAGCGTAGGAGACTCAATATCAGCAAAAGTGGAAAGCAGCATTTAGTGCAAGCAGCAAGGAGTGCAGGGCAACATATGCCCACTTTGTCAACTATCTGGACGATTTTCTTATATATTCACACATGGGATGAACATACCAGGAAAATGTTTTATATAATTGGACTTTTGTGTTTTTCTACATTCAGAAAATGTCAAGGCTGTACTTTTGAAATGGCCTATGTACATAAACCTTGATCACACTTACATTTATGAAAAGATCCAAAGGATCTGATGCTGCTGACTAATGTTCACAAATATTGCCACAAAGGTTGTTTATTAGTATTTCTTCTACTTTTGACCCTTTGCAAGAGTTTTAGTAATGAATGAACATAGTGGTATTACAAACACTGTTTCTTGTTGTGTATTGTGTAGGCATCATTATAGCTGGAGTTAAGGCCAAACAGGTCTTAAAGTACAATATCATATATAGAACATAGATTTTTCATAGATTTTCAATAGCCTATAATTCAAAACAGCCCCTATATTGTAATTTAAAATAGTCTTCAAGGTCATTAAATTGAAATGTCAGAACATCAGGGAATCAGCTTGACGTGATCACTTTATATGAAATATTACACACACCTCATATATACGCTGCCCTTTCAAAAACACTCTTGGTCCACCATTTAAACCAGAATAAGTGAGGGGGAGAAATTGACTGGCAGTAACCATACAACTGTAACACCGTAACAAAGCTCATGTACAGTCCTCCACAGATCCCAGTGGGAGCAGCTGGATCTTGTGTCTGGTTTCTTCACACTCGAGTGGTCAGGATGTCTATCAATAGCTTCCAGTGAGGTTTCAGAATGTTTTAAACAGAGTTGGATCTCAGAGGGAGACCAGTCATTACCCCACACGCCATATCCCCCAGCTCCTGGAGCAGTTGTTAGAGTATAGCTTGAGTGTCTTATTGACTTAATGGTCAATTTGGTTTTGTACCCAGCCAGTGTAAGAGTCTGCTGTAGGTTAATAGCAGTGACTGTTGGATTTATTTTGAACAATAAATCCAAATCTTACCAGTACAGCTAAACTATACACATGCAGCATATGAAAAATTGTTACTGGTTTGCTATGTCGGCATGTTAACCTACATACTAATAAGCTAATTATTATAATATATATTATTATATATATATATATGTAACTGTCACCAGCACATGGACATGGATATCATTTTGCATCAGTTTTCAGCTATAGTGCAACATCATGCTGGGTGACAATGCATATATTAGTGACTGGGGTAAAGTTGGTTTTGAAGTCAGAAGATCATCCAAAATCACCATGATTCATCCTGTGGGGCGCATATCAGTATCAAAAGGCATGCTAATCTATTGAACAAACAAAATGTTTCCATGCCACTAGTGAGCTATTTTTGTAAGTGTTTTCACTAAGCCTACAGTTTTGTGTACGCACACACAACAAAGGTTAATGGTATTGTTGTACAGCACTCCAGGACACACATAAGTAATGAAGGACAAGTCAGACAATGATTCTCTTCAAAGTTTGATAAGCTGACACTCGCCAAAAATGAAGGAGACAATGCTTTTTATCTATGCACCTGAGCTCTCTTCAGTCTCTAAACGTGTCTTCTGTGAACACACCACACAGAACAACAATGATTGTTCTGAATACTAAGTATTACACAACCAGAGGGGAAGTAAATGGTAAGAGCCCACACAGGGAGAATGGGGACAGTGTGAAGATGCAGTATCTATTAGCTGGCAGTTTAAAGTAATGTGAGTTGTCCAACTATTCCCTTAACCCACTGTGTCCTGTACTACAGGGTCACAGGTGGCCTGGAGTCTATCCCAACTGTCGAAAGAGTGTACCTGTAGGGTACAGCCTAGACAGGTCACCTGTCTAATGCTGGACTAACACAGAGAGACAACCACCCTCATTCACACATATGGTCAATTTAGAATCCCAAATCAACCCAAACTGGTCAGGCATCATAAGAGACCCTGACAAGTCTTCATTGACAAAGAAAGTCTGAGTAGGTCCAGGTGGTAAGGAAGCACTCAGGGAGCACAGGGTGTCTGATCCCAACTTCAGTGCCATTGTATGTCATCATGACCCATTCTCAGATAAAAAAGTCCAATACTATAATGCTGTACTGTCTCTCTGCCCTCTCCAACTATTCTTCAGACCTGATTGTATGCTTGGACTTCGTAGGGGATCCCTACCCTAGTGACGAGATAAGTAAAAGCTACTTCTCAGTGGGACAAGTGAGAGAAATAAACATTTCCAGAGAAAATCCAATAACGTCGAGGCTGGACAATAATGGGGGTCCCCAGCTACTGGTCTGTGTCCCACAACTGGGGTTGCATTTCAGTTACCTCTTTGGCCTCCTTTCCATCTGGCTCTTTTGGCCTGCTGCTGACTCATATGCATCAATGGTTTGGTGACCTATTCTGACTCTCTCATGAACCATTTGCTGTCACACTCAGCAGCTCCCTGAGGAAGCTTTTCTCCTGGGCCATCCCGCCTACATAAACAGTGGGTAGAGAATGCAACAACCCAGTGGGGAAAGCGGAAAAAGACTCTGCAGTGTGAGCGAATGGCAGTGAGACAGCAGGGGGACTTTGTGATGGTTTGTGGTTGACGGCTAATGGAACAGTATGAAGCTTATGTATAAGTCTGCTGTAGGACAGTGAAACAAAAGCACACATTCACAAAAACATGTGAGAATGAGTAGTGTGTGGCTGCAATAATGTATGTAAGGCAGTGTTTTGATGGAAAAACAAATCATTCACACCATAATTACACCTGATTTAGCTTTCCTGGGGTACTTTACAATGAGTTTAAATTGCTTCAAATTAGGGATGCAGCAGACTCTTATTTTGTTATCATAAAACAGAAAAAATAACTACTGTAAGGTCACCGGCACCAGCCAATACTTGGTTTATCCATTAAAGGGGTTTGTCAAAACATGGTAGCTTCTGTATTAAAATACTTGCACCCCATATTAATATGAAAGGCACACACAAAAACACAACACTGCATATATTACAAGTGATTATAAACTAATAAACATGACCTAAGGTATGCTACAGTATAGATGAATAACACAGTTCTGCCTTTGCCCACTCTACAACACTGAGGACGAAACGTCTTGCAAATGGGCGCCGTCGTGTTGGAAAAAAGGAAAAGGAAAGAAGTTCATCACTGTACCACCTCATCACTGTGTCGAGCCAGTAGCTTGGCCACCCCATTTGCTGTCAACCACAATGCTACTTCTTTCTTTTTTAGCAAACAATAACTAATTAAATACAAACATATACAGTCTATGATAGACACCCCTAAATCATACACATCAGCCTTTTCTTTTAGTATAGATGATTTATTTTCTCACTGTTGACCATAAAGTCAACCGAAATGATAAGAATTCATTCAAGATTCCTCACCTGTATTGTTGAAAATATAGGCATTTATTAAAAAATATGGACAGGAATATTTTAGAATTGATTTGGAAAGTTCCACAGCCTGACCAAAAGATTCTGAAACAATGTAAGACATTAGACTGTTATATGCCTTTCGCTTATGTATCAATAGGGAAGCCACTAAGTGCTGGTAAAATGCTCTACCTATAGTATTTTCCCCACAAGCATGGAGACACATTTCATTGGTTTTTCATTTCTAAATCGCACAGCAGAGATTACAGAAGTGCCCATTGTTATGCTGAGAGGCCATAAAAGAGAGGGGGGGGCATTTTGTAGGGAGATCTGTTTGCCAATTACTCTATCTTTTGTGTAGACATGGTGTGAGCAAAGAGAGGGGAGCGTCTAAAATCCCATATGAAGAATTCATATCATTGCTATCATGGAGTGCAGTTTTGTGATGTTCTCGCAGACTGTGCCTGCCTAATTGGATTTTCACAACATGCAAGTGCACAGCAAGAAAAGAGAAACCATGCAGGCAGAAAGAAGGAGAAAAAGTCGATAATGCTTGGTTGTGTTTTCTAATATGTTTAAAGGTATTTGCACTGATTTGGCTGCCTGATTAGATAAAAGGTTTTCAATCAAACAGAAATGAATTTTAATTAATTAAATTCTATAACATCCCTATGCATAATGCTACATAATGGTGCAGTTAGTTTGACAGTTTGTGTAATAGACCTTTCAGCCTGTGAATTGCAGTATTATCCCTCACTGGAGAGTATTTAAGAGGCACTGATTTATAGAGAACATGTAGTGGGGGCTCAGCAAAGGCTGCTGGAAAGTGTGTATTTCCACTCCTGCATGGGGGCAAGCAGGCAGCCGCAGGCTAATCTGCAGATGAGTGTGTGTGTAGGTAAACATGATGCCTTTCATTCTGAGAACAGCTGCAAATGCTGTGAAAAATGTGTCACTACACACTATACACACATACAAATGCACCTGCACACATGTACTTATACATGTAAGCACAAGCAGACACAGAAACATGGAAGCAAGCTTCTGTGATGAAGAGATAGTGTCACAGTGTTGCCTTTGTCAAGAGCAATATAGCAGCACACTTTCTCTCCCCATTTTCATTTTATTTTGAGTTTTGAGAAAATAAAGGGGAATAAACAGTTGCAGGCACAGATGAAATTGTTAGCAAATAGGAAGCTATATTGAAGGCTCTGGCTCTGCTGCTGCTCACATATTGACATCTCATCTCTGGCTTCATGCAGTGAGTTGGGCAGAATCCAAACTCTAAAGTTTACCTTTGTATATTTGGCAAAGTGCCACATTTTTCAAGTCAATGGCCAAATAAACTTACTCTCCATGTTACCTCCAGGCGGAAGCCCCGAAAAGATATTTAAAAGAGTAAGCCTCCACTTTCAAAGTTTGTCACCATTTCTGGTCTAAATTCTGGTCATATATTGGCTGAGGTCACCTGACATGGCAACAAAAGTCCACTTAAGGGAGCAGGTTGGGGGTTGTTGTAGTCTCTTGTGTGTGTGTTCACTCGCTGTTAGATTCACCTGTAGTTAAGTGTTGTTAGTGGCAGTAAACTTTTGTTTTCACTCATTATGTTAAAAAACTACCTCATCTTCTCAATCTCTACCTTGCCACTGTCTGCTATTAAGTGCTTGCTCTGGGGTCAGGACTCTGGGCAATTCTAATTGTAAATGCTAAATTGAACTAAAAACTACTGGTTAGGTTAGGCATTCATAAAGAGGGTTAAGGGTTAGGTAAAGATCATGGTTCAAAAGGAAGTCTGTCCTCTTTTGTAGTTGCCATTGTGTGTACGTGCAAATCTGTTGAAACTAAGGTGCAGAAAAATAGCACATGGAACACTAAAAATCCATAGTAATAACACATAAGATGACCCCTGGCATCGGCATGTTATTCATACCCTTTAGTGATACTAGCTGGAATAGTTAAGGGTTACCATAGTTACCTCTGGTACTAAACAGCAGCCACGTACACCAGCAAGACAGAACAAAATGAGCCAATATTTTACATAATCATTATTATTAGTTTTCTTTTCACATTTACACTAAGGGGAAAAGTTTGAAAACAATTTTATTGATTCAATTTTGCCTCAAGACAGCACTTGAATTTAATAATGTTTCCTCTTCTGTCTGCCACCTGTTGGCATACCAATGCAAAATTAATACAGCAGATGTCCTTTCAAAGGGTAAATGGCAGTCACAGTCACTGACAAATAGACTTGTGTGCACTGACACACTGATGCGATGACTGGCAGAGTGGCACAGCGCTCCATCAGAGAAGGCAGGACAGGACGGGTGCAGGGGCACTCAGTCCTTCTGGGATAGCACTTAGTATTCAGCATGGCAGTGGCATTTTAACCTTCCCCCAGAGCCCAGGGTTATTTACACCTGCCTGTGGCTTCCTGCCTGTTTTCCCACATCCCCTTGCCCTCGCCCAGCACCCCCATGTCTCCCCTCCCAAGGGGGTACGGTACTTGGTAAAAGATAAGCTTTGTGTCATGGCAGAGGGAACTGACACCGCTTCAACAACATGAGGATTTACCCTGCGAGCAGCGAACTAATGCCCTGCACGTGCAAAGAATCTCTGATACACACCAGCACCCATCTGCTCATGTATATGGAAACATGAATGGAAATGCACACATGCATGTATGCTCATGCTTTTGCAGACACATTCACTGAGTGAAATCAGCATAACGGAGGCACCCAGGAGTTCACACAGACACAAACACAATGAGGTAATGAACAGGCTGCTGCAGTAAATGGCCCCCGGCATGGCTTACTCTAATGCTCACAAAATTGCTTTTAATTGGTGGAAGAGAACAAATCAATGCAAATCATGTTTAGAATACTAGCAAAAGGAGGAGAGGAAAGAGGGCAAAGAAAAAGAATAAAGACTAACAAATGACAGCATGCGCAGATCATCAGACAAGACAAAAACTGTCTTTTTTGCAGTTTCCCCTCACTCTGGAGTCTCACAAAGTGCCAATGTAAGTGCACTGCAGTATTTTACAGGGTTAGATCTAAGCAGACTGCGGGGCCATCTCCCTGCAGTGAGTAACCAAGCCTGAGCAGTAGTGGAAAATCCTTAGGGAGAAAAGAGGCCGCTAGGTACTCTGTGATTCATCCCACCCCCTTGCCTGAAGCTGCTTTGATGAAAATTAGCTGTCAGTCTGTGGTACTCATCTGATCGACACAACTTCATCCACAGCTCACTGACCTTTACAGAGAGAGCAGAGGAAGGGTGGCCGCCCACCTCGCACAGAGATCAACACAGTGAGAGATAAAACAATAACAACCTCAAAAGCTCAATGAGATCACACAGCAGAGAGTTCAACTTCTGGAACCGGGAGGGCGGGGTGTACAGAAGCATGGACTTCTGTATGTGGTTCATTTAAGTGTATCAGAGGAGAGTGTGCCTGTGTGTTTGCTCTGGTAAGGAAAAGCAGTGGTTAAAAACATCAAATGACTTGAGGGAGACAAAATCCCAGACCACAGACAAGAGGGACACAGCACGACAAATCAAACAAATCAAATCAAACTTGAGGAAGAGATTACAATCTCCTGTATGTCACCGTCTCCTTACCAAACACTCACAAAATGAAAATTGCACCTCCTCTCTTCAGTTACTCCAAAGGAGTTGATATGCTTTAAAATATTCAATTTGCAGGCTCACCAGGTAAAACCCATTAAAGCCAGCCAGTGATGTCAATTGAATTAGGGCTGCTTTGTATAAAGCATGGATTCCCTGTTCTTTCTGCTGAGTGGCTCTGCTGGCACCTTGTTTGTAACCACAAGGCAAATGGGAGACACTGGCTGCTAATGTAAGAACATAACTTTTCAAATCATGCAAAACTACAGAGAGCCACTAACAGCCTAATATAGCAGAAAGAGAGAGAGAAGAGGTATTGCACTCTATTAAGACCTCCATTTGTAACTGCACAATTGGCACATAGTTGCTGAAGCTCTCTCATCCAGCGGGTGCTTGTTGTGTATTGACTAGGATGAGAATAATCTCCTCACCTTGAAATTAGCTGTGTGAACAGGAGGCCTTAGGCATGACATGTTTGCATGAAAGTGGTAGTAATACCATGCACTACTGCTGGCTCACCAGGTAAAACCCATCTGAATTGTGTGTGTTTTTTTCTGCATTACAAACTACTTGATGACCTTTGGAACACCCACCTGCATCGTCCCAATCAACACTGCTGCCTAGAAGCCCACAGTATGTCATTTTAATCACACTGCTCCTCATGGAGGTCAATTCTCACATAATGCCAAAACTACTGTGGGATGTGCTGACCTCTATTATTTGACTCAAAGGTCATCTGCAGAGTTAATTATAAGCACAGCTGGTGGTGCCTTTGACCCATGCACTTGGCAGTACATTATTCAGCTGTGATTGACAAGTGACACTGCCTATGACATGCCAGGTACACTGTATTGAAGTGGACAGCAGAAGTTATGTCCTTGTCCCGTCAATGTGGTCAGTGAGCTGCAGAAACCTGATAGACTTACCTGACAGAGCAGCAGCCCTGGAGCTCTTGGGGCACAAGGCTCTTTCTCATCCCACCAGGGACAAGCGTCCTTCAGGATTCTCACACTAACAAAAAGCTTTATAGACATACCAAAGCTGCAGTACCATTATATATAGAGGAGAGAAAGAGTGTGTGAGAAAACTCCACACAGACTCTTTTGTGCAACATTCGATTTTTGCATCAAAATCAGCACTACAGAGCTTGCTTTGTTTGCTCTAACTAAAGGGCCACAACAAAGGTAATCACCATTACCATGTCTTTGAATATGTAAAAAGAAACATCTGGCAGAATCAAAGAACAAGGGCATCTTTCACAGATACACAGAGAATAGCATAAAGGAGGACGAAAAAGATCACTTTGATACTCCAGCCTGAAACTACCTGGCATTCCGGAAATGTACACTGCCTTTCTTTTATCACTTGATTACAGTAGAGTTTGTCCTCAAAACACCTATAATCAATCAAATTTAAAGAACCAACAAATATCAATGAGTGATTGGTAGACTGTATCTAGTGACCAGAATCTCCAAACACAACTGTTGATCAGTATCTGCTGAATGTGTATATAAGCAGCTGTTTGCTAACAATGTTGCAATATCAGCCTTCTAGAGCAGACCTGGGCAAAGTACGGCCCGCGGGCCACATCCGGCCCGCTTGCGTCTTCAATGCGGCCCGCGGACTCGTACACACAATAAAAAAAAAAGAAGGCATCAAAAGTCAGCTGTCAGCACGGCATTACCGGTAACGTCTTTCCAGCCCTCCTTGTCTCTTCCACGCTGCTGTACTGCTTCATCCCATCTACTCTCTGGAGAGACACGGTCGCGCTGTGTACACTTTAAAAATGCTGCGCGACTATGCTGAAATGTACGGTAAAGCGTGAAGAAACGCCACAGCGCATTCAGATGTTACCGCGGTGCTGCAGCCGACATCGTCATCTGCTCTTAAAAAGCTCAGACCTTGTCCAACTTTCAGAGCTTTGGGATTGTTTTTAAAATTAGTTTTAACTCTAATGGTTTTCTTCTGTAAAAATATCTTTACATCATCTGTGCTGCTCTGTGCGGGAGTGTTTTTCAACATACAACCAGCACACACTCAGTGGACCTGGACACACACAGAGGACAGAGGAGTGAGCAGTAAACACACAGACCAGTTCACATCATCAACACCCTCCGCCACACATTGATTCTGAGCCTTTTTTCCGCCAATGCGACTTTATAATATCGCTATCTTTCCATTCATTCAACTCCGCGCAGCTCTCTCTCCCTCCCGTCCGCGTTCACACACACGTACACACATAAGCGCGGATATGTTCACAGAGAAGACGGCCAACGTTCTTGATAATGGAACATCGCACCCTAACTCAGCACAGACAGAGCTGGTAACGCAGCAAACATTATAGGTGATTTAAGGTGAAACGCGGTTGCGGTTGAGATGACGTCATATGACAATAGTCACATATGAATAATAACATCAAAAGCTGTTTTATTAATCAGTTAGTTGCCTTTAGTAGTTCCATATATCTGATTATAGTATTTATGCTATTAATGTATTTATGTGGTTATATCACATTATTTATTTTAACCTTTATTTTACCAGAAAATGTCATTTTACAAAACAAGAACAGGCTGATATATGAGGTCAGTGTTGACTTCATATAGTGAAATAAAAACCTTCAGCTTCAGATGTTTTTGTATGTTTTTGTGGCCCTTTGCTTTTCTAATGGAAGTCTATGTGGCCCTCGCAAAAAAATAATTGCCCACCCTTGTTCTAGAGTAATGGTACATGTTCTGAACATTTGTTTCCACAGCCCCCTGGTGAAAAAATACAATCAGTTAGTATAGGCTGAAGTAAATTACATGCCACATGTCACACAGCAGCTCAAAGAAATCCCAGGACAACAGAAAGTGGCACTGTTCAGCTAATTCTCTGATGGAAATAGGAGCTAACAATAACAAGTGGGACTGCACTTATCATAATAGATCAGTCTTCCACCTTCAGTTTTCTTGGTAGATTTTCATATATGACAAACATTTACTTTGTGTACAACTGGCTGGTGCAGCTATCAGTCTCCTGCAACAACAAGCTATCTGAGTCAGATTGATTAAATTCCTTTCCTACAGCAAAAGTGGCATTTTCAAGTGCAGAAGTTGTTAAATTGCAGCTGCATTAGTTTTGCTGCTAAATGTGTTGATGAAGATTCTGAGTCATCCAGGCAGTGGTGGTTCTACATTGAATTACTTCAGGCGAGAAACATATGTCCTTGCTTATTCAGACAAAACAAAAATATTTCACTGTACTAAAATAGGACTGCATTTTATACATAAATTCAATTCTTTGTTAGCAATGATAGTGCTTTCAGATTTTAATAAGCAGCATAAAAGGTTGTAATGTGTAACACTAGTCATTTTGATACCTGTGTGATGGTCCAGGCTGTGGGCATCGAGGGAAGTGAGGCTAAATGGATGAAAAATATGGATGAAAAATAATCATTCCCAACGTATTAACTCATAAAACCAGAAGCAGTGAGCAGTATTCTTACTTTAGTTTAATTAATTATTTAATCAGCCTGTCATGGATGGACGGACTTGTTAGCAGATAGTAGCTAACTTGTTAGCTAACCGACGAGCCAGAGCACCACATCATGGATGGACGTTATAAAACACAGCGCGCAGCATCAAACTCTCAGTCCAGCATCAGGCTACCGTCCTCTGTCTCTCTGCCTGCAGCACTGCTGTCTGTCCAGGTTGTTGTCATGGCCCCAAAACTTCCGTGTTGTTTAATGATCTTAACGGTAAGAGCTCTCACTCCTTCAATCATTTACGCTGCTGTACACAAACACTCAGTGATGCACGTCAGGCCAGAGTGACACCTCCCTCCTTCACTCGCTGTCATTCCATTTGGGAGACCCAGAGGTGAGCTGTCCCCCTCGCCCCCTCTCCTTCTCACACAGCCTCTGTGTACGGCAGCTTCTCAGCAAGCAGGGGGTGCCTGCAGCTGCAGGGGGCGCTAATTTGCCAATTCTCCACACAGTGATCGATAATATACTATAGAAAACTGCTTAGCAGATGAATTTTTCCAATTGCTTGTGCCGCCCCTTGTGTGATGCTGCCCCGGGTGACTCTCCTGGTTCACCCATGCCCAAAACCACTACTGCATCCAGGTCATAATTCGTAGAGACGATTGAAGCAAGGCGTCTGGACTTGTAGAGTTTTCTTGAAATTGTTTCGCTGCTCATCCAAGCAGCTTCATCAGTTCTGTTTCGTGGGGAAACATGGTTTAAATGTTGATGAAGATTCTCAGTCATCCAGGTCATCATAACATAGAGAAGATTGAGGTTTAAATGTGGTTGCAGACCTCAGTGGGTGGGTCGGGGGGAGACTCACAAACAATAGCACTAAATGTTTCCATACTTAACTGTGTTGGTCTGGCTGAACCTAACAGTCAGGTGTGTCTAACGACTGGCTAACGACTATAAGACTACAGGAGGGGGACTGGTGACAGCCCATGGTACTTGCTGTATGTGAGTACGTGACTTGGCGTGAAACTTCCTGGAATGGATGGAATCACTGCATTGTATGTGGTAGAAAGATGATGTCTGAGACCACCACCTCTGTTAAGGGAAGGTTTTTCCAGCTTAACATAGATGCTTCCTTAACTCATTTCCTTAACTTCATTTTTTTGGGGACAACAGTGGGGCAGTGGTATAGCAGGGTTGTCTAGTAACCAGAAGGTTGGTGGTTCAATCCGAACTCCTCCCTAGTCACTGTTGTGTGTTCTTGGGCAAGACACTTCACCCTAGCCTGTGGCGCACCTTGCTAGGCATTGTATGACACTGCCGTAAAAAACTCCTCTTTCAAACCATCGGCCCTCTCTGTCTAGGATGTACACATTGTTGTCCTTTTGGTGCTAAAGTATAGGGCCAGTGGGGACCATCCAGAAACTGAGCTGCTAAATCAACAACAAATGCAGAGCTGTAGGCTTAGGAGGTGATATTAATGTTGAAGTCATTACAGATACACCTTTTTTTCCTTTCAATTGTTTGAGTTTCAGGCACTTATATCACTTATAAATAAGATTTAGATTTTCTTCACAAAGTTCCTTTCTTAATACAAATTTAAGAAGGCCACTAGCTTATTCTCACATTTGTAAACAGGCTACGATAGTCATGAATAATTCAGTGAGCCCTAATGACACAATCTGTAGTCTGACATGTTAGAGCTACACTACAAGATAACTAACTTCAGATCAATAACTGTGCTCAAACACACTTATATCTACTTATTAAGAAGGAGAATTACCACACGTGGCAGTCAGTGATCTCGATTAATAAGGAGATGTCATGTCCTGTGTATTTTATGTTTGCACATATATTGATACTGATTTCATGACTAGTTATTTAATTGAATTGAGTGTGTTAATATAGAGCAGATGACTCAATGCCACAACAGGGGGAAGAAGAGAGTAGAAACATTGAGGGGAAAGGAATGGTTTTTGTTGTTGTTGTTTACCGAGTCCCTCTAAATTGTTTAGCATCAGCTTTCTCTCTGACATTCAATTGTCATTTGTTATCTGTAAGTAACCTTACAACATCCACAAACACACACTGAGCGCATTGTTTTCACTCAATTAGTGCACATTATTTGCACTATGCTTCATTTCACCTAAGCTAAGGATGTTTTGTCTGCATTCACTGACAGTACTGTTATGAGAACATAATAATTAATACTCCTCGTTTACAAAGTGCAGACTAGTTGTGGCTCAGTCGTAGTGATGAAATTCAATACAGCGTTAAGTCCACTAAGACATGTGTTCTTAGATGGGTTTCTTAGAGCTGCATGTCTTGTTACTGTAAATAACAAACCACAGTATAAAGGACAGGCCTCAGAAGAGACGTGTCAGTTGGGAGCAGAACAAAGCATGTCTGATTACTACGTCTAATAAATGCTCCAACTTTATAGCTGCAAGATAGCGACCTGCCCTTCTTGTAAGATGCGTAAAGGTGGCAAGGTGCCCTGCATACTGCTTATGTGGCATTACAAAATAGTGTGACATGAATACACATCAGTTGTCTGCCTTTCAGAACATTTTTCCTTAGTGTACAAAGGTGTTGGCATATACTCCCCTAATATTTACACATGATATCATTACTTTCTTGTGTATCTGAAGCAAGGAAACAGCAGAGCTTAAGGTTTTCCCTGAGCTACCATCAACTTAAAGTGCGTACAGCAGACATGCATACAGTGTCTCTCAAACATTGGAGACCTGAGAGGAAGCTGCTTTTAACTAGGTTGGTCTCCGTGCTTTACAGCGTGAGAGCGGTGCTGCAGTTTGTGCAAAAAGATATTGTAGCATTTTACCAAAGCTCAAGAGGATGGATATAGCTGACACTCACATCCTCTGCTCAGCAGCAAGGAGACGGCACGTCACACAGTAAATTGCCAACAGAACAGGAAAGCTGAATCCTGTGAAATTTGCATTTTAACAGCCACAGTACACAAAAGTGTCAGGAGCCACTGCCATACAAGATGATACACTGAAAACCAGGAAGAGGTGAGAGAGTGGGTATGTAAGGGGACTGGTGGGTGGCACATGAGGAAATGTGTATCACAGAGGTATACTTTGGCACTTTTCCACCTACTTTGCATAACTGTCCCCTCCTAAATTCCTTTAGCTCTCATAAAAAAAATCACTGCACAGATTTGGCAGGTTTAGTTTAGAAAGATTACTTTATAAATGCATTTCTCAGCATTTTTAGACTTTAAATAAGCTAAAAAATACAACCAAAAATTCTATCAATGATATCAATTAAACTTGTAACATAAATTCTTTGGAGGATTTAATTTCTTTTGCATATTTAAGATATCAATCTTGTGGCAAATGCAGAAAGTGCTGCTGATTTTTGGAGGCACATGTTTCCACAAATACACTCAAATCATCATAATAGCAATGTACAATGTGCAATGTTAACAAGCATATATTTGGGGAGATCAACGCTGTTCATCCAAACTATAAATTCATAATGTATTTTTTTCAGTGAGATAAAAAAAGTGCATCTTGCAGTTATTCGTGGAGAACAAAACTGTTGCTATACAGAGCTCATTGTTGCCACAGACACCATTCTGATCACATACTGTCTGTTATTTCAGTTAGAATTCAACATTTGTAAGCTTGTAAAATATTTTTGTTTATTAGTTCAAGTAAACAGTATAATATCCACTACCAGTAAACTGTTTGAACCTCTTATTCATTGGTTTTTGTTCATTTACTGTCTACATTGTAGCTTACGTAATACGTAATACTGAATGCTTTGATCACAGTGACTAGGGAGGAGTTGGGATTGGGCCACCAACCTTCCGGGTATTGGACAACCCTGCTCTACCACTGAGCTACTGCTGCCCCCCAAAGAGAATGTGTTAAGATAGACAACTGTCCTCTCAGTTTAAATACATGAAAATTGTACAATAAAATGTATTAAGGCCATCCATCATGGCCACCTAATGTACAGTATACCAAGCACTGAAGTGAAATATATAATTATTATTATCTTTTATTTACTTTTACAGTAAGCACTAATTCTTGGAAGCTTGGTATTCAATCTAAGGACCATGGCAAGGTAACATGCCTAGTAGAGAGGTGATCAAAAAGTCTATAATCTCTTTTCTTTGCCCTCAAGGTGACATCTGTTTTAAAAGAACTCTAATCTGAGCTGATAGAAAATGACTTTCACAAGCCATTTCACTGGCTTTTGTTGTGTGTGTACGTGTGTGTGCATGTTTGTGTGTGTGCCACAATTTCCCTGGTGTCCTCTGTCCCACAAAGAAAAAGCAGAGCCAATGATCATGTGAAAAGCAGCTGAACTTTCACCTATATTATAAATGCCTTTTTTACAGTGACAATAAGATAAATATTCTAATTTACTTACTAACAATCTGGAATTCTCAGTCAGACATTTTGGCCACTTTCATCACCATGGCACCACGATATCCTCATACAACCGCTCCATTAAGATTGTGAAAACCTGAAGTAGCTCAGATGGTGTGCTTTGAATTCTGTTTGAGTGCACTGATTGTCAACTTGCTTTTTGAGCACAGCCTGGAGAGTCATCCTTCCCCAAACACACAGGCTCCTCTCTGCTTCAATCTGTGAATGGGAATGGCTCCTAATGGTATGTAGTAGCATCCCTGTCCCCGTCCTCAGCCAGCCGGTAGCCCCCTCCCCTCTCCCTTCTGCTTGCTCCCTTGCCCTCCTCCCACCAGTGTGGGTTAGCTATCTCCCAGTATCAGCTGGAAATGTGATGGATGACAGGTGGAGGGAGAGAGAACAGGGCTCCTCAGAGCCCGTCAGACTTGCTCCCTCTACCCATTAGTCTTCCATTTAGCCCAGCGCTGGGCCAGCCACCCTGATCTCACACACACTTGAATTTTCTGCTCAATGATGAATCCTTAACCTCCGTGCTGCAGAATCGGCCCAGCCCACTTCCTTCACTGAAAGAAAGAGGGCAACATGGTTCATCTCTCTTGGTCTTAAGCCACTCAGCCCAACCACTTTGCTCTACTTCTCTTATCCACTTTCAGATAATGCCTTATTCTACAGGAGGAGCTGTCATATTCTAAATGTCTGTCAATGGTAAGTACATGTCAAAAGAGAACAGCACACCCATAGTGAGAAGCATGCAATCAGATGTTTTTTTGCAAGACACTTTTTTGATGTCTGGGGGCTTGTCAAAGAGTCCTTGCTATGCACATCTTGCGGCAGATCTGCAAAACCCTGTTATTCAGCAACCTGTTGGGTAAACCCCCACACATTGATTAGGACTCGAAGATCAAGGAGGGAGTGACAGGCAGAAAAGATCACAGAAAGCCTGCAGAGAATTGATCGATGGTACCGATCAGCCCCTTCTGCCGCCCTAACAAGGCCCAGACCTCTGACATCTGCCCCGGGAAAACTCATGTTGAACACAGAAACATTGACATCGAAGGCACCAAATGAACAAGTAAAGGGTGTGACCTTTGGAAATGCCAGACAGTTGAATAACATAACCAAATTTGGAAGTGCATGTAAAATGCCAGAGTTCGGCATATGAGTGGTCAAATCCCGAGTTGTCGGAGTGAGGGTGAGACAAGCTGTAAATACAGAGCAAAATGTAGCACCAGCGGACTGAAACACAAGGTGGATAACATTTTATTTATAGTCAGGAAGCATGTTAGCATTATCAACGTATTCTATTCAATTAAGGTGAGGTACAACATCTATATCAATTCACCCATTGAAGCAACAAGCCAAGGAACAATACTGGACGTTCGAGCCAAATATTACATTATTTCTTCACCACTTCCTGGCATAAGATTTAATCTTCAAGTCATTTCACGTTCTATCTTTATCCTTTTACAAGAACAGGAACTCCTCAGGTTAATAACGTCTTCTTCCAAAGATTACAGGAATAAGAGGATGAAATGTGAAGGAGGGAGGTCTGCATTTTGATAATGTAGATCCCTGCTCCATATTCTCAGGATTCGATAGTTGTGGTTTATGAAAATAGTACTTGAAAAAAGAAATGGGTGTATGTTACACACACATAGTGCTGTACCTCCAGTGCAACACAAAATTTAGTAGAAAACTTTTTTATGAAGGCCTGCACAAATGTAGTAGCATGTGAGTGTCGGTTTCTTTTTGGGTTCTCGCAAATGTCAAAATATCAATTATATGACACTCAAAATGAAAGTCATCAATTAAATACAAAATGTACTGCTATCTACTATGCACAGAGAGTCTACTGAGGCCTGGATAAGCCAAACCTCCCCCACCTGAAACTATTCTGTGGATGGTCAGCAATCAAGCTGTGAGCATAAACAGTTTACCATTTTAATCACTGAAGCAGCCTGTGTGAACACTCTTCTTACTTGATGACATTATTTTTTTTTCCAGCCATCACTGTTCTCCAGCAGAGCTGCTGCTGATTTGAAGAGGGAACCAAGGATTGTAGATTTCCATTATCATGCAAGTGTTAAAGCTAAAGCTGTACAGGAGTTTGGAGTTGTGTATAAGGAATGTAAATCGACATAGTGTTAACACACGGAGGATAAACTCTGAAAACTGCATAGAGAAAAAAAAATCTGTAACAGTCTCATCCTATTACTGGATATAAATTCATATCACTTTTTAAACTGACATCAATTAGTTAGAAATTTTTCAGGAAAACATTACATTTGTGTCATACATTCAAAATTACACAAGTTCATGTTATGGAATATATATACTGTGTGTACAATAGTTTTTGATTACTTCTGGTATTTTTACAGTTG
Organism: Parambassis ranga; assembly: GCF_900634625.1. Taxonomy (NCBI): domain Eukaryota; kingdom Metazoa; phylum Chordata; class Actinopteri; family Ambassidae; genus Parambassis; species Parambassis ranga. The sequence goes on along the minus strand of NC_041030.1, from coordinate 1,133,149 downwards.
GTTCATACATTTTGGAACAATGAAAGACTCAAGATTTGGGAGAAGTTAAAACGTCCTGCTATGTAAGGGGTTTGATAAATGTGTGGCATTCAATATTCAGGATTTATCGCCTTTTTCATACCTGCACACACACTGCTGGTAGCTCATATTTAATGGAACAAATGACTGTCACTTAGCTCCATGTCCAGGTGTGTCCTGCCCCCTCCTTACTCCATGACTAATCAAGCACATAAAAGTCCTGGAGGTGGTTCAGAGTGTTACATTTGCATTTGGTAGTGTTCACTGGAACTCCCATCATGAGGTTGAAAGAGGTGCAGAAAGTTCACTGTGGTGTACACAGGCCAAATGCCATTGTACCAATATTTGCTAAACTGGATGCATGTTATGGATATGGAAATATTATTTCTGTTGATGAATTTGGGTCTAACCCTAAAATATTTTAAACTATTAGCCATGACCCATTTTGGCAGTATTTTCCACAAAATGGAATCTGCTTGCCTCAGTGAAACTGTGAGATAGTAGTGTGTTTATCGACATTATCAGATTGCGAGAGAATGGAGAAAACAGCGCTTCACTTCTGGTAGGAAAATACGTCTGTATGGAAATATAACAAAAACATTCAACATTTACAACTAAGGTGGCATCTAAAGAAATGCTGCTGACATTGTAATTAGTCTGCATAGTGTTGTGCAGCAGTTGTACACTGACAGAAAGTGATGCTGGTTACTGCACAGGAGCTGTACAGGCAGGACAGGGAGAGGGAAAAATCTGCCTACTCTATGAAGGTATAACGGCGCTCTGCCTGAAACCATTGATTTGATGCGGATCTGAGGGGGCAGGGCTGTGCTGGGGGACTGTGAGGATGAGGGGGGCTGTGATCACAGGGGGGCTGTGATCACAGGGGGGCTGTATTGCTGCCTGTAGAAAGCAGAGCTGTTGCTAGGTACACGGTTGACTGTGCTGATCTCTGAATGCAGCCAGATACACACTAATTGACACACACGGTTGGGAACTGAAAACCTATATTTCAAGTGGTTTCCAACTGGGCTGTGCACAGATGTCATTCAGATCAGGACACAGATCTTTTGTGTAAAGTGTCAGTTTGTCATAGCAACCTGTAGGACAAAGAAATTCAACCTGAAGATCAGAACAATGTAAAAATACCACACTGCTTCCTGCCAGATAAAAGGAATTGAGTCATGAAAACCTAAACAATAAAATGTAGAAGCACGCAACTGCAATATGCAGTCATGAACATAGAGTAATCATCACTGTATGGTTAAAGTGGGCAAGAAAGAAAAGTAAAGTGTCTTTCACTGCCTTTTGGCTGGACCTCTGCTTTTTAATTTCTTAAAATCAATAGAAACAGAAAAATACAGCAGACAGTTCGGTCCCAGCCGAATTTGTGTCATTTGGTTTTTCATACATTGCACACCATTATTCCTCTTGAAAGGTCAAATCACTGAGTCAAGTGTGAAATACGGTATAGCCACAGCAAAGAACCATGAACACTGCAGTTGATCTTTTAAGGTGACAGGCAGACTGTTATATCAGTAGGACTCTTAAAGTATCCGCATAGTGCATAATGTTCAGATTCCTACAATATTTTTATTGTAATGGGTGGAAATAAGACGAGGGCGAAGGGCTGGCCAACAGTGTCCCTCTTGGATTTTAGATTTTTGGATTTTTCCAGCCCCCCTGCATAGACCTTATGAAGGAGGCTGAAAAGTATGGGCTACTGGGCACGAGCCATTCAGTCCCTGTATAGCTTGGTTTGCGTCAGTATATCACCTGCTGCTGGTAAAGGTTGAACTGCATCAGGGCTGCCCTTTGTCACCAATTCTGCTCATAACCTATAGGGACAGAATTGTTCATATAGATTATGAACAGAACCAGAATATAGTTCTGTGAGGTCTTCTGGCACATGTCCATCTGGGAGGTGGCCCCGGGCAGACCCTGAATACACGAGAAGGATTATATCTCAGAATGTCTTTGCTGCATGAGCTGGTGGGGTTAGGGAGGTCTGGGGAGGGAGGGAGGTTTCCTTATAGGCTGCTGCTCCCATGACCCAACCCTGTATAGGGTGAAAGAAAATGTATGAATGGATCGATGGTTTGGAAATTGGCAATTTTTGTGGTATTAATGTCTAAGATGAAGAGATCGCTCAGTTGCAGCTTTAAGATTAAAGCATGGGTAACAGAGCATGAGTCTGTTTTTCAGTGTCTGCTTAAACCAGAGACACAGAGCCTAGGGTCATCCACATTGAGGTTACACTTAGCACAGACACAAGGAAAACAGCTAGGTAGCTAAGTAGGCAGATTTTCTTATCTTTGAGCAGAGTTGAGCTGACTCTCCACCAACAGTAGTGGAATGTATCTAAGTATTTGTACTTCCTTACTATACTTGAGTACATTTTTATGTATTAGGAGTGGGACGGTTCAGGAAAAAAATCCGAACCGTTCGGTACACGTGTTTCGGTTTGGGGCGCGTGTTCTGTTCGGTTCTGGACATGCGCATCAAGTAATGCAGGGAGGTATGTTTACCACAGCATGGAGACGAGTGTTGGCAACTTGGCGTCTCTCTCGTTACATTTGGCGGCTTTCCAAACTTTTTTTAATCAAAAGCAACTAGTGACTCTCTCTGGTGACGTTTGGAGATTGACGTGAAATCATTCTGCAGTCAGTTACTGTCCTTGACAAGCAGCAGCCGTGAGCTCCTCCCCCTCCTCCACAGACTCACAGCTGGTCAGCTTTACGCAGCAGTTTCAGCTGCAAGCAGAGCAGAGTGACCCACAGCACTCTGTGCAAAGCTGCCGCTGGTCCCGTCAGTGCTTACAGAACGGGATGTAAATAGAATATTTCAATGGCAAAAATAAAAAGAAAACCACGGACATCAGTACCGTTAGCATTGCATAGCTCAGCGTAGTCATAGAGTTCAGGCTATCCACCTAGCATGTCATTCTCTGTCCGACGGTGGGAGTATGGGCCGTCGGTTAAGGTTAAGGTTATCTTAAATGGCTTCTGTTAGGATCTGGCGCTATATTGAAATGAAATTGACTTGACCTGATATAATGATGGGGAAACACTGAACTGATTCTTAAATATGGTAAATGTTGGATGAATAGACTATGTATTTTATGCTATATGCTATATCTGGTATTTCCAGAGTGTTAAAAGTAGAAAAAACCTCAACAATGTGAACCGAACCGAACCGAAAACCGTGACCTCAGAACTGTGATACGAACCGAACTGTGGATTTAGTGAACCGTTCCACCCCTAGTATTTATACTCCACTTAAGTAAAAATAATAGTGCATACTTTATACTTTTACTCCATTACATAATGCAGCTATTATCTTCACTTTCTACTCCACTACAATTTTTAAAAAGTACTTTTATGAATACAGTTGTGTTCATACAGCTGTGCTGAACTGTACTGCTGGACTGATGTGAGGTCAGACATTAAGATGGTGTCATGCTGTGAGCTGTGAGCCTTAATCATGATGCCGGTGCACTGGCTTAGTTATAACTAGTTAGCTACTGTCTGCTAACACAAATCCATCCATTAATGTCTGAGTAACATTAATCACAACATTAATCTAAAGCAGGAACACTTACAGAGTAAAAATGCTGAAAGCCTGTTTTTTATTAGCAGCCTCTCTGTTCACTTGATGCCCACAGCCTGCCTCATGACACACAGACTTGTCCATAGCTTGGTTACTGGGTACATTGCAAAGATGTCTGTACTGAAAATGTAAATTAACTACACATTGTCAATTTAAATTTAAAGGTAGGGTAGGAGATTTCATTCTGATGCACTTTTTGTTAAATTAGTGTAACTTCTCTTTACAATCCGATAGCAACCGATTAGTTCGGCAGTTTTGCTTTAAAACGAAGAATATGAATCATCTGTGGAAGCTATAAAACACTAAAAACATCAGCCAATCCTCCGGGTGGACCCTGCGTGGAGTATTGGCTGGTTGTCACTCTCCTACCCTACCTTTAAAATGATTTCTTTGATTATTTTAACCTGTTCAGATCCTTTGCAATGGAAGTCAATAATATATTCGGTGCATGAGTACTTTTAATTTTAATACTTTAAGTACATTTAAAGTAAGTACTTAAGACTTGTACTTAAGTAGGATTGTTGACGTAGCACTTCTACTTTTACTTAAGTATATATTTTGCTGGGAATTTGTACTTAAGTACCAAGCTTCAGTACTTCCTCCACCACTGTTCACCAAGAGTAAGCTGAGCTAAAGTCAGCTAACAGCTCATACTGATCTTCTCATTTACTCTGTGATAAAGAAATAAATCTACATCCTAAATCTTGCATTTGAGGACAGTCTATGCCTTATCACTAGAGAAAAAATGCAGTCTTACATCTTCCACATTTGCATCTACTAATTATGATGACTTTATATGTGGTGGGAGGATAATGCTATTGTTTTTATTTGGGCCACTTCTTGGATGTCTGAAGAACAGAGGAGTGAGACATCCCTTGAGAGTCACCATGTTTCTAGACTGCTGACTTTTTTTTATTTGTGTCCCACAACATCAAGAATGCAACTATCTGAGATAATTAGCCACTGTCAGCGAACAAGAGGCTACAAGTGTCAGGAAAGATATAATACAACCAGTTACAGTGCCAATTACAGAGTTTTAAGGGCGCATTAAAGTCCATGAAAATGAATAAGGAAACCATTCAATTTAATCTTATTGTGTTCCCTCCAAGAAACAGCACTAAATCATATCTCTGTACTTCCTGGCTGCTAATAAGCTGAGCATCGTTCACAGTTTAATGGATAACACAATCAAACTGAGCCAAAGAGTTCAAGTTTAAGTAGAGTGTGTGATATATTGTTATACTCAGGGCATTGTCAGAGTGAAGGATGCATGTTCTTTCTGCCAGATGTTAAACAGGATTCTTGTTATTGCTCTTTTGTTCTATTGTGTTACTATGACCATATTTTATAAACAATCACTAATATAATTTATTTTAATATTTATAGCTAAATGACTCTTATAAAGAAAAAAAATTGGATCAATATTTAACTACTTTAATATGGAAAACTGATAATAAAGGCTAAGTATGGAATAATTTTATAATGTACTGACACTAGAATAAACATGGAACTATAAGCTAAGGGGCTGTAGCTAAGAGGCTGTAATTAAAAAAAAGCGCTTTGATCATGTTTATGCTTAGAAGGGAATAAAAAGTGAGGGGCAAAAAAAGTGTAAGTAAAATACTGGGGATTGAATAAACTGACCCATTAATTAGCACTGAATAACAGATAGAACACGTTATTATTATTGTAATTTAATTCAGTCATTCTACAAAGAAATAATTACCGCTGCATGTATAATGTAGAGAGCGGGAAATGTATTGTGATCTCTGAGGCTCTGTTCTTGTCAATATATTCATCAGTAGTGGGAGCTTGGCCTCTATTAGCCTTCCAGCAGGATATTTGATTGTGAGGTTCAATGTTTTTAATATTCATCAGCCTTTAATTAGCATGCTAATCTTATCTGTAACAGTAGGACAGAATGGTTACACATGTAATCAGTGGATCAAACAGGAAGATCGCTGTCAGAAAATTCTGGATAAATTGAAAGAGACAAAATGCTGCTGTTAACACTGATTCTCTTAAGATGGTCCATGCACACTGGTCAGACTTTCAATACTCACACGAAACAGCAAACCACTACTAACTGTCTGGCTTCAGAAATACTGTATGCTATGAAATCTATGAAAGTGTGGAACTGCCTATATGCTTATGTCATTACCACATGTTATAACTATTAACTTTTTTATAAACATTAAGACTATAAAATGTTCTTGTTATTGCAATATATTATTTATCTGTTTGTGACATTGTATCATGTAAAATGTTTTATGTTATAACAATAATCACTATGTTACCATGTCAAGCATTTAAAGCCTCTCTGTGATGTGTACTGCTGCTGAGATTTCTAAGAAATTACAGTATACCAGAAAATCTTAAGTGTGGAATAAGAGCATGTAGCCGTGTTTCATTTGTTTCACCTGTTTAAGTAAAGTTATGTCTTGTCGAAAGAAAGCAAGATTGTTATAATTAAAAAGGATGCAATGTTATGATGTAAAGATGAAGTAAATCTTCATACCCTTTCTTTCTGTGGCATCCATTGATAGAGTGCAGCTAGAACAGGTCATGTGTTGTGAACATGTCTTCTTGTAGCCAAAGCTATAATCTTTTCCTAATACTAATCGTTTAGTGCTGATGCATGATCCTGACCATACAGTGACTGAACATGATCATGAAGTATTATTTCCAAAATGAGATATGAGTAACAAACTGAAGGAATCATTGTCAGCTGTTATTTATTGGGACATTTTGGAAGTATTTGTGTGACAGTATCCCTGAGTGAACAATACTGTGTTTACACTGAGGGAGAAACCAACCTGTCGTCCCCAAGCTAATAATAATGTTACAAATGTAATCGGACATTAGTAGTAAGACACAGTGATGTTTGACACCTTGTGATGCATGCAGAAAAAGCGAGGAGACGCTACCACATTGCTCTTCAATTTTAGGAATGTTTATAATATATTTATCTAATATTATCTTTGCATCCATCAGGCCTCCACAAGCTGTCTGTTGACACTATTAGCCACATTACAGGAATGAAAACAGTTTGTTTAAATGCACACGTAATGTGCGGCAGGTTGCCACTGAAATCTGTCTCCGACTAAATATAAACAATATACAAAGAAATTATTCATAACGACTAGGAGACATCTGACAAGACTTATTCAAGGCATGTTTGAAGTTTCCTTCTCAGACATGTTTAATTTTAATCATCTATATCTGGTCCTTGGAGTACTCTTTTCTCCCATTTTTAAATAAAGACACTGTTTTAGGAAAGTGGTTTATGGCTTCAATGGCTTCATAATAATGACAAGGCATTCTCTTATTCTTTCATCACAACTCTCCCCTGCAGCAGCATCCCGATGACTGCTGATTCAGAGCCTGTAGTGGGCGATGATGGCTTTCTAATGAGATTGCACTATAATGAATTAGATATGTTTATGTGACCACTGACTTGATTTGTGCGCTGTGGTCTTGTGTAAAGGGAGAGGAGGTCCTCAACAAGGCTCTTAGCATTTATGTACTTGTCTAATTTCTTAATCTGAGCAGTTGATCATCTATTTCTACTAAGCATTATATTTATACTGTGACCTATTAGTGGTCTGGAGCTGAAACAGCAATATTAATGATGACTTCAACGTTAACTAAGAGCATCTTAACTGGAGAAATGTAGTAAAGTCCTCCCCAGGAAAAAGTAACATAAGGTCACTATTTCAGGCCTTGAAAACAGAATGTGTGTGTATTTCTCTGGCTGCATCTCTGTGTGTTCATGGATGCCAAAACTCATCAGGTAGCAGAAGGGAAAGGTTTTCATTGTATTGTTTAATGCCAAGAATTTGTGTGTTTTGAGACAATGATCTAAGCCCTTGCCCTGTTTTTTAATGTCTAACCTTAACCTGTAGTTATTAATGCCAACTCCAACCACAAGTAAAAATGAACTACTACAGTGGGCAAAAACAAAGCAGCTGGTGGTGTCAAGGGTACTGAAACCCTGGACTTTAGCATTTCAGAGTGTATGCTGGATATTTTTTTAATATATTCTTGTTATATGGTGCAACAACTAAAAACAAAGCAGCTACTATACAAATATAAAAGAATATATAAAGATATAGATATATGAAACAAAATCCATTTAAAAACTGGTCAAGGCAATTTTAATGGCAGATTTTAGGTGCTTGATCAAATCAACCAAAGTGAAAAACTAGAAAAAACTAGAAACTTAAGGGATGGGATTGTGACCTTGACCTTTGTTTTAACATTGGATGAGAATCTGTCACAACAATGTATGGTGTCATAAATTATACTCTTTGAAAACACAGTAATTTCTTAGAATTAGATCAAATAAATGTAAAAATTGAAGTGGATAGCATATATGTGTGTGTGACTGAAGTAGTTTAATGGTACATTTAAGTGATTTTATGTGGTCTTGACCTTGTCACAGACCTAACTCTATTTGGTCTCGGGCTCTCCTCATCCAGACACACACACACAGGGCTCCCCACTCTCACACAGTCACTCCCCTACCTTCTCAGCCAGTTGTATGCCTGACCTCTGCACATACACCATGCATCCTTAAACGGACAGTAATGACATAACTCCTGAACAGCAGTACAACATTTTAACCGAAACATTACTGCAGGATCGCTACAGTGTTGTAGTGACCTGTGGTGTATGTTCAGCCGGGCCCTCAACTCGCTGCCAGTCCGTGTTGTGCGACATCTGATGCGTGCACACACAGTGATATATACATTATTGTTGCTGCAGTTAATAAAGTCCAGTTCTGAGAAAACGTTCAGCCAGCCAGGGCCTTGCCTCTGATTCATCACAATATCATTATTTATTACACACCCCTCTTCAAATGCAACCAGTCAGATGCATTTATAAACATCTTACATTGTTTACAGTTTCTCAACAGTCAATGCCATAACTAACGTGCAGTTAATCTTTTATTTTGTGTATGTATCTGACTAGATGTAAATATGTTGTTAAATGCTTGATGAAATTAATGAAGTGTGAATACTACAGTGGGACATATCATTGTCTCTGCACTTGGAGGTGCAAGTTAAACTGGAGGCTCACTCTCTTAAATTCAATCCAAGGGATCATTAAGTAGCCATATTCAGAGGTTATCCTAGGCCTCTGTCCCTTAAATAAGATATTTAATGTCTCCTCCTTCCTCGTACATCTCATCTCTTTCCCTTGACGAGTTCTGATAACCTGGTCATAGCAGAGCTGCTGAGAATATTATTTTCCATCAAGCCTAGAGGGAGTTTTACATTCATGAAATACGGGCCTGTAACTATGGCCCATATTTATGGCGCATGATTACTATTTCTGTGACAAATCTGGGGGATTTAATATGACAAACATGGACAATATAATAGGAAAGATAACATGAATTTGATTTAACTATAATAACTATAATGATGATTTAACTTAGTTGTTTTCGGTCTTGGTCTCGTCTTGTGTGGCATGGTCTTGGTCTTGATACCCTCCGGTCTCAGAAGTGTCTTGGTCTCGGTCTAGCTGGACTACAACACTATACAGTTAGTTGCAGTTATTGAGGATATATGCAGTAATGCAGAAACACCTGTATAGTATTCTGTCCCATCACAGCTGATGACTTTAGTCACTCCTCCACCAGCATACATAATAAAATGGAATGGAAAATAATTGGTTCACTGATGTCTTTAAAAGACAGGGGAAAATTCCATTATAGCCACTCCAGTGTGAGCACAACATGTGAAACAAAGACCCCAAACAAGTTTACAAATACTCAACCAAGGACACACTGTTATTGCATAAGGTTGACAGTTTTATTAAAATGTCTTTGGTTGAATCCTGTCTATGGGAGAAAACTATTAAACAAACCAGATGCAGAAGATTACTAGTATTTATTTGCCTGGCACAAAGCTGAGACATTTGAACAATCTAGTGTACACACCTGCACATGTCACACACAGCTGCACAGCACACAGACACGTACACAGAGAATGCATGCAGTGCAGCAGCCCCAGCTTCCACATCATTTAATGACAGACAAAACATCAACAAAAATACAACACAGCAATAACAGTTATTATCGCTGCACAAATAACAACAAATTTTGTATCATTGCAAACAATTATATTGCAGTTTTTGTCCTTTATCACCGCAGGAAGGAAGATCAAACAATAAGAAGGACACTTCTTGTTGTAAGTCAGCTAAACGACCACCTGTGTAGTAACAGTCTGTTTGATGCTTTCCAGTCTGGTTTCAGAGCCCATCACAGCACAGAAACAGCACTGCTTAAAGTCACCAATGACCTCCTCATGGCATCGGACCGGGGTCTCGTCTCTGTACTCGTTCTACTGGATCTCAGTGCTGCCTTCGACACCGTAGACCATCGCATCCTGCTACACAGATTGGAACACGAGATCAGGATTACAGGAACAGCACTGCGCTGGTTTAAATCATATTTATCTGACAGATTTCATTTTGTTCACACTAACGATGTGTCTTCCACAGGTACAAGGGTTAACCACGGTGTTCCACAGGGTTCTTTGCTCGGACCGATCCTGTTCACCCTCTACATGCTCCCTCTAGGAAACATCATCCAGAAGCACGGCATAAACTTTCATTGTTATGCTGATGATACCCAGCTGTATTTATCCATGAAGCCTGAAGAAACGGAGCCGCTAGTCAGACTACAGGCGTGTCTAAAGGACATAAAGGACTGGATGTCCTCCAACTTTTTACTATTAAACTCGGACAAGACTGAGGTCATTGTTTTTGGACCGAAACATCTCAGAACTAGTTTATCAGATAATACTTTCTCCCTGGATGGATTTACTCTGGCCTCCAGTACGACTGTGAGGAACCTTGGAGTTATCTTTGATCAAGACATGTCGTTTGTCTCTCATATTAAGCGGGTCTCCAGGACCGCTTTCTTTCACCTGCGTAATATTACTAAGATCAGGAGCATCCTCTCTCAGAGTGATGCTGAAAAGCTCATCCATGCTTTTGTCACTTCAAGACTGGACTACTGCAACTCTTTATTGTCTGGATGTCCACATTACTCCATCAACAGTCTGCAGCTGATCCAGAACGCAGCGGCTAAAGTTCTGACAGGAAGCAGCCAAAGGGATCATATCTCTCCTGTCCTAGCGTCTCTTCACTGGCTCCCAGTGGACTCAAAAATACACTTCAAGATCCTTCTTCTAACCTACAAGGCTCTTCATGGACTTGCTCCATTGTATCTGCAGGACCTGATTGTACCATATGTTCCTAATAGGACACTCAGATCTCTGAGTGCAGGTTTACTAGTAGTTCCTAGGATTCATAGAAGTAGAATGGGAGGACGAGCTTTCAGCTATCAGGCACCGCTATTATGGAACCAGTTACCAATCTGGGTCCGAGAGGCAGACACTGCCTCCACCTTTAAGACTAGACTTAAAACTTTTCTGTTTAGTAAGGCGTACAGTTAGCCTTAGACCTAGTGTGTAGCACAGCTATGCTGCTCTAGGCCTACGTTGTCGGGGGGCACAAACATGATCCACTGAGCAGTTTCCCTCTCACCCTCTAACCTCTCCTTTTCTCTCCTTAGTTTGGCTCACACTGGTCTCAAGACCTGGATGATGACCTGCAGTCCGGCCCGTGAAGTCTCTCTTGCTCTACGTTGTCGGGGGGCACAAACACGATCCTCTGAACACCCTCTGACCTCTCCTCCACTCTCCTTAGTCTGGATCATACTGGGTAATATCGTCTCATAATCTGTGTTAACTGTCTTTCTTGTAGTTCTGTGCCTCGCTCTCGCTCTCTCTCTTTGCAGGTCTCAAGACCTGCATACTGACCTGCAGTCTCTCCTGTGCTCATCGACTTCACTAGCCCCTGCTGCTCATCTTTACTATCAAATTACTATTCCTACTTATGGACTGACGATATATATAGATATCTATTGCAATATAATCACTGTTTCATCTTGCTGTCATGTTTGCTCTGTACTGTATCATGTTTGTATCATGTTTGCTCCTCTCTCTCTCTCTCTCTCTCTCTCCTTCATCCTCTCTCTCTCTCTCTCTCTCTCTCTCTCCCTCATCCTCTCTGACTAGCAGCAGGACTGGTTCCCCCTTAAGCTGACGGGTCCTGCTCAAGGTTTCTTCCTCTTAAAGGGAGTTTTTCCTTGCCACAGTGCTCTTAGGGGGGTTCCTGTGAAGCGCTTTGAGACAATGTCTGATTGTAATATGCGCTATATAAATAAAACTGAATTGAATTGAATTGAATATTAATACTGTATGTGTGTCAAAGATTTCATTAGGCTTAAACCTATACAGTACAGGATCTTACCAAAATAATTAGTTTTTCACTGGTTCTAAATTAATATTTTTTTCATAACAACAACCACAACTGTGTTGTAATGAACTCTGTTTATTGAGTTGTTGAATACTTCTTTATTTATCAAATGTTCTCTGTGCTTTGGGGAGAAACAAATCTCACATTATTCCAAAAGCAGTGCAGCTGTTTTTAAACACAAGTAAACCAAATAAAAAAACAAGAATAATGTACTTCAGTTATTTCAAATGAGACCGAGGGTATCTAAGATACAAACAGACGCGTCATGACTGTGTGTAGAAATACTGGGAGAGAGCAATATTTAGCATGTTCATGTGGAGATTGTTTGGTATTGCCAGTTGGAGGTGCAGCTTATTCTTATAGTCTGGGAAATACAGCCAGCATGGATGTGTCAAAAACTGCAAGTCTTTTAGTTGTGACTCTCTGCAGACCTCCATGTTAAAATCCCAAACTGTACAACACAAATAACATTCATAGACTGGTACAAAAACGGTTTTGGTCTTTGTAGGTAATTCAACGTCTATAGTGTGAATATTCATATTTTAAGTAGCGTGCTTTCAATATTCCGTATGCTTTATTTCTTTTAGTTATTAATTAATCCACTGTTATATCTGGAGATATATTTGTGTAATATTGGGAACTCATGCTAATTTACACATCAAAGTGTTGCAGGTGTTGGGAATACTACTGCATATGTGAAAAAAGTTGTATAAGCCGAGAGGGAATGGCACTAAAAATCAGATAAATTGCCTCAAGTGAACGCCTCAAGTCACTGGAGTCGAGATGAAGACAAGTGTGTAGCACCTGAAAAATGTGAGTCTGGTCGAGATGCAGCCAAACAGTGTTTGAAACATGAAGACAAACCCAGTTCCCCACCGTGGTAATATTCGTACACAAAAGACATCAAATGTCACTAGTGCGTGTGTGTTTCCTTGGTGCCTCGCTACAGCAGGAAGCGAACATTTTGCCTCTCAAGTAATCTACATTTACAAAGAAGTGTGCGCACTGCACAGAAAATACAGAAAGCTGTTATTTAAATGGACACATATGTATGTACAGTAATGGCCATAGAGCACAATGCTCATGCAATAGCCTTCACCATACAGTGACTCATGCTGTATAGCAGCACAATGTCAGAAAATAGACTTGTTTTCTTTTGAGCTCATGGTTTTACCACTGGAGACCAGATGAGAAAAATATCCTTTAAAATCATTTCCTTGATTGCATTTGATTTGCATATGAACCATATAATACTGAAGGATAACAATGAAATAACAGTGACACACAACAATCTCAATTGCTTGCACAGTGATACCAAAAAACATATTATGACAATGACTTCAGCTTACACATGCATATTAAATTTAACGGCCTTATACTCCTACTGCCTTTTCAATGTCTTTCTATTCATTTGACTCTCCAGCAACTGTGCAAAATCTGCTAGTGTGCAGAAATGTTTTTATGACATTATAAAGAGTTACTCCTGTTCACGATAAAACAGCATTACAGTGGAGTATGATGTAAAACGGTTTCTCATCTAGCAGACCAAAGCAGGAGGATATCAAACTAGGAATACAGCAAAGGATGCAGCAATCAAAGAGCTGGATGTGAATAATCCCACTTTGTTCATCATCATATAGTCTTTGAGGATTCCTTTGACATTGAAAACATGTTTTATACAAATCAACATGTTATACTGTTCAATATAGCACGGTATTCATTTTGTGTATTTAGTTTTCACAGTAAATCACACCACATTTATATTTGTTAATAAAATGACTATACAGTGGGTTCAGACAGTTTTAATGGGTCATGGTGTCTGCTGTGTTTATGTTTTTTTGTTGCTTTATAAAAAATCTCTGTTATGTTGAAAGTATAAAAGCTCATTTTCATGAGGAATGTATACCTTTTTCAAATTATGTATGTCACATGTTGTCAATGGGATTATATTGGCCAAATTCATCCAGTCATGTAACTAATACAATTGTAAAAGTCTGAGCAAGGAGGTAACTAAGCACAGCAGACCTTCACCTTTACTTAAGAGTCTGAGGTCAAAGTCCCCTCACACCACAAACTGTTTTGTTTTTACCTAATGTTAAATTTAGTTTTTGCTTTAAATGCTGTCTGAAAGGGACAAATACAATAAATTATTATACAATTAAACAAATGTTATGTCTTTACAAACTGTTTCATTTAAAAGCTTGAAGCAGGTCAACTGGACCTGTTTGCCGCTCCTTCAAGCAGCTTCTTTAGAACTGATGTCCTGTCCTAAATTATGTAGTCAGAGGCACATTTTATTTAACTGGATCCCTCACCATGCTCATGCAGAAGATAACAAGATAAACACACTGAACACAAACATGTGTTTCAGGCAGTTTACTCTTTGACATCACATTTTAAGCTGTCTTAAGCTGACTTCTTCTTCTTCACTGGAGAAACCTATATCAAAGCAAGAAACGGCAGAGGAAACAGAAATGTCCTCAAATATGAGGCTGACCCAAGATAATTACTAAACGTAGCAAATCCTTATTGCCCCACACCAAAGTAAACTACAGCAAAACTGAGCCAAACTTTGCAGCTCCTGAGTGACAGAGCCTATTAACACAGAGGAGGTCAAACCAAATCAGGAGACATCAAATTAAAAGTAGCATGTCAACACAGAAATACTCCAGCAAGCCATACCCTGCTGGGCATCCGCAATGCAATAAATTGGCCAGATGATTGGCTATTAAAATATGTGAAATTAGCTTTCATTGCATAACATCTATCACAGCATGAGCCTTTCAGCATAATGGATCCAGCAAAGGTGAAGACTGAATTCTTGACTGAAGAGGTGAGAATTATTGAAGGATGTAGTGGCCATTTTAGCCTTTTATTTTACATATATCTTTGCATGCATTCATGTGTATAAGGTGAGATCTTTAATACAAATATGTTTTTTGCCCATGCCGACACTGAATAAAGTATAAAATAAGTATGAGAGCCTTGGATTTTGTCATTAAAAACTAATTCTAACAAACATGTCAAACTAAAGTAATGAAAGGTTTGACAGATTTCACAGGATCAGAAGCTCAACCTGCATCTACAGTTGCAGCCAACAACAACTGACAGAGAAGTGTGTAGTACACAGATGATAATGATGTTGTGAATATAGAGATCACAGTCTTCTCGCTCTGGTGATTAAGCGTCCTAACAGATGCATGTATGAGGACAGCCTTATCACCTTGGACCACACAGAGCCCTTTCCATATCTGTCACTCTCAGATGGCCAACCTGCGCTGCCATGTGCTACACTGCCAAATAAAAAACACCACGGGTATTGCCCCTGTGGCCAGCCTGGCCTGTTCATTTGACTGATGAAAGAAATCATTCAGTTTCTCAGTTTGGAAAAAGGAAAAGTTTCCAATGCCTTATCACTTCAGGACAACAACTTGGTTAATTAAAGGAAGCACAGGAAAGACATGTTGAAAATATAGTTTGGTTGGTTCAAACTTCACAGCTATTGTTAACTTGTTTACTTAAACTATAATTCGGAGCCTGAAGCTCATTTTATTTTGACTGTATCTGGAAAAATGATCTTCATGAGTAAACAAATGGGAAAAGGAAACAAGTGTGGGCCAGCTTGATATAAACATTAATTTGTTTCATTTTAAAAATTGCCTCTGTGCTTTTCCCTTGCCTAAGCAGAAAACACTTTACCTCTTTACACCAGTTGATGAATTGCTTTGACCCCTCGCCTGAGCATCTCTGAGGGTTTATAAATGTTCTAAACGGGAGTGATTAACATCAGCTTCAGTCATTACACTAATGGACATGCATTTTAATTAATGACAACCTCATTTGCATAGCATGTTGATTATCTAAATCATTTTGTCTCATTTGTTCACTGTAATTAGTACCTATCCACAGCTTCACTGAATCACACCATTTCACAGAGGTAACCCTCTTCCACTGTTTCACTACTGCTTGGTTACCTGGCTGTTGAAAGCTTGAAGGCAACAAAACATTTCATAATCTAGTTACTGTAGAGTAATAGTCGAAATTGTATTTTCAACACTGTCTCTCCCCATAAAGGCAATCACAGCAATGTATAATCATGGTTGTCAAAAGTCACTGTGACCTCTCCAACCCCCTCTTGTAAAAATCTCAGGGTATTGGCATATTGCTCTTTGGACCATGCTCATGTGTTGATTTTGGTTGTTTTTGACACATCACTTCTACATAATAACAATAAAATAAATAAATAAATACTTTTTGCGACACATGCCTTCACAGACACAGGTTGTGTGTTGCATAGCGATGAGATCAAGAAGCCTCAGATATCCACTCTGAATTACATTACAGCCAATCACACAACTAAGTTATTGTCATTAGCTGGTGTTTTATATTTATGCTGTCAGCCGACTAAACAATCAATAATGATTTGATCAACAAAGTGCAGCAGCAGAGGAATTACTCTTAACCTTGCTTAACAGGTGCAGTATATGAGCAGTGATCAAATCAATATGTTAAATTTGTTTTGTTGACTTACAGCTAAATGGTGATGAAACATGGAGAGCAGGGGGGGGGTGGACTAGCTGCAGATTCCATTGTTTGACAGGGAAAGTCTGCAGCTATACACATCATAGAAGAACATCAATAAATGTATTCTTACCTGAGCGTAAACATCTCCACAGGAGAGTAGGCTGACACAGTAATAAAAGCAGACACAGTTTCTCTCTGTCTCATGGGTGTGGCAGGTACCATGACCATGAAGTTATTATCCAGCCTTTGTTCAGCAAGAGGTGGCTCGGTGGGGTTCTGGTAAAGCCTCACGCCACCAATCCTTCTCAGTGGTGTGGATGTATAGGAACCAAACAGCCCTTCCTGAGCTGAGCGGCTGAAGCTATCCTTTCTGGTCTCCTCAGAGTGGCACTCTCCTGCCTCTGTGGACTGCAGCGTATAGTAGAGCTCCACCTGGGTGCCCTCAGACACTTCGAGGTTCCTCTGGCGTCCAGGCACAACACTGGGTGGGCTAAACCAGCTGGCTAGTGGTTCCAACTCAGCCACACACAACCCCAGCTCTCCCCTCAGCTGGCAAGTGCCCCGTACCTCCTGGGTTTCATGGAAAGCAAACATGTGCACACAGGGCAGCTTGTTGATGGCACTGTAGTCATCCCAGTCCCTGCCTGCGAGATAAAACAGCACCTGGACTTTGGGTTTGGCCAAGTGAATCCGGGTGTTCATGATAAAGGTCTGCACCTTCCAGTTGAAGGTAAAAACAGAAGAGGCAGGAAAAGTCCCCGGGCTCTGTAGAAGCTCTAAAGGGACAGGCTGCTCTACAGAGAGGGGCCCATAGCTAGCGTTCACAGAGGGCAAACTTCTGGCCTGGTAGATGAAGAAGGGCTCCGTCCGTGACATCAGGCTAGAGTTCCTCATGAAGTCCTGGTTGGCTTCCTTCAGGAAAAAAGCCAGATCAGCGTTAAGCAGCTGATAGTTGACAGGCAGGTATGTGGGGATGGAGGAATATCTCTGCAATCCCTCTAATACTCGACAGTCGGTTACTGAAAGACAGCAGAGAAAAGCAGAGTCAGAGTATCCTCACATGCTTTTTTATAACAGCACTTGGTGTATGAAGCAAAACTAGAGTTAGTATTGAATGACAACAGCTGGAAGGAGCACAAAATCCTATTGTAATTTAATGTTTAACTGGAAAAGTGTCAGTCATTGCAATGAATCATTTAAGTCATTGAAAAACCTCAAAGTTGAAGGTCAGTGTTATTTTTGAAGTGGTCTGAAAATGAGATAAGAAATATCTTTGAAAATAATCTTGAACTTGGCTCTTGCATGTTTTACAGTGTAACACGTAAGTGCACATGTGATGAAACGTATTGTTGGCAAAAAAAAGAAAACAGAATCCCATGTTAAGATGGCACATTTTAAATGACCACGTTTACAGCTGGTCCAAGAACAGTTTTGGTCTCTTTTAAACAGTTGCTTTTGGGGGGGGTTGTTTTTTTCATCATGTATTTTTTTCTCATTTGTTTTAATTATATGAGGACTTATGGACTGCTTTGAGTGACAGGTGGATATATACCTGGATACATAATTGGTACTAGACAGCTTTTTATTTGCTGTATCCTCACCATTGTACTTTATTGTGCTGGAGTAACTCTTCAAATGCTAAAAAGCCTCAAGGCCTTCTTATACTAAGCTAGTATATGTGGAGCAGCACCTACTTGTCAGTATTAGTGTACTGTAATGGTTCTAACACAAGCTGAAGATGTAAGCAGTGTTGCTGTTTATGAAATCACAGAAGGGCATGGTGATAATTACAACTAAACCCACAGTGTAGGTTGCCCTCCAAAGTACAGCCTGACATCTCCTTTGTTATCACCTCTGGCCCTAGTGGTTAAGGAACTGCACAGCACGCATAAAGAGGGTTTTAATCACAATAAGAGTGGGCTTTGACCTTCTTTTCAAGAGCAGTCTGCTACGTGATTACACTCCCTCAGCACACTCCCCATCTTCATGCTAGCTTGCCAGAGGATTTCTTCCCTCTGATCACCCTTGTAAATCAAAGTCCCTGCAGGTTACAAATCAAGGAATTGTAATTCATGGTGCTCCTTTTGACCTCAGTGCTGCTGTCCCACTGAGAGATGCAGGCAGACAGACAGGATCCAAACCTCGAACCACATGCAGAACCGGTCCTACCAAAAGAATTACTTAGGTGGCTTGGAGTGCAGATCCAGACTTTGATTTCTTACAACCGGCAGCAAACTTCTGAACAGCAGAGCAGCAGGGTATTTTGTGTTTTTCCCCAAACAAGCGGGAGCTTTGTGCTGATTGTTGGCATGAGGCATTGTTCTATACATGGCACTCGCTGCTGGCAAATGAACAGCTTTATAGCCAAGAAAGACAAAGTCAGGAACAAATTCATCCTCCGGTTCTTGGGCAGTAACATAACTCTCACTCTCATGGTTGATCCAGTTGAAAGCAGAGAGCTCTCTTCATCTAAACACCTCACGCTCGTGTTGAAATTGTGATTTATTGTTTTCACAGTTGACAGAAAGGATTAAAATGTGCTCACACCTGTGCCATATAGCAAGATGGAAAATATGAGAAGAAATACATATACAGTATCATTGCTCTCTCTTTATTAATAAATCATTAGGAAATGAACATAAAGTTCTCATAGCTCTTGCATTGTGTATTATGTAGATTGTGCTGCACCACTGGACCAAATAGACACATTGGATTTGTAGCAGAAGTAAAAAAATTATAAAAACATCAAAAGATCTGTTTTTCTTCTTCTTATTATATAATCTAAACACAATGGTTGGATGGTTTTGTTCAT
Organism: Parambassis ranga; assembly: GCF_900634625.1. Taxonomy (NCBI): domain Eukaryota; kingdom Metazoa; phylum Chordata; class Actinopteri; family Ambassidae; genus Parambassis; species Parambassis ranga. The sequence goes on along the minus strand of NC_041030.1, from coordinate 1,113,855 downwards.
TTATGGCTACCATTATACACATCAGCAAACTAAAGAAACAAGAACCCCACAAAATTAGTTACTTTTCATGAATTTCGGGCTTCAGACAATAATGCAAAACAAGACCTTGTACAAGACCCTGTACAAGACAATTTTCCTCAAACAAACAAGCATGCCTACCAAGTATCTGAAATCTTTTAACAGAAGAGCAATGAAGCACAGCCCGTGTACAAACAACATGTAAATGTGCAGGCGTCTTTTATTAAAGTGAGCAGCTAGTCTGCTGAAAAATGGGACAGAAAATGGAATTTCCAATAAGAATTAGGATCATAGCGAACATAATATATCAAGAACATACAGTACATGTAATAATTACTTAGCTGAATATACAGTAATGAACAATTGGCTTAACCTGCATGCACATTTTCGTAAACCGTGCTTTGTTTTTAATTAAGACAGTGAAATCAGAAAGCCGTGGCTATACAAGCTTTACTTTAGTGTCTACAACCACACAAATATCTGAGAGCCAATTCCTGTGTCAGCATAAGCATGCAAACCTTGTTTAAGACCGGTGCCTGGAAACTGACATTGAATGTATAAATGGCAAAATAATCCTATCTCCAGCCTGGAAACCTCCACTCCCAAATCCACAATAATCAGAATCAGCAAGCCTGTGTTAGGGATTGGAATTAATAAATCATACAAAGCTATTTCAAGATGAATAACTATCTCCTTTGTTCTGGGGAGGAAAAACAAGTAGTAGCTACAAGCCTAGTTTCCAAATTCTGAGATTGTGTTTCTTTGCAGCAGGAGTATATTTTAGATATCTGGACCCACACAAAAGAATATTGCTTAAGGCATTCGGTTCTAAATAATTATTCTGTGTGGGCCCTCACCAAGCTGCAGTCCCTACAGCTATCAACTACGTTCCCGCCTTTGGCAGTTTTACATATCAGCTGTAGAAAATGGACTTAATATTTGGTTGACACTGTCAAAACTTCCTTGGTACCATCTAGTTAGCTGTACAAGTGTCCCAGATTCCAATATTACAGCATTTCAGTGAAATGTTATAATTAACAATTATTGTATTTCAACAATCTGATGCCCCTTTTACATTAGACAATGTAAATCTTATTCCTAATCTCAATACCAAGATACATATTCCAAAATAATATGGGTACCTTGGTGGTACAATGGATGTTGCAGAAGAATTTTCCTTAGCTCAGCGTAGTCAACAGGGGCCAACAGTAAACTAGACTAGACTGTTCATCAAAACAAAACCGTGTGATAAGGTTTGTGTAATAGCTCTACTACAAATTGCACACTACAGTTGTTGTAACTGCTGTATTAGAAACGTAGTCTCACCTCATCATGTGAAATAATCTGTTTTTATGCACATATAAGTTGGCCTTTTGCCCTGCCAAGGTTTAAGTTTCTCACTCACACACACACACACAAAGAGAGACAGAACTATCGCCCTATTTTGAAATGCTTTGTTACTGTCGGAAAATCTCACTTCCCGCATGTTTAAACTTGCTTGGTTAGGCATTAAAACACAAATGGTTATGTTTTCAAAAAACACTGTAAGATTGTGATAGTTGTACAATTAGAACACATTAGATTTAACCTTTAAATTGACGTCCATTAGTTATATATTTGTGCTCCCTGTCACCAAATAAAGAAATGTTTGTCATTGTGTCCAAAATCATATCATAAGATGAGACTTGGTTGGTATTAATGTAAGGGATACACATAACTTTTTCTCTTTTTTGCTGGCAGAGAAATAAATGCAAAGAGAGAAAAATAATGATAATTCAACTGAGAAAAATGTCTATTTCAGCACACATTTTATGATCCACATCATGTATAATTAAATGTTCTTATTGCTTGGCATTAAATTATAAGGATAGCCAGCATTATGCTGAGTTAGAGAAATTTAAATGTTTGAATCTCATTCTTCATTTAATAGCCCCCCACTGAACAACACACACACAAACTTGTGCTGATGGAACCATGGTGATAGCAGCATCTGCTCTTAAGCAGTTGTTACATTTTTAGCCACATAGCAGCTCTGGGGAAGCGTTACTCAGGGGATATCAATACTGTTACAGATGTTTTTGTGCTGACTGAAATACCTCTACACCTAAAGAATGTATTGTCTGTACAGGTTGTAGACAGTAAACACATGGTTTTGAATGGTGAAACTTTCTTTCACTGCCCAGTTTCTTTGCCCAGCTGGTGATCGTTGGATTTTGTATTTTTAGTGCCTGAACGAGGCTGAAAGCTCTCAGCATCTTGAAATAGTTTTTCTGTTATTTTTGTATAGATTCAGTGGTGATGATGTCCAGAGAATAAATCCTAATATTGTTGGAGAACGCCTGATGTTTCACTGAATGTACATCATAATGTTTGAGTTGTGAGTTATACACATCTACACAGATTGTTCACAAAGTGACATTCAGTAAGAACTCTGCATGTTGTCATCATTTCTTCTTATTTTGAATTTGTACATGGTGTACTAACTGTACTTATGATTGTGTTGCGCAAACGTCAGCATACATGCCAGCACACTAAACTAAGATGCAGAACATGGCTGATAAACAGATCAGGTTATAGCACAGCCAGCGGCTGAGTACTAGTTCTTTTGTTTTGGGACAGATTTAACCTCTCCACAGCCACCTAAAGCAATTTTTGAATGATGAAATCAGACTGAGACTTAACAAGCACACACTTTATTTCTGGCCATGGTGCATGGATTTGTAATCTCTGTGGGCACTTGTCTGTTTTCTGTGTAATCTAATTTCTAAAGCACTACGCAAGCATGCAGCATGGAATAGCCTTACAAAAGGTTTAGCTCCAATTACTTTGGTTGTCACTTAAAAATATCCAATGATAGGGATTATTACACTTACAGTTTAGGTTTCAATTACAAAAAAAACACATACAGTACACTCAATTTAGGCTTTCTAGTTTCCAAGGTCACCAGTCGCAGGTTTGTGTCAGACATGGTGGTGCAGAGGAGAAGGGTCCCAGGTGAGTGCTAACTAGCCAAGCAGCACCCCTCATGCTGAGGGTCAGTGCTAGAAAATCTAGAGCTGGAATAGGACTGGCGAAGCGAAAAGCAGCCTTCATACTCAGAGAAGCTGAGTAAATGAACAACCAGAATAGACAACACGGAGGAAGGCAAGGCCATGTTGCCTCTGGCCCCTCCTGGTAGTATTAATATGGGTGGACATAGTACTGACTGGCTGACTGGGTGGCTGGCTGCTCGGTTGCTTGTCTTTCTACTCTGTCACACACATCAAGACAGACAGACTGAATGTTGGAAAGAGGAAGGTACCGAGGAGAACACTGAAACAATAACAGTGAAGCACTTTTTGTCAAGGTTTATAATTGCACTGTTTTTCGCCCTCACAGCAACCCTGAATTATTCTTACACTTTGCTATGAATGACAAACAGGACAGTCTAAAACATGAGGGATGAGAGAAAGCTCTCAAGTCCCATTGAATTACCCAGATCATATTTCTCACCATGTTCAATTAATAAGGGCCATTGAATTTGTGACCATGCGTCAGGAATAATAAATACAATATTTCCTTCAAGGATCATTTGCAGATGATTTATGCTTCTGAGCCACAAAGAAATTCAAGAAAGAGGGACTGGTAGAAGAATCAATACATGACACAGTATGGTATTACTTCATGTCAGCCTCCATAGAAAAGAAATCATTCAGGCAGACGGAGGTCTGTGGAGTCTGGTAAGTAAGAAACATGGAAGAGAGAGCCACAGAACAAAGTTTGAGAATCTTCAAAAGGTAACATGCTTTGTAGGTGACTCTGTCTATAATATGAGCTCAACTCAATGCACAATAATTGCTCTTGATTAGGGGTCAGCTTGAATTACTATGTGTGTGCGTGTGTGTGTGTGTGGGTGTGTGTGTGTGTGTGTGTGTGTGCGTGTGTGTGTGTGTGTGTGTGGCTCAGTTGGGGATGTTTGTTGCTGCACTTCTAATAGATGACCACATTTAAGACACTAAGAGCTAATAAAGAGTAATGGGACTGTGGCTTCACAGGGGAGGAGGAAGAGCTATTTTGAGTTCATGAGAGAAAGCATCATCTTGGGGATTAAAGAGTATCGACCGATGAAGAGTAAATACTGCAATGCTGTGCCACTGGCCTATTTGGTAAAATTGTGGATGGAAAAGATGAACCTATGTTGGACACTTCTCTTAGTGGCTTGGAAGGTCAGTAGGGATGTCATTATGGGGATGCTGAGAAAGGCCTCCAGGTGCTGCAAGGAGGCGCGGTATGCCTGGAAGAGTGTTATCACAGCAGGAGACTGCAGATTGAGAGGCAGCAACCCTGGGTATCCTGGGCACCCTGCAGGCAGAGAACAACACCTCCTTTGTGTCATCCACTGCACATGGCTCAAGGGGAAAGACGCTGGGGGATTTTGGCTTTGGTTGGGAGGATCAGACAAGCACATGTCTGTTTGCCAATCAGTATTCCTATGGGCCATCCGGACTTCTCTAAAACATAAACTAGGCTTCTTAATGAGTCTTTACCCCTCACAGTGGCCTTCATTGAGAAACGATATTGTAAATCAGGCTAAATACAGAGGCATCACTGGGGTCAGACGGTCACTTTGTGTGTGCAAAGGGATGGTCAATAGTAAGCCTATAGCTTTGAAAGGAAAGAAGAACAACACAAACCCAACAATTACAAAGCAAATACATTGATGGGACGATTTATAATCCTTTTTGTATCATGGAAGACAGAACTACAGTTCACCTGACATCACCACTGCACCACATCAAAGAAAATCAAATTATTATAATATTAAACACAAGTAAAGGAGATTGATTGTGGATGGTAATGCCTGTCTATGATATCGCAGCTTGAAAATAGTATTCTGTCTCTCTAATGAGTGTGAGGAATAAGAGGCAGCCTCTGAAAATGAATCTAAGTGTGAAATGAGCCAAAACAAGCTCTTCTTCTCCTAAGGTCAAAGCACATCAATAAAGACTTGTACAAAAACCCAATGAAGTTGTTTGGGTTCAACCATGGTCCATTCCAAAAAAAAAAAAATCTCATACGGAAGTGTTAAAACTTCCGTATGAGATTTTTTCTTCAGTCCAAAGCTGTGAGGGTTTAGAGGGTTTGCTCAGGATGATAGCAGTAAAATCTGTAAGTTTAAATCAGTTCATATAGTCAGTACAGAGAAAAAGATTTTCCTCCAAAACCCTTTATTTATAGCAAGGTGTGAAAAACAGAGTTAGTAAATGAAAGACTGTAGCAATGTGTCTCTGTCCCAAATCTACTGGTAAACCTCTCCCCAAGGTCACCTATAGGATGATCAATTCTGCCTTTAGCTCTCCTGATAAGGCTGAATCTCTAGAAAGGCAGCCATACTGCTGTGACTCTAATGTATTTATGAGTATAGTGTAGACTTATGTTGAACAGCACTTTGACCTTAACTTGCAGTACTTAATGCGGATGCTTAATATGGATGAATGCATCTGGAAGTAAAATTTGGAAGCAGAAAACAGGCATAGATTCACTGTAAGCGCTGAAAACGAAATGCAGTGGAGAGTGTAAAAGCTCCCAGTGGTGGGAGAATGTTTATATCACCATGTTTTCTTATTACTGGTGAAGGAGGTGATCAACCAACACAGCCTTATGAAGGTCGACAATAAATCCGAGATATATGACACATACTTTTATGCTAAGAGAACAAATGATCATATTGCCTGACATCGTCCAAACATAAGACCAATACAGTGGGAACAGTCAGTGCTAGAAGGTAGGTTGTGGACAGTGGAGGTACAAGCAATGCGGCAGACTTTCACTCTGAGTCCCCCCTGACACCATGAGCTGTTTTTTTTGTTTTGTTTTGTCATTCTCTCTAAACTTTGATTTTTTTTTTTTCCTGTGGTTAAGTTTTGTTTTTAATAGTGGGAGCATTAATAACCATTTCCTTCTGCAGCTGCCACTCTTGGGAGCAAGTTGCTGCCCTAACAAACACATAGAAATGTGGCCAGAGAAATATGCAGACATGTTCTGAAAAAGTAGCATCATGTTTCATTTTCCAGGTTTAGATTGGTGTAACTGTGCATGTAATGTTTCTGCTAGTTTTATACAAAATTGTTACTCCGCTAAAGCATTGAGTTTTTTTCTTTGGATTTTTCACAGCATGCCACAGCATGGTTTAAGAGTGGCTCCTACTACAAACACAATCTGAAGGCTTCATTAAGTGTCAAGTAAGTTGGAAAAAAAAGAAACTCCTGAAGAGTTCTTGGTAACTTACAAAATAAATCTGAGCTGTCAGTCAAGCAGACATATTTGGCATGTGCCAATCTGTGAACATCTCACTGAGCAATAACTGGTCCGCCAATAGACATTCACTGCAAACATATTTGAACGTGTAATACACACATAAAACTCAAATATTCTTCAGTTTGTAGACATAAATTTGCATCAAACATTGGATTGCTTTGAACCATCTGCCTTGTTGGTACACCCATCATCTTGGATGCGACACTTGGTATGATAACATAAGCTGTGTCAACCCACTACACACTAACTGTGAGTTGTGTCCTTTGCATGCACTGATGAAATGTACATGTAGCAGTGATTTGTAATTTGTGATATGATATCCTCCTTATTTTCCTATTTCATAAGGAGTGAGTCCAGCAGTTACAACAGACCCCTGAATACAGACCAAAGTCCCTCTTTCCAACTCACTACAACACATTCTAAAATATATCATGGGATAAAGAGACAAAACTAGCAATATTATGTTAATTTGACCATATATTTCTGTATGTCCCTTCTGCCTGTTTATGTTCAGGCTATATGTCAAACTACCTACATACATTGAACTCATTCTCTTAGCACAATTTGTTTTGCTGTCCAATAAGCTGCAATCACACTACAACTGTACATATCAGACTGTAGCACTGTACTGTAAGGTCATTGTTATGTGATGGAAAACTTTAAATCCTTGGAAAATATGATGTCTTTTTCTCTGCAGAAGTAAATGTCCATTCACCCCTCACTGTGTGTTACCTTATGAAAAGGAGCTTTTCATGCAGCTCCAGAAACACTGAGTGTAAGGTTTAACCTAAAACCTGCCAGAGAGGGAAGTAACTTCATGGACAAATTGCTCTATTTTAGGCTATGGAAAGAAAGCTATTAAAGCAACAGGGGGAAATGTTTCTGTTCCAGAGTAGATCTTAAGAAAAAGCATTGTTTTTCACATTTTCAAAAAAAGTTTTTTTTTTGTTTGTTTTTTTGTTTTTTTAAAGAAGTATTTCCAACTGCCAGTGCCAGTGGGGTACATTTTGTTTTCAGAGCCTGGCTGTCCAGCTGCCAAACTCAACTGTATCCCCATGATTGACAGCAACTCATTCTACACTCAAGTGTGTAGGAATCCTCGAAGACCGGGCGATTCCTCTTGAGCCAACTATACAGACGTTAGCTTTCTAATGTGTTGAAAAAAAAAGGTAACAAAACACAAGCTAATTATAATTTTAGTTCTACAAACATTTCTTGGATGAGGAGTTGCTCTGCAGGCAGAAATAAACTCTGTTTGAATTAATCCTCAGCAGGCCAAGCTAAAGCACCACAGTGTTTCCTGCCTAGCTAATATTCCAATGAGCCCCAGTGAAAAGCAGAGAGGGAAGAAGAAAGGCAATATTATGAGACTTAAATTCTTGTGTAAAAAAAAAAAAACAAAAAAAAAGTTAGGTGATCGCGGCATATTCGATTAACCCTGCAAGCCTTTATACATGTTTTACATGCCAATGTTCATCCTGGATCTGTTTTTAAGATAATACCAAGCTCAGGCATGAGGAAGAGAAGTCAGTCGTTTACGGGGTATTTTAAGCTATTTGACTATTCTCTGTAGAGATCCTACTATTCCATTCAGTTTTATTAATAAACTAAGCATGTTTTGAACATTTCTATCTCTGAATTAAGAGTACACGGAGTTTAGATATCAGCATTATGAAAGACAGACAAGTCATGCCAAAGTTCTACACACACACACACACACACACACACATATATATATATATATATATATATATATATATATATATATACTATGTATATGGCATGAAAAATAGACAAACAAAAAGCAGCTCTCAACAAAAACAAACTGTGCCACCCTCCACATCTTCCATCTTCATCCACACATAACCTCATTGGAAAACATTATTTCATCCATACATTTATTCTTTTTTTCAATTTTTAGTAAAGAATGTAATATGTGTATCTGCTCCACCAGCTCTGCTGCACCAGCTTTCAGGTGGAGAAAACCAAGAAAATATATTCTAGTACAAAAAAAGAAAAACTCCTGAAAATGGATTCATTATAATAGAAAATGCATTAAACAGCATTCCACATGCTCCGTCATTACCAGAAAAACAGTAAATAATAAAGTGGGAGAGCATGTTATCACCTATTCCCTGTCAACTTTATAGGTTACTTCTCCAGAGTCACTCAGCCTTGGTAAGATAGCTGAGGTTTGAGTGCTTCTAGGGTTGATATGTTTAACTGTGTAATTTCCCTTTCACAAATTAGCTGGTGAACTCCAGAACATGCTGTAAATCTACATGACTACTGTGCACAGCAGACGACAGCAACACTCTATTAAAAGTATTGCTGAAAGGATGCAATCATTTAACATCTTGAATTCTTCCTCATTAAAAACAGTAGCCATTTTTGGCTCTCAACCACACAACCTTTGCCATTATCTTGGCTAGCATACTGACAAGTCCAACCCAGGTGGGAGATTTAATTAGAAAGTAGTTAAATACACCATTGTGCGTTTAGAGAATTTGTCTACATTGGCTTTTAGCAGCAACTTGTGACTGACAAACTGAAGCCAACACAGTAGTGCCAAAAAGGTTTCTTGGATGGTCACTCCAGAAGTGAGTCAAAGTTAAGTGGGTGCAACTGCAGATCACTTGCTCACCTCAGCTGCAATTCCTCTGCTCATATTTGGATGTTGTATGTCACAGGTGGAGTCAGACACCAGCAAGATGGGAACAATCAGAGCCGCAGCACTGAGCCTCAAACCCACTCTCTGGGATATCCCTTGGACTAAATGGAGGGTATGCATGTGATGTCATGCGATGTGTATATCACTGGCTGTCTGCTGTGGTTGTTAGTGTTCATGGACCACTGCTATGATGGTAAATTTTGAGAATCACCGTTGAGTCCAACTGGCTTTAATTTACGCAAATAATCACCTGTTTTACGCTCATTTTCAGTTTTCCCTACTGAAGGCAGCCATGTTGCTGGTTGTTTTATTCAGCCCAAGTGAGGCAATGACATCTGCGCATTCCCTCTCTACATCAGGGACCGTGTGCCCAGCCCTTACAATCTATGATTAGCTTTCCAAGATTTGTCACTCATATACACTACAGTAAATCATCTGCTAGTCCATGTTCTCACGCCAACAAGCAACAGCATCTCAGCTAAGAATCAGTTATTAAAAGTTATCTACATGAACCCAATTAATTAGAAAGCAACCTCAGAGCATGGTGGTATTTTTGATTTGTGTGCTCAAGTAAGAGGGTCATTTGAATCAGTGGACGGCAGATAAAAGGAGACATGTAGGAGAATCTCTTACTACGTATGAGTATGGAGAGATGTGCACACTCGGTGCACCACCATTAATATGATTTAGCCCCTTTCCAACAGTGGGTTCATACTCTCTGTATCACTGCTGCCCAGTTGTTATAGCATGGCTCTATTTCTTACAACATGAAGAGATAGAACCAAAAATAAATCACAAGTTCACTTCGTAGTTGCTTGTGTGAAATTGTGCGACTCTAGATCCCTTATCAAATAATGGATAGGATTCTTCTGTACCCCACATGTTCAGGTTTTATGTACTGTGTATGCTTTTGTGTTAGGTTTGTCTCAGGAGTGAGTTTGTGTTTACTGTGTCATATTGCAGCAAAGAAAGGTGATTCCTTATCTGCCTTCATTCACAGCACGCTGCCGTCTCAGAGATCAACCTATCGCTTGCTGCTGGTCAGCTCACAGTACATTTTCAAACATATTTCTCATTTTAACGAAACTTGTCTAGTTGACATGCAGATCAGTTCCAGAATATTTCTCTGGATGAATGACGCTGGCTTCCATCTATGAAAAGACATCCATTTATACTTACTGCTGTGCTTTTTCTCACTGCTTTTCCCTGTCATTTGGCATATAACAGAAGCAGTCATGCTTACTTCAAAAATTGAGGTGAGCACAGTTTGTAGGATAAAATTCACATATTCTGTCAGTGCAATATATACTTGTGTTAGTTCCAGACATTTTGTATAAATGCAACCCGACAGAGAATCCTCATTTTGGAAAACATGAGCCGGCAAGAAAAAGCCTTGTGGTTCCTTCACTCTTGCGGGCTAAATTAGCCATCATACACATGGCATGTGCAATTACGAATGGAGTGCAGATTACATCACTCTGAATTTCAGCAGTTGCCATTGTCCCAGAACATCTAATTACAGCGCCTTCACACAATCTTTAAGGGTCTACGAGAAAGCACAAAAACAGCATGAAACAAGACAGCAATGTAATCAAATTTAGCCCAAAGGAAAAAAAACATTTGCCAGCTGTTTGTTTGCACTTATTTCAAGCTTATAGGAGAAAGGGGAATAGTTAGCATGTCTGTAGAGCAAATCATATCCAGGCCTGCATCAGTGTCAGTGGATCTGAGTCAGGAGTAGTTGATGGACATGCGGGTTGAAATCAGAGGGCAATTGATTTCCTCAGTTAATATATTGAGAAAAAAAATCATTGCAAATCAAAACCATAAAATTCAGGGGGGACAACAGAGTTACAAAATCAAATCTATATTTCACAAATTCATATCCATATAACTCTTTACTGCTTGCTATTTTAATTACTGCTATAGAAGAATCCTTCTAGGCATTTAAGAATGCCAACTCAAGCAGCAGCCTCCCTCTACTGTCATCTAATGAAGTTTAAAGTCACTTCTGAGGTTTTATTCACCATCAACACAGTCAATAATCTGCCTCCAGCTTATATCTGTGAATGTTTAACCCATCACACACACACCAGTGTCCTCCCTTCAGTAAACTTCTTGTAGAGAAATGCTTCACAAAACTCTAAGTCAGTCCTTTCACATGGCACATACAATCTACTAACACCCACTAACACTGCCACATAAAAACAGCTAAATAATATATCATACATGGTTAAGTCTATGCTACTAGAAACATTCTGCTTCATGATACCTGTGTTAGGAGGCAGGTTGGGGTTGGTGGGAGTTCAAGTCCCTCTGACAACCCCCAGCTGTTTTGTTTTTGTGTGCTGTTAGGTATCATTTTACTTGTGGTTAGAATTAGGCATTAAAACTATGAGTTATGGTTATGTGTTGTGTTAAAGGTAGGTAAGGCCCAAATGCAAACCACTCAGAGGCAGATCTGGAACAAAAGGTGAGCTTTAATAAAGCCAGACAATCCAAAAACACCAAAAACCAAAAGAGTCCAAGAGTCGAAGAAAACTAACAGAACCCAGTTACAAATAATCAAATCAAGAAAACAAACAGGTAGTTGAGATTTATTGCCACCATTGACCTCACCTCACCGGGTTTGTCGCACCATATGTACCATATATATTGTGTACTATTCTCATGTGCATGGCACATGTTGCACATTTCTACCTAGACCAACCAATGCTTCTATCTATTTAACTATGCAGCATTAATAAAAAAGAATGATATAACTAATCAACATTCTGTGCACGTGGAAAAGACATAATTCAGTGTTCCATTAACACCCTTATACAGTTTTATTCCCAATTTGAATTAAACTGCAATCATTTTTTAGGCTAATCCACTGTTATCATTGTGGTCATTCTGTTAAGGCTTGGTGTGGCTTTTTCCAATTTCTGTGAAATAGAGGGCCTCAGGGTTAAGAGGAGAATGTGCAGGCACAGATAGCGATTCAGAACGAGCCTGTTGCAGGATGTGCTAACAGGCAGCGTCACCCCTCCTGACCAGAGTGAGACCACTGAGCACCATAGGACCAATGACTCACTATTTCCACACAGTCTATGTTGTGACTGGACATCTCTAATCCTCCCTCGTCATGAGCTCACTGTCCCCTATCATGAGAGAAACAAAGCAGCATGAACACCCCATGCTGCCAAATCCTGAGGCAGCATAGACACCATGACAGCATGGAAACATGTCTTTGTTACACTTTTGAAGATCAGAATTGACAAATATCAGGACATGTTTTTTAGATCCTAAAAGTTAGCACTTTGGTGCTCTTTGTCTGCAAATGAGTCACGCTGACTCAGTAAGTTCACTCGAGGGACTTCATTAAGCTACAGCCACTCCTGCCAGGCTAACTTGTACACTGATTGTACTCTGAGGTGGCCATTACTTTCACACTGATTAGGAACCAGTGATTGTGTCAAGACTGATTGGAGGCACACACACATACACTGGTGTTCCAATTACACCAAGTACCATCTACCCAATGGTCAAAGTGTACTTGAGGTCATTTAACTGAGTTGTAGTCGATGAACCAATGATTATTGTGTAGAGTTATTGTGTTAAGCACTGTCTTCAAAATCAAGGCAGTAAAAAACATCACATTCCATGATGAGCAGTGCTTATTTGAGATTTTAACTTCATCTCAGTTGGTCCACTCTGCGTGCAGACTCTGTACTTTGTATTAACTGTGTGTAGGGGACAACAATGGAATTTAGACACTGCCTCACATAATCTTTCCAATACTACATTTGTGTGTGATGCTGCTGCTAGATATTATTAATAATAATTTGTTGTAGTGAAAATGAGAAAGAAGAAAAAAAAGAAAGACAAACACTATTCTGAACTTCAAATAAATATGCTGATTTCTTACAATGTTTTTTTTATATATGTGCTGTGTCAGAAGCACATATCCATCTAATTTATTCTTCATGCAGCAATACACTGGTTTTCTGTCACAGTGACAGAGTACAGTGGTGTTTATTCACTAGCAGTACAGACTGCTCATACGGATAAAAGTCATATATTTTAAGATTAAGTTTCAGTGGTAGTGTAAAGCTGCACGAACATACCGTTTTGAATCACAAAGAGGCAGATCACTCCCATCTTAACATGATCTAAACAATCAATCAGACACACCACAAAGAAGTCAATGGGCCTTGACAATATGTACCTGTCAGATCATTGCCTCTAACGCATTAAGGTCTGATGCCTCTGATCAGCAGAGGCAGCTCCACACACAACCAACTGCTCCGCTCTCTCAGATGTGGTGACAGCCTTTGTCTGGCCACCTGTCTGTGATTATTCAAATCAAAAATGCATAACCAATTGTAGTTATTGGAACTCGTCTGCTGACATGAAGAAAATGTGAGAAAAAGTCATTCTGGTATTTCTTGTTAAAGCTTTGGCAATAATGCTACTTTTGTCCACTTGAAAGGAAATGAAGTTGTTTAATGTATTCATACTGTACAACGCTTAATGGAGGATATATTACATAAATATCTAATATTGTATGGTGCTGTCTTAGCAGTTTCGGTTTCCACAGGAAGCTCCAAGGCTAATGACATTTTATTTAATGTATTGAATGAAACTATAATCCACTTCCTTGGTCTGGTGTTTTGAAAATACCCAACATGAAAAAACCTTGAGATTAAAGATGCAGGTCATGTTAGGTCAGGTTCCATATCTCCACACTGTTAAAATGGCTGAGAATATTGGAAATCTGGCAAGGGAGGTTCTTAGCACCCCTAGAGTCATAAATTGGCTGAAATGGTTCTGTATTGTTACACTGCTGCATTTGTAACAAAGCCCACAGAGCAAACTAAGAAAACATCAAAGCATAAGTTTGAAATCTGAAATCGTTACTCATGAACTGTGTCCCTCTGATTTGAGTCTTTTCTGAGTATGCAATGCTTAAGCATCTGTTCTTGTGTTACAGAACTATTACATCATCATATAAAGAATGCAGCACAGGAGGTGGTCACTTTAAAAAGTGCTGCTGCTGATATTTATTTCATTTCAGAAACATTATGGGAATATTGGGCACACAATACAAATTTTCAACATGTTTCTTGTTTCTTGAGCAAATGACTGTTTATTGAGTTTTAGCATCTGAGCATTTTCTAAACATCCAAGTGCCATTTGTAAAGTCATTGTCAAAACGACTTATGAATGTTTGAACTTGAGAGAGAATGAGACAGAGAGAAGTGTGAAAATGTTAATTCCTGCCTGAAAAAGGTGTATAAAGTGTGTAGTGAGGGGTTTTACAGCCTCAAAACATCTATAGAAAATTATTAAAAAATAAAGCTGACTACGGATTTCGCCTATTGCGGGTTATTTTTAGAACGTAACCCTGCAATTAACGAGGGACCACTGCAATGTGGACAATTAAATGGAAGCTCAGTTTAGTAGGAGAAACAAAATGGAGATGAAATACTTTAGACTACATCAGCCACACTATTCTATTTTATAATCATTCATTCTGGAAAGGACGAAACACTTTTATAAATGGTTCAAAGAGAAACATGGCTAAGTGCCTAAAAAGTCCTTTTCTGCTTCAGCAATGGCGTCACTGATAAGACTATTTTACATTGTTACCATGTCATCTTAGAGGCCAGAAAGTAGAGGGTTTCCCTGCTCTAAAATGGTGTGTGTGCATATCAATTTCTGACCATAATTATCATGCAATCATGGCTTTAAATCTGTATTGCAACACTGTATGACAACATAATATACCTTCAGTGAGAGATTACATTTCTTTATTTGAAGATTCCACTTGTGTGCACATCTGTCAACTAGGGTTTAATTAATGGGGTGCGCTTGTGTGGCAACACTGAACTACCAGGTCTGTCTTTGTATGATTGACGGATCAGTACACTGCACTATACTAAAAGAGAAAACGCATGAATGTTAGCACTTAGCTAGTAGCATCACCATGCCAAATGACTTCCTTAACAAGCTCCATTCTAAATAGAAATTGGCACAGTGCAAATTTATCAACAACAATACATGATTTTCTTTATATTAAATACATTTCTGGAACAGTGTACGGTTTGGTTTCTGGTCTGTGGTGCTTTCATTCTGTCGGACCACACCTACTTCCTCATAGACTGTTAACAGATTTATGAGGAGGACACAGACGCAACTATCCACTGATGAGAAAACACACAAACTCTGCATCAGCATCTTTGTCAGCTCATACAATGATGCCCCTCCCCAGGCTGGCGCGCACACACACACACACACACACACACACACACACACACACACTTTGTTTACAGCTTTTACACACTCTTCTCATTATATGATTATATTTGGAGAAAATTCAATGTGCTACAGTTACAAAGGACCAATTAACACAGGGGCAGACATGATTTGTTGAAATATTACAGGATATTATACTGATGAAATTTGAATTTACAGGTGCAAAAAAACCTCTTTGGACTCTGTAAAGCCACAATGTATGCCTCCCACACACACTTTAAGCATAATGAGTATGAAAGAGCCGTATAACATATTTAGATGATAGTCCACCTACACAATGCGTTTCAGAAAACAAACAAAAAAGGGGCACACTGACACACAAACATAGTCTATAAAACATTTGTGATGGTTGGACATTTAATATCAGGGAGGTTCAAATATCAGAGCTCCTGCTAAGCTGCTACTGTGCTTCTCTTTTCTCTTCTTCCATGAAGGGAAACTACCCAAGCCACACCAAATTGGATTTGAGAGAAAGGGAAAAATATGCCTCTTTTTATCAGTGTCCTCCAACGCAAATCTCAGAAGTACGGCACAGTGAGCTCAAAGCGCAGCTGTAAGATAGCCTTGATAAAAATACCACCGAGCCAGGGATTTCTACTCCCCTCTTTATGTTCACCGATCTGTAAATAACCACTGTAACCGAGTTAACACCAACAAACAAGCGAAACCATGTTACTGGTCTTTATCCAGCACAGGCTCATTTAAGACACACATTTACATCTTAATGACCATATGCTCCTGATACAAGTGTAATTGATGAGCCGTCAAAGGTCTGAAACAGAATGTGGGATTAGAAGTTGTCAATGAGACCTCCTGGACTGATTTCAAATCTCCCAGCGCAACAAATAGTGAGACGCGGAGTCAAGTGGAAATGAAAATACCTGCTGGACTGTTGATGAAACCAGAACCCTCCTGCTTGAGTATTTTATTACTAAAGCAGCAGTCTGGCAATTAGATTAGATCCAGCATAAGTAACAGAGACACAGACACATGATGAACTACATACCAATGCAGTCTACGCACAATTGTGACACTACGACAAATGTGATCAATTAATTAGAGGGTTTTTTTTTAATTTATTTTGAAAATCATATGTCAGCTCTCTCTCTGTGCCTCTCTTATTCATTGGTCCTTGCTTGTTCAAGGACATGAATGGTGAGGCTTAAAACACTGCCACATGTAAAAGAAGTGGAGCTGGAAGAGAGCCACAGCATCAGGGTGAGATGCCACAGCAGCGGGTCTCTCAGCAGACAATAACAGATAAAAACTCTGCTGAGTAGGCATCGCTGCATGTTTAATAAACAGTTTAAAATGTTCAAACAAATTAAATAAAAACGATTCTACAGGTCAAGTCACTTCCCCTTGACAGAGATATAGACGCATGAGGACAGACACATGGCAGGGACAACAGACAGCATGGGCTGTGTGCTTAGTACTTAAAGATGTAGACTGAAGGCTATCCTTGCTTGATCCCTTTTGGATCTTGTTAAGCTTAGGATAAAGTGAATGGAGAGAAGATTGGATATTCCTCTCAGGAACCCAAGCGAGGGTCCTCACTGGAACACACCTAGCAGCTTCAATTAGGAGAAGAGAGAGAAGACATGACAGATTTTTTTTCATATCAGGGGCAAGGCCATACAAAAAAGACCTTTAGTTTATCGCACTGACATTTTATTCAACAGATTTTTTTAAAATCTCCATCACCATGGTGAGGTCTCCTAACAAAAAAGGCACAAAGTCACACAATAACACCACATTTCCTTCCCTAATTATGGTTTCATTATTCTATGCAGACTTTTTTTTTTCGTGCATGGATCTAATCCTCTCATTTCCTGGAGTGTGTTATCAATTTTCATCACAATGCTCTGTTAGAAGTTGGTGTCCTGCAGGTTTATGACACACAATGCTCAATTAGGATCACACTGTGTATGGTTACTGAGAGGGCCCTGGCATATGGCAAACATCATTACTGTACACTTCAAGCCGGTGAGTCAGCACTCATGAGAGAGATGCTGTCCAACAACACACATTTGTTTTAGCTCTACGGGAGGAGCAGCATCAAGGTGCACAGGCACAATCAACACATGAGATGTAATTCATCAGAGTACAATTAGAGAATGTTTCTGGAAAAAACTGACCTTTCATTTTTTTTCTCACACTGGCTGCAGGCTTTTTATGTGAGGATATTTAAAAAATATGAAAAAGTTTAGAGCTGCTGGAGAAACCATTGTCAATTTACCCTTTTCTGGATGAATTAAGCCAGATCCTGCAAGGCAACCAGTGTGGATGCTGTTCTCCTCCATGTGGCACTAATTGGCTCCAAATTGCATGCACAGAAAATTAAGTTTACTCTGCTGTTGTTCTAACAACAATTCATATAAGGAAAGAAATCCCTGCCAAAAAAAACTGCCAACAGTGACTGTCACTGCTGCTGTCATGTTATGATTTAAGCTGTATGGAGATCTCTCACTACTCGAGCAACTTTTCTTGTAAAATAATTATGGGCTTTGAGATGAATGTTGCTGGAATAACTTGACAAGCGAAGAGGTAATAAAGCCTGATGCTTCAGTTGCACAAGAGAATCACTGTTATATTGAAATATTCATGAGATAACTGTTATTTAAGGCCGAGGCTGCTCTGGGTATGGTGCACAGGTGCAAAGCCACTGCAGTGGCTTCTTTATAATACATAAAATATGACTGAACAGGTAGGGACTTTAATTCTCCTCAGGAGGTGGGAGCAAGGGACATGCCATGCGGTATAAAACAATGCTACTGACACTGTTACATGCTGTAGGTGGGGGTGGGGGTGGTAGGTCTGACACAGTTTTATTTAACTTATTTATATTATTTGTAGGAAAAACTAATTAAAGTGGTCCAAAAGACAAAAAAGCAGATAAAGATTCATCTGTGCTTACCTCCCAAAAGTAACACCGCCGACTGAAGCACAAGGACATGCAACATGTTTGTTGGAGCCGTCAGAAAGACAAGAATTCCCCCAAAAATGTGTAGGTAAGCAGGAATGACTTAGTCCCGAGAAGAAAATCCTGCGTGCATCATCGTTAGAGAAAAGACATCGTTTCTGGTAAATATGTCTGATCCAATCATTTGTCTTTGTTACCGATCATACTTTGTGTTAAAGCCTTTTTACAAATGTATTACCAACTTGGTTTTATCCAGCAAATTCAAGAATTGGGGGGGGGGAACTTGCGCGCACCGTTGCAGGACTCCCAGCATTTTTTTAAAAGGAGAAAAGCTCATATGACTATCTTGAAATGCTGCATAAAAACATTTTCGCAATGATTCTTTAAAAAACAAACAACCAATTTAATCACGCATTCAGTCCTCCCTCCTCACTCGGTCAGTGCCGTCGGCATCACCAGGCTCATGAAGTTGGCTGCTTTGTACCGCATAAGTCCCACACTCTCAGACGAACGCGAGCACTTCCCGTCCAGCATCGTGTAAAAATGTTTAAAGGTAAAAAAGTTCGAGTGGCAACATATGTCAGCATACATCCACACACCCACGGCACCCTTATGAATTGGTGAAATCCTGAGCGCAACTCCAGCAGCCACGACAGAGCGCGCACGGCTTCTGTTCTCGGAGCCAAGTGTTCAGCTGCCACTTCTAATTAGACTTTGGCACCAGGTGGTTCATATGAGTCTGCGAAAGTCCAGATTCCATCCTTCATCTTTCTATGTTTATGTAGACAAGACTACAAGCTGCCGTTTCAGTGAAGCTTACGCATTGTCAGCCCGTCCAATGCGCGTCGAGAGGAGCGCAGGGGGAAGAGAGCCCACAGCAGTGACAGTAACTGCCACTGTCACACGCTTGGAGGCGTTTGGCGCTTCAGAAACATCACACACCAAAGATACTGTTAAGAATATATCGCATTTTTAAAATCACTTTTTAAAAATCCTAATTTTCTCTGACTGTAAGAAGTGTTCATCCTAAAACTGGATTGTCAGAGCGCGTTTAAGTCACATCCTCACCTTACATGTTTGCTAAAAATGGGTCACAACTGACCTCCAAGCACAAAAAATGACTTTAAAAGTTATTATGGGACATTTCTAATGAACTGCATGATTGCGCCACATGACAGGCACTAGCGACCCCGTGTGGGAACAGCACTGAATGCCATGATGTTGATCTAAAGGATGTGGACCAAAGGCAAAGGACTATTTTAACTGCAGGATTTCTAATAATGAAAAACAAAGTACAAACATTGAAAAAGAGACAGTGAAAACACAGTGATGATGTTCTGACCGCCAGGTTGTTCTAAGAGAAGCATCCATTAATTGCAGTATGTTGAGTTAGGGAGCTGATTTCTTGCATTTTCAGCTGCTGCTCAGGCATCTTCATTCATTTATTCATTCCATTTTCCATACTGAATCTATTCAGTCATAAGGGACCTATTCCATTACAAATCTTTTTTTTTTCTGAATGTGTATCGCAGCCTTCTAATGTAATACAAAATGGATTTGTATTGCTTTTAAAATGTTGCCCTGCTAACTAACAGACATGGTGTAAACATCATGTAATGTGACATACAAAGGTATAGGTGAGTTCCTCATAATTATGGCTGCTGATGAATTCATCAAATCTGAAACACAGAAAATGAAATAAAATATGGCTTATTACTGCAATCCAGTAATTGATTAAACAGTAAGCAGCAGCAGATTTTGTCAGAGCAGACCAGATGGTGTTGTGAGGGAAAGATAAAGAAAGATCCATGAACACTAAATACAGGAATATCAGACGAGGCTTTCAGACTCAGTTTCAGTGCTGCACCTGAGTGTTGTGTCGTTTTAATTCATTCAGCATATCAAATCTAATCCAAATGTAAAACATAAATAACTTTTGAATGTTGTCTATCATGTATCTGTACAGAACAATATGCACCTTGATTTTCATATGAGGTGACACTGCAGAGGTGTACCCACTAAAGATATGGAAAAGAGAAAACAAGGAGCCACCCAGGACTGCATTCACTCACACAAATCCTACTGTGTAGTTGCTGTGAACAATGGTAAGAGGTAAGAGTCTGCAACCTTTTTGACCACTAAATCATACTTATAAGTGCCACATATGTCTTAATCTTAAGCCATCCTTTCTGCTTCACTTCAAATTCCATTTTCCTCCTTAGATGGCAATGCTTTTTACTTCCTCCTGAATGTGTGTGATTTGATCCTAAAACTCTCATACAGCTGCAAAAAGCATTAGAGGTGCAGGGGGGGAGGGACAAAAGTGTTGATGTAGAGCAGTCACTTCCCAAGCTGTAATGATGGGCTGGAACATCGCTCACACAAAGGCTGGTAGCTGTCCAAATGCAGCCCCCATCTGTAGCCTGACACTCAGTCAAATCCCTTGAAGCCCACGCTGCTCTGAGGTCCGTTCAGCTGCTAGAAATCAGCTAGAGCAGCAGACAGAACCCGAGAGGCTATGGTTACATCGTCTGTAGCTGCAAGTCATTAAAACGAACTGAAGTCCTTGCAGTTCTGCACATGCTAAGTCCATTTCCTGGACTAAATTACCAAGATATTGACTGCTGTGAAAACTTGCACACCATCCATCTCTGTCATAATGATGAAGATGATTTGGAAATGTGGACTTTAGGAACAGGCAGAGCTGTTGCTGCTATTATTAAAAGAGATGACTGAGAGGCAGAAAGTGATTGTGCCTTGCCCTCTGTGAGGACAGGTCCTAACTTTGATGTCCTGGGAAAGATGAATGCAGACTGAAAAATGAAATACCAGACACATTACAACCAACTATATTTCCACTGTCAGACACCTACCAACACATTGAACTGTGGAATGTTAAGCAGTTTCATTCTGTGCATGCTTACTGCTGTATATACAGCAAACATTTTTAGAAAATTTAGATGTTCTTTTTACACCACACAGGACCATGAGAAGGGAGTCCCTACTCTGACATTCATTGTACATCATGATACAAACCACAGACACATGATCAGAGCTATAAAAAGCAATTTAATGTCCTCACTTCAGTTTTGCATGTAATTTAAGGGGTATTAAGATATTAGGAAACACAAAATGGCTAAGTGCAGACTAGAAGATGTTTTTTAGCTTCATTGTTACCTTATGACCTTTATTCAGTCCTCTGGGACCCATCCTCTCCTGTCCTCTATATTATACATATTGAATCGTCCCTTGTGTCTTCTTTTGGGTGGTATCCTTCATCCATGACCTTAACCAGCTGCAGTTGCATGTCCTCCCTTCACTTGGTAGACAGCAGACCCAAATTCATCACTACCTTTCATTCTCCTCCTCTGGCCTATCTGATCTATGATAGCATTAATAATAACCGCTGCAGAATGCCCTGTCCCCCTCAGTGCCTTGCCCACTCCCGGCCTGCACAGATTACCAACAGCCATTCACAGCCCATTAAAACTGTATTTACTTATCAGCCTCTCTGGGGCCGTCACTCTGTTTTCAAGACTGATGCCCAAAGGGAAGGCAAAGCATGACCTTCCTTTGGTCCTCGGTGCTGTAAGTCACTATCATGCTACATTCTGCCTAAACTCTACTGAATGCATTGTTAGTGCTTTCAATTAAAACCAAACTCTGGAAAAAAAACTTGGAAAACATAACATATCTGTATATTTCTCCGGTTACCTCTCCACATATTCATGGGAGGACTCGTCATGATGGTAGCCAAAAATTGAAACAGTTTTCTTTGTAAAATGGGTTACAAATGTGTGTGCTGATCTTGCCTAACCTTTACCAGTATATTTTCAATGCCAAATCCGACTGTGATTAAAAATGTAAACAGCTTGCGGTGTCAGGGTGATTCAAACCTTGGGCTCCCAAAGGTCTGTTGCGTTTTTTCCCCAACCTGCTTCCTTACTCTCATTTGCAGCTGTATCGGCCCCATTAAAAATGATCCCTGATTAAAATGATGTTAGGCATTACATGTGTCATGTCTGGTGGATGTATTGTTGACCAAATGTGGCCACTATTATAGGACATGTTGCTGGAACTAGACAGTATGTTTTCTAAGAATGTTTCTTTGAAGCATCTGCCATCAAAATATGTTTGTTAAATGTTTTGCCATATACATTTTTAAATGTAGTGAACGCCCGATTAAAATGACTGTTCTCACGGCCACATATGTTCATTAAAAAGAAACAGCCCAGATGAAGCCTAACCACCTAACAAAGTAACATCTGAAAGTTATTGAAAAGTCCAGATTGTCCACCATACCGTCCAAGTTTCAAAACGGGATCTATGTGGCCTTTGAACCTGCTGGGAAGCAAGCTAACAAATGAATAGGCAAAACGGCTGGGTATCTGACAAAATTAGAGCTTAATTAAAGTATAAATTCTCCATTGTTGCTTGCCTGGCGTCCAGTGCCCGTCTCCCACAGGTCTTCGGTTATAATGTTGTCTCAGAATAAGCAGGCGAATGTGTACGAGCATGTAACCATTTTAACTTTCAAGTGGCCAGTTGATGATTGGCAGTTGTCTGTCCTCACCACCTCTGCAAATTGCACAACGGTTATTGATTGTATTGCCAATAAAAAGATAAATGTTGCAATGCTTTTGATAAATAAACTTCATGCTGTTCGCCTCAGAGTGTGCTGGCCTTTTACTATGTTGCAGCTGGTTTGAGTGGATATGTGCCATTGTATTTGACTGACAGCTGAGCAATCACGATAGCATAAATGGGACAAGGTGAACTCTCCTCATTCTTCTTTGCACAGACAGTTATTTCTTATCAGCTGGAATGTGTCATGGTCTACTTTGGGTGTGCTTAACTTCCTCTGACCTTTAAAAGGGCTGATTATTTCCATCCACAATCTTCACTCAGCAATACGCTGCCAGCACAAAAGGATATTAGGCCCAGACCTGCAGGTCTGATAATTCCAGCTCTTGGTATGGCACTGAGGGAACCAAAACCACAATGGCACTCTATTATCATTTTACTGCCTCCGTGGTCACCTTCAACCACAGCTACACTGTGACTTTTCACCTCAGTGTGCAGGTTTTTTTTCTTCTGATATCTTAAGAGTACTTTGCAGCTGCGGTAATTAACTTTCCCTATATTCATCACCCTCCTGGGACAAATTACACAGCTTTGCATAGCCCAGACTGGTGGAGACTCCCATGCTTCCAGCTCCCCCGACAGCACCATTTTGCTAAAGTAAAGGGAGTCCAAAGGGAACCAACAGGTCTAAATGTTTAAAAGATTCTTATTTCACTTGTGGGAATCTCGTAATCAGAGGTTCAAGGGGGTGACATCTATCACCCAGGGAACAAATAAAAGTCTTATTGTGTCCTGATTCTTTTCACCTCAGGAGGAAATGTGAACCAGATAAATGATGGCCTTGTTTCAAGAGAGCTACAGCGATTTGTGGCCAACAAAGTAATTTCGATACCGTTCTTCGTATTGATAGATGAGGCCAAAATTTAATACAGGGCCAATTTACTCATATGTGGTATAGGAATAGAGCTGCAGTTATCTTTCCTTGTTTTTCCCCCACCCATTGACTCTATACTCCAATCCCGCTCAAAATTAGACATCAGGAAAAGGACAAACAGCACAAAGGGTGGTATTTTTGACAAAGCTTTGTTCTTGACTTCCACCATCATCCTATGAGGAAGACTGTTACTGTATCAGTGTAAAAATACTTTTTGTAAATGCATTTTTCTTTAGAGGGTCAATTTTATTAAAACACCAACTCAGAATGCTTAGAGGATTTTTGCAAATGCAGTTTGAAATCTTACACTTTGATACCAACAGGGAATTGCAAACTTCCTCAAAAACCCACATTAATGCTGACTTGGAAACCTGGAAAGGGGGCCTACAATTGAAATACATTTTTTCCTTGGCTTACAGCTGGAAGTGTTGTGCCACCTGCTGTTACTGCCATCTAACAAGAAACAGTCTACACTCCTGTGACCACAGTTTGACAGTGGGAAAAAGAGATTGTCTGCTTCACCAGGGAACCCTGACAGGTGTGTGCACAAAGAACCTATCACTGACAGTTTTGTGAAAGAAAAGGTAAAGTACATTATTCATGAGCACATGGCTTCCTGGGTAAATCTTGGGTAAATTAACTTTGGTTAGAAAAGCCACTTTTAGCCACATTAAGAAAGAGATTATGAGCAAGCTGCTATCCATTCAAGAGACATTGCATTATTGATCAGGTTACTTAAATGTAAAAATATGAAATATCTAGAAAGTGACAAAATTAGAATTAATCAAATTACTGCATTCTGTTTTCCACCCCAGAGAAGCAGCTCCTGTATGCCAAACAGTGCTTGTTTGCCATTCTGCTCCTGTTCACATTTACATGATGGGATATGTTTGCTTTAACGCACATGTAACACTATTCACTCATGCATGTTCTGTTTAATAATGTTTGTGTACTACAGATTCCATTCTGGTGCTGCAATGCTGCCCCCTAAAGACAAGAGGTGGGATCAACCACCACAATTATCATTTCTAATTTCAATTAGTAAAATGGAATCATCCTAAGAAACTTTACTTAATAAAAAGTAAAAACTATATTACAAAAGATACTTAATTAAAGTGATAGTAAAGCCTTTGAAGTGATCAGTCAGTTTAACTTATTTGTCTTCTTCAGTTAGACAGTGATGCCATTTATTATGTGGTACTGTACACGCAGCAGCAACATATGCTGTGTTAAAATTGTCATTAACTCTGCATTTAAAGAGCACACATACCCATGTTAAAAATGACATCCTGTACGAAAGCCCTCCTCGAACCGAGCCATCTGTCACCAGACTCAGGCACGGCAGGGGTTTAATTGCTAAACATGACAAAGGCAACTGTTAGAAACCAGATGCTGTCGGCATAATGGGGAAAAAAAACTGAGAGCTGCTGTCTTGGAGACTGGTTTGATCTGCTATTGTTCATGGTAATTTTTTGTTGGTCAATAAAACTATCAAACAAATTAATTTATTTAAACGGTTTGATAAATAATCCTGTGACTCCTTTTGCACAAACTGCATTTTCACTTAAAGGCATTGCTATTTGGAACTTTCAGAATTTAAAGCCAGTTTAAGGTTTTGAAACTTTCACAGTCAGGGCCTTGATAAAAATCTGATCAGACTTCCTCTTTTATTTATAATGTTATTAAGAACCTAGAGAGTTCATTGTAAATGGTAGACTAATGTGTACTTTTAATGATTGCTTAACCTTAACGCTTTCAAGAGGATTCAATTATCCTTCTGTTGGGTTAATTATGCCTCTGCAGCTGTCGATCTGTACCTGTGTTTCACATGTAAACTATAAAGCACAAGTACAGATGAGTTAATACTCTCAATTAGTCATAGAAGTTAGCAGCAGCATTTTAAGACTGATCCATTATTTATATAGAAAACACTATTCTGTGTAACAGTAAAAGGCTTGTCATTTTTCTTTAATTAAGTATCAGCAACAAGCATCATTTTGTACATAAAGTAATTACAGCATTCAGTGGAACCATTTGCCATACTTAGTATCTCATAGTTATTTAAATCAGTACTTCATATTGGGAAGTATGCACCTCCTGCATCACTATAACTTATATCAGCAACTTCAGAGTTGAGAAGGAAGTTGACTGTTCACTGCTCCAAAGCCAGTTAAACCGTAGCATCCTCAATGAGGCATGTTTTAGTATCCACAGCAGGATGCATGTCTGTGATTATGAGCAGTTACATTACATTATATATATTACATTATAAGCAATAGTGAACAAAGAGAAGTAAAGAAAATCAATTAAATCAATTAAAAGTAAGGAGGATGAGTCAGTTTTGACAGCTGTTCCTTCAACAGAGATCCCAGTACATCACACCTTGTTCCATCATCATCAATTGCAAACACCTTAGATGACAACAGATTCATTAGTGTCTACTCAAATCTGATGCCAATGACATACCCTGCAGGTTTACTCCCAAGCACAATTCTGCACTAAATAACACTATTTCACAGGCAACACTGGGAGGGGCAGAGTTTAAGCTGGATTATTACATGGAGCATCCTTTGAATCCTCTGGGAGACACCATGATGTTATAGCCAGACAGCAAGAAGGGCCAGAGCCTCACTGCAGTTATTCCACAGCTGTGGGTCTCCGTCCAGATGCAGCTTATAAGAAAGCTACAGTCATGTTGAAAAGTTAGTACCACCTCATTTTAATTCAGTTTTTTTTGTGCACATTCTAGTGGCTCTTAGTATTAGGCAAATATAAAGTCACATAGAAGTCTTTACTGTGTCATTATGTATTTATCAAAAATAAAGCCAAAAAGAAAAACAGAACACCTGTATGTATATTCATACCCCCTATGGTTCGATAACTTGTACATCCATCTTAGCAGTAAACTTGAAATAATCCTTTCCTGTGTGACTTTATCAGTCCACAATTGTATTTATTTATTTGTTCCTTTTTGCCAGACAAAAAATGTCACAGTGAAACAAAGTTAAATGTTGCATTTTGTCTAAAGTTGCCTAACACCCCTATGATCAGATATTTACACCTATAGACTGACAGACAGAAACATCTTGGGAGGGAGCCAACTTAACAAGGCTCAGTGAGGTAGGATGAACACTCTACACCTAAAACCATCACACATGTTGGAAACTTACTGAAGCTCAGGTTTATCTCAAATGTATCTCAAATCAGATGCTTTGTAAGAAGCATTACACCACCTGGGTTAACTGACATAGACTGTATTTGTTTATAGCACAGAAAAGACAATTATTTTAACCTGATTGCAAGGGGAAAGAAAGTTAGGCCTATCTATGCATGACAGGTGGTGAATGGCCAGAGAGGTTTCGAAAACAAAAATATATGAGATGTCATGTATTTATTCAAGAAAATGATCCGATGGCACATATGAGGGGCAAAAATATGAGAACATGTGCTTTTAGTATGTGAATCCTAATGAAAAAAAAATGTTTGTAAAAAAAAAAAAAAAAAAAAAAGACAGACAGAGACTAAACACTGAACACACTTAAGGAACAGGAAACAACATTTTTACATCCCAGTTTCATCGTCACTGCTTCATTGTGGAACTCGTTATATGTTGAGTTTGTGACAGG
Source organism: Parambassis ranga (assembly GCF_900634625.1). NCBI lineage: Eukaryota > Metazoa > Chordata > Actinopteri > Ambassidae > Parambassis > Parambassis ranga. Next base: position 1,086,502 of record NC_041030.1, on the reverse strand, counting down.
ACCGAATGTAAAGTGGAACTCTTCTTCGCTTTTACTTTTGAAGGGGGAATAAAAACAGCGCCGCACCGAGGTGGGCGTGGTGGAAGCTTCCTGTTTGAAGGAAAACCACGTAAGTGTTGGAGGGAGTTTGTTTACTGTCATTAGATACATGATTTTAAATATTGTTCTTAATAACTTAACATGGAAAATTAGCGCCACGTTTAGAGAGCGACGTCAGTGCGATGTTCAACGTGTCTGCTGTTCTCTCCTTGACATAAATGACGTTGCTTCGGCCAGCTAGCGATATAAAAGCGTGATAAACTGCTTGCTGTAATGTATTTCTGTGCAGATGCTACTAAATGTCCACGGTAGCATGTTATCATAGCCCGTCACCCTGATCAGCTGTACTGGAGAGATAACCTAAAGGGCATGACTTCTGTATCTGCCACAGACACTCCGTAAGTCCGCAACGTTTGTGTTCTAGCGTCTTACTCACGACCGTCGAGGAGCGGGGAAGCCATGCCTTTCCTCCACGGGTTCCGGAGGATCATTTACGAGTACCAGCCGCTGGTAGATGCGGTCATGTGTGTCGTTGGACTGGAGGAAGCAGAGGGCAGTGAGGAGGGCAGGTAACAGAGCGTCAACATGTTCAGTACATGGAAACTAGTACAATCTATTTTCTTTATCATGGCCTGCTTGAATTGTTATAAAGTGTACTTTCTGAGTCGGTTGGAGCTTTTAATATTTAAAAACTATTTGATAGTCGACAAGGACGGAGTAACACTAATGTGCGCTTTATGATTAAAAAGTACACCACAGTATAAATATGCTAATATTGTCTGTCGTTGTTCTATGAAGCTTTAGTAGCAGTTTGCAATACTCTTGTGTTTGACTCACTGCCAAATGCGTTTAGCTGAAACACAGACAGGTTTTCATGCATTTTGGGTGAGATGATGGCTTTCTGTGCTCTGGCAGGGCTCCTGAGGATGTGTGCAGCGCTCTGGTGGAGCTCCTGGAGCGAGAGTCCCAGTCAGAGGTGTTTCTGGAGGGCATCAGCTATGCCCTGTTCAAAGTGGCAGAGCGGGGGCTGGTGGTTGCAGCTGAAATCCTTCTGCGCTATGGAGCCGATTTAAACTTTGAAGGTTGGTAATAATAAGAGTGTGTCATTATGTCTTTTAAATGATGTCTGAATTGTTTCTTATTAATATTATTATTATTAGAGCCACTGATGTTTATTGTGCTTCGTTCTACTGGAGCACCTTCACTTGCTTACCCTGGATATTTCATGTGTTAAAGATGCTTTTAATTTTGCATCACAAACCACATACAGTGCATTTACCCAAAATGCATATACTCTTTTATTAAATTATTTTTGAAGGAAATAATCTTTTTGTGTGCAACAGGAGGAGGGATGCACTTCATTCTCTTTTTTTCTTTGTCTTTCAGCTACATTTTGCCTCTAAATTCATAATAAATAACAAATGACAAATGGCACTTTAAATCTATCAAAAACTGTCAGCCAAGAGCTTTCACTTTAAACAAGTGCATGTGTTTAATGGAAGTTGTCCTCCATACACACACATTTGAGCCTCTCCCTCTAGTAAATTGTTCTGGAGAGTGCCAGGATTCATCCACTGTCTCTGTGGTGACCTCTGGTGGTTTTGACATGTGTTTCCCCAGTGCCATAATTAGGGGATTCTGGCAGAGAGTGCTTCATTTATCTTTCACTTTTCTTGAATGGCTTTTTCATTTTTTTCAGTTTTTAGAGTATCTTTTGTTATCTTTAGGAATATACATAATTTACATGTATAGGAACATGCAGTATGTGATCATTTTTGTTATAAGTCTCCCCACTATTACTTTTGTTGTGTCTTTCTTTGTTATATCGTTATATGTTTCTACAATGCAGCCCATACATTTAAAGCAGAGGTTGCTTAGTTTTCAAGATGCAACAGAATGATAGTTTAAATCACTTGGGTCAGAGATATTTAATGGCAACATTGTTTGACAAATTCTTATCTAATATGTTTAAAATGTTGTTCTAAGTATTAGCATAGACATTTGTTTTTCTCCACTTAAGATCCAGTGTCATACTACAATCCACTACATATAGCAGTGTTAAGGAACAGGCCAAACATGGTTAGGTTGCTGGTCGGGCATGGAGCAGACATTGAAAAGAGGGACCGGGTGAGTAATAGATTATGTCAATCCTTTTATTGTTGGGTGTAAATACTAGCTGGGTTTGAATACTACTGTGTGTTACTTTGTAGATCCATGAGAGCAGTCCCTCGGACCTTGCCAGCGAGGAGTCTGAAAGATTGCCCTGCTTGCTCACATTGCTGGACCTGGGTGCTGATGTGAATGCAAAGGATAAGCATGGTACTTTTACACTACCAAAAAATAACATGTTGAGCTGTTTATTCATTCTTAAATGTAAATGCTTTGGTCTGGTGTCAACAGGAAAAACTCCATTGCTCCATGCCCTGGCAAGCAGTGACGGCCTCACTGTGCATAACACAGAGAATATCCAGCTTCTGCTAGAGAAAGGTAAAGCTTTACATCCTTACTATACCTTCCTGCCTGCTTTTAGTCATGCAAATACTTTGACAGTGTCAAAGCACTCCTTTCAGAATCTAAATGCCGCCTACAGGTGTCCAAAGTAAACTTAGTGTCAGACTAAAATATGCACTTAAGCTTTTAACACAACTGAAAATGGATTCATTCCATTCAGTGTTCCAGCATGAAGCAACTGGCTGATTATGACTCTTTAACAAGGATGATGCAGACATACAGTATCATCTTCTACCTGCAGAATATATAAAGTTATTGTCAGTCTCTTTCCACTGTATAATGGCAGTTTCATGTATTGTAGAACTACAAGGTGGTTTGTTGAAGGCCAATAAATGCCATACACATCCTGATGAATTTTATATTCTAAAGATCTATATATATATATATATATATATATATATATATATATATATATATATATATATAGATCTTATATATATATATATACTTATATATATATATATATATAGATAGATATAGATATAGATATATATATATATATATATATATATATATATATATATACCATATGTGTGTGTAATAAAAAGCAAATAAATATAATAAATATTGAGGATGCCATAGCAAAGAAAAAGAAGAATAGAAGATGTCATAGTGAACCACACATATATTAGTATAAGTTATGCATCTGTTTTAATTTATTCTGCTTTTCTGATAGGATTTTAAATCAGTATTTTTACATCAATAACTTCGGTATTATATTTAGGTGATAGAGGAGGTCCTAGACTGCATGCAAAACAGATTTATTACTGTAATCAGATCTTTAGATAGATCTATATTTGCAAGTGTTCACATTGGCCATATGCTGTACGTAGTGCCTGTGTTGTTGTGGATGTAACGTAGATGTCAGTAATTACGAAGCTTCGCTATGTGGCTTTCCAGTGTAGGGCATGAAACATTAAAGTATCTACTCAAAGTGCCAGTAAAACATTGATTTCAGTTTGTCACTAAATGTTGTTGTCCATGTTTCAGTCTTGTTCCAATGGACTTCACAGCATGGGCTTGTTTTTCTTTCCTGTCCAGACTTTTAAAGATGAATCTCAATAAATGACTAAAGGATTTCTTTGCAGGATTCCCTTCACTTATCAAAGAAATAACAGTTTTAAAGTAGACAGCAGTGTTTGGCTAAAGATATTTAAATCACCCAAAAACTAAAAAAAAATGTTTTTCGTTTCATATTGTTTATTTGTATTTGTTTTTAATACCTCAGTACACATGCTACTGTGTGTAATTGCTTTAGAAATTATCTTGCCTCTGAATGATGCTTTTTTTCTGAAGGTGCTGATGTTAATGCTGCAACTGTAGATGGTGAAACAGTTGAGTCCGCGTTGGTGTTTCTGGTGAAAGAGGCTCTGGAAGCCAGCATGGAGGACGCTGCTGAGATCGGTAACTTCTGCTTGAAAACCACACGGCTGGTGCTGGCTCACGGTGTGGACCCCAGCTGCTGTCTGAATGAAGATGGTGAGCCCTCCCTAACGCAGACCAGCCTGGAACACTTTGACCTGCTCTTCCCTCTGGCTGTGCTCTTAATCCAGAGTGGAGCTTCTTTAGTTTGCTCCTATCATAGTGACTCCTGTTGGTCAGGTTACAACCTCCTTTTCCAGAGGCTCCAAACAGCCCTGCAGCAGTGCTCTGAATCAAGTCGCGCCACTGAGCTCTTGGAGCAGGCTGAGGTATTGCTGGACTTGGCGAAGGTAAACGTACCCTCACTGAATCTTCCTCCCAGGATAGAGCTCCCTGTGCCTGGTCAGGACTCTCATCCGTATGCTCAGGCTCTGGTAGACCTGCACAGCCGTTTAGCAGAGTGTGAAGAAAGCCCTCCAGCTCTGCGTTGCCTTTGTAGGGCATTCATAAGGAACCACCTGCAGCCTTGGCCACTGGAAGACAGAGTCAAAGCCTTGCCTTTACCCGACAGACTGAAAGACTTTCTTCTACCTGAGCACTCATACACCCCAAAACCTGGCTGGGACTGTTTCAAACCTCAGCAGAGCCAGCACTAACAACACACTCTATCAAGTAGTATTTGTGCTACTGAAATGCAAGACCTGTAATTATTTCTGTGCAATGTATTTGTCTGTAAAAGCTTAACACACCTTCACAGCTTTTGTTGGACTCTTTATTGGGTGTCTAATTAACAGACAAATGTATGTATGTTTACTTCACAACACACAGCTCTGCTTGACCTATTCAGAATTCTAACTATATTTTCATCAGTGTGAATCATACAGAAAGTTGCAGTACAAAATGAAAGCCACACGATGGCACTGTTGCTCCTGCATATCAAAAGTAGCTCTGATGGAATGGTCAAACATTTAGGTATTCACAGTACAGCTTATTGAAGTTGTTCCAGCACAGTGGGGTCCATCTATATTTTATCTCCTCACCATGATGATGGCGTATCGTGGAATTTGTATAGCTTCTCCTAATATGTAGGGGGGTTATAAAACTGTTTTTAATAGCCTACTACACTATATAGAAGACATTATTTTCAGTTTGTCAACATGTTACTGCTTATAATTGTCCAGGTAGTGGCAGTACAGTGCTGACTGTAGCACCCTACCTGTTTTAGAGGAATAATTTGGTGCTACAGATTTACCACGTGTTTGTGTTCATACTCCAAACATCAGTTGCTAAAAAAAAAAAAGGAGAAATGCTACTACACAGCAGGGAGAGTGTGTCTACGTGTTTTGACATGGTTTTATTTTGACATAATGTAGCTGCAGTGGCTGCTGGAGGAGAAAGTTTTACCAAGCATTGCTAATGCTTATGTTTAAATTCTGATGAATTTAGGTGCCCAGTCCCCCCCACCCCCCACCCCCCTTTTGTCTTTTGTACTTCGTCAAATGTTCAAAACGCATTCTGTTCATTCTGGCTTTGGTTAACAGGGTCATAAAGACAAGTATCATTATGGTACAGGAGCAGCATAGGGTACATATGTGTTAGTGCCCATGTGTCTGAGTGTGTGTGACGAGCAAACTAAATAGGACATTGTGTTACACAACTAACCCCTTCCTGACATTGCTGAAGCTGGAGTGGCTCCAAGGCTTGCAGGCGCTCCAGCTCCTCTTGGTTATCTAGGTCACAGCCTCTGAGGAGAAAAGCCTCAGCAGCAGCAGCAGCAGCCCTGCATGACACACGCTTCACTCTCCTGTCTGTCTGAATCTCCCTGCATACTCTTGACAAAACCTCAACACTGGCCCTGGTCGAATGAGGGAGAGAGAGAGAGGGAGGGAGGGGGCTGCAGGAGGCAGAACACTGAAAAAAAGCATTAAAGATACAGAGGGAGCATATGTGGAATGGTTGTGAGAGTGCTTGCATGGAAATGGCATTGTTGGATTACATCTGCACTATAAACTGGTCGTAGAAACATAATCCACCGAACCAACAATCACAAGCACAGAGAAAGCATGCTTCTTCCATACAATCCAATCCCTGCCTGTAGAAGGTGATAGAATGGAGATAGTGGGGGGAGGGCTAAGCCAGTACTCTCCATCCAGCATTTATTGGAAAACAGTGCGAGTGAAGCTCTGTACTGAAATTAGTTATTGATCTATTCTCTCCCTGAAGCCCATGGGTCTTTCCCACCACACCTGCTCATTCTCTCATAGCCTTTCTTTCACCACAGCCCTGTATATCTTTCAACCTTTGCTTCAAGCTTCGGCATGTTTATGCTTGTGTTGTGGTTCTTTTATTCACTTCTTTTCATGTTGAAAAGTAATTTTATGATGAGATCTTAATAACACTGTGATTTTTACTTTACAAAATACTATTTAGAAACCTAAATCCAAATTAGTGGAGAAAATAGCTTTGGTTCACAAGTTGGCCAAAGCCTATAACATTTTTAAGAAATCTTGTTTTTTCTTTTGTTGAAAATGATTTATACTGTCTCTTTTCTAAGAGAACATGTCGTTTTCAGCTTATCATCTCATATTGTTACATTTAATAGAAATTAAAGTTCAGGCTAAAGACAGGCTAACACTAGAATTAAAGTTCAGTCATATTGAATTTAAGCTCAAACTAATTGTTTTTCATAAAAGTAAAATAAAAGTTGGCTTTTGCTGATCAAGAAACTCTACTCTGCATGTTTCCTTCCAGAATGAGCATACAAAAGGATAGTTGTGATTTCATTAGAATTATGTACAAATGCTGGTTTTTGTTTACGTCTGTGCTTGTTGGCTGAGTTCCTAGTCTGGCCTTAACCTTTTCATTAGGGACTACGTCACTAACTGAAAGGCATTGTGGTCTATTCTGGGCCCTTTTCTTCTTTAGAGCTCAGGCTGTGCAAAACGTGCATCTCCTTGTCTTTCACTAGACATTGTCTAGACACAGGATAATTGCAGACATCACTGAACACTCAGCTGCTGCCTGGAACCTCATGGGAGTTGAGGTGGACTTTGGAGGGGAAATGGCCAGCAGTCAGTCAGCCAGTGAGGAGGGGGGGTATGGCGGCAGGGGTCATGCTCAACACTCGCACCACACTAGATTGCATGTTGTATGTGTTTTTAGACATACATCTTAGCCAGACTGCATGTGTTTGCTGGGGTGTGTGTGTGGGGGGAGAGAGGAGAAAGAAAACAAGCATAGACGTTGAAACACAGTGTTCATAACCACAGATGTGATGACTTCATCAGAAAGAAATGTACCCAGTCCTTTAGCTCTGCTTGTGTTGATGGAGTTCACCAAAATGAATGGCTGCTAACACTAAGATTTGGACACCAACCTTATTCTGCACTCACACTGGCTTCCATGCAGTGTAGTTTAGCTACAATGAGATTATTGTTGTTTGGATTAGACACTTTTACGTGTGAAGCTTTGACTGGGCATGGGGCTGTGTCTGTGTGTGTCTGTGTGTGTGTTGTTGTGGGGTGGTGGTTGGTCTGTGAGAGATGGTCGCAGGTTGCTGGGTTCAACCAGGGCAGGGACTAATCTCAGTGGGGGAGGAATTGGATGCAGGATAACTGAATCCTGTTGGGGCAGGCCACCTTCTTATTCTGTTCCAGGTGTTGGTTCCTGCTTTAGGCTGACACACACTGACTGCTGCCTTCACGAGCCAGCACAGTTTGACTTAGGTCAGTGTCATAAGTGTTTTGTTTGTTTGTATAGATATCCATTTGTAGGCAAAATATATGAAGGTATAAATATATTACTCATGGAAACTACAATCATCATACTTTTAACCACTTTTAGTCATCTTGTTATTTTTCATTTATATAGTTTTCCTTCATGGTAAGCCTACATGTGCTGTTCCTTTAAATGCTATGAAACTGTTATACACAGATCTCTTTTTCTTCTTTGAGGGAGAATCATTTAAATGCACAGCACACCAAGAAGTTAAAGTTCCGTACTCCAACTTCTATTTTAGAAGCACATGAATCCACCACCCTCAACATTTCTACAACTGACGCCATTTCACAGAAATTCCAGACAACTGGCGCCTGAGCTCTGCCTCCAAGAAGGACATGATGAATAGGACACACCCTTGGTATGCTAGTGAATGGTAGAATATATGGCACACTGCAGTGTTACAGCCTAGATTCATTACAGCCTCTCGTTCTAGCTCTTTTCAGTGTCGTCTACTCTGCTTTTCTCCCCCTTGCGTTTCATGCTGCTCGCCTATTTTTAAAAGCTTGAATTTGAGTGAAATGCACTGAGGCACCAGTAAGGCGAGCTACAGCTCTTTCCAGCGCTGGTTCCTGATCCACCTCTTTGTTGTGGTCTATGCATGCCTGCTCTAGTCACATGACTGCGTTTCTATGGCAACTCGGGTTTGAGTAATCATTTGCGTTACGACCTTTATTCCCTTGAGGAAAGGGGAGGGGGAGGTTAGACTGAGCCTGTAGAAAGAGGGAGCAAGAAAGAGAAAAGACAGGCAGAAAGGGAGCGGCGGAGAGGCACAGGGAAGGAAAATCGGCAAAAACAACGGCTTAGGAGGGAAAGATTTCTCCCTTTTCTTACTTGTATGTTTTGTATTTTATTTTTTGCCCTCTTTCTCTCAGGCTTACCTCGACCTCACTGCATCCAATGGCTATAAAAACAAGACAAAAGCCTGCCACTAAACACTGGGTTGTGTGCTTCAGTTTCACCATAATATCCTCTGTTGTGACTCACTGTGTGACTAGGGCAGGCAAGTTTGGTTGAAGAGACAGCAGGCATGTATGTTTCATAAGGACCTACACACACACACACACACCTCCCCTTCATTTCTTCTCGGAGGAAAAGCAGCACTGTGCCACATGTGCAAGTCTCAGCAGAAACAGATTCTGTATGTTCCTGTTTCTTGCTCTCCCGGCTGTGTTGTCATGGTTACCGAGCTAGTTCACCAAGGCACGCAGCTCTCTCTCTCTCTCTCTCTCTCTCTTCACCGTTGGGTGATTCAACCCATCAGTTGGGTTGTGTCATCTCCTAGATGGAGTTTCTAGCTCCTACATCTCCTAAATGCATTTTCTTATTTTGGTTGTGTATTCCAATTGAATTCTAGTTCAAAAAAATAAATAATTGTCAGTGTGTGCGTCTTTTAGCAGCAAGCTGGGGGATCCAGTATTGACAGGAGGTGGGCTCAACTGGGGGGCTGGTGATAGACACTGTGGGGGTTGTGTGGTGCTGGTGGAGGTGGTGCTGGCTGCTTCCAGGTGCCTGTGACTGGGACTGAATATGAATGAGGGGCCCTGGTTCTCCAGAGATGGCGGTTAGGGAGAGAGCAGCTAAAACCAGAGACCAGTGGAGCCTGGCTGGTTGAGAGGCCCCCACAAGCTGCTGACAGGAGCTGGAGCTAGCCATCACGTTAATTAGCGTTTTTACTCTTGCAGCAGCGAGTAGGGGGAGTGGGTTAGAGAGGGATGTGGGGGTGGTATATGACTCATAGACACAGTATGGTTTATTCATGATGGAGGAAGGGGATGTGTGTGTGTGTGTGAGAGAGAGAGAGAGAGAGAGAGAGAGGAAACAGACATTTGATTTGCACACAGTTCTGTGTGTGTGTGTGTGTGTGTGTGTTGCCTTGGTAGATCACTGATTGGCACCAAGCCAAGATATTATTATGTCTTGAACATAATACCAAGCATTCATTGTTGTTTTCATTCAGCTTTTTTCTATAATTTTACAACACTCGTCTGAAATGAATTCATTTCATGTGAAATCATCACACACATATGTACGTGCTAAGATAATGTTGCACACTCGGCACAGTTATATTGTTCTTTTTTTCAGTTTCTACTCTTAGGGAGACATTATTGATCACTTTCTTTGAGGCCTGTCTGGGAAGCATCAGACTGATGAAATGGGTTAGGGGTGCCTCTCTCATAGGTGACCTGACCTTGTCTCCTCTGCCTCAGCACCCGACAGTGATCCTCACCCCCTTGAGGGATACATGGGATCAATAGATTGGTCTTTTACAAACACCAATCACCCAGGATCCCTTCAGTTCAGGCAGAGCAGAGGCAGAGAGTTGCTGCAATATACAGAACATTCCAGAAGAGTCTGTTAGCTTGCTTTAAACCAGAGCAGGGATACGATGGCTTAGGTGTTTGTTTATGTGTGTATAAGAGGGTGTAAGGGGGGGTTACATTACAGCTATGCTATTGTCTAATTGTCTCTTCTTATCATTAGTGACAACCGTGACCTCTGTTATTGGCATATCTGCATTCTGCCTGCACTGCAGAGCCTCCAACACACTACTCACAGCGCTTCTCTCCCAAGAGCGGCAGGGCCCATGCCTCATAAATACAAACACAATCTCTCCTACACCTCCTGACTGCAGGACAGGGCTCCACACATATCTGCCCGTGGAGCGCAGCCCATTTGCATACATATTAAAGTGACGCCTCAGAAAAAAGGAAGAGAGAGAAAGAGGGGGGAAGAGGGAAGGAGCAGAGTAGGGGGGAGAGAGAGAGCGGGTATATGCAAACAAGGCTTTCATCTAATATGCAAGAACCGGCATTGCTCTGGCATAAATCTGCATCTGAGCTCAGGCAAAGAGAGCAGAGCCCATTTGACAGTAAATGGGCTAGGGATGGCTGTCAGATGCACAGGGGAACACGGTTACCCCACAGAGAACAGGGACGATTGATCAGCACGGCATGTCACATATAGCAAGAACTACAAGGTTACAATATTATATGCTAAGTAAAACCTTGCGCAGTGATTGTGTGTTGTATTAAATGAAATACAGTGTTTCTCCAGTTTCAAGACTTTATGTTAAGCTATCAGTTGGCTTCATATTACCAATCCTAAGAGCATCCTCATCTAACAGTAAGAAGGCAAAACATGCAAGTCACTAATCATTGCCATTCTGTGCCACCACCATCAGCTTCACATCATTTTGGCACCTCTGAAATGCAGAGCCTAGCATTGTAGGAAGTCAATGTCTCATTTTCCATCCAATAAGGGACCTTTGGAGAAAACATAAATAGAAACATATAAATGTCTGTATTTAAACATCTTGATAAGACTGTCTGGCTTTGTCCTTGTAGCCATTACATTTCACTTAAAAGTAGCAGTATCATACATTAACCATGTCTGCACTGCCTTTGTTAGAGGATTGTGGGTAGATATTAGGTACTAACTGTAAGTGAGAACGTTTAATGATCATGTGGCTAATTGGCTAAATAAATAGTCCCATCCACTTAACATTGTGTGAGACAATTGAAAGAAGTTATGTGAATTGCAGCAGGATTTAAGAAATACCACTGCATCAAGAGAACACTGTGTGAAGGTGACAGGCCACAGAGGATGATCATGCTTGAGCAGGGAAGACATTTGAAATCAGTGGCATAAATCTGAAGTAAAACAGAAGACACTATGTTGCTTTCTGATGTCTACATTTTCTGTCCCTTTTGAGTTTTGTCCCATTATTTGTTGTTTGTTGTTATGATAAAAGTCACTTTTAATTTAAAGCTGTGTTTAAAAAAAAACTACTAAAACATTAAAAAAAAATTCTGTAACTTTACACTAAAAACAAATGACATCAAACTCTAGTGAAAACATAGCTGTGCTGGGGAACAGTTCCACAAATCTACAAACATGAACACAGCTGTTTTCACTTGTTTCTGCACTAAGCTAAGCTAAGCTAAGCTAAGCTAAGCTAACTGACATGTTTTACATATCTTGATCTCATCTGAAGCACCTGAGACCTAATTTTTAAAAAATACATATTAAGCGCGACCTTTAAAATAGAAAACAAAAACATACTTGTACTACAACACACAACACTGAACAGGCACCTTTAGAACATTTATGCACAAGCAAAAGCAGAGCACATGATGGCAGTGCTAAAGAAAAAAAGTGCACTAGTGAAACTTTACTTACTGTCTTCAGACCTGGATTGCTGCCACACGCTCTGGGTTTCCCCTAACTCTGTGAGTATTTCATGTTGGACACCCTTGAACTCCCTTTCCTGTTTTCCTGCCTGAGCATGTCACATTGAAGCACGCCATTCTGTCTGTACAGGTGATCTTACGCACAGGATATGGAAACTCTGAATGTATGTGTGTGTGTGGGTTCTGTGGGGGGTGGGGTGGGGGGGCAGGATATGTTGGGAATAACACAAAGCACAAAAAGTGTCACATGATCTGAAACACAGGGTTGATTTATTTGGCTTCAGAAAGAATCTGTTGCATGTGGTTTGGAGGAGAGAATGTTTTCCCTCTTTGCTCTCAGTGTGCTCAGACACAACACATGGAAACATTTTCTGAGAGGCCATGGGTCTGTGAAAGAAAGAAAGAAAAAAAAGCTCCAGACATTTCATTTCTTCTCCCTCTTTTCATAGCTTTTTGTTTCTTTTTTCCCCCTCAAACTGATTGAATTACATACATCTGCTCACCACATGTTAAAATATCTCCTTAATGACAACTTTGACACACAATTAATACATATATTAACAGTTTGTTTTAGCAGGACTCAACTGTTAGACGGGCTCCACACTGATTGGATGTAAGTGTGGCGGGGATATATCAATGAACATCCTATTTACAGCTTCCATTCCAGCCTGTAATAAATACACTTCCACTCATATGAGACAGTTGCATGTCTGCTCTATTGTCTGCGATAAATATGCTGGAAGGGTTGGTTAAATATTGATAACACCAATTTTCTGCCACCACACACACAAGCACGTACACACACATCACACGCACACACATACCAAACCCCTCCTCCTTTCTCTCCGTCTATCTCGCGGTTATTTCACCCTCACAGTAACCTTGCTTATGCATATTGCATATGTAAATAAAGCACCCCGCCTCTGAAGTAATTGTGTGCATCTTCTCCAGAGCTGCACATCTCTGCGTATGTGTTTAACAGGAAGAATTGAGGAAATGCTTGAAATCTCTTTGTTTAGCAGCAATTCTTTTCTGTTCAACTCAAAGACTACAGATTTATTGATAACCAACGAGTAGCAAATACTGCATCAGTGTTTATGTAGTTAAAGAGCTGGTAATCGGCAGGGCTGGGTCTCCTATCCATTAAGTTTCATGTACAACTAAGCAACTATATTTTTCACCAGCCAATGCTACCTAAAACATTTCAGCATATTGTTAAACAGCCAGTTTTCCATTTGTATGAGAGGTTTCAAATGTGGGTGAGTTTCTCTTTGTTCGTCTCTATGACAAAATCCATTGGAACTCTAAACAGCTCTCATTCCAATATCAGGTCCTGATATCCAGGTCCTGAGGCAGTGAAACAGCCCCAGACCATCACACTACCTCCACCATGTTTTACTGTTGGTATGATGCTCCTTTTCTGAAATGCTGTGGGACAGATTATTTTCCCAGAAGTCTTGAGGATCATTAAGATGTTTTCTGGACTGAGACCAGTCTTTATGTTCATTTTGCTCAGCAGGGGGTTTGTCTTGGAACAGTCTCTTTCTTATGGTGGAGTCATGAACACTGACCTTAAGTGAGGCAGGTGAGGCCTGCAGTTCTTGCATGTTGTTCTGGGGACCACTTGCATGAGTTGTCGCTGCACTCTTGAGGTAATTGTGGGCAGCCGGCCACTCCTGGGAAGGTTCACCATGTGGATAATGGCTCTCACTGTGGTTCCCTGAGTCTCAAAGCTTTAGAAATGGCTTTATAACCTTTTCCAGACTGATAGATCTCAGTGACTTTGTTTCTCATTTGTTCTAGAATGACCTTGTATCGCAGCATGATGTCTGGCTTTGAGGATCTTTTGGTCTGCTCCACTTTGTCAGGCAGCTACTAAGGTTATTTCTTGATTGAGAGCAGGTGTGGCTGATCTGTGCCAAACACCGGCTCACCTGCCGAGGTGGGCAAGACAAAGAAAAGAAAGAAACCAAAATCTACACTGTGACAAGAGCTGCGATGGTCAACAACCCGTAACTCTGCAAAGAAACAAACATTACCCTTAAAAAACTTAATTAAACGATCATTTCAAATAACTAAGGTAATGCCTGGCATTTAAAATGCCTGGCAGACCGCTGAAACCCACTGTCCCCGTGTCTACCGGCTGCTTTCCTCCGCAACCGGGCATATGTCTGCAACACATTAAAATCACATCAACCACAATCATACAACTGCAAAAGTGGACTAAAGTCACGCCGCATACCTGGCTCCCTGCGCCAGTGTGGAGCGAGGTGTGCACCGGCCTCACTCCACCGGCCAGAACCAATCCGCAAAAGGTTGGTTCCTCCTGCAGGGAGCCCTATATGCGGATTGACTCGCCTTCCTCTTCTCCAGCTTGGGGCCTATGTACCACCCGTTACCTCAGCTGTCCATAGATGTCATACACCACACTTCGTTTATTTTTTTAACAGTCCCAATATAGGTTGGGATTTTTTCCCCCTCTTAAACAACTTTATTTAAAAACTGCATTTTGTGTTTACTTGCATTTTCTTTGTCTAGCAGTAATAGTAAGAAGTAATACTATTATTGATTTACTACAATGTTTAATACAATCCTTTTGAAATGTAAGAGAAACAATAAACAATATATATATATATATATATATATATATATATATATATATATATATATATATATATATATAGTTCTCAGTCATTTTAGCACACTAAAGGTTTGGAATTATAATATTCAATATAATACACACAGCAAGTGTTAATGCACAAAATGTTTATTGACATTTAAAAGCACACAGGTTGACTATTTGAAATTGTGCATATTTAATCTTAGAATAACATAACATAACATTCAGTTATCTAGGGGAGCAGTAAAAAAATCAATTTCACTTTTTACACTCAAGTTAACTAGTGTGCACAAGTATGTCTTCAAAACAGATGCTTGGTCAGTTTGACATTTGGTCTGACCTTCTGTTTTGAGTCTTCCTTGCTGATTGTAGATTGTGGTTTCTCTCCAATGCTGGTCAATAAAATCACCTCCATATGGTTTTTTCCATTGTGACATTTTGGCACCTTCACCTTTACCTAACAGTTTTCCCCCTCTTGCTTCACATGTGCCTTGAGCTTACACACAAACGAGTAATGCACTACAATCATTGAATATGCCCTGTCTGTGTTTTGTTGGTGATTTTTATTTTTAGAAAGTTTTCTTTTAAAAACCACATCAACAGTATTGACCTTTACATGTGCTCTAATTAAACCGGGCAGTTCCCTTCATTGTTACCTGGACATACCACTGTATTTATTGAATGAGTTAGTTCTGTAACTATTAAAAGTTTTAAAAAGAAACTGTCATCACATATGTTCATTTGTTGATTTAGATGAATTCTCTGATGTTTGATGTGATGTTTTATTGTCACTTATTTCCATTAAACATTTTAAATAGTGGTTTCATTTGTGTTGATTGGTAACTTGTCCATAAAAGAAGGTTCACAGTGTAAACACTCGTGCCCTCTTCACCTTCCCCATTTTATTTCTTTAATCTAGCTTTACACATTTTTCTTTGTGCTGTTAGAATATCTGAGATAACATTTTGTTTGGTTGAAGACGGTGCAAAGTCACATGTTTATTTCATATACCACAGAAGTGTCTACATGTAATCTATCAAACTATTTTAATCTGTAAAGCATTAATACAAAGTAATAGGCTACATGCGATGTCATCTTATACCATTCTCTACCATAAAAAACATAATAATATCAATCCTCTCTGCAATTAAAACTAAATTCCTGAGAGAGCACATGTGTCAGACTCCAATTTGCAGTATTATCAGAGCATGATAACCATAATAGTGGCTGTTCTCCTGATTCACCTATTTGGCAGGAAATCAAAGTCATATCCAGGTGTTCAGAAGGATGTCTGTGTGTGTGTACATACAAACAGATGTGGGGGGCAGATGACAGATAATCTGTCTACAAAGAGCTTTCACACACATCTGAGTGCAGTGACAGTATTTATGCCTCCCTTATCAGAGGCGGCCCTAATGACATTGTCAGCTTCAGCTTTATAATTTACTGGATGTTGTTGTTATTGAAGGAATATCTGTGCTGTACAGTTTATCTATAGACAACAGTATATTATACAGTAATTAAAGTACAATGTACAGTATATTATTGTAATTTATAGCATTAAGGTGAGGCATATGGAATGATTAATAAATATTCATTGTATATGACTTCATACTATGGGTACATACTAAAGGGTCAAAGTGCCGGCTTATTATTCTATTCTATTCTATTCTATTCTATAGCTGTCATTAATAAATATGATCTGTTCTATGTTATTATATTATTGTTTTCATATTGCTATATTCTATAGCTGTAGTAGTCTAAAGCTGACTGTATTCTATATTCTACTGTATTCTGTTGTACACCTCGGTTATTTCATTATTATTATGGGTTCTTTTCTGTTTGATTCTATTCACTGACTCACATGTTATCTTGTATAGATCTGTATTGTGCTATATCCCAGTCTGAAGCTGTCTGTTGTTCACATGTATGTGTTCTGTTCTGTTCTATTCTAGTCGGTTGCTCTTGTTATCTCATGTTACTTTATTCTGTCACTGTGCTGTCCTACTTAGTTCAAATCTCTTTTGCTTTTTGTTACTTTGTGTTCAATATTATTCTGTTGAGCATGCATTACTGTGCATGTTATATCTTGTGTATTATTTTAATCTGAGAAATTCTCTGCTTTACTCTACTGCTTCAACGTTACTTGTTCCTTTATTCTGTTTTGCTGAAATCTATTCCTTTGGTCTCCCTGTTTGTTTTTTTTTTATTTTACAAAACTCTATAGCTATTTAATGATTCTGCCCTATTCTACTTATTTGCCGCGTATTGTTTCTTACTCTGCTGTTGTATCTCTCCATTCTTCTACTTTTCTGTTGGACTCAGTTCTGTTCTGTGATTTTAAAGGATCAGAACACATTTAGTGAAATGCAGCATGCCTGCTCCTACGTGCATTTTCAATGAGGCTAGTAGTGATATTTGCGTATAACAGAAGCACCGCCTCCCTCCCATTGGACAATGTCTACGTGAGGGCGTGGCAAGGAAAGATGAGAGTTGCAAATCCATGCCCTTACTGGGAAGACATGGAGCGCTATGGACACAGTCTACACGAATCTAGTTGAAATCTCAAGTAAAGACATAAATATTTCTCCAGTTAGGAAACAAACGTTTTGAGAGACTGAGAGGAAGAAAGGGGGGCCCGGTTGAGGATGGAGTGTGCATTTGACGCACAGAATCTGATCTCCATTTCTTTAAGGAAAATCCAAAGCTCCAGGACGCAGAGAGGAGGCATCAAGCTCCACAAGAACTTACTGGTAACGTATGTACTGAGAAACGCCAGGCAGTTTTATATGAGCAAAAACTTGTCGCAAACGCAGAGAGCGCATCCGTATGAGGATGTAGCCGCAGCCCGCGAAAGGCAAGAATACCTTGAATTGACCGGGAGCTTCACGGAGTTGGCCGATGACTTATACTGCAACTTTACTGGGGCTGAGTCGGACACTTGGCACTGCGGAGCGCACCAGCCTAACGGCCAGCCTGCAGAGGTGGCGCACCAAGACGCATCTGCCTGCGCAATGGTGTCACCAAGTGACTCTGACCTCATGGTTTCGGACGCCTGTTGGAGCTGTGCGGACAAATCCTCCTGGGAGTTACCTATCCCAAACACACAAGCCAACCAAAAGACTGTCCTGGACTTAGACACCCATGTGGTGACTACTGTCACGAATGGATACTTCCACTCAGACTGTTGCGCGCAGCCTAAACAGCCGCAGGGCGCGCAGTGCTACACTAAAAAGCGAAAGATGGACACAAGTTATCACATTGTTGATCCAGAGTTTTATTTGCCGGACTTTTGGGCAGTGCCGTGTAAAAGGATGAGGATTGATGATGAGTCACATTCAGACTCGGAACAGTTGGACAGCACAAGCATCTCCAACCTGATCTCAGTGTTGGGCTCAGGTGGGCTATCTGAGTTTGTGAGTTGGCAGCAGACGGACCTTGAGCATATATTCGCCGCTCAAACAATTTGTTTGAAACATACACTGTTAACAGGCAGCGGCTGGACCAGAGCAATCGAAGCATTTTGATTTCTGACTGTTTTTCTTTGTAACGTTTTATTTTAATGCTTTCAAATAAACCCTGACACGACTGCAATCTTCTCTGCTCTGTTATTGAAAAATATTGCTGAAATGTGATCGTATAGAGCAATCATATGTACGAGTAACTTTTGCACATTGACATTTGTTTCGTGCCAATTAATCCCATCTCTTCACACAGTATAAAATGTATTTTTCTGGCGATTCTTTTGAGGTTTGGAGTCTGTCTTTGGTTTGTTTCCTGAAAAAAATGACTTTCTCTGAAAGGATGCTGGAAGAGCACCATCATGTGGCCAGTAAAGTCATGTACAGCAGAATATCATACTGATATGTATTATTTATATCAGGGCCTGCTTTGATTAATCAATAAAACTAACATCACTTCAAAACACGGATGTATTGGCTTTAAATTACATCCTGAACACATGATTCATTTCTGTCATCATTTTTTATTGAGTGTGCACAAAAGAGCTTAAAAATATGGACTGTAGCTAATGGGACTATTGGTTTGTGTTCTTTTGATTTGCTGTTAATATCCTTAATTATCTTTATTTAGTACTACTACTAATAATACTAATAATAATCATCATCATCATCATCATAGATGATTATACCACGGTTTATTACAGCAAATTAAAAATGGATAGAACATGCTGAAGCTTTTGTGTTGAAGGACTCGGTGGAAGACTTTGCACCGTGGTTGCATCTGCACCGAACTCCTCTCAGACACTCAGGAGTTGAAGAGTCGTCGCTGTGTTTGCGCGCTGGGGCCGAGGGGGGGCGGACGGCTGAGAATAGACCGTGTTCTTGTCCTTGAGACATGCCTGCCCGAGGGGTTCCCATCTTCACTACCGGGACAGTCAAAGACTTTAGCGTGCCAGTCTGACAGGATGCTGGCTGTTTTTGTCAGAGCCGCGGTAAGTGTCGTTGAAGTTACGGGTAAATAAAGTGCGTAGTTAGTCCGGCTGTGGTTCCATAGCATCAGGGCTGAAGGGGGTGGGGCCCGTCCGGGACCGCAGCAATGTGACAGTTCTGGGCTTAAATGTAGAATGTTTCGAGCGAATGTTTCGCTAACACGTGAAATGTGCGTTATTTGTGATGAGCAAATCTGAACATTTCATTACATTTGGGCAATGTGACATTGTGCATGATGTTAGCTTAATGTAGCCGACAGCAACTTAACGTTAGCTTGTTGCGCTAAAAGGACAGCGGAAGCACTTCAGTCGGTCAGTATAGGCTCAGCTTATATACAATCTACCCACAGGATAAATTGTTGTATTATATTTTCCTTGATGGGATATGTTGATATTGTGTTTATAATATAAACACAACAGCGCAGCAACACACGGTGGCCATAACGGTTTTATTTTGATAATACCACCGGAAGTTCTTTACTGCATTCTTACTTAGCTTTACACAGCCAAATATTCATTATATGATTTTTTACCAGCTACTTGTCATTTATACAGTAAACATCACAGGACCTCTCTGTGAATTTATTTTAAGTCATTTCATCCCTTAACTACCTAATAATAACAATAAGTGCAGTGAACATGGTGGCACATACAGACCTCATGTTTTCATGTCTGTTTGTTTTAGCTGCCATCCCAAAGGTTCGACTGTGTCAACCTTCTATTTATAAGCTGGCAGAGCCCACAGCAGAGTGGCCAAACAAATACTATGACTGCTTCATTCAGCTGTGTTGGTGTCAGCTTCCCCACACCAACTCATCTTAAAGTAAAAAGTGACACCTTGGTAATTGATTGAATTCACAGTCCACAATCTGATTCTGATTTAAACCCATTTGCACAGGCTACAATTACATGATTTAAGGCTACAATTACACACAATTATAACAGCACAACTGAGATTTGTGAGTCCATATATATCTGTGGGTCAATTAGTCTTATCATTTAACTAGTAGATGTTCAAAAAGTATGAGTATATATATATATATATATATATATATATATATATGTATATATATATACTATCCGCCATTTGTCTTTTGACATATTTCTGCTGCAACATGTTTTTGCTAAATATCTTTATGTCCTGTAGCTGCATCCAGGCAGGATGAAGCCCAGTCGCCTGGTCAGGCCGGTGACAAAGATCCCAGAGAGGTCCCTGGTGCACCAGGAAAGTTTACCTAAGCTGCCTGTGCCACCTTTGAAGCAGACGTGTGAGCGTTACCTAGCCGCTTTGGAGCCCATTGTTAGCAAAGAAGAGCTTGATCACACCCAGCAACTGGTACAGGAGTTCCTCAAGGGGGGTGTGGGAGAAAGGGTTCAGAAAGGACTGGAACGACGTGCCCGCAAGACAGACAACTGGGTAGATGCTTGTTTTTATTGTACTTTCATTTACTAGATTTCACATTCTAAGAGTGAAATGTTAAAAAAAAGTGTTAGTGAAAGAGTTTTGATTATATACACTAAGATCTGAATTAGTGCTCAATGCAGGGAGGTGTCCGGTATGGAAAGCCTCTCATTCCTGTTTTTATGCAGCTTTCAGAATGGTGGATGCAGACAGCCTATCTAGACTGCCGTATGCCAGTGCCAGTCTACACCAGCCCTGGGGTTGTCTTGCCTCGAATGCACTTTCAAGATCGTCAAGGACAAATACGGTGAGAATCCAGGATTCACAGTTTTCAGATGATTTCCTTTCTCAAACAAGTCTATATTATCACACTAAAAGTCAGAGGTCAGTATATGGCCTGAGTTCAATTAAGAACTACACACAATGAATTGTCTGATTGTAAGTGCAGTCATAAAGCTGTTTCAAGAAGTGATTTACTTTATGTTTGAAGTACAGTATAAACAAGCTCATATGAAGTTGGAGTTTCCAGCTGACCTTTGCACAGTCTTCCCTCCCATGCTGGCTATTTAAAGCCTTTTGGCTGCTCACACCATTGCTCAGCTGTTTTTGACTACTGTGACCCATTTGATATGCAGTGAACATGCTGGCCCTGTAAAGATACAATATGTAATAACGAGAATACTAACTATTATATGTATAGTGACATTTACTGGTGAATGCCCCGATTCCTGATATTTGGTTTGCACTATTAGTATGAAGTGTGAACATAACCATGGCATTTATGTCAGTACCACCGTGATCTTGCAGGTTTGCTGCCAAACTAATTGCAGGGGTTTTGGACTTCAAAAGAATGATTGACACGTGAGTGAAACCTTGTACTGCTGAGATCGAAAGCTCATTATCATCATACCTGGCATAACTCACATGAACATGAATAATATGTGGCACTCTGTTGCAGCGAGACCCTGCCTGTAGAGTATTTGAGTGGAAAGCCACTGTGCATGGACCAGTATTACCAAATCTTGTCCTCCTGCCGTATTCCTGGACCAAAGAGAGATACTGTTGTTAACCACGCCATGGGGAAAACACCTCCCACTCACATCACTGTGGTCCACAACTTCCAGGTACTCTAGATGGCACTGCTGTTGTGCTTCTCAGTGGTTCAGCCAGTTATTTCAATAGCAGCCAATGTTACTGTGTGATTATACATGGTAAGGAAGAAACACTGTAACTGTGGCTATATTAACCAAGCCTCTCTTCCCCAGTTCTTTGTCTTAGATGTGTACAACAGCGATGGCACTTCACTAACAGTAGATCAGATTTACATGCAGTTGGAGAAGATCTGGAACTCATCTTTGCAGACTAACAAGGAACCAATTGGCATCCTTACATCACAGCACCGCAACACCTGGGGAAAAGCCTATAACAACCTGATTAAGGGTGAGGAGAGTAATGGACAGAATGCCACTACCAGCTGAATGTATTGTCTGCTTAAGAGAAAAAGGTGATCCTTTGTGTTTCTCCTCAGATAAGATCAATAAGGAATCAGTCCGTGCCATTCAGAAAAGCATCTTCACAGTGTGTTTGGATGCGCCAATTCCACGGGTGTCAGATGAAATGTATCTGAGCCGTGGGGCCGCCCAGATTCTACACGGAGGAGGAGCTCGCTGGAACAGTGGAAATCGCTGGTTTGATAAGACACTACAGGTCAGTTTGGGAGAAATGACTCAAACTTTAATAATAAACAAGACCCTGGAAAAAGCTGAGACTTGAATGTATTTGCAAATCATCCTCAGTTCATTGTTGGTGAAGACGGTACATGTGGGCTGGTGTATGAACATGCACCTGCTGAGGGTCCACCCATTGTGTTTCTCATCGATTACGTTGTTAAATACATGTAAGTTTCTTTCTGCTCCTAGATGAGTGTTACTGTTATTAAACAAACTTAAACTGACTCGGTTTGTAATATTTTCTCAACAGGCAAAAACAGACTGAAATTGTCCGCTCTCCCATGGTGCCACTCTCCATGCCTCAGAAACTGCGTTTTAACATTACACCTGACATCAAGAGAGACATTGAGAAAGCCAAACAAAATATGAACATGTATGTAAGGAGCAGTTAAGATTATTCTTATTTATATATATATTGTTTTTGTCATTTTTGTTAGGGTTAGTTTAACTCCCTGTTTTCTTTGCTTTGTCAGAATGGTACATGATTTAGATGTGAAGGTGCTTATGTTTTTTCATTTTGGAAAAAATGTGCCAAAGCAACATAAGCTGAGTCCAGATGCCTTTGTGCAGATGGCTCTTCAACTTGCATACTTCAGGTAAGAAGCCGCTCTTGTAGTGAGAAATGATGTCGGACATAAACATTCTGCTCCTTTATACCATACTGTGTGTGCTGTTTTTGAATTCTAGGATGTATGATACCTGCTGCTCTACCTATGAGAGTGCATCTTTGAGAATGTTTAAATATGGACGAACAGATGCTATCCGTTCCACCACTGTGGACTCATTACGGTTTGCCCAGGCAATGCAAGACCCAGCTAAACAGGTACTGATTAAATCACTGCATTTCCAAAATGACTGCTTCGTACATGTCTGACTGAGTAGATAATGTTCCCACCAGGGCTCAGAGAGGCTGGCACTGCTGCAGAAGGCTGTCCAGAAACACAAGGAGAACACATACGATGTGAGAGATGAACATTAATTCATAAAAAAATATTTTGTGAACCAGTTGTATATATTTACCTGTAATTTCTTAGGCAATTCACGGACAGGCCATAGACAGACACCTCCTTGGCCTGAAAAGACAGAGCATAGAAGACCTGACCTCAATGCCTGAGATATTCATGGACACCTCATATGCAGTAGCTCATCACTATTGCCTTTCCACTAGCCAGGTACATCCATTTACAAGAAATCTAACAGCCTATTATTGCTGTGCAAATACTTATTTGTTGTCATATTTGTTTACTTGTGTATTTGCCCTCATCTCTCCCATCTCTGTGCACCAGGTTGGCTCCAAGACAGACTGTGTGATGTGCTTTGGTCCAATGGTGCCAGATGGATATGGAGTGTGTTACAATCCCATGGATGAGCACATCAACATCGCCATCACAGCCTTCAACAGCTGTGAGGAGACAAACGCTGCCAAGTTTGCCCAGGCTGTTGAGGAGGCACTGTTGGACATGAGAGCTCTCCTGGATGACACTGCTACAGTCAAACAGTGATCCCACACTGAAGCCCTGGCATGGTGTTGGTTTCCCACTGGGCTGTAGGGAGATGGAACTGAAGCAGCGCAGGTGTGGTTGGCAGAAAGCCACACTGGAATAGACACACGGTGTAATGAGTGTGTTGGAGCTAAGGCTAAACCTGAGGAATGTGTTACTTTTAATGCACCATTTTTGAGATAAGAAGCAATCCCTTTCATGGAATTTCTATATTTTATTATGTTTTATGTTTTGTGTGTGTGTACATACATATATATTTATATATGTACAAAAAAGAACAGTGAACTTACTTGACTTGAAAAATTGAGAACTTGAGTGCTTTGGATTGAATATTCATTTTTCAGGTCAAAATAATTTGCTCACAGCTGTGACAATCAAAAAATGGATCTTGGGGCAGAATTAAACTTAACTGTTTTCAAAAACTTAAGTAAGGATTTACAAAGTTAACAATGAATCCTAGTGGAATCTTATTTGAATTGTAATCTCAATGACGCACAAAGGAATATTCAGCTCTGAAGCTTCCTTTAGAATGCAGGTAGTCTCCATGAAATTCAATCTCAGCCATATTTCCAGAGGAGCGCCACAGAAACAGCTGCTGTCCTTTAAACACATTTGTCTTTAAGATGTCCATGTCCCGGATCTGAAGAAGAAACACGAGAATGTGGCAGTAGCTGTTGCATTTTTTTTGCCTATTAGGTATGCAGTACATGAGACAAATGTGTATTGAAAAATAGGTTCTCACCATAATGTATGTGGACTGTGAGTTTGTTGTGTTGAATACAAATCCTATGTGTAGTGCTTGGATTTGGATCTTCACTGAGGGAGGGGCGTTGATGAGCACCCGGCAAGTGTGGTTGGAGTTGGACGTCACAGGATTCTCAAAGACACCACTAGGAGAAAACAGCTGAATGTCGCAATCTGTGGAGAGGTATGTTTAATCTCTGATAAACAAAATATAACCTGTGCAGTCAAATCCAATTAAATTTAGCAGTTTAAAACGAGAATTACAGCTCGCCTCTTTCTTGTGGATGGTAGTAAAATATAAAACATGATCTAACATCACGGCAACAACAACATTACAGCTCTATAACTAAAGCTGTCCAAAAATATCAACATGAGATTGTCGGCATTACTACAGGTCTAGTAGGTCTAGAGTGGGATTGCAATAAATGCCATGCCGCCATGCATTCTTGTGGTCTATCATAAACCCTTATGCTACAACAGGCTCCAACATTGTGCTCAATTCACTTGTAACTGAAGTTATTCAATTGCAAGTGAAACATCTGCTCACCCTGATGGTGGCTCCTCTTCATGTTCTTCTGAGAACTGTAGGTAAACACAACCCCATTCCCAGGAGTGAGCAGATTTTGCCGCACCAGCAGGACGTTGGTTCTGCTGGTCAGTTCACTTCCTGCTACCTGTGCACACTTTCTCACAAATGCCAGTCTGTCAAAGAATGCCACATACTCCTCTGTATGAACACACACGTAGTTAGACATTTATTTTCTGTGACAGACATTGGAAAGGAGACAGCATCACTTTTTCATGAAATAAAACCTACTTTTCATGCAGTTTAAGGAGCTAGACACCACTCTGATGTGAATGACTTCATCTAATGGTCGACCTATGGATACCGTGCAGCGGTTGGTAACTTCTTTCAGATCCACGCTACCTGATTCCTCCAGGAGTAGCTGGCCACATAGACCTGGAAAAGAACCTGCATTGTTAAAACCAAGTCTTGCTTCTACTGCTGTTGAGCTCTTACAGGTTTTTGTCTGTACTGACTGGGTTTAGGTGTTGGAGTGGTGGTTGTGGTGGTCTGTGGGATGGTAAAGGCCTCTGTTGGACCTGGAGAAAGCTGGCCAATGTGGTGCTGTGGTGTATCTTTATGGCTCAGAGTAGAAGATAGAGTTGTGTCTGTGAGGTTAACCTTCTTGACAGTTGTGGTGCCAGAGGACACATCTGATGTGGATGGCACTTCACAGCTGCCTATGTAGCAGCCCTGGATCGTGATGGGCTTGGGTATGTGCATACAAAACAGGGGGCTTATGGGCTCAGGTTTGGAGGGGCCCATGCAGGACACGGCTCTGGACTGGATCCCATATCCACAGGATACTGAACACTGCAGAGTTAATACATAAGCAGACATTAATGTGAGGTTTGTCTGTATGTGCATTGTAATGTTACGTGTTTAAATCTATTCCAGTCTGTCCTGTGAAATGTACCTGACTCCACGGCTTCACCTCCCACCTGAAGGTGCAGACTTGCACCAGACAGGGCACTGTGGTGGCTGGTTTAACCACTGTTTGGCAGTTTTCCTCTGGCACTATGCTCTCCCTGCCTTGAACAAATTGGACGCAAGACACCATCCTTTGAGCGACACCCATGTCACAGGAAACGGAGCAGGGCTGTGTCCTGAGCACTTTCCACCTGGACAAGATGATGGTGGCAGTAAGATGGTTGAGCCAAACATTGATTTCAGATGTGTTTATTGTGAGTGTGCATTTACCTTGCTGGGCAGCTGTGGGTGTTGCATGAAACCACTGATGTGGGTTTGGTAAAGTCACTGCACTCTGAATCCTCCACAACCTCCTCCTCTCCTTCTGCTTCTCGAGCACAGTACAGCACCCTGTTGGCCACCCCTCCTCCACATGTTACACTGCAGACACCTTGCTTAGATTGCCACCTGGTGGTATGAAAATACAGTACTGTTTTTACTCCTAATGTCAAACCACATAACCTTAATTTCTAAATTGATTTATACATGCAACAAAGACATTGTACAGACACTGTATTATACCATAGAAAAATATTGTATCTATGCATCTTAGGTGTGGTGTCTTACACAGGAGGGCAAGGAGAAGTGCTGCATGTCTCAGACTGAGGATAGGGTTTGGTAAAAGCATCACAGTGAAAGTCAGGCACACCCATTCTAGTCTGGTGATCCACACAGGAAAACCACACCTGCAGGGTTCCTACAGTACATAAACATTTGAGTCGATAAATCTGAGGAGGACGTGTGTTTTGTGTATTTTTTGCTTTTTTCTGAGGAAAGAATGTCTTTACCATTGCCGCACGTCTTGGAGCACTGGCTCATAACAGGGCTCCACACATACACAGAAGCCTGTCTAGAACGTGGTAGCAAACCAGAACCTAGGATGGGCTGATCCTGGTCAAGAAAAATTATGTTTAGACATGTTTTATGATTTAAAATGACAGAGAACTTCGTTATTCTCTATCCTACCTCTCCTTTAGATTCCCACCCAATTGGACAGACATCTACCACACATGGCACAGAATCTTGTGGTTTGATCTGTTTTGAACATAAGCTTTCATTTACTTTAACATCCTGACGGTCCTCTGACCGAACACACCACACAACGCGCTTTGCTTCTCCTGGCCCACACACTGCTGAACAGTCCCCTGGCTCTGACACATGCCATCTGTGAACACGCGTAAATGGGGTTTCACATAAAAACTCAGCAGAACAGGCAGCACCTAATATAAGTAGCACTTCAACATACCTGGCAGGACAATGTTGCAGGTTACATTTTTCAGCAGCATGTGGAGCTGTTTCAGAGGGGCATTCAGAATCTGGAACCTGTACTACAGTAGACATGTGTTTCTGAACACATTTTACAGGACGAACCCTCTCTCCCCCACCACAGGAGGCACTGCACGAGCCAAACTTTCCCACATCCCACCTGTAAAATTGTAAATTATTCATGCATGCTCATTTTTAGCAGAGGTGTATACATAGTATGTCACTGCAGAGGGAACAGAGCATGAGCCTAACCTGGGGGGACAGGGCGAGAGCTGACAGGTTGTGTGGAGTGGTGCAGTTGGAGAAGGTGTTTCACAGTTGTGTTCCTCCACCCGGTTGTTGGTATCTTTATCCACACAGACATATACTTGCTTCTGTAAACCTAGGAAAGAAGGTGTTGAAAACCAAGCTTTGCAATACTGTAAGTTTTACTTATATATGGGCAAATATTGCTCAGAATCTTCTAACCTGCCATTTTATAGAGCATATTGATGAGTATTCTTTTTTGTGATTTATTTATTTATTTATTTTTTTGGATTGTGACCTTGCTTACCTGATCCACAAGTGACGGAGCAGGGTGTTGTGACAACAGCCCATTTTCCTTTAGGTGTGACGTCACTTTTTCTGACAGGTACATAGAACTGGTAGCTAATGTTTGGATTTGTTTGTTCTCCATATTCTTTTCCATACTTGCGATAGATCTGCAATCAGAAGAATAATGTCAGATGATAATGCTGATTACATATGCTTCTGTGAAAGCTATGCTTTAAAACAATATTCACTGTCAATGTCTCTCTTCTTCTCCTGACCTGCATATTTATCTCCTGCTGCAGGGGCCCGGGCAAAAGCAGCTCCTCCATCTCAGGCAAAAGGTCAGGTGTCAGGTGGAGGCGGTACTCCAGGCGGTTTTCATCCAGCAGGGAAGGATGGGTCATGTTCAGTGCCATGCTGCCCCTTCCAGACACAATGTACTGATCCCCAACTATTACAGCTGTGGACACAAAGACGCCACTCTCACCAGGTCTTGATAACATGGTGGTTTATAGGAATCTTTTGTGCAGCAAGCCCACTCACCCATATGAGTGAAGAGAGGTGCCCTGTTGACAATGTGAACCTGTGTGGCATTCACTGGCAGAGACAGAAATGTAGTATACTCTGAAACAGAAAGCCAGAATTAAGACAGAACCGCACTTAGGGCTATCATTAACGAACTGATATTTTTGTAATTATTAATCCCATAATTATAGACTGTTTGTCACCTCTGGTCTGTCCACCGCTGTAGGAGTCAGATGTTAAACTGCACGATGACCCATCTCCACCACACACCCCACACACATCCATCACCTTCCCAGAGTGCAGCACACCATCACAGCCAAACAGCTGAATGTGGAGACAGAACATGAAGTTTAAAAAGCTGAGAAAGAGTAAGAGTGTATTTCCTCTCTGACACTTGTCATGTCTACCTGGCATTTGCCTCTTAGACAAGCAGCCGTTGTGCCAAAGGGAGGTGAGCTGTCAGGCTCGCAGCGAGTCCCATCAACAAACTGAGAGCCACGGCTGACTATAAAGTTTTCTCCATGTGACTGGCACATATATCTACATTGCTCATCCCCTGGATATGAAGAAAACAATGTCAGCAATATAGATTTTTGTGTTTGCATTAGGGTTTTGTTCAGACTAACCTTTTGTAAAGCCTACAGCAGGCATCCAGGTGTAGAAGAAAGCAGTATGTGGTTGTAGGTAAAGGGGTTGGAGATCGGTTTGGGAACACTGCTCTGCCATGAAGTCCAGCTGGGTGTGCTCACAAGGCTGTCAACAACACAATTGTGGGTGTTTTTTATTTTGTATAAATCAATAATAATAAAAACATTCCTGAACAGACAAAACTGGAATAACTCTGTGCACAACAATCCACTCCACTGAATAAACAATATTGACCTACTGTATGGAGGCCCATTGTAAACATAGCCAGTAAGAACTCACCTGCTGATGACAAAGTTCAGCTTCAATATGTGGACCCTCACAATCATTCCCTCCAAAAGCAGGTCTACAAAATCAGACATGACATTTGATAGAGTTAGGCTGTCAAAAAGATTTCCAGCACTCCATCTGACTGACGCTTGCATCACATTTCTTTGTACCTGGGGTTGTTACACTGCCGCATACGGAGTGTGACTCCCCCACCACATGTCCGTGAGCAGAAAGAAGACTCTGACCAGCTGGACCAGGCGCCATGCACCACAACAGATGAGCTAAGATCGTCTGGGGACACACAACGCCCCTTTAAACACCACTGCAAGAAAGGGTTCCATCTTTTAGTAAATGACTACAGATTACAGGTGAACGACTCACTGAGAGGAGCATCACCTGATTAGGAGCACACTCTGTCCCATCCAGAAGTGGAACCAGGAGGCGCTTACAGGAGCTGTCATCATCAGGATTGATGTGACAGGACAGAACACGGCAGGCTGGCTGATTTGAAAGAACACCAATATTGTAAACATGACTGTAAACACAGTGATATTTCTGATGTAATCTCTACCTGGTGAAATAAAGTTGACATTACAAATGACGTACCAGATCAGGATTGGTGAAGGAACAGGCTCTTGCTGTGCTACCAAAAGCTATGCGACACTGGTCATCAACACCATAGTACAGGCCGGGCTTCCAGTCTTGTAGAGATCCACCCATTGCAGGCAGATCCTCCACACATTCAGCTTTCCCTTCACTGGCAACACCATGACATAACATCCCATCATACAGCAAAGAAACTATGTACACACCCAATTTAAAAGCAAATTGAGCCCCCTATAATGTTAAATGACAATGTTTTGCTGACCTCTGGTGAATGCATAAAGTTATGACTTATAGATGAGATGCCCTTTCAGCAGTACAAGGCCTGTATGATGAATGAGAACATTCTTATGCACAGCTGCTGGGAACAGGTTGGCCCACCTGAAGAATGTGAGAAACTGCTGCCTGCTGCAGGAGGACCAGGTCAGATCCACACTGTTGTAACCTCCATCAGAGGCCATCATAAAGCCACTCCGGCTGCAGGTGTTTCCTACTCCATCATGGTCAATTCCAAAACTGGGTGAAATCAAACATTATATTTATATATAACTAAATGCTTCTGTTCTGTTTACAGCCAGTTAAAATAATGAATTATTGCACACCATTCTTTTGACCCAGCTGAATCAAACTGCGCTCTGTTATTATATTGCTTTTATAATACAGTAATTACTGAATAATCTATTGAAATTCATTTGTTTTTAATTGGAGACCTTATTTATGAAAGAGTTCACATGTTGACCTGACTTGCTGCTGAGTTCTTATTAGAGAAATTAGTTTGAATACAATTGAAAGTGTAACAGTGTGTACTTGAATTATTATTTATTACACATTTTTAGCAAATTAAGGTTTAAAATAGATGTAAGTACTGTGTTTTTACAGTTTCATATTTCACTGTTTATATTCACTCTGTTTTACCTGTGGCCAAGTTCATGAGCGATGGTGATCCCCAGGTCAAAGCCTGTATCCTCTGCGATCACACAGCTCCATTCGCTGGAACAAGCCCCACCTAGCTGCGCTACTCCCCGGACCAGGTTGTTCCCATCAGGCAGCACCAGATCATACCTATTTGTGATTTTAACACAACATTTGTCTATAAAATATAACACATCCTGGCTAGACAGGGTGCTAACATCTACCTTGTAATGTACAACAGGAGATCAGCGTGCAGTGGATCTGTGTCATTGGGGGGGTTGATCCTTCTTCCCCAGTCACACACACTCCTGAGAGAAGAGGTGATGTTGGCAGACATTTCAATCTCTGGCTAGAAGACAAAACACAGTAACAAGTGAAGTAAGGCCCCACTAATAGATCCAGATCTTTTTCTGCAGTTTTAGCATCACTCAGGATGACTAATATCTTTAAATACGTGATTTTTAGATTGCTGTACTGAAATATTATATATATACAATCTAAAGTTATAAGAGGGAGCCACTTACCTCTGGCTCTGACAGGATGATCATGCGAACCAGGTGTACCCTCATATTGGCGCCCAGGGTGATGTCTCTCAGCAGCTCTGAGGCCTGAGTGGAAATAAGTCTGGCTCTTATTTTGTTCAGGGTGCAATGGGACTATAGCATTGCAGTGCACTCTAGAGCTGGTCATGGAAGCATTTCAACATACACTACCATTCAAAAGTTTGAGGTCACTTGGAAAAAAGTCTTTATTTATTATTTTCATTTTTCCAATGAAGATAACATTAAAGTAATCAGACTACAGTCTAGACATTGTCAATGTGGTAAATGACTATTCTAGTGCTGATTTTTAATGGAATATCTACAAAGGTGTACAGAGGCCCTTTTCCAGCAACCACATGGTACAGTGTTAGCTAATCGTGTTAAAAAGGCTAATGATGATTAGAAAACTCCTGTGAAATTATGTTAGCACCACACCTGGTGACCCCAAACATTTGAACGGTATTGTACATTTTTCCATTTGTATCTGTTTGTAGTAGCCACACTGTTTGTCCCATTACTCATTTCCACCAGTTTAAATATGGCTTAGTAAACTACTGTACTTGGAGGTGAGTGCTCAGACTTACAATGTTGAGGTTGGTGAGGATGTATCGCTCTGTGTCCTGCTTGTGAACCTGCTGGACATCAGGCCCTACCACCACCAGCAGCTCCAGATGCGTGATATCAGACATCAGGGCTGACCGACGATCACGCCCACTTACTGTGAGTCAAGACACTCTCTTAAACAAGTACAGTTAGATAGTGTTGTACTGTACATATTGTCCATTATTTGGCATTCATACCTGAGGCACCAGGAGATGAACTGGGACAGGAAACTGTGCCTCTTTGACTGGTGGAGTACTGCAAAAGTTTTTTGGAATCAAACAAAACATTTCTTAATTATTTAGAGATAGCAGCTTTAAGCTTGTGTTGCTAAATATAAATATGCCCAAATAGTGAATCTTTTAAAGCTTTGGTTTGTTGGGGATCTTCATGTAAATCCAGTAAAACAGAGTTATGGCTCTCTGGAGGTTGTGGGATTTTCACAGATGATAAACAGTAGAAGAGTTCAATGTACTTTGCAGAAGTCCTGAGCAGTGAAACCACAAACCGCAGCGGCTCCTGTTCACCCGCAAGCTTTCCACCTACCTCATCCAATGGAGAAGTCATTAAAGCGCTGAAGCCTGGCCACAGCAGCACCAGCAGCAGACTCATAAAAACCATGTTTCCCCTCTTCCTGTGTGTCTACCTGCTCTGCTTTAATACCACAACGATACTCCCACTCAGACAGAGCCTTAGAGCCTGGCCAAGGGTGCATGAGTAACATGTGTTTATGTAAACAGTAGGGACAAAGTTGATGTCCCAACTGTTACACGTCATTTCAAGAGAATAGCCCTCATTGGTTGATGTTTTTAGTATGTACTGTGACTAATTTGGACCTGTCTTGTCAGCTTATACAACTTATACATTCAAAAGAAGCAGTGTCAATTATTTTCAGTCACTTTTATCCTGATCGTTCTGTACTGACATTCAGGCCTTTCACAGCTGCCAAATTAATCAGTTTGCTATTACCATGATAAAGTGTGTGCATTGTTGTTGCATGTCACAGCCATTAGAGGGCAGACGTGTTCCTGCAGACAAACTGGCATAAACTGGGAGGGAACAGAAGGCTCCTCCACAAGAATGTGTCAAAATAACATCCCTTATGTTCATGGCAGACATAAACCAAAGCTAAACAGTAGAACAACAACATCAAAATAATATGTGACAAGCTTATTCCTCTGGGTCATTGTTATGTATTTCACTTTCTCCTGAGCTAGATGCATGACTTTTCTCCATAGATTTAACCATCATAAGTGCATAATAATTTGATAGCAGGAAAGTCATTTTATATCTGTCATTAGATATTCGTTTTATTTACTGCATCCTAAAATTTTGCCCTACTAACAATGTTGGTTTGCTCTGCTGATTCATTTCATCCAAATGTTACAAATACCTAAAAATAAGCAGGAATTCATTTTCACCAAATAGTGTCCGACCCCCCTTCTTCCCTCTCCATCCCCTTCCTTCCTGAGGGGGTAGAGTTTATCTCCATAAAACCAGGATTCAAGCCCCATCTGCCATTATTCTGCTACATATCTGCCTGTTGTCAGTCTGAATTAACAGCTGGTTGTCACAGGCATTACACCAGCATCACTGCGCCGCAGAAACCCCAATGTCATGCTACATTTACAGAGCACAACAGGCTGTGATGAGTGTTGTTGCATCTTCATGCCCATGTCGGTTCACTTAGAGGAGGGCAGGGATTGTATATTTATGATGTCCTAAATTATATATATCTTGCCATATGGGATACTCAAATGGGCACAACAGATGATGCCTCGGGAAAATCTTGTTTGGTTGCAGTTACTGAAGTGGGAGGAAGCAGGTTTGTGGCAGGAACGCTCTTTTTCTTCTGAAAGTTGAATTAATATCTTTAAAAGTGGCATGTTTCACCTGTGGCTCACTGGGTTTTTATGGTGGAACCCTACCTACCCGTCAGTGTTTCATTTTGAAGTGCATAAGTAGAGTGCTTCTGGATGGTACATAAAAGGATTGTCGTTCATCTGCTGCTCTTTGTCATTTGGTCCATCTGTCGCAAGATTCATGTTTGCAACAACTACAGCTGTTCACCTGCCTGTTTATTACAGTAAACCAACTCCTGACTGTGGAAGACAAGCTTCATACTTAATGTATTTATTATAATGTTGCTAACAAAGCATGGACCGATCAATGAAATACTTGAAGTGGCTTGTGTGGGCTGCAGTTATCAATTGTAATTCCCGAAGGCTGTGGTTAAATCTAGCACACCTTTCATGTCTGACTCACTGAAGCTGTTCAAAGTTGGACTATTTATAAAACTGCCATGGTGATGGATCAGATGTTGAATCAAAGTTACAGCCATGCATAAAAACATCACTAAAATGGCCTGATAACATCCACTTTCTTTCAGTGGGCTTGTGCTTTGTTTATGTATGGGTGTATCTCTTCACGCCGTAATGTAGGAAAATCTGTAAATATTTCCCCCTGCTGATGGAGCTTTTACTGCCTTCTTGAATGTTCTCTGTTAATTAAGACAAATATTGTGTTGACGCTAAACTGTCAGCCCAGAAGATGATGCCTTTCCAGCATGTAATGCAATACCAAGGGTGCTGAAACTCAGCAGTGCTACAAAATATGCAGTTATTTTCCAGGCCGTGGAGTCCCCCATCTGTTTTAGCATATGTCAGCATATCACAGTGATGTGAAGACGTTGCAGGGGCTTTTAATGATGCGCCTGTGCTGCTGCTGATTTAATGATCGCGGTGTGTGGAGTCTGATAAATGGACAATTATTTGCATGTGACTGCACAGAATCAGTTTCGGGGAAACATTTGTTACTTGTACATTTTAACGATCGAAGAACGGAAGGAAAGGAGTTGATACCACATTTCAGTCCGGTTGTGTTTATGAACACTGCTTTGTGATCTACAACTGTTGTGTATTCCCCTTGTGACTTTTATTAGTGATACAACATGGAAAGAATATAAATCATGCCCAGAGGTAATGGCAATTTACAAACAGTAAGATAGAAGTAAATTATAGCAGAGAACTGCTTTAATTCAAAACACTGTCATTCCTTTGTAGCTTATAGTTTATTTCTATAGTCAGAATGTATGAGTTAAAGATCCACACTGGACCAAATGTTAGTAGTAAACTGTAAACAAAGTCAAGGTGCTTGGTCAAAGGTAAATTTAGCCGTCTAACTTAAGATCCAACTGCACAAAATGACCAGAAATCCTCCATTAATGTACCCCATTTTACAATGGCCTCTTTCTCCTGCGCTCAGCCTCAGTCTCACTATTCCTGTGAGACTGCACTGTAACTGCAATAAGGGACTGCAGGGAAGGGCACTGAATACTGAGCTGGCCAAATCAGACAGCCTAGATTTTGATCCAACCCTCCCATGAATTAGCAGAAAGCTCCTTTTGGGCCATAGGATGGTGGTAGCAGCAGCTGATAATAAGCAAGTCCTATCCTAAGTGAACATCTGTTTACATGCTGCTGATAGGAGTTGAATTTTAATAAGCAGCACACGGAGGGGAGACTTAAGTTTTACACAAGCACAAGTAACAAATGCACAAATGAGACTCATGGGAAAACAACTTGTCTTTGCATCTTTCATGTGGCCTAATAAACAATCAATACATGTGAGGACTGCAGAACATGAATCTTTCATTTTAAACTAGTTCTTCCCTTATAGCAAGCAAATCAATAATTATGGCATGTTTGGATAAACCTCACCTGAATGTTGCTCTCTCAATTCCCCATGCAACTCTGAAGCTTTTAGTCTTTTTGTACTAGGGTGATATATACACACATTTTCAGACTACTGACTGTGGACAAAATTGTTGTTGCTTATACAAAAAATGTACACATACACAGCAGTTTACTTTGAATCCTTGACACTACCACAGAGACTTGGATGGTGTTATTTTGTGGCTCAGATTAAAGTTAGAAGTCTCAGTATATAGGCCCTCTTTGTTGGACGGCATGTGCCTCATTTCAGAAAGAATAGGCTACATATGATAGTCAACATGATGTTTTTAAATTGAAAAGATATTTTGTCACTCAAAAACGTCATACATTTTGTCATAGGTAAGTTCCAAAATAAATGACGTGTAACTGCTTTCACATATCTGCATGGCCATACATTTCTTAGTTTGAGGTCAATGTGGTGGCTGCATTGGTGATGTTTATACTGCTAGATGACAGATATAGTTCACTTTACCACAAACTAAGTACTACTTTTCTGTCTGTATGCCAGACTAACGCACCTTGCGGCCCAAAAAAGTTGGGATCAAACGTGTATCTGTATATTTTTCTTTTTTTTTTACAAGAGTTTGTTTGAAATAACATATTAGATATTTTACAGGAATCAAATAAGACTTTAATGAGCATTGCAGGATTTTTGAAGCCTGACCATTCACCTCTGTCATGGTCAAGCTCCACAAATACAAGAGACTTCATCACTGCTGAAGTTAGTATTCTCTCATTCATTATATCCTCCTAATTCAGTGTAACTCTAAAAGTCTATAAACGCATGATGTGCAGTGGGTCACAGTAGTTATCATAATGGAAGAAATGAAGGGAGGAAAGTACAAAACTGAGAAACTTTTTCACTGTATAACGGGCTGACACGTGTTCATGCTGTTTATGAGCATGGCACCGCGACGTCAGTGTCTCTGGCACTGAGCTCCGCTCCGTTGGCTGGAGCCAGCAGCGGCAGCAGCGACGTCACTCCCTGACGGCGGCATCGGAGCAGCACGGACGGCCATCCGCGCAGGCAGCAGCTCGCTCCGGAACTCTGCCGAGACAGACAGCGTCGGACAGCGGCTGTCTCCTGAGGGACACGGAGACTCCCCGCATCTACAACTCAGGTAAACCCACAAGTCGCTTTACGCAGAAAACCCCTTATTCTCTTACATGTGCGTGTTTTTTTAGCTACACGGAACAGCGTGGGTACCAACGTTACGAGTACAATGACTAGCTAGCTGTTGTACTGTAGCCATAAACTGTGTGTTGCTATGGTAGTACCAGGCAACATCCCACCTGCTGCTGCTGGCGCGCCTCTGTCACTGAACAACCACAACATTAGACATAATGTATGGAAGCTAGTTGCCTTCGTTAATGCATTTGTGTGTGTGTGTGTGTTATGGTCTTTTTGGCTTGACCACCTGTTTAACTTGAATTGATCATGACTTAATTTGCTCGTCCTATAGCAGAGGCTGTGCATACAGCAGGGCTCTTCTGTTGGCTTCACATTGTGTTTTGCCTGTCGGTTACATTCAGCAGCTTTGGCAGATGGTAGAAAGGTCGTCTGTTCTGAGTGTTTTTCCAGTCAAGTGCCCATGTGTATTGTGTGTTTGGCTCTAGGTGACACACAGTCTCATTTCCACTGAAACACACCACATGTTTGTCACTCCCTTTTGAAACCGCTGCCTGTCTGCCTTATTTCCCCAGACCCTAAGTTAAAACCCAGGACCACAAGGCTTGAGCAAACACAAGATGGTGATTACCAGCGTGGCACCCCTCCGAAGGACATCACTGGCCGTGGACACAGACAGCAGATGTTTGCAGTGAAGGTGCCTTGTGCATACTTGTAGTTTTCTATTCGCTGGCTCAGACAGCTGCTGTGGTTAGGCATCAGTGCATGCCAGTGCTAGGCCTGTGATACAAAGACATTCCATTATCCCCATCTCTTGGCTGCTGTGACAGAGGGGAGGAAATCACCATGCTATACTGTAGCGATGCCAGGAAGGAGGGAAAATTATGAGTCAGAACAGAGGAGAAAAGAAAACTGTCACTCTTCAAATCCGCCTATAAACTTGGTAGACAGCTTGCATGCTTATTTTGAGAGCAGCACCAGTCCTTTTCTTTTTGCTGTTCAGCTGACATCTAGAACTGTACAACTCTAAGACAAGAACCTGGTACATTTTCTTTCAATAAATTATACCAGAAACCTTTCACTTAAAGTAATGTCTATACAAATTCCAAGGATTAAAGCCTGAGTGTGCAAAGTTAAGCAGGGTGCACCCAAGTCAAGCTCTGTTCATTGTACTGTAGTTTACACACCTCCTTATCTCAGCTGTCAAGAGGGAGGATTCTTTTCTACAGTAACTTACCCAGAGCAATAGAGATAGTGGTGGGAAAGGAGGGGTGGGAGGAGTGAGAAGAACAGAGAATGACTGTGAGGGAGTGAGCGTGCTTAACCCAGCTACTCAGTGACTCTTGTATCCAAGGACGAAGGTAGCAACGCATCCGAACGCCACTCTTCGCCCACGGACTGCTGTGAAGAAATGAGGCGGCCACATAGGCACTCGGCAGCATTCATATAGAGGCAACAACTTGCTGGGCCGTCTTCGCTGGGCCTCCGGGGGTTTGATTGTCTGGAGCACTAGCGCTGATGACCAAGCAGATCATGATGCAGCAAAACACACTCAATGACAGACTCCTTTAGCTTGAATGGGATTTTTTTTTTTTTGTAAATGAAAACAAAAGTGTGTTTCTCTTATCGCTTTCACTGGTGTCATTGCACCTAAACTGGCCCTCATTTGTTGTGTGTTTTTGGCAGAGGAGCAGACTGGAAAGGAGGTAGTAACAGGTGCTGTGTGCCAAGGTGGATTTGCAGGTGTGGAGGAGAGCTGAAGATCATGGGTAAATCAAACAGCAAGCTCAAGCCAGAGGTGGTGGAGGAGTTGACAAGGAAAACCTACTGTGAGTACCTTTTATTTCTGTTTACAAAGAATATCCTGTAGAAACAAATCCTTTTTTCCACCAGCATGTCTAAGAATTTAGGAACGTATTGCTCACAGGTAAAATAATATACAGTTTATGATTCGTTAATCCTAATGCTGCAGTTTTATAATCATATTTTCCACCCACCGTGTACCACACAGCATTTACAGTAAATAGCCTTGCCTGTTGGGATGTATTGGGATTCTACACCTTCCCCATTATCGATAGAACAGAGCTACATCTAAATATCAGCTAAAACTTGGAAGCTTGGTTGAAATTTACATTTAAATGTTGATTGGTTCATGTCTAGCAGAAGGTTGTAATCAGCATCTTTAAATCACGCTGAGTCTATGAATATGAAGAAGCACACTTTGTATTAGACAAGATAGAGGTGGGTCAGAATTGAGGATGTGGTTTTCTGCTGTCCATGGACCCTCTATTTATGCATTCTTTCTAGTTTTAATGTGGTCAGTGATGCTGATACAGAACATATAAATCGCTTTTCA
Source organism: Parambassis ranga (assembly GCF_900634625.1). Classification (NCBI taxonomy): domain Eukaryota; kingdom Metazoa; phylum Chordata; class Actinopteri; family Ambassidae; genus Parambassis; species Parambassis ranga. Next base: position 1,047,525 of record NC_041030.1, on the reverse strand, counting down.
CCAGCAGTCCTGCATGTTGTGGCCTCACAGACCTCCATCAAAAATGTGCAACATTGTGATATTGTGATTGCATCTATTTATTCTTGCTCCCGTTGCTCTATCAAGATAATGCAATAAAACAGTTTTATAATCAGATATATGCATTTATAGTTATTTCCAGCATGCTGCTTCGGAAGACGCTGTACTAATCATGTGTGTGTTTTGGAGCGCTGCGTTATTATTATTATTTGAGCAGTACAGTGTGCAGGTGTGGGTGGGAGTTGACATCCACTGGCTGCTTAATGACAGTGTTATTTGTGTGGAGGGTCTCTTCACAGCAAAACCAAGGAAGGCTGTTATAGCAGGAAATTGCTGTGGAGGAAGATTAGGCTTCATGCTGGGCTGGACCGCTTTCTGCTGTCCTTTACTCACTCTCTCTTCCTCTCTCACTCTTGTTCTCTCTTACCCTTTCACCCTGTCTCTCTCGCCTTACACCCTAATTGCCCTCTTTGAGCATGGAATGGAATAGTATAATTAGGATCTTATCTGGTTAGCATCGCTGAGAGGGGCACTGAGCTTTCTCTCCCAGTGTGATCGCTCTCCCTTGTTTTGTTGTTGCTTGACTTGAGATCATTTCTGCTCTTCATCATGCTCTTCCCTCTTTATCTTGCACTCCCATGAGAAGGTTTGTCTGCCATTTTAGTCTATGCTTTCTTTTAGTTCTTGACAGATTGGGGACTTCACTATTCACAATTTTACTGTACCTATGTGTCCTTTTGTTTTAGTGTTTTTTTTTCTTTTTAAGATAATAATGCAAGAAAATAAATGCAAGGTCCTGCCAGAATTTGGCATTATTTAGAACACAATATACACAGATTGCAGATGTCTACTCTAGTTCTAGGTTTAACATGTTTACGTTAGAAACATATTTATTGATGATCAAGGATCTTTTATAATATTGGCATCAGTCCTAAATGAAAAGTCTGAATGCAGGTCCATTAAAAATGGCACCATCGTCACAGCAGTGAAAATAAAAGAGGGCCAAGTTAGTCTGTGACATTCCGTTTTGTATGCCCAACCTACCAGTTTGGTGTACAAAAATATGTGTATATACCAACAGTATTAACACAGTAAGAGGGATATAGGCAAAAATCCAACAACACTTGCTCAGACAAATGAAGCTGTGACCAGACGGTGATTGTTGCCGTTGTTGTTGGTCACTGCCTCACTTGCACGTTTAACTTACTAATGTAACTCTGCTTTTTGTGAATGACAGCTATCCTATTAAAAAGAATGTAGGCTAGGCCTGTGTACTAGCATGACAATTTGGCGAGTTGTAGAAAAGACGATGACACTCACAGTGACAGTCACAAGCTCAATTGTGCTTTAGTGGACCCTGCACTGAGTGGGCCCTGTACTATTTCCTGCAACTGGCTGATTGCATTATTGCCCATTGCCTCTGACTGAGTTATGTAATTTTTTTTTATTAAATCGCAGCAATGGTAAATCGCCTCAGTTTTTGACTGCATTGACTTTTGAGGCCAATTTAATGGTAGCTTGACTGGGCTGACAGTGGTGAGATTGACCCTGACATTTATTGCTCAGGAAATGTTCACATGATGGTCTCCTTGGTGAAACGTTGAGCAGAACAAATAGAGGAGATATGTGCAGGCGATGTGACCTGGCCTCCATATCAATAGCCTCTGTAAGACTACAGAAGCCACATTATTGCACTGTGTTAGTTTAATAGTGAAGTGCTTATTAAATATTTTTGAATATTTTTTTCATTCTCTGACCAGTCGGTAATGTGACATTTAAAAATGTCTAATTTGTGGCATTCACTGTTTGCTTTGTTTTATTTAGTTGTAACCATAACAATGAGCTCTTCAAAGTTAAACATTACAGTAGATGAACTTAGCGATTAACTGCTTGCTTCCTTTATAAGCTTCTGGCCCTAGGCCAAACTACAGTGTTCGCAGACAGCATCCTTTCAGCAGAGGCAGCATGAATTCTCAAAGTCTCTCTCAAAGGACCTTCTGGTTAAACTAATGCTATTGATTTCCAGCCCTTGTTTTCATTAGTAACCCCAGAGGGTCAAAAGACTGAAAATTGCTTTGGTTACTTGAGAAAAAAGTAGAGAGACAGGGGGAAGCCATGTGGGATTGGTTGATTAGATACTGGCAGAAAATGGTGCTTGTGTGGGCACATAACATATCCTGCTGTCCTAAAATCTGTGGCTGACCTTCATTCCTCTGGCCTTGTTTGTCTTTTTGGGGCTCCCTGGGACTCACTCCCACATAACACCATACTGGCCATGAGAATTGTCTTCTTCTATGTCATAGTATACTATAATCTGTGGATTTCACTGTCAATTTATATGTAGCTTTTAGCCAGCAATTGCACTGTGATTCAGAAGTGTTTGAAAGGATTAGGCCGAAATGATTAACTACCTGACTCCTCCAACAATGTCTAACAGCAAGCTACTCTTTTTCTAGGACAGCCAAAGTGTTCCTTCAGCTAATGACACTTTTATTTCTCTTACAGTTACAGAGAAAGAGGTGCAGCAGTGGTAAGTGTCTGCATTCATTTTTAATGTGAATTCTTCCTTTGTCGATGTGAGGTTAGTTGTACAGACAAAGCTTAGAGGAATCAGCTCGAGGTATCTTGCTTTGACCCACTTACTACAAAACATACTTTGACACAGAATTTGCCCAGGATTTGGTTTTGTTGGTCCAGGGATAGTGTATTTACAGTTGGTTTCATAGCTGATTTGAAGTGATCTCCCTCACACTGCCCTGAAGACAGATGAGTTCTTAATATAGAATGACTTTGAAGCCTTACACAGACTGAAGGACTTAGAAGGCTGATAACACTGATACAAACACAAACACCATGATGCATTCCTCCAAAACCATTTTGCTCAGATTGCAAAAAGAATGACAGGGGCGCAAGGTAGTTTCACTTTCAGACACACATGACTACATGACCACTGTTTTTTTTCTTTTGTTTTTACAAGGATGCCGATTGGTAATCTTTCCTGTCAGATTCTTTACCTATTAATCAGTGTGACCCACATCAGCATCATCATGCAGAGGTCTGTTGAAACTTGGTTTTCTAAGTTGACTCATTGTAGCCTGCAGACTTATTGATTATCACTTACATAGTCATGAAACAAAGACACAAAAACTAACGTGTGAGTGATCATTGGCGCTCAGGTGTGAATTTCTAGATGAACTAACATTTCTTTTCTGAGATAATTTACATATGAGTGTAGTCATGTGTTTTTATTTGAATATCATAAAACCAATATATTTGTGTATATTGGGGAGAAGCACTGTAATGTTATCCTGATTGGATATTCCATTTTTACAGGCTAATTCTGCATGCATGACAAGAGCTCTACCTCAAGAGCTAGTCACTCTTCATAAGTCCTTTGAGGGGCTTTAGTGGGGGAAGGAGCCGTGGCACAGTCTCAGCCACAAAGAAGACTAGACGCTGCAGCATTCTGTATCATTTGGCATTTACAGGTCTGGTGCTTTTGAACTGGCCTGTCTCTTAGGCTGGTTGCGTGTACTAGTTCCCCACCCCCACCCCCACCCCCTTAAACCTCCACCCTGCCGGCTGTGCAGCCAGCTAGCTCACCATCACTCTCACTGTCTTTCACAAGAAAGTTTGCATGAGCCCTCACTTGAAGATCAGCAGCAATCAACACGGCTGAGTGTGAGGGATGAGAGGGAGTTTTACCAGGGGAAATGCCAGATGGCGTGTAATTAGAGTACAGGCACAGACACAGAAGAATTAGAAGGGTTAGATAAATGCCTGTGTTGTGCATTAAATTTGTTCCCCTTTCTAATTCTCCTCTAAGGGAACATCATTAGTATGCCTGAGGTCTACCTGAAATCAATAACAAAATGCCATAGCTCAGTGATGTTCTTGCCAGCTCGGCAGTAGCAAAAGAGACATCCTGCACAGCTCTTTAGCAAGCCTCCCTGGTAGATGCCAAAGAGGACTAGCCAGTGCCAGTAATAAATACTTTATCTTCATGCTGGCTCCCCAGTGTGCTCTGATGCACAATGTCACGTCTGCTATGTCCCCACAAGTACAGTACGTGGTCGCATTATTACACCACTTCAAGTACAGGCTGATTGTGTATGTGTCTTAACACCAGCGTCACCAAGTAAGATGTGTTCCTGGCAAAGGAAAGTGATTCTGATTATGAATCTGATGAATTAGCTGCAAACATGTTTACACAGTGGTGCAGTGGAGTTTCTGCTGCTTATATAACTGCACTGGTTATAGTATGGTAAATATTGTAGGGAGCCTTATAAATGCAAAACTGTGCAAATTGATGTTTCGGGTTAGTGGGTGTGATCAATACACATTGATTGCCTTTGATGAATTATTTAAACCCACACCCATTAAAACCACATTGAACTATAATAAACAGATGAAATCCTGTAATATATGATGTAGAAACACTACAGTGGGTATGAAATATATTTTTTTTATTTTTATTTTATATTTGTTTATATTTTATCACAAAAATGTCATATTCAAAGGGCTTTTAATGCATTAGAGTCTAAATGTTTTATCCATATACATCCAAGTGCTTGTTTGATTTTCAAGATTATTGTGCTGATTATTTTGCTCTTTTATGATAAGACTGCTCAGTAGTTGCTGACATCTGAGGAAAAAAAGGATAATCAAATTCATCATAATTTATCAGTTCTGTCAAATAATCTGTTAAATAAATACAGTTTCAGTAATAAATGCACTGCTGTTGAAATAATGTACATAGTTACATTTCACAGCTGGAGAGGTTCCAGGATTTTACCACAAAGTGAAATGCTACATTGCTAAAGCCCTTTTTATAATTCACTACTCGGTTATACAATAAGTACTTCAGGTGTTGTTAAGACTGAGAAAGAAAAGAAATCTTCCTTAGGCAAGTAACAAAGACGGCCTCCAGGGGTTTTAGCATCGCACCTCTAAAAAGTTGTGACTCATCACATGCAGAAAAACTTTAAAAAGCAGCCACAATTAAAGAGCAGAGGCAGTATTTTTTTAGTCTCACCATTCCACATAATACAATTTAAGATGCCAGTGTCTCTTAAGTACCTGCTTCTCTTAAATGCCAGGCTTCCAAACAGTAACTCAGACTTGCTGATACATTGTTAAGGCTTAAGCCCAATTCATAAAAAAACACAATGAAAACAGAGCTACAGAGGACGTTTTGACAGATTGAGAATAGCCATGATGAGTACCTATGAGTACCCTGAAACTAGCAGAGTCCTGACAAGACCACACTATTATATTTATGTTAGTTCATCTCATTGGTTTCCCTTATTCCATCACAATGATGGATACAGTTTTTTTCAGTGTCATTTGTGTATTTCCCAATCAAAAGCAAGTTTCTTTGAGCAATTATTTCTGTGTCTTTACTGGCAGCAAAGCAAAATGAATATTAATCAAACACACGACTGTATACTGTGTACTCGTACAACAGTATTCTATATTGTACAGTCTCATTTTGTCTTCAATACAACTTGCAGGATTCAGTCCCACATTAAAAATGACAGGTGAATTTAGGTGCAGTGGGTCGGCTGTGGATTAGGATATGCATTGTCTGTTCTGCGCTTTGAAAATGAATTAGATTGTATTGTGCAAAAGAGTGGGGTGGCTTGGTGGTGAGAATTACATGGTTCAGCTGTCTTCTCGCCTCTCTTCTTGGTGAACTTGTTTCCAGCTGCTTCTCAAAGCGACTCTACATGCCTTTGACTACAAGGAGCTGGCTTCATTATCTCCAAGGCAGATTAAAAGTAAAGAAGAGTGCGAGTGGAAAAGATCTGTCTTGGCCTTCATTCTTCTTTAGAACACTCTTTCTCTGGCCTTAATTATAGCCTTATTATGAAAAGCCTTAACTGAATCACACATGAACATGCAGCACTCCCTTGTGTGAACTTGCATCATTTTATTGCGGTTGATCAAGAGGAAAAGCTTTTTAGCACTGCATTTTAAACTGCTAGCCTGTCTTTTTGTCCCTATTCATCTAGTTTTTGTGAAGGGTCTCTTCCCTAGCGCTCTAACCTGTTAAAGTCTAGTTGACTCTGCAAATGCTGCACTCCCTTATGAAGACATACAAAGAATCTGACTGCCTTTGAGTGACTGCGCTTGAAATTGCTCATAAAATGCTTCTATATTTAGACTAATAGAGATGTTGGGTCGCTCTCTTAGATATGTTATTTCCAGGGGCAAGAGGAAGCTCTTAGACTTATCTATCAGCTATGCATATTATCAAAAGAGGAACGGAGGGTAATTTGATTAGAGTTAACCACCCTGAGCTGGCTATTGGATTAGGCTGATCGTCTTATCTATGAATGAGACAAATAGCTTTGCACATTAACTTTCTGATCCAGCACAGTCTTTCAAACTGAAGCACAAACTCTGTCTATTATAGAAGTGAGGAGGAACTTTCACTTTCACTGCATGATACATGTGATATTGCCCTATAAATGAACTGTACCTTTATTTTTCAGGTATAAAGGCTTCATCAAGGATTGTCCAAGTGGGCAGCTGGATGCTGTGGGCTTTCAGAAGATATACAAGCAGTTTTTTCCTTTTGGAGATCCCACCAAGTTTGCTTCCTTTGTCTTCAATGTTTTTGATGAAAATAAGGTTTGTAATCAAATACATTTGTTTTATTGACAGTCATTTATTGACAGAAAACAAAAAATGTTAAAATCCCTGTTTTAGTTCAAAAAATAGGGCTGTGTGGTGTTGCTGCTAGATAAGAACAGTCATGGTTGCTCAGAGAGATGCTGCGCCTGAGGAAAGAGCTAATCTACAGGCATGTTAGGATGTTTTTCCCAGCCAGACAGTGGTTGAACAAAATAAAAGGTCAGTATCATATGGAAATGTAATCCAAGACACCAGAATCTGGGACTGTGTACCCATGGTTTATAAGGCTTTTCATTTGGAAATTATCAGCCAAAATGTAGCAAAATATTGTCAGTCTGTGCACAAAAATGTGTCACCACATCAGTAGTTGTATGTTTTGGCCAGGTTTTATTTTTACCAGGTGTGTATATGCCTCTTTGTGGAATGAAGCTCCTGCCTCTGTTATGTGGGTGTATCCTCGAAGGATATGAGGATATGATGACTAAGCAGGTTTTTAACAAGGCCAGTCTGTAAAAGCAACATGTGTTTGAAGTAATCCACCTCATTCCAGCTGTACATGATTATTCAAATTTGTGTTTGGAAAGACAAACTGTAGCTGAACAGCTCCTGGGATGTTGGGTGAGCCCCTGAAGGTTTATTGACATCGGTTAGGAGGCTTTGTGTCCGGAAGATCAGACAGCTGTCCCCCCTCCTGGTGTTTATCCGTGACCTTCATTAGTGTCAGTAACCCCATAGTTAGAGAATGCATTGATCTTAACAGGTTTTATGACTTATGTAATCAGCAGCCCAATACGTCAGCTTTTTCTGGCCAGTCAGATGTCTGGTGATAAAGTTATCTGACCCTAAGGGCCGAAAATAGGACCTTTTTACTCAGACAAGAGCTGTGAGCTGAACATACAGGTTACAGGTAGAATGTAGGCCAACTTTTTGTAATTCAACCCCAAAGTATCTGCTCAGAATATGAATCGACCAAATCCTGTCCTAAAGGCTTTACTCCCAGAAAATGAATTTACATGTATTACTTGTGTCCTATAATGTGTATATGTGGGATTTCTCTTATAATAATAACTTATGCTGTGTGCCGGTTTATGCTGTGATCTTGAGAAAGGAAACCCTGACTTGATGACTTGGTCTGAATAAGCAGCATTTCGGGTTTCATTTCCTTTCATTACTTGGCTGATTGATTACATGCAGTTGATTGGTTGGATTTTTGATGATCTACGTAAGCAGACTTCTTTCTCTGCTGCACAAAATGTGGCGCCTAAGGGCCACAGATTTGGGATGGGTCATTTACATTTTTTGAGCTTCTCTGGTTTGACTCAGTGTGTGGAATAATAATTCTACATTGTTGAGCAGAATCAGCATTCACACCTATTCATGATTAGAAACTTAATGTCTACTTGTTGTATATTTGTGTCCTGTAACTTTTAGACTATGAGCCAGTACCATCTATCTTGCTAATGACCAGAGGTGACATATTTCTGCCTCAGGAGAGAGCCAGGTGCAGGGCAAAAATAGCAGCTGACTTGGAGCAAACGTCTGGCCCCATTTTCAGTAGCGAATACAGCAAGGACATCATAAAAGTACAGCTACTGTGAAGTAAGAAGCTCTACTTGTGTCTGGGCCATTTCCCCTCACTCTCTTTCTGTGCTGCAGGATGGACGCATTGAGTTCTCAGAGTTCATCCAGGCCCTGTCTGTGACTTCCCGGGGGACTCTGGATGAGAAGCTGAGATGTAAGAAGATGCTCCCTTCATTTTTTTACATTTAGATGTCAGGAGTTAGGATTGATGCCATGTATTGCATATACAGAGTGGCTGGTGGGATGAGAGAGAACAGCAAGTACAAAGTTATTACCTAGGTACTGCAGCCTTATGTAAAGACTAAACTCTATGCTACAAATACAGCAACTTCAAAACAGAGCAACTCTAACAAAGTTTCATTATTATTGTGTAAAATAATTGGAAACTGGTGCAAAATGTGCTGATAAAGATCCTCAGTCATGCAGGGTTTATTCGTTGAGACGACTGAAGCAAGGCATCTGGACCTGTAGAGTTGTCTTGAAGCTTCATCAGTTCTGTTTGGTGGGAAACATGGTCTTCAAGACAGCTCTACAAGTCCAGACTCCTTGCCTTAATCGTCTCATTGGTGCAAAATGTGTTTTTTTGTATGCTCTGTAGGGGCTTTTAAATTATATGACCTTGACAATGATGGCTACATAACCCGTGATGAGATGTTGAACATCGTAGATGCCATATATCAGATGGTGGTAAGTGTTGTCAAATATTTGCCAAATATAGCCCTAGGTGATTTGAAAAGTACAGTGTAATGATTGAATGTCTTAGGGGAACACTGTGGAGTTACCAGAGGAGGAAAACACACCAGAAAAGCGAGTGGACCGCATCTTTGCAATGATGGACAAGGTTAGTTTTAAATATGAACGGGTAAATACAATAATAATGCATGAGTTTATGCTGATGACCAGCCTTGCCTGGAACTGATATAAAAAGTACCTTAACCATTATTAGCCTGTCATTAAGATGACTGAGTCTCCCTCTGTTGCTACCCTTGGGGCCTTGCTGTGGTCCCTGTTAAGTTTAGAGCTGTTAGATGTAGCCATCACCACGTCACTAGCACCGCCTGCAGTCTATAAACATCACGTATAGTCTACTCCACCACTAACCCTCGGTGCTAATGCCCAGCTCCAGGAATCTACTCAGCTTTAGTGAAAGATGAGATGCAGCCTGCTTGGGTGTGTATGTCAGCCCACCACTGCCAAGATCAGCCCATAGTACAGGCTGTGCAGCACAGCAGCACTTAGTAATTTGTATTAGCAGAGGGGGCCACTGTCTAAGTGCACTGAACCAAAGATCTGTACAACAGCATAAAACAGGAGTAGCATGACTTAGACTGAGAGTCTCTTTTGCCCCCTGCTGGTGACCCTCTGTTAAAGCATCACAGTGACATTTGTTTGTCATGTTGCAGAATGCAGATGGGAAGCTGACTCTGCAGGAGTTTCAGGAAGGTTCAAAGGCAGACCCCTCTATTGTTCAGGCACTGTCACTCTATGATGGACTTGTGTAGGAGTGGAAGGTGAGTGGGTTATTAATGAGCTGCATATTTCCCTGCTGGGGGGATGTTCAGTCCCAGGTCATGCTTTAGCTCCATGATAACACTGTAATTCTTATTTCATCAGGGCAAAGAATAAAAGAAAGGAAATTCAGTCCGTGGCCTGAAACCAAAGTGAAGAGGCACTTTCTGCTCACAGTTTGTTCTTATGAATTATTCAAATGGCCCATTTGTTTACTGGCAATCAAATAGTCTTGCAGTGCTGAATGAAGAGTGAGACAGCCCTCTCCTCTCACTGCCTAATGTAATGCACCAGCCGCTGCCAATTGTTGCTGACATCCTGCTCAGTGTTTTGTCAACTGTGAAGTGAGCTTGTGAAGACATATTTTTAGCCGTGCAGCAGCTGTGTTTAGTGATTATCTGGCATGCTCTGAACGCAACCAGGTATCATGATATTACTCACTGTACAAATGGTAATCCCTTCTCAGATGGATCCCCTTCAGCATCCTCCTGCCCGTTACACGTCAACACAGCACCATCACACCTGTAATGGTGTATCTCGATCACCAAGAAGTGGACTGCAACCTTTTGTCGCACAGCCATATGGCTTCTGTGTCAAGTAGCTGTTCATCTACATTTCCAATACGGATTGTGAACAAATATATCTTCTGATGTGATGGATAAACATGTCAGCGAAATCCTCATCTATCTGTGCTTCTACAGCTATGTGGCACTGCTTACACTGTTGAGTGTTGTGGACTGTGTGCAAACATTCCTGCACTTGCAGTGTTGTGGTTTCCCCACAGACAGTCCAAGGAACTGAATTCCTATGGAGATGTTTGCGTGCGTGTTGTTGACATGCATGTAAACTGCTCAGAGGAACTGCGCTGCTGACCTCTGCGCTCACCATACAAAGAGACTCTTAACAAAGCAGTATAGTGTAAATTAAAAAATGTAAATATGGTAATTTATTTTCTGCTTTGCTGCGTTTATGAGAATCTCCTCATAAATATGGAATGAACTTTTATTTTTTATTGAAGTTGTTGAAATGTATTGCACTGTATTTTTTTCATTATCATTGTTACTTTTATCATCCTGACGGTTTTATTTGAAGAGGAATGTTGAAGTAGCACAGTTTTCTATGGATTATTTTACTATATTTGCAGTCTGTGCACCCTGTTGTGCTTTCATCCCCCCTTGGCACGAGTGTCTAGTGTCCACACTGTCACGCAGCTTATATCCTGAACGACATGACAGAGCAACATAGTAAATTCTCTCAGCTCACTTCTGAACTGAGGCTCAGTGTTTCTTTTGAGAACATGGTTCTCCATCCTCACCAACACAAAGCCCGGGTCAACGAGAGGCACAAACAGAGACACATCAGTTCTGGTTGTAAAGCTTTTGTGAGCTCTGTGGCTGCAATTGTCTTCTTGTGTTTGTCCTGTGCGAGACCAGAGCATGTGATCATGCCTACTTTTTCATTCCTGGATTATTTAAGTAGTCAGCTTCACTGAATATTATTATTATTGCCTTATGCAAATGATGATTTACTAAATTATAAATGTCATTTACCTGTTGATTAACAGTATAAGAGCACAGAATAAAATGCATTTAAGTGGCTGACTACTATTATTGTATTCATTTTTATGTAACAGGTTGGCCTGTTCTGCTTTGAAAATCAGACTCTATGGTCTTGCTCTATGGTGTAAACCCCCACTTTATGGCTGTGTAATGAATAATGAAGTGATGTCTTGGCATTGTACTGGACATAAAACAATGAGGCGCAGTGGATTTCAGAGTCACTGGGCTCACTGGGCCTGCTCAGACCTGCTTTGTGCGAGTTAAAGTCTGGGGCTTTGACCAGAATGTGTTCTGTCCTGTTCACTGTACATCTTTGATTCACATGTAACATGTGCACCTCAGTGCAGTTAAACACACTGGATGTTTGTAGAGAACAAAAAGCTGCTCCTTTCAAAAAGTGTTGTGAGTTTTGACCAAAAAGATTACTTTTATTTATGTACTTTTACCCGATCAGGGGTGTCTGCCTCCGTGAGGCCTGATGTTCTTTGACACGGTGCACCAGGAAAATGTTTGATCGACAACATGCAGATCAACAAACACGCCGGCATTTCCTCTCATTCATATGCCAAGGGGATATTTCTCGGGTTGGGCTATGTATAAAATTAGATTGGTGTCAGCTGAATATAAACGGCTATTTATAAAAACGAGGCTGTTGCTTAGACAATGTTGTCGACATGTCCAAAATACAGACTCCAGACCCCGCTCCTAATGTGCGTAAAGCTGTTAAATACCGCGTGTCTGGCGCTCCACCGCGATTGCAGAAAAATTCGAATAAATGTTAGATAGGGTTAAAGCCTCCAAGTCACAGTGGGGTCGAGTTACATACACGCACTCACAAAAAACAAGTTGTGTCCCGGGAACCTTTTAATACCCATCTCCGCCCCCGTTTGAAGCGTCAGAGCACCAACTCTCCTGGGGCTCTCCAGCACAGAGCCAGTCCAGACGCTCCTCCAAACTTTACGCACGGATGTATTCCTGTGGAAGCATTGAACGCCGGTTTTTGATTTGTTTCCGCTAAGCCTTGTAGTTCCATATATCGCTTTCTATCTACTGGATGCACTCCCAGACCTGTTTGAAAGGTTTTCAAAACTAAACTTTTAAAACTTTACATTTTTATTACTGATTCCAGCAGCCAGATGCAGTAAATCTGAAAAATGGCCGGTACTTTATTAAAGTGCCTAGTTTTGGCGCTCTGCGTCAGCGTGCACTGGCTTTTGGCAGACACCCGGGTAGAGGAAGGTGATGAATCCGGTGACAGTGCCTCGACCCTGGCATTTGTGTTCGATGTTACTGGCTCCATGTACGACGATCTGAAACAGGTGATAGAAGGCGCCTCACGGATCCTGGAGAAAACCCTCAGCCGGAGGACCAGACCCATCAAAAACTTTGTTCTGGTCCCCTTTCATGACCCAGGTACAGTCTGACTAAACATCACACGAGCATTTTTTTTTACTAATACATGTTACACACACACACACACACACACACACACACACACACACACACACACACACACATCTGTCCTATATGGGAAAGCTACAACTTGAAAATAAGAGTGCTCTAATGGGGGAGGGTGTTTGTGCCCTGATGAGAAGCATATGCTGTCTGCTTGTGTGTAATTGCCCCCCCCCCCCCTCTCTGCTCCATAGCCTCCAGAAAGCCCTCAAAGTCTCCAGTTTAGCCAGTCAGGGGGGAGCAGTAGTTGGGGTAGGGGGGTTGGTGGCCTATGCTAACACCACACATTTTGTCTGTGTTTAATGTGTCCTGCCCTTGGGGATCTTGTAAACTTCCAAGATTGCAAAGAAGCTGCTGTGGCTGACAAAGAGGCGTGACAGCGCTGTCAGTGTTTTACAGGCACTGATGATGGGGTGACAAGGACTTGAAAGAGTCCTCTGTATAAAAAAAAGACATAGAGAATGAGTTAGAAATGTCATCAGTATGACACATGTCTGCAAGCTTTGTATCATTAGTCTCCCAGAGATACTTCAGGATGATATTTGACAGCTGGAGTAACAAGCACACACACAGAAACCAGTCTCTACCCTACCTGATGACGGTCTTCTCTGTAGTACCTGCAACAAAAAGCTTGTGTTTATAGACAACAGCAAAAACAATGCATTCTCTCTGTATGGGGTACTGTTTCATCGATTGACCCCAGAAGGCGTCTGAGTGTCAGGCCCTGACAGGCTCATGCTTGGGTCTGTTGCTGCTTTAAAAGTCACCCTGTTGAAAAGACTGTCATCATCTAAACTTTCAGAAGATTTGTGTTAAACAGAACAGGAGCAGGGTAATTTTGTCAGCACACCAGTATGCTGTGATTGATAGCTATGTCTTGAATGCAGGCCACAGGGCCTGTTTCTTGGTCCTACAAACAGATGATGCTGGTTTTTCAGTTTGTTCAAACTGATCAGGAAGGCTGGCTCTGTCATTGGCTGCAGACAGGCGACATTTGAAGCAGTGGTGGAGAGGAGGACACTGAACAAACTGTTATCCATCATGGATAACCCCGATCACCCTCTCCACCCTGTACTGGACAGACAGCGGAGCGCCTTTTCCAAAAGGCTCAGACAGCCTCGTTGTCATGCAGATCTCTACAGGGAATCTTTCCTGCCTCATGCCATAAGACTAAACACCTCATCTCTGTGCCAGAGATAACACTGACTGAAGTTTAGATTTTTAACTTTCAAACCTTATATTTTATCTTTCTATTTGCTGTAAATAATGTTTATGCTGTTTATTTCTACTGTAAGGTGCATGCCTGTATATTGCTGCTGCAATTTCCCAGCTGGGATGAATAAAGTACTTCTATTTCATCAACAGGTTAATAAAGGTTTGTTTGGGACAGATACAGCATTTTCAATCATGAAGCAACAGAAGCAGACCTTACTGTACTAAGCTGACTGCTTTAGATTTTTTTAATAAAAGTCTTTATTCATTTTTAATCTTACAGATATTGGCCCTGTGTCCATTACCACTGACCCAAAGAAGTTCCAGCAGGATCTGCAAGAGCTGTTTGTCCAGGTGGGAAAAAGAACAAAGAACATTACATTGTTCTACATTATTTCAGACTATAGTTAGAGTATATGTTTACCGTATATGAATAACAGCAGACTTTATGCAAACATTAACTTTAGGAAATGGTTTACACAGAAAGAGTATTGAAGTGAGCACAAGTGTGTGCCATTCAAAGTGTTGATTTCTTCCAGGTGTATTTTAATAATTCGTACTTCCATCACACAGGGTGGAGGCGACTGTCCTGAAATGAGTATAGGAGCCATAAAGAAAGCTTTGGAAGTTTCCCTGCCTGGATCCTTCATCTATGTCTTTACTGATGCCAGGGCCAAAGACTATCGCCTGAAACGAGACGTACTGCAGCTGGTGCAGCTCCGTCAATCCCAGGTACAGACCAAGAGTTCACAGCTCACTGCACAATGCTTTAAATATCAGCATGAAGGCTTTTTGTCTCACACATGCATATGGTGGATGTCCAGATCTGCAGTACTGAAATATATTATTACTATGCATTATTATGTTTAGGTATTGTTATCAGGAAAACACAGCCCACAGAGTTGCACTTACCGTATCCTATAACAAAAGCTACACAACAGCATGCTATGAAAGCTCTACATTCCAATGCAGCTCCCGATGCTCAGCTGGGCAGGAGGAAAGTTACTCCATCTCTGTCTCTATATGAAGCATGACAATGAGTATAAGTGTCACTTTGGAGCAGACTCCAAACTGAGTCAGTAGAAAGCAAACACTAAACAGTTATAAAATCCTCTTAACTCGTCTGCACCGCCTTTACTTTGTAGGTAGTGTTTGTGTTGACTGGGGACTGTGGGGACCGATCTCAGCCTGGTTACAGAGCATACGAGGAGATCGCTGCCACCTCCTCTGGACAAATCTTTCACTTGGACAAGCAGCAGGTCAACGAGGTGAGAGCACATCAGTACACAGCAGTGACTGTTTACTAAGTCCTTATTGAACGTATGCATTCTAAAGGGGTTGTTACAGTAGAAATTAAACATGTAAAGGGTTCAATAATAAACATGGTTTTCTTTGAGTGTAATCAAAGGATTATAATGCTGATATTAAACTTCCTGGTCATTTGATACGGGCAAGCAGCATGCAATAGAAGCCCTGTTTTAGGAGCCAAAGACAGCGGGGCTCACTTCCCAGGCAGACGTTAAAGAAGCCAGAATTTCCTCTGGAAGAGACACTGGTATCCTGCATGTCAACACAGGAGATGGCTGGGCAGAGCTGAGCTAGAGCCAACTGCTCTGTGCACTGGTGGCCCACTGAACCTCTGAACTCAGATGTGTTTGTGTGTGTGAGTCTGTTTCCTGTCATGTCATGCTCGCATGCAGCTAAACATGCGATGGCTGTGTGTGGAGCAGTTTGGTTCATTATCACTCCATTTTCCTGCCAGCTGTTTAGAGAGTGTTTGTGTGTGTTATTTTTGTGTTGCATTATTAAGGGAACAGGAGACCCAATTTAGTTTCATCACACCTCAACCCCCAGATAGCTCTGAGCTAGAGCAGCCTCAAGCAGTTTTACATATTCTTAGTGTACAGTTACATATAAACATGTGCATACCTATGAACAACCTTTTTTTTTGGATTTACATTGAATTACTGTCACTTTTTGGACCTATGTGATTATAGCTCCTGGGTGGCATGCTTTCACCAAATTAATGCAAATCCTTTAATCCCTAACAGCCTCAGAAGTAGTACAAATCTAACCAAAATATTCTCCCTTATTAGCAGCACAACATGTAGCCAAATGAAATATACAAAGTCTTTATGTGGTGTCCAGTGGGAGAGTGGAGAGACAACAGACTCCTTATTTTACTCTCTAATCCCAGGATATGATCTGTCATGGTTTCCCTCTTTCCAACACAGCTGCCTTGTCGAACCAGCTCCAGGTCCTCCTCACACAACAGTTCATTGTCAGCTAAATTGCAGCACACTTGTTATACTCTTTAAATGTGACTAGTATAATCAGAGAGACAAGAAAACACCGTGCATTTGGGCTATGATGGGTGCTCTTCCCAGTAATTACACTCTTAGTCACTAGTTGCCTGACAATGATTCTTTTTATTGATTAATTGAACAAGTCATCAGTTGTATCAACAGTGTTTGATTTAAAAGGGTTTTAATTATTAATAAAATATCAAAATAGTTGCAGACTGATTTTCTGTCAGTTGGATATCACTTTTTTACAGATATAGAGGAACTATTATAGTACATAGAAGCACAACACAATCACATTTAAGAAGGCCATTTAAAACCCTCATGGTTCCCTCATTATGTGAGTTAAGGGAGGATGTGCTGGTTGTCTGGCATGGAATGAAATTCAGGTAAAATTTATCCTCCGGAGTGTGCTTGACAACAGAGGTGCCTCCACTGGTGTCTTTCATTCCACATATGAAAAGCAGAATGTCTGTTTAAAATACCACAGAGAAGGACAAGGGGTCCGCTGGTCTTTGTAGCAGAACATCTTCCTGCAAATGTCAGTGTTTTCAGTGTTTAAACCTTGGTGAAGACTAAGCTGACCCCTGCCCGCCGGTAGGTCTGGAGTCAACTGGTCCACTTAACCCCAGCATGGGTCTCATTGCTCAGGTGATGTACGCAGCATCACCACAGCCTTTGCCAACACTTCTTCTGTGGCCCATCTGTCTCTTCTATGAATAGCAAAGTGGGGGGGGGGGGTTCTTCCTGGAACAGCCCTGTAAGTCTGTTAACTGAGACATGTAGGATGAGGTTTCACAGGACTCCACATCCTCTGCGTTCCCAGGGTTAGATACAGGGAGTGGCTGCACAGCTCAGCAGGCCACAGTGGCCCCGGACAGCGAGCCGTCTCCATCTCTGTGCTCCGCTACCTTTCATCTCAAGTCGGAGGGCAGAGAGAGAGGGAGAAAGCCTGCACCTTTCTGCTCTCTTGCATAAGAAAGAGACACTATCCCGGGGCAGATGTAGGTCACTTCTTAGCAGTTTCCTGCTCTGCTGGTGATGGCTGCACATGTGGCAGACATTACAGCTGTTTCCAGTTGTAAAAATGGCAAGAGGAACCAGCTGTTGTCAGCACCCAGCAGACCTGATAGACAAAGAGCAGAGGCCTAAAAATTACATTATCAAAGTCTTTTCTTGTTACACTTCTCTAGATGTCTTATAATGTGCTGCTGTTGGCTGGGTTTGTTTCCTTGCAGACGCAACACAGTCATAATGCCTCTCATAAGAGGTCAAAACAAGTACTAGACAGCAGTTGCTTGTTAAGTATTTGGAAGATCAATTGTGGTCACTGAAACGAGACTGTGAAATGTCAATGGGTTCTGCTGCTGCTGTTTTCATTTAGAGAATACCAAAGGAAAACGGTATTCTTAATTGATATAATAATAATGATTACATAAAGGTCAAACACCTGAAATCCTGTATTGTATCAGATATGTCTCTGATCAGATATTACATTCTAAATTTAGTGTTTTTGCCATTAAATAATATATATATGCCAAAATAGTAATAGTAATTAACCATTCCAACATTATTTCATCCTGATGGTAAGCAATTCTCTGAGTGGTAGGGCAACTAAGATGTGCATTCTCAATTAATGTGTCACCAGCTGACCTTATCTGGCTTCTAAAGTCTAACCTTATTCAACAGGAAAGTTAGATGCAGCTATTTCTCTCTACAATTTCATATTAGTCAGGTTAATACTGCTTAATATGCAGTTAAGTTATTCCCACAACAAAGGGACTCTGCTTTGTCCTCTGTGGAATCAGATTTGGGGTATGATTCATGAGAGCTGTTTTGCAGGAAAGGTGCCTGACAGACTTCCACTGTGAGAGACAGTCTTCTGGGAATACATGCTTGAAAGTGCAGAAAACTGTATGTTTGACAGCTGGGCTGTTTCACTTTTCCTTTGTTTAGGCCAAATCCCTCTGAGGAATACTTTTACCATGAAAGAACAGTCTTAAGACAAAGAGCAGGTTTAGAAAGGAGTTTTCAGTGAAAGGCCACCTGTCTTTGAGAAGGGAAACCTCTGTTTGTGTGCTGTGTGTGCTGATGAGTGTGTGTTTTCCAGCATGACATGATGCTTGGTTGCTTTTGTAATGCTGTTTTTCTGCTCATGCCAGGTTTTAAAGTGGGTAGAGGAGACAGTCCAGGCTATGAAGGTCCACCTGCTGTCCTCCAACCATGACAGTGCCCAGGAAAACAAGTGGGAAGTGCCCTTTGACCCCAGCCTCAGAGAGGTCACTGTGTCCGTCAGTGGACCGGCACCACAAATCGAGCTTAGCGATCCCTTTGGTAGACAGCATATTTATACGGTTTCCATCTATTAGTATAGTATTTTTTCATTGGAATCATTTCTAAAGCTTGTTTGGTTTTTCCAGGGCGGGTAGTTGGTGAAGCTCAGGGCCTCAAAGAACTTTTAAATATTCCCAATTCTGCACGTATCATCAACCTTAAGTTTCCCAGACCTGGAGCCTGGAAACTGAAGGTAAATAATCCGTAAATCTTTCTTTTTTATGACATGTAAGCTAACTAAATGCTATTACTTAAGGTGAGCTGCAGTGGGCGTCATACTCTGAGGGTGACAGGGGTCAGCAATTTAGACTTCCGGGCTGGATTTTCCAGTGTACCTGTTTCAGAGTTCAACCACACCAGAGAGAGACCAATAAAAGGTGCAGGAAATCTTGAGTATCATTTGACTGAGGACATGTATAGGAGCTGACTTCATGACAGTGTTTCCTTTTTTCCCTTGCCAGGACTTCCAGCCCATGTTTTGCTTAACTGCACCGGCCTGAAGCCTCCGGGTCATCTGAGCCATGTGGAGCTCGTGTCAGGCTCAGGCCGCTCCTTGCGCACAATCCCTGTACCTCTACCCTCTGACCTTGGCCAACAAGGGCTATGGAGTCTCCCAGAGTTCCGCACTCCTCCCCAGAACTTCTTCATCAAGGTAACAGGCAAAGATGAGGAGGGCTACCGCTTCCAGAGGCTATCCAGTGTCTCCTACACTAACATCATTCCAGGCAAGACGACTCTTCTCGCTGATGTAGTATATCAGCAGCTTCTCTCACCTCATCAATCTCTGTGGTGACCTCTGACCTTTGTTTCCTCCCTTGTGTAGATCCCCCAGCTGTGCGCATGCATGATGTGGTGAGGGGGTTTTATATGCAGCCAGCCGTGATTGGCTGCTCAGTGCGGAGTGATGTTCCCTACAGGCTAAGATTCAGCAGAAGTGGGATTACGCTGGGAGAGGAGAAGTTCTTTCAGTGAGTCAATCCTCTGTTTGCACAGCACATTTGGCTCACCTTCCTTCAGCCTCGTGCTCCCATTACCTGCTCTAATAACACTAATTAAGTCACTCACTACACTTACCAGTGAGCACGTCTGTAAAGTATTAGTGCTGCCTGACTCTTGCATTTTATTGGCTCACTTGTCATAAAAGAGTATACACAGTCAATTTTGTGAACAATTGTGTCATCTTGAAAAATGAACAAAGCACCTATTCTTTTTGTGTTGATGCTCTGCTTTGAATTATATTCATAAAGTGGCATGTGATGAAAACTATTCTGTGTGTGTGTGCCAGAGACACTAATTGAATCTGACACAAAATAGGATCCTGTTTCTATTGTCGTACTGCAACAAACAGACCAAGCATGTCTTTGCATTAGGAACTCTGCCACAGCATCGTGGGAGATTGCTAAAGCGTCAGCCGAGGATGAAGGCCTGTATGAGTGCATTGCACAGAGCAGTGCAGGACAGGGACGAGCTGTAACACAGTTAACTGTCAGAGGTATGGCACTGCACTGCAAGCACACGACACCTCAGTCCTTTGGCATGCTGCACACAGCAAAACCTGAAACAAGCACTCCAGCACAAACATTTGTTTTAAAGAGGACACTATTTCTGCTCTGTTTGGTTACTGATATCACCTGTTTGATGTTTTGGCTGTGTGTATATTAAAACAGAGCCTCCTCCGGTTTTGAAGCCTGCAGTGAATGTGACCTCCTCTGTGGGAAGCGTGGCTGTGCTGTCTTGCCAGGTGGAAGGTTCCATGCGCCACAACCTGACCTGGCAAAGAGCGGGTCGTACTATCTGGGCCCGCACTGGAAGAATGAGGCTGCTGCCTGACTCCTCCCTGCAGATCAGTGGGGTACACACTCAGGATGCTGGACAGTATCACTGCATAGCCACCAATGCTCATGGAAACAACAGAATCACCGTGTGGCTTCTTGTCCCAGGTATGGTAGGATGAAACCCTGCAGGTCATCTGCTTAAACACTTAACACACCAGGGGCCTCATGGCTCCTCTATGGCCCCTGTCATCTGGTTTCCATTATATCCTTAACCTACTTGCAGTCAGATTGAGCCACTTCCTCAACAGAAAAAAAATGTCTCTTCAGCCAAAGCTGATGCATGTTGAAAAGTGTGGCTTCTATTGTGGGCATGAACTCAGATGTTTCTAATGAAACACAGCCAAATAAATGTGAAACTTGTCCTCACTGTTCTTGTAGTCATGATGTCAGACATAAGAGAGTGTTTGGTAATTGCACGACAGCCCACAGCATCATGGTAACTGTTGTTAAACCAGTGATTGGGAAGTTATAAATGACATCATGGAGCCATGACAAGGTCCTGAGTCATCGTCAACTTTTTTTTTGTCTATGTTTGTTCCAATCCTAGAGGCTCCTTCTGTGGTAGTTCACCCACAGACCCAGGTTTTCTCCCGAGGGGATGAGATCCGCCTGGTCTGCTCAGCGTCCGGCTCCCCCCCTCCCCAACTTCTCTGGAGCCATGGAAACATGTTCCTAACTAATCGGCTGAGGTAAGGGAGCTCTCAGCCCACTCAACACCTCCGGCACCGAGGACTGAGAGAGTCATTACATTCCACTTTACGACATGCATGATTGCCACATCTCATTTGCATTGCTTTGGGAGTTTACATCTACTGATGTGAAATTGTCTTTCCAAACCACAAGTATTTTATATGTCTACACCAAATACATATTTAAATAGAGATTTCTCCCATGATGGCCATCAGCAGCAGCCAGACATAGAGATGAATTTCAGTTTCAAAATGTCAACAAAGATGAGTTTTGTTTGAATGGTTCAGGTTGAGTATGGACCAGCATGGAGTTCTGATCATTAGAGGGGCCCTCCCAGAGGATGCTGGGAACTACACATGTCAAGCAACCAATGAGGCTGGGACTGCCTCTCAGTCCGCATCGCTTACCTATGCAGGTAAATCTGGTTGAGGATGGCGATGTGAGGACAAGTTAAATTCTTCTGTCATTCAATAGTACTTCAAGTGATTTTGAAAATTGTAGTGAAGATAGTTATCCAGTACGAGTCTACCTTTGAGAGGAGTACACATAGCTCTGTCTCCAACAATAAGATATTTCTCATCTTGTTTTATGAGTGCTGACAGTTGCAGGCTTGAAATTACTGTCAGTGCTGTCAGTGAGAGCTTGACAGAAACCTTAACACAGATGAACTGTGACACCCTCTTCCTGGGGCATGCTGGTATTATACACATTTTTTGTCTCTGAATGTCACTTTTAACAACACTGATCTGTCTTAGCAGTGAAAGCCCTGCAAGATAGATCAGCTCAGCTGCCTGAGTGTAGAGTGTAAGCATAGTTCACCTCAGTTTCTCCCTAGATTTTTGCTGGTTTAAGCCAATATTACTGTTGGGTTGCATGAAAAAGTGCTATACTAAAAGAAATACTGAGATAATCCCCCCACCACCACCCCCACCACCTCTTTGTCTTCCAGAGGCACCAATAATAACAGTGGTACAGCAGGTTGTACTTGTATCTGTTGGTGGTGATGCAACTCTGAAGTGCCAAGCAGCAGGTGTTCCTTCTCCCCTTGTGCACTGGTTTAAAGGTAGGTTAATGCCACACACTGTCTACATTAGAATAAATGTGCAGGTGTTCTTGTTTTAGGCCAGCAGGTTTAATGCAGGTTTGTGTTCCTAGGTGAGTTTGAGGTGGGCTCAGCTCCTTTTGTTGAGCACGACGTTCGCCATGGGACCCTGCACATCCGAGGGGTGCAGGAGGTCGACGCTGGTCAGTACAGCTGTGTGGCTAGCAATGCTGCTGGAACCTCTGCTGGCACTGTCAATCTGGAGGTTGGAGGTGAGACGACATTGCCACATAAAATTATATATTTTCTCCCAATTTTACACAAAGGAAAACTCGTCTTGTACCACTCCTTGCACAGTGGGTCCTTTGTTCTCTGAGGCACCGGTTGACATGACAGCCAGTGTAGGACAGAATATCACCCTGCCCTGCGCCGCCCGTGGTTTCCCTCTCCCGACGGTGACCTGGCGCAGACAGGATGGCAGACAGATTCTTACCAGAACAGACGGCCACAGTAGAACAATGCAGCTGGAGAATGGACATCTTCTAATCCGGAGTGAGTTATCCATGAAACACAATCTCAGAAAAGAGCTTTGGGCTGCATTGCAGGCTCATGCAGCTGCATGGTTTCATTCTCATGGTCTCACATTTTCTAAAGGAGTATATATAGAGGAGGAGCAGCCTTTCATATCAAATTCAACATTTTCCTAAGTGATGGGAGCCAAAGGATATCATTACCACTGGGAAAGTGTGTGAAAGATTTACCTAAAATAGCCTAAATCACCTTTAGCCAAATTAGATGCCCCTTTTTGTGAGACTGCTCATCAGGGTTAAGGGAATTCAAATGAAGACTTTTTAGTCTTTAATATAAATAACCTCAGCCACTTTCCCTTTGATCCTCTGTGCTTCTGAGTGCTTAGTGTGTGTAGGATAATATAATATTGCAAAGGACTCGCCATGTTTGTATGGACTGCTTCTGTCCATGTATTCATTTACGGGGCTGCTTTCTGACCCAGTTAGCTCAATCTGTAGCAGATGGCTTTTTTTCCTTTCCTACATGTTATTGTTTAGAAGATGTCTCTTGTGCCACACTGCTCCTCAATTCACTTTAATGTCCTGTCATCACCTCTTTTAACATTCTCCCATCTATCTAAACACAAAAACTGAATGACTTGTTAAACCTTGAGCATGCGATCTCCTGGGAATGGGGCAAATGTGTCAGGAGGTAGGCAGCTGAGCCAAACCCATTAATCCTGTTATCTTCTATTTTTATCTCTTAATTACAGCACAGTCAGACCAATAATACCACTTGTTATTGAGTAGAGGTCTGAACTGCTACTAGCATTGACTTATTTTTCTGATGACGTTTCCTGTATAAGTGAGTGTGAAGATGCTGCTTCTGATAATGTGTGTTTGAATGTAGGTGCCTGGCTGGATGATGAAGGGCTTTACATTTGTGAGGCCAAGAACCAGTTTGGAACCATCAAATCTGAGGCCAGCGTTAGTGTCACTGGACTGGGTAGGCTTGCTTATGCTATTTTTGTGACATCATTAGGACAAAAAACATAGCAAGCCCTCCAAAGCCACACATAGCATTAAACTTATCGCTGCACTTGTTTAGTATTTGTCTTCTCTTGCTTGCAGAGCCCCCTCTCTTGGCCCAAACTGCCCCCATCATCACCACTGGTATTGGCCAGTCCCTTAGTCTTCCCTGCATGCTGTTGGATGGAATACCTCTACCACAAAGACACTGGTCCCACAATGGAAGACCTGTGAGGCTGAATTACTCGAATATGTCTCTAACACGGATCACACCCGAGGTCCTGGTTTTGATGGTTTTGTTCATGTGCAAAGGTTCAGCTGAATGGGAGGATGTTTTCGAGGAGTGATGGCAGTTTGCATATTGAAAGAGCCACCCCTGAGGACGGTGGGACATATGTTTGCACTGCAGTGAATGTAGCAGGCTCCATGAACATCACAATCACCCTGGAGGTCCAAGGTAGGAGGAATGGTCAGCAATTTCAAAGGCGTATTTGCTTTGAAGACGTACAGGAGGGCACATTTATTTGCTTAGAATCAAGAGTGGAATCCAGGCGAATAACCTGTCTCTGTATGATGAACTGGACTAGCTGATTCCCCCTGTTTGCATTTCCTATGCTAAGCTAACCTAAAATTTTATGGTTCAAGCTTTATTTATTTATGTATTTATTATTTCCTAACATTTCCAAAAGTGTCAGGAAACTCCTGTAAGTTTCTCACTGGTATAGACAGTCAAAATATGCTAGCTCAGCATGAAAAACAATAAGTCTATGACTTGACCACTTGCTCTCATCATACTGAGAGGGTTCATTTACTCTGCTTTGATGAATGGTCTCAATTTGTTCATTGGCAGGTAAAAACACAGTTCATCACGACTAATGAAGACATGCCTCTAACAATGACAGTGCTGGCTGGCTGAGGCCAGTGATAATTCTGTGGACCATTTCTTCATGGTCAGGCACACAGCTGTGTTTTATGACCTACTTCTCTTCCACAGTGCCCCCAGAGATCCATGCTGGTCCGTACCACTACATAGCCAATGAGGGTGTAGCTATCACAATGTCATGTGAGGCCAGCGGAGTTCCCAAGCCAGATGTTGTCTGGTCCAAGGTAGGATGTCAGACTTATTGCACACATCTACTTCTTCTAATGATTGCTTTGGCTGCACCCCATAAACTCATGCATGACTAATTGGTTAGCTCTAATTCCCACAGCATTATCTAGTGTGGGTCACATTTGGCATCTGTTTAGCCTAAAATTTATCATCATGGATAGTTTTGAAATAGTTATATCAATCCCATTACACTCAAACAAAATGGGTTCCAGTTCCAGTGTCTGTAGACCTGAGTGAACAATTTGTTGCAGCTCCTTGAGATATCTTGAGGATAAGCCCTTATCCTGGGCTAGTTTAAGCTATATGAGTGAACTCATTGCTTTCACTACTAGCTACTGTATATTGGGTCTCTTCTCTGGCCTAACTGGGGTAGCCATAGCATCAGGAGGAAAGGTATAGCCCTTTTCAGAAAAGGGGTGTAAGCAGCAGAACTTCATTTCCCTTTATAGCTAGCTAGCATAAAATAGCCTGAATGGAAGTGAATATACATACAACATAATCTGGAAGCAAATTGTTTTTTGTGGCGACCCCTGACAGCTGAAAAGAGAAGAAACAAACATACATGTGCATGGTAAAATACATGACATTTACACTTCTACTACACTTTCAATCTCTTGTCTATAGTCAATTGTGCACTGTTACATCATTGCAACCATAATACATAAACTCTGTTTACTTGATTAGAAGGTGTCCAGATCCTGTGGCTGTAAAACAAGATCAAACCATCAGTCCTCCACCACCGTGCTTGACAGTGTGTATGAGGTGTTTCTGCTGAAATGCTGTGTTTGGTTTTCAGCAGACATGGTGGTGATCATTAAGACCAAACAAGTCCACGTTGGTCACATCTGACCATAGGTGCTTTGTTCAGATGCAGTTCTGTGATCCATGTAGGTTTTAGACAGAATAGTCTGTCTCCTGGTAACCCTTCAAACTAACTTGTCCAGTCTTGTTCTTCGTCTGTGCTGTCAAGGTCATTACATTAAACATGCTTACTGAGGCCTGTAGGCTCTGACATGTAGCTCTTGGGTTTTTTTTGTGTGTGTGTGTGTAGGGGGGGGGGTGTATTGTATTTGTATTGTACACAGTCTGATCTTGGGGCGAATTTGCTGGAACTGGCAAGATTGTGACATCTTTGTGAGATCTTTCTCACTGTAGAACATTGAACTCCAAATAGTTTGAAATAGTTCTCCAGGTGGATGTGCAGCAACAGTTGTTTCTCAGTTTCCCTCTTGTCATTGTGTTAACACACACCTGTCAAAATACACCTGATGATCAATTCATCAAAGACTGATGAATCCTATGGAAGCAGTGAGAGGGAGCTTAGTACTGTCCACTTGTTTTCTTTTTCTTTTTGGCTTCATTTTTGCTAGATAAATAATGTACAAAGTCAGATGTTTTATTTGCCTAAACAAAGACCCATTATTATTTTACACAAAAACATAGAATAAAAGTGTGGGTTACAAACTTACATACAGTATATGACTGCCTTATATGGTTGATAACATTGCACACTCATAATACTCATAATCACCACCTCACTAACCTGTAAATAATACTCTTACAGTTACTCAAACTGCATTGACCTTCTACCTGTAAACCAGCATCGTGAGGATAATGGCAATAACAAAAGTCATAATGCATTGTTGTAATATTTATTATCCCTCAAAAAATCAATTTAAACTTTTTTCAATTAAAAGAGCATTTTGATGCATAATTACAAGTCTGGATTACATTTACATAAATCATGTATTTTTGTCCTATTAGCATTCCCCTTCAGATCTTTTCTTTCATTTGTCAGAACACTCTTAAAACACCAACAGGAATAGCACTGCAATCAAGGTTTGATTAACCTGACCAGGGATGATGTAACCATGGCAACTTTACCATATTGCTGCTTAGCTGAGAAAACACTCAGTATTTTATTGTACCTTAACATTCTATTTAAAACCTTTCCTCTGTCACCTTTCAGTGCAGCATATGAGGAGGAGAACTGGTGCTGAGCCATCATATTGTATATTCATGCAAAATATGAACTATCATCAGGTGTTATTGTTTTTGACACAGACTACAGCAGTCCTTATAGAGTGGAGTGGATTTATCAATTGCAGCCATTAAGAATATGATTTGGTGTTTCCATGAAGAAAACACACACACGGCAAAAAGAAAAACCCTAAAGTACAGCCTGCTTTACAGAGGTCAACATGCTATTGTTTCCTTTATGTTGCTGAACTGCGCCAGATTTGTCTTCCTTGTTTCTTCTCAAGAGTATAGTCAAGTACATTTATTTTCTTGCCAGATAAAAGTGAATCTGCAAAAGCAATTTCATGTTCAAAGCAAGTGCATATACAGCAGGCAGCGTTCTTGTGTGTGTATATCGAGAGTTCGAGAGGTGCTCTGTAATTACATCAGACATCAAAGTTTTGGTTGTAAAAACGTAGACGAAGCTTAGCTTTCCTGCACTGTTGTGTGGAAGGCATTTACAATTGATCCTGTCTGGTGTTAAACCTGCTTTTCTTCCAGGGCAGGCAGCCTCTGCTCAGAGATCACTCTTCTCTTCAGCCTGACTCAAACGGATACCTGCACATCCCCCACCCCACTGCTGACGATGCAGGCATCTACATGTGCACTGCCACCAGTCCTGTGGGCTACGCTAGCCGGGAGATCCAGCTCAGTGTCAACAGTAAGACAAAGGAATGTTTGACAGCAGCCACCCAAACATAGTGGTGTTTGATGTAACGCTGTCTGACCTCAGTCCACAGATTTTTATAGTTCAACAGTTTCCTGTTTAGAGATACAAAGCAGGTCAAATAAAGAGCTGACGTGGTTTTTTTCTGTCCCTCTTTTAAAGCTATGCCAAAAATAATGGGAGTGAGTGGTCACGACAACACGGTGAAGATGGCTGCAGAGGTAGGGGCAGAAGTTGTTCTCCCGTGTGAGGCCCAAGGAAGTCCTTCCCCACAGGTCACATGGAGAAGAAATGGGCACCCCATCCCTCCCGTCACAGCTGGGTAAGAGGAAGTTCCTCAGTTAGACTTCAAGTGACAATGCAAAATTTTTAACCTTATTGGCGACCTTGCCAGCATCTGACTAAGCTTTTACACAGGGCTCGGGTGCTGCTTTTCCAAGCTAGTGCTAATGTTTCGAGTTGACTTGATGCCCTTTGAAGGGCTGCTAGACAGTGCAGAGAAGAGCTGTGTGCGGGCTTTACTCCCCGGATGAACTGAAGAGGAACATCTGGTCCCATGGCTGCCTGATTCCTGGCTTTCATGTGTAGTCACTCTGGGTGCAGACAGGCTGCCTGACTCAAAGACACAGGCTGAATAGATGACAGACAGACTCCCTGGGCCAGACTCCAGACAGAATGGTTTTGGGTAGATAGAAGAATGACAGAGGGGGTTTGAAAGCTGTGGTGACTCAGATACAGTATGACTTGTGTGGGGCCAGGAAGAAGGAAACAGTGGGGGTGGAGTGGGGGGTGCCAGGAAGAGGGGAGGAAAGCGAACTGACAGAGGAAGAGATACAAGGTCTGTCTGCCTGATGTTTGGATGCCCTGGGGTGCTTCAGCAATAAAACAACATGCTGACTCTTTACTACTCCTGTCTGATGAGAATAACACATCTCTGTGAACAACCCCCACATCAGCTCATGCTTTGCATATGCAGGGCCTGGAAATAGACTGTGTAAAGGGAGATCCCTTCTCTTAGCACTCTGCAGGTCAGAGGAAATGACCAGGGGGTGCTGATTGTTGAAATAACTTGAGTTAGTGGGCGGCAAGATTTGTCCCATTCGGCTTAGTACTAGCAGACTGCAGGCGGGGGTTGGTGAAGTCACAGAAATATTCAAGACAGGGTCAGGGGCTTTGTTTATTCTAGATCTAATCCCGATGAGGCCAGTTCGTCCCAGTTAGTCATTGTGCCAGACTGCGTGCATCCAGATGACTTGACACCAATGCGGGGAGTGATGGATTGGTGAGAGGGGTGGTTCGCGTCTTGTGTGTTTGTGTCAGCACAGCGCAGGCGAGCAGCACTGCAGAGGCAGTCATTTGGTTCCAATGTTAGATGTTGCTGCCTCTCCTACGGCTGTTTGAGGAGGAGGGACAGTGATATTACACCATATGTGCAGCTGAAAAAGAGAGCTCTTTGTGCTTCCAGCTTGTCTCCACTTACGTGAACATGTTATTGTTATAATTTAGTTGCTTGGCAGACACACTTGTCTGATATAAATTACAGAGGTGTGTTACATCTCTGTATATTATGCACTTATGCAGCTGGACTTCTGGCACACTTTAGGTTACCACTCATTCCTTTAAAGTTGCTGACCTACATTTAACTAGTTTAACCTACCTTTAACTGCTGCTGTTGTTTTTGCTACAAATCATGTTTTTGGCGTGGAGGTTAATGCATGTGATCACCACCATCTGTCCACTTTTTTGTGCGTAACGAGTGGCTGTTTTTGTTATAAACTGTGCTTTCCACATGGCTGCTGTTAGAAGGACAAATCATTGATCATGGAGACTTTCCGTTCCCAACCCTCAGGCAGGTATAGGTTTGCATATAGACCAGGGACATGTTACAACCAATAGTAATATTTAGCATTTATTTTTATATAATAAAAATATGAATTTATTCATATATTTTTTGCGAACTCAATAGTAAAATTTTAGTAGTCATGTTTTGTACTTTTGACGTGCCAGCATTCTGTATTCCAGAGCTAGAGCGACAAGAATTTCCTTCGGGATTAATAAAGTTTTATCTTATCTTATCTTATCTTATCTTAGGGTTATTCATGCTGCATGCTTACATTCTCCTCACATTGACGAACACAAAGAGAATCAAGTGGTGGCAAGTAGAAGGAACGACG
Organism: Parambassis ranga; assembly: GCF_900634625.1. Taxonomy (NCBI): domain Eukaryota; kingdom Metazoa; phylum Chordata; class Actinopteri; family Ambassidae; genus Parambassis; species Parambassis ranga. The sequence continues at coordinate 1,017,839 of NC_041030.1, read as the reverse complement.
AAGAGAGCACAGGCCTGTGTGTTGTGCTGAACAGAAGTTCTGTGGTAGGCTGCCACTGTATGTCCTCAGAAAAGGGTCAAACGTAATATTTCCTTGGTATTCAAACTCATTTTGTCTGATTTTCTGCTTATATTCTAGACCAGTTTCCTAACCGGCGTAGCTGTGGGAAATTATCCACTGTCACTTAACTGGTCCGAAAATTGTTATTCATTTACTGTAAATAATTTTTCCTTTAGTTCGTCTGTGCCAACAAAGTATAGTGACGTCAGCCCTCTAAACAAACTCAAACGCATACCGGGTTCACTTTGCCTTTTTGTCACTCTATATAACCTTTTTCACTTGCCGTAGTGACTATAGCTGCAAGTAGAAACTCAGCAGTAGAGAAAACAACCATCCAAAGCATGGCAGCAGCAGGTTGTGGTCATGGCAATGACAATAAACAATAATTCTATATAATTATAATTATTATGAATTAATGATTATTTATATATATATATAAAGCTCTAGAGAGCTCTAGAGTGACTGGTGTGAACAGAAAGAGGACTGAGGCCAAGCCTACGCCCTTGCCCTGTACTGATAGACACAGTGGTTGATGCACACATTGCTGGATGAAACACATTGATCCTTTTAAAGCTATGACCTTTCGCACAGTAATATCATCAGATCAAGCTTACCCTTTTACACTGTAATTACCCCACACAATCATAATTGTGAAAGTAACAACTCACTGGGGAGATTACTAAGCACTGGCTGAGGTCCAGACTCCATTTAGTGCCATTTAGCTCATATCCATCAGCACTCTCAAACCCATCCTCTCATACTTTGTGTTTAATCTGGACAAATCAAATCTGGGGAAAATCTTTTGCATTTTGCTGTTATCAAAATTTCTGTTAACTAAAATATGCAGCATTTTTCATAAATATTTTAATCAGATAAACATACGAATGCTCCATAATGTAAACAGGAGACTAGGGAAAATATCACTTCAAAACAGGAGTGCTACTTCTTTCCACACACAGTGCTTGTATCTTTGGTGACTTGTAGTGTTATTTTCTCCATATCTTTCCTCTTGACCCCTAACCACTTCCCAGGTTCACAGTTTTGCCTTCAGGCTCTCTGAAGATCACTGATGTGCGCCTAATTGATAGTAAACTGTACACCTGCACTGCAGAAAACCCAGCAGGCAACGTGTCCCTAAGCTACAATTTGCACATTCAAGGTAACCCAGTGCTGCTTCATTAGAAAGTTTTTAAAATGCTGTCATGTTGATGCATTCCATGTGAATATGTCATCTGTAATTTGTTGCATTTAGGATATTTGTTTTTGTTCTCAGCGAAGCCCAGAATCCAACCTGCACCTTCCCTCCTGAAAGCCCTGCTAGGCCAAACAGTGACCCTGCCTTGTGTGGTTCAGGGAGAGCCAAGTCCTGAGGTCAGCTGGTTTCACAATAGGCAGCCTGTTGGGGTCAAGAACGTCACACCCCTCAAGATCCACCGGGTCAGCCAAACTGACCAGGGCATCTACCAATGTGTGGCCAGCAACAGTGCTGGACAGGACACTCTGGAGATCAAGTTGGAAATTCTTGGTGAATATTCCATTTTCTTTTCATAATATTTGTTAACTAGTAGACCTTACATACATGAATAGTGACCCAGTGGGTAAGGGACTGTTTATGGGTACTGTGGTAAAAACGGCCCTTTAAGCTTAAAAATGGGGTGGTGTTGGACCATTACAATTTACATTATAAATACATTACATTCAATGACCCCTCTGATTTTCAGATGCCATTTGTTTCATTCGCTCAGGTTCACATGGATATGAAATACTTCTCATATTCAGGACAGTTGTGATGCTCCACTAATCCCTACTTAATGATTGTTTTTGAGTCAGCACACTTTGTCACATGCTGTTGGGTGTGACACTGAACCCAGCAACTATTAATGGTAGAATGGGAAACATTATCAAGTGCTCAGATGAAAACTTTTTATGACCCATGTAATTACATTTATTTATCCTTTTTTCCCACTTGATTGTTGGTCGTCTGGCTGCTTTTGTATGCTAGTTGTGTAGCTGTCTGTGTCTGTAAAAGAGTCTTGATCTCACTGATTAAATATACATAATAATAAGGGGTGTGCCAGGCTGTGGGTGATACAGGTAACTGTGAGATCTCTCACGTCTTACACCTTTAATTTATCACTTGCACTTTGAGCGAGCAATTACCATGTTGTTTTTTCTGCCTTCACAGAGGCCCCATCCTTTGCAGAGCCTGGAGATGCTATCATGGAGAAAGTTGCAAACAGCAAGGTCATAATCCCTTGCCCTGCTAAAGGTACAGAATGATACACAGTTGCGTCAGCCAAGAACAGGCTGAAAAGGTGCAATTTACAGTGTGTGACTAAAGTTTTTAGAGCCTAAAATGTGTGTGTCTTCTATCAGGTTTATCATATCAGGTTCTATGAAAGATCCAATCTAATGTGGGACAGAAATGTTTATTTGTGCTCCATCAAAGAAATGCTTTGCTATCAACATAGATTCCCACTTCTAAAAAGGGGAAAGCACACCAACATCTTTGTAAAAACAAGGTAACATGGTAAGAAGGTGCAGCACTTTTTTAATCAAACACAGCAGGAGTTGCTGGGTGCACTGATAGATACTTGCTCTGTGATAGCCTGTGCAAACAGGTATTGTTTGTGTGGAGTTGTGCCATGGTAACCAGCATGTGGAAATAAGGTGAGGACTGTGTCTAACATAGAGCAACAGCTGGAACGTCTGTCTGCCGGCTGCCTCGGTGAGCCACATCTGCTTTCCTGAGTGTCGGGAGCCTGCTGGGAAAGGAATCCTAATTACAGGCTGCCACTGGCAGATAAAGGACAGAGATGTCTGAGGTGTTCCGTGAAGCACAGGAAGATGGAGGAAGATGAAACCACACTGGCCCTTCTCCCATCCAAGTCAGGCAGCACCAGGTCTCAGGGCTCATACAGAAATGCTTGATGGTCTTGACACCCTGGAGAGGCAGCCAGGAGCAGGAAACAAGGATCCTCTCATTGTTCTCTAGAGATCAAGATAAAGTACACTCTCTGCCAGAAGGGTATTATTAATTCAAGCACATTGCATTTGATGGAGGTAATTATTTGAGAAACACATGGAAGAGATAATCTCTGACTTTGTCAGCTCCAGCAAATATATTCAAAGTCTACTAATGAGACCTGTTAACAACTAAAAGAGAACATCTGTATGCATTTCCTTCCAGCAGTGAGATAATGAATTTGCTTCAGAGCATCTTAACTATAAACATGTGTTCAGAGAGGCACGAGACAATAACATCACCTTCGGTTGTGCTGCACCTTCTGTGCCTAATACTTTTTTGGGTTGTTGAGAGAGTGTTGCGTTTGATTTCCTGCTTCATCTGTGGGCTTTGCATATGTGACATCTCTGTAAATAGACAGAGCTGTGGCATTTGGATCAGTCCACTGTGCCTCTCTGTTCTTCTCTGTTGTCTTGTTGTGCTTGGTACAAATATCCTTCACCTTGTCCTCATTCCACTTTTCTCCTCTTGTCCATTCCCACCCAGTAATCACATCCGTTTCAGGCTCCTTAGTGGCCTTTGAACTGCTTGCTCTTTTTATTTTACTATTCTTATGATACTTTCTATTCTATCTTCTATTTTTTAAATCATGTATCTTAAATCTCTTCAGTTTTTCTTTTCTTTGTGAGCCTGACCCTGAAATCTTAAGCTTTGCAGGCTTCAAGGACTCAGAGAACCAGTTTGGCATAGCCTCCCCTGGTGCCCCACTGTCCAATAGATAAATGTAGAGCTGGCTTTTTCTAGTCTGGGCTTCTTGCCCATTAAGTTCTCTTGTAGAGGAGCTGAGAGATTGAAGTAACATTTCTTTCTGTCAAAAGTGATGAACAAAACCCATTTATTACTCTCTGAGAATCCTTTTCCTGTTCATGCACCTGCAGGTTCACCTCATCCAAAGGTACGCTGGTTCAAGAATGGCCTGGAGATACACCCTGAACAGTTAGAGTATTCTGTGGCGAGGGATGGAGCTCTTATAATTAGCACAGCATCTGCCAGCCACAGCGGGGACTTTAAGTGTGTGGCAACCAATGAGGCAGGATCTGTGGAAAGAAAGACTAGGCTAAAAGTAAACGGTGAGAATTTAGTTAAATATTTTCTGTTTTTTTTTAAACACTTGTGATACGAATCCTTTTCTTTTGTCCTATTTTAGTACCCCCAGAGATCCAAGATGATGGCCAGCCACTGAATCTCACTGTTACACTGAAGCAGCCTCTCACTTTGGGCTGTGATGCCTTTGGAATTCCCTCTCCAACAATTACCTGGACAAAAGATGGCCATCATGTCAGTGCATCCTTCTGAAACCTGAAAAGCCAGGCTTCATGTTAATACTGTACCTTGTGGATCTCTAGCTGGACAATGCCACCAAGTGGCTAATATTACAATCACAGGTACACTGAGTTGTTGTCTCTGTGTCCAGGTGGACAGCCCTGGGGTGTATCTGCAGAATGGAAACAGGCTTCTCAGGATCTACAGAGTTCAGCCTGAACATGCAGGACAGTTTTCCTGCACAGCTCATAACTCAGCTGGAGAGGCTCAGAGACAGTATAATATAGAGGTGCAAGGTGAGCTCATTAACCTGCTTTTACACTGATATCTAAGTATACAGTGGTAGAGAAAGAAAACAGACAGTAGACTGGTCCATGTGTGTAATCAAAAAATCTCAAAAATTCATATATTTCATCAATGTAATGTAACCTGGTCAGCAAACACCTGTTGTTTATCAGCTCCACCAGTGATCTCAGGAACAGCCCACCTGCAGGAGTTAACTGTGGTGCTAGGTCAGGAGGTGGAGTTTCAGTGTCGAGTCAGTGGGAGACCAGCACCCAGAGTGGAATGGAGCCGTGATGGAGAGTAAGCATCAGTTTTTACTAGAGTGGCGCAGATCTCAGTGCAGGATGGACCCATTGTACTGATTTTATATCCTCCATTTTTTTGCTGTGCCCAGGGTTCTCTCCCGTGACGGGGACCCTCATGTGGAATTTCTGGAAGATGGCCAGGTATTGAAGGTGAAGTCAGTGAGACAGAGGGATCAGGGGCTTTACCAATGCCTGGCCAGTAACAACGCAGGAACTCAGATGCGCCAGTTCAGACTCACAGTGCAAGGTGTCCATACTTTACTCACTCCCAAACAGTTTAAATCTTCTGAAGGTTGAACGAAATCCTTTATTATAACACATTATTGATCTGTTTTTCCGTTGGTCTAACAAGGAAAACTGTTGAACCTAACATTTAATTCATTCACATTTAATGTGTAAGCCTAACTTCTGCAGAATCGTAATTTGAATTCCACCACACTGCAGGCTCTGTGAGTGCATATTGAATTCTCTTTGAACAGGGCTGTAATTGCCCAAAGTACTGCACATTACGTCCTTTAGCAGTTCTCTGGTACAAAACAGGTCAATCCCCAGTGGATCCATTCATTCTTTGCTGCTATGGGCCAGTAAATCTTTAACTGGCCGTTAAACATTATGGGACCATCTGTGTGTTTCTCCAGCTCCCCCCATCATCAGGGGGGCAGGTGACACCTCAGAGGTGTCAGTGGTGCTGGGATTCCCCACAGTCCTCCCTTGTGATGTGGAGGGCTTGCCTGCACCAAGCATCACCTGGCTGAAGGACAATCAGCCCATTGTGTCCACTCCTCAGCTGACATACACCCGTGGTGGGCAGGCTCTGAGACTGGGCTCTGCACAGGGAGGCAGCAGCGGCCTCTACACCTGCAGGGCCACAAATCCAGCAGGCACCGCTATCAAGCAGTATTCTCTTACTGTTCTGGGTAAAAGACATTCATATCACTCAGAGACTGAGATGTCTGTGGGACACAATTTGATTGTTTGTTTTCTTACCATCAGTTCCACCACAAATAGAAGGGGACTCTTCATCCTCATTTGGTAATCAGGGAGAGAAAGTTCGAATTAACGGGACTTTAACTCTGTCCTGTCTGGCCAAAGGTTTCCCTGAGCCCAAAGTTCATTGGTTCAAAGATGGACAGGTTTGTATATCATCTTTAAAGGCTGTGAATCACAAAACAGCACATTTCAAAAGTGACTTTTATGGAACAGGTTCTCTATCAGCCTCTACTGGCAACCAGTATGAATTACAGCAGCCTCAACAGAATTATGCCACCCACAAGCTCCAGATTGTGTGTAATGAGTAAGCAAGTTAACTATAGCAAAGAAATACAAGAAGAACCTAGTGATTAAACATCAACAAATAAAACACAGTGCTCCGTATATTATATGTGCTGCCTGTTTTATTGAATCTTACGTCAGTTTGGTTGCATCATGTGGTGTCTTTTCTTTGTGTTTAGTTGCTGAGTGGAAACACCCATGCTGGAATTCAGGATAGTGGCTACTTCCTCCACATAGAGAATGCCATGCTGTCTCATGAGGGGCATTACACCTGTGTGGTCACCAACTCTGCAGGAGAGGACAAGAGAGACTTTCATGTCACCATTCAAGGTATGTTCAGTTAATCCTGTGTACCTCAGCTGGGTAGAATTTGATGTCAGACTTTTTAAAATGTCAAATGTGCCTTTGTCTTTGTTAGTTCCTCCAATCTTTCACCGGGTGCCTAACAGAGAAGCCGCCTGGGGTCTGGGACATGAGAGTGATGATGAGGACATGGTGGAGAAGCGAGAGGTTGTACTCGGTCATCCAGTCAGCTTGTCCTGTGAGAGCAATGCTATTCCTCCACCCAAGCTCAGCTGGTACAAAGATGGCCAAAAACTCTCCTCTGCAGACGGAGTGGTACTACTTCCAGGTCAGAGGACAGAAATTCCTGTTTGATCCTTTGACCAACAGTGTGGTTGCCATGCTACATATACGTGGACACCTTTGTTGTATGTATGACTTTATCCTTTCAGGTGGACAAGTGCTGCAAATCACTCGAGTGCAGAAGGAGCATGCTGGAAAGTATACTTGTCAGGCGGTTAATGAGGCTGGGGAAGACCGCATGCACTTTGAACTGGAGATATTAGGTAAGCTAGTACATCGAAAGTGGAACCTTTAGTGGGTTTGTTTTTTCTCTGAATGTAAAAATATATGTAAATAGAAATGATCTCTGCTGTGTTTTACCTCATTAGTTCCTCCTGTTGTAATGGGAGCTTCGGAGGAGTTTATAGAGGAAATAGGAGCAGTGGTCAACAGCACTGTGGTGCTGCATTGTGATGTGACTGGACACCCTACTCCAGTCATTTCCTGGCTGAAAGATGGACAGCCGGTGCACACAGACTCACAGCACCACATCAGCAAGGATGGGACACAACTTCAGGTTAGCCATTAATGACTTGAAGACTGAGACATTTTCTATTGAGGAGTAACCCCTCTCTCCTGGCTTTTAGCTCCTCAGTGTCCTGGTTTCAGACATGGCCGGCTATCTGTGTGTAGCTGAGAACAAGGTTGGAACAGTTGAGAAGCTCTTTAGTCTGACAGTGCAAGGTAAAAAACAAAGTTCATACCTCAAGGCACTAGCACTTCCCTTTATATTAAAGATGTTTATAACAAGAACATATCCTCTTTCAGTGCCTCCTAGGATAATTGGCTCTAAGGAGGAGGAGGTGAGCGTAATCAAGGATCATATGGTGTCTTTGCTGTGTGATGTCCAAGCATACCCTCCTCCAGAGATCACTTGGACCAGAGATGGCCAGGTTCTCCACTTCAGCTCTGGCATTCACATTCTGCCAGGTCAGCCCTCGGTCAGCTGCAGTACTCAAATAATCTAATTCTAGCCTTGATTTCATAAAATCTGTATTATAGGCAGCCAGATGCTACAGTTGCCCCGGGCGAGACTGGAAGATGCAGGGCAGTATGTGTGCACAGCCACCAACTCAGCAGGACAGGACCAGAAGAGTATTCTCCTCAGTGTTTATGGTGAGCAAACACATGGTGACCCGTCTGCACAATTCAGCTACATATACAGATGATCAAATCTCAAAACATTGTCAAGGCTAGAGAACATGTTTACCTCAATCCAGCTGTGACTGAGGACAGTTCTGAAGTGAATCACAAGTTCAAAAAGATCATGTTCTCTCTGTATGTGTGAACCCACAGTCTTGCCCACCCTGAAACCCCGGCTCGATCCACAGTCAGACCTGGTGACCCCTCAGATCGGCTCCTCAGTCACTTTGCGATGTGAAGCCCATGGCGTTCCTGAGCCTGAGGTCACGTGGTACAAGAATGGTTTGCAACTGGCTGCAGGGAATGGGCTGAAGATGGATCGTCACCAGCTGGAGATCATAGGAGTTCAGGTCAGGAGGAATGTCATACATAAACAGTTCGTAAAAAATACTTTAAGTGGCTTTCCACAGGGTTCACATTGACTTCTAGTGTTTACTGACAAAATTAATGTATACATGTGTAACTTTTATTTTGAATGCAAGATGGAGCAGTCATCCTTTCTTTAACCTAATTCTTGCTTGTGTAAACATGCAGGAGAAAAGAGACATGTCTCCTCTTTGTCTACAGTCTGTGCTTAAACTGTGTCCTTTGTGTTCTTTTTGGGTCCTAGATTGCAGATGGTGGCACTTACACCTGCAAAGTGTCCAATGTGGCTGGGCAGGTGGACAGGACATTTAGAATAACTGTTCATAGTAAGAATATTTTTGCAGTGTTTGCACATATAAGCACTATATGCACATATCTCTAGGGGTGGAAGCATTTGTGAATTAAAAAAATTTTTCTGCAGTTCCCCCTGTCCTGGATGGCCCACTTAAGGAGTCAGTAAATTATACCCTGGGGTCTCATGTGGCCCTGCTCTGTGAGGCCACAGGAGTTCCAGTCCCCAGCATCACATGGCTCAAAGATGGAACCTCTATTGGTAGGAGGACACAGGGTATGGACACAGGAATTAGACAAGTATGTGTGACAGCTTAAGTAAGCAGATGTGTTTGCTTGCAGAAAGCAGTCTGCAGTGGCAGTGGTCAGTTCGAGGTAACAGGCTGGAGCTGGGTCCCCTCAGTCTGTCTCACACTGGAACCTACACCTGTGTGGCCAAGAACAGCGAGGGGCAGATGCAGAAAGACTACACACTCACAGTGCAGGGTAAAGACACTTTTCTATTGATCCTTGACATTTTTACACATCACCTTTAAGAGGAATCATTTCAAATGGATCTTTGTTCTATTTAGTATCACCTACCATCCTGGATTTTGACAACCCATCTGAAGTAAATGCACCTGTGGGAGAGGAACTGACACTGGAGTGCAGAGCGAATGGAATCCCAACGCCCCACCTCAGCTGGCTGAAAGACGGAGTGACTATAAATGGATCGGACAGCCGCCACATTGCGTAAGTCATTCACACACCATGTGTGAGGTAATCAGAATGATGGAAATAAACACATTTAGCGCTTTTTGTTGCTGAAAACAACCCAGTCAATTCCAGAATCAACCAATACACCACTCCTGAAGATTTAAGAAAATGAATCATCATCACAGAAGACAGTGTGCATGGTGGAGAAATGGTTTATAGTGTCTTTCCTAATATCATGATGAAGAACAGTAGGAGCAGCTGTTTTACAGCTGTTCACAAGCGAATGTAGTCATTACAGCAGCCTCAGCCAGAGAAAGCACATGACTGTGTGTGAGTGTCTGTGAGAAAATCGTGGGATGACTACAGCAATGATGATGCGAAAGTAATACTGACAGCTAGAAACGGATGGACAAATCATACTTGGTAAATGGATGAGAAGAATAAACTGAATTGTTTGGCAGTGTGACCCCTGATGGCAGCACTCTAACTTTACTGAGGCTGAGTCCTGAGGATTCTGGGACATACACCTGTCTGGCTGTCAGTTCAGCCGGCCAGGAGAGCAAACTCTACACCCTCTTTGTTCTAGGTGCGTTTTTAACATTTCATACACACAACATATCTGTGCAAGAGTGATTTCTTCACACTTAATTTGCTTTTGTCACAGTTCCACCTTCTATTTCTGGTGAGACCACTGTCCCCAGGGAGGTGCAGGTCACGCAGGACAGCGCTGTGACGCTGGAGTGTCGGGCAGCAGGGAACCCTCTGCCTCAGATCAGCTGGATGAAGGATGGGCGTCCACTGCTCCTCTCTCCCCGTACTCGCCTCATTTCTGGAGACTCTTTGCTGAGGTCAGTTAGGAAAAATATAGTCTAGTAAAAAAATGTTATGTTTATATATATATGTTTATAAGTGGGGTAATTGAGGTTCTTTGTCTTTATGTTGAAAGGATTTCTCCTGTGCGGCTGTCTGATTCTGGGGTTTACACATGTGTGGCACGCAGTCGAGCTGGCCTGGCTGAGCTCACTTATGATGTCCAAGTCCAAGGTACAATCACAACAAACCACTTGACGATAATTGTTGGAGATGATGGTGTATTTCATAATACATATTTTTGGTCCGCAGTGCCCCCTGGTGTGGATCATGTTGAACCAGTGGAGCCTGTAACTGTAGTCCAGGGATCTTTGGTGACACTGACCTGTGAAGCACGCGGTGTTCCACCTCCCACGCTGACTTGGACCAAGGACGGCCAGCCGCTGTCCCTCCACCGCAATCTGTTGCTAGATGGACAGGAGACACGGTTGCAGCTGCCTGATGTGGCTCCCTCAGATGCAGGCCTCTACAGCTGTGTGGCTAGTAACCAGGCTGGAAGCAGCACAAAGAGCTTCAACCTCACTGTGCTTGGTAAATAATCTGAGTATTGTATGCAAGGTAAAGTCTTTGTGTAAACTGAGCAGTAACATTTTTACCTTCTAATCCAGAGCCCCCAAAGATTTTCAGCTCCAGCTCTCCAGAGGAGCTGACAATAGCAGTGGATAGCCCACTTGAACTTGAGTGCTCCGCTGTGGGAGTCCCACCTCCCACCCTCAGCTGGCTCAAAGATGGTCATCCCTTGGAAGGAACCAATATTGTTCAGCAAGATGGACACTTTGTCAGGATTAGCAAAGTTCAGGTAAATTACAGACTGACTGCAAAAAAAAACAATTAGGTTTAAGGGTGGAAAGAAGTCTATCCTGCTAATGCAGAAAAGTATTAGCATTTATCTTTATACACGAAGTTTAATTGGTAGGTGGAAGAACCACTTAAGCTGATTTATGCTGTCTCTTTAAAGGTTGAGGATGCAGGTCTGTACACCTGCTTGGCTAGCAGTCTAGCCGGAGAGGATGGAAAAAACCACTGGGTCCGAGTCCAAGGTGATACTAGCTTGTCATAAAAGATACTATACATCGTGTTCCCACTCTCCTTTAACTCATATCCTACTCCATCTAGGACTTGATGAATAAAGTTCTGAGTAGAAGTGAAAATCTACACAGCATGTATGTTGAGTGTGCTTTTGTGCTTGCAATATGACATATATGCAGTGCAAGGACAAGTCCATGTGTTTTGAGTGATTACACATGGCATTGATTTATGGTACAGTGCAGTACTCTTCCACTTCACTTTATCTGTTCACATCTGAATAAAGTGATGCTTGTAAAAGTGCAGTTGCACACTGCACTGTTTAAACTGCTGTGATTATTTCAGCAGCTTTATGGTGTTATTCTTTGCATATTATGCATACAGCACGCAGATGACTCACAAAACAGTGTGTGAATCATGTGTGGTGAAAAAATAGCACTTCGCTGCTCCTGTTGAATGTTGCAAAACAAAACGTGTTATTTTATTGCAAACATAAGACTTTTTATAGCTGTCCCCTGATCTATGTGAATCTGTTCCATCCTCAGCTCTTCTTTTATGTTTCTTCTGGATATTGTATATATGGAGGCTTTTTCGCATTCACCTCAGAGAGATCCATAGCTTACAAGTCACTGTATGCATTTCAGTGCCGCCAACTCTCCATGACTCCGGTGATGTGAAGACACTGACAGTGCCAGTTAATGGACACCTGACCTTGGAGTGCCTGGCTGACAGTGACCCCCCTCCTGACATAGAGTGGTACAAGGATGAGGCCAAACTGCAAGTGAGGAAAGAAAGAAGCCATTAAAAATATTGCACTCTTCCAGCTCACATGGTGTGTCTCTTCACCTTATCTCCTGTTACATCAGCTGGGTGGTCGGATCGAGCAGCTGGCAGGAGGTCAGTACCTGGAGATACATGAAGTCCGGCCTGAGGACAGTGGCCAGTACAGCTGTGTGGTGACCAACATGGCTGGAAGCAACAGTCTCTTCTTCACAGTGGAAATTCTCTGTAAGTCTACCTGTCAATTATGGCATAATTTAAACATAGAGCCCATTGTTTGGCTCCACAATAACATATCAGCCATCACACATGCAACAATGGAAAAACCCCCAATGTCCATAGTGTGGTGGCAGTGAGTCCTTTCACCTCCTACCCCATGATAGATAGGGTAATTCTACCTACCTTAGATATGATCAAATACCTTTCCTGTGCCAAGTAACATGAGTGTCTGAGGTGTCAGACGAGATAGGCAGGAGTCGAGACAGCTCTTTAACCTGTTCTGTTTGGTTGGGTAAAGATGATACATAGCACTGTAGGGTGGTCTGACTCCTTCTTAAGGATCGAGGATTATTTCCATGGTGCCTTATTGCAGTTGCAAATATTTAAGTCTCACACGCCACTCACTATATGCATATGTCACCTAATTTCCAGTACCACCAGTGATAAAAGAGAGTGGCCCAATGGTGACTGTACATATTGGCCAGGATGCAGTTTTACCCTGTGAAGTTGAAGGTGACTCCTCACCTGCAGTCATATGGAGAAAAGATGGCTTCCCTGTACCAAAAGATAACAATAGGTATGTCCAATAACTATAATGTATGTGTACTTGATTACATCTATCAACACACTGTATATTTGTTTCAGGTACACCATGCTATCAGAAGGGTCCTTGCGTGTTCATGGGGCTCAACTGAATGATGCTGGTCGCTACTACTGCACTGTGTCCAACCAGGCTGGCTCTGATCACAGAGGAATGGATCTACGTGTATTTGGTAAATGTCACATGTATTTCAATTATGACTTCTGTTCTGTGTTTTTTCTGCTAACCCTATGCTGTTCTCTCATTAGTGGGACCTTCAATCAGTCCTGGTCCATTTAATGTGACTGTTACTACTGGAATCCGAGCTATACTAAGCTGTGAGACTACCGGTATACCCCCACCAAAAGTTTCCTGGAAGAGGAATAGCACTCCGCTTGATATCAGCCAGCAGCCTGCTTCATATCGGTAGGGACAAAGCAGCAGCAGCAATCTCTTATACACAATACATATTCATCACAAGTCATACAGATATGAAAACATAAAAGCTGATACAGTTTTGCTAATCTGTCCAGGTTATTGTCCTCTGGCTCTCTGGTTATTTTATCCCCAACCAATGAGGATGAAGGTTATTTTGAGTGCACTGCAGTCAATGATGTTGGAGAGGAACGCAGGGTCATTGAGGTCATCCTACAAGGTATTGATATTGAATTTTGTGCACTGCACAGAAAGTTATTTCAGATGATGGAACTCATGAATTTGCCATTCTCCGCTGTAGTTCCACCATCTATTGAGGATGATGTCACAACAGTTAATGCTGTGAAGATGTCTCCTGTGGTGTTACCCTGTAACGTACAAGGCCACCCACAGCCCACAGTCACCTGGACGAAGGGAGGAGCCCAACTGAGCTCCAGAGGGGGAAGTTACCGAGTCCTTCCTACTGGTAAGACAACACACAGAAGAAACTGTCCTGGGACCACAATACCACAAAACAACATTATACATGATCTTACCATGACCTTTGTACCCATTTGTTTGCAGGGGTGCTGGAGATAACTGCTGCACTGCCAAGCCATGCAGGAAGATACACATGCTCAGCCCGCAACCCTGCTGGGGTGGCTCACAAACACATCTCTCTCACTGTGCAAGGTGAGCATTGAATAACATTACCTGAGCACCCTTGTTTAAACATATATGCATGTACTCATGTTCAAATGTTTGTACCAACTCTTAATTTTTATGAACAAACATGATAAAAATCTTCTGATTTTATGTGGTCTTAGTAGTAAGCAAAAACTACTTTAGACAAACAAAAACAAACTGTACCTTGCTGCAGCAGGTGCTGCTGATCATCAGTCCTTGATGAATTGATCATCAGCAGGTTACAGACCTCTATAAAAACAGACGTTTTGACAGTTGCAGTCAAAAGAGAAATACATAAACAATGGTGGATCATTGAAACAATGGAGCAGCAACTGTAGAGTTCAGCGTTCTACAGTGAGAAAGATTATTCACAAGTGGAAAACATTCAAGACAGCTGTCAATACGTAGAGAAGATTGAAGCAAGGCGTCTGGACTTGTAGAGTTTTCTTGAAGACGTTTCGCTGCTCATCCAAGCAGCTTCATCAGTTCTAACTGTTTGGTGGGAAACATGGTTTATATGTGGTTACAGACCTATGTGGGTGGGTCTGGGTAAAACTTAAAAAAACTTAAAAACAATAGCACTAAATGTTTCCATACTTACCTGTGATGTTCTGGCTGACTGGGCCAGGTGTGTCTAACAACTGGCTAACGACTATGAAACTGCTGACAGCTGTCAGACAGCTGTCAATCTTGACAGGAGTGGACGTCCCAGCAAATTCAACCTAAGATCAGAGAAATGCAAAATAAAAAGCCCAAGAGCTTTGCTCAATGAGCATGTTTAATGTTAATGTGCTTGATAGCACAATTAAAAGAAGACCAAACAAGTCCAGATCTGAGCGGATCCTTAAGAGGTCTGTGTATAAGTGAATGTCCAAAAACCTCAATGAACTGAATGAATGTTGTGAAGAAGAATTCCTCTACAATGATGTGACAGACTGATAGTCATACAGGAAACCATTACTTCAACTTATTGCTGCTAAAGCTGTATCTACAAGCTGTTGAATCATGAGGGTACTTAATATTGTACACATGTTTTTTTTTTCTTTTTGACTTTTGAAAAAGTGAAAAGTTAGAAAGATAGTTGTATCTGAGGTTGTATTTATCTATTACTAAGACCCCCAAAAAACACAGAATTAAACGTGAGCATACTAAACTTTGAGCATGACTGTATGATAATGTGTTTGTTCATTGCATATAGAACCACCAGAAATCAGGCCAATGGCAGAGGAGGTACAAGTGGTGTTGCATCATGGAACAGTTCTCCCCTGTGAAGCTCAAGGCTTTCCCAGACCATCAATCACCTGGCAAAGAGAGGGGGTCTCCATAGCAGCAGGTAAGAGTGAATACAACATAGTTAGTTAATAATGATAATCCCATTATTAAAACACATGTTTTTTCGTCACAGGTCACAGGCTGGCTGTGCTCTCAAATGGAGCCCTGAAGTTCTCTCGTGTGACTCTGGGTGATGCAGGGACCTACCAGTGCCTGGCAAAAAATGAAGCTGGTGTGGCTGTAGGCAGGACCAAACTAGTCCTTCAAGGTAATCTGGACTTTCCATCTCACAGATGGGAACCATGATGATTTCTCCAAATGTATTAACATGTGTGTACTTGCATGTGTTAATACCTAACCTGATGTTTCTGCAGTTCCACCAGTGCTGAGCGTGCCTCGTGTTGAGTACACTGCTGTCTTAGGTCAGCCAGTCAGTCTTGAGTGTGTAGCTGATGGGCAGCCTCAGCCTGAAGTTACGTGGCACAAAGACAGAAGGCCTGTTAGTGACAGTGCCCACATACACGTCTTTGCCAATGGAACTCTGGCAATTACTTCTACTCAGCGCAGTGACGCAGGTCTTTACACGTGTACTGCCAAAAACCTGGCCGGGAGAGCCAGCCACGACATGAGGCTGCTTATTCTAGGTGAGAAGAGGCCTTTTTAACATCTTTGTGTATACACACCATGGCATGATTATGTAATGATGCTGTTGCCTTTTAGTCCCACCGATGATCCCTGCCACACAAACAGAACTGTCAGTCATTCAGGGATTTCAGGCACTGCTGCCCTGTGCTGCTCAGGGTTCACCTGAACCCAGAGTGTCATGGGAAAAGGATGGTGTGATGGTGCCCAGCCTTCCCGGCAAATTCACTGTCCTGCGGTCAGGAGAACTGATACTTGAGAGAGCGGAGGTAAGCTATGACACATTCTCAGTGAATTCTGAAATTCTATTTATCTAGTCTATTTTTGGCCAATTTCTGACTGTCTTCACACAGCCAGGGGATGCTGGTGTGTTCACATGTGTGGCCACCAACACAGCAGGTTCTGTGAGACAAGACATCCGCCTGTCCATCAACATGAGGCCTGCCTTCAAGGAGCTGCCAGGTGATGTAACCCTGAACAAAGGGCAGAGCCTGGCTTTGTCCTGTCATGCTCAGGGAACACCTTCTCCCATCATCTCTTGGACTGTCAACAACAGTCCCTATGGAGGTAGAGCCTTTCTTCATTTAAAAGCCACACTGCCCGTAGGATTCAGTGATGCATCTACTGATTAAAAATGTTCCAGGTGCCACGATAGATGAAGCAGGCAGGAGCTCCATTATCATTGATAATGTGACTCGGAGTGATGCTGGGACCTATGTGTGCATAGCAGAAAACAGTGTGGGCTCCATCAGAGCACTGTCATTTGTTCGCATTAGAGGTGAGCTGTTTGTCGAGGATTTCCACTTATATAACTTCAGATGTTTACAGTAGCTTGATGTATGTGCTGTGTATCTTCAGAGCCTCCAGTGTTAAAAGGTGAAGCCCACATGACTCGGACTGTAATCCAGGGTGGCTCTGCTGTGCTGGACTGTCCTGTGCACGGAGACCCCAGCCCCACCCTTAGCTGGCTCAGAAATGGAAAACCTTTACTCCATTTCCTCCGAATGCAAACACTCCACAATGGATCCCTGGTCATTTATAGCATTACAGTAAGTATAACGTTTACCATGGCCCTTTGCTTTGTCATTTTACAGCAGTGACCTTGTCACTTGAGTCGCTTCAGTTTAAAGCATCAACAAAGTTTCATGTCACAGAGAACAATGGAACAGTGTTCTTCCTGCTCAGCCTTCATCTGCAGTCCCCTTGGGTGGAGAAACAGTGGATGACTGTCCTGCAGTGTCTTGCTTCCACCCAAATCAGATTCACTTCCGTCAGAGAGGCTAACAGCATTAGCAGCGGAGGAGAGAGATGAACAGAGCACTGGATGTTCCCAGACTCTGCCCCTCTTTTCCTAGCCTGTAACCTTGTTATCCTCTCTAACTGCTGCTATAATTGCACAGCCTGCAGCTGAGACGTTCTCACAGACAGATGACTGTCCTTTCCTCGGAGTGCTCTAATGTGAAATTTCCACTCTCCGGCCCAATAATATGTATTATGACAAATAATTCAATGGAATAAATCCAACTGCCTCATTGAAAATGACAGCTTTTTTTGCTATGATGTTAGCTTTCCTTTGCTGTAAAAGTATATATGATTTAAAGACCACTTTCTCCTGAAGGTCTGTTATCCAATCAGACAATAATTTAGTCCTCTACCTGCTTGATGTACAGGCTGCAGATGAAGGGGAGTATCAGTGTGTGGCTGAGAGTGAGGCTGGAGTAGCTGAGAGGACCATTACACTCAAGGTTCAGGGTGAGTTTGTCTATACAATTACACACGCTTTTATGGGTTTTGAAATAAATGACAAAATAGTAACAGGGTACCTCTCGAACCTCATGGCAAAGACTGTCTCAGTTTGAATTAGTTTGATGCAAGTTATTATTTTGAAGGTCTTGGGGTTTATACCTTACTTCTGCTTCTAACGGCTGCTCCTTACTTCTCTCTTCTCCTTCTCTTTGTTAGTCAGTGGAGGCTACTCTAACTGGGAAGAGTGGGGTCCATGTAGTAGCACTTGTGGGCAAGGCTTCCAGGAACGAACCAGACTATGCAACAACCCAGCACCAGCCAATGGTGGACGATCTTGCAGCGGCCCCAGCATAGACTCACGTAAATGTCAGGCCGGTCTGTGTCCAGGTACGACTTATATACCAGCCTTTCTTTTAAACCTTTAGAGATGTATGCATGAAAAATCACACTTTTATCACTGTGGTGGTAAAAGGCGAGGTTCCACGCAAAACCCGAGGGAGCCTGATAGGAATGGTGAATGAGAGAGAGTTTGGTGTGTCATTCCTGGAGGCCAACATTACAGACAATACAGAAGAGGGGAGCAGCACTGTGCAGGCACATTTGGACAACATCCCTCCCACTGTGGGTAAGTGATTGTGGACAGTGCATGAAAACTGTTGAGACCTTTTCTGCTGGCCTGTCAGGGATCAGGAACTCATGCTGTTTTGTTGTAGGTCCTTTGCTGCGAGTGCTTGTGTCTGTGTTTGCGCCCATCTATTGGACCACTGTGCTGCAGAACGGAGCAGCCAGAAATGGCTACTCATTCACTCAGGGCCAGTTCAGACAAGAGTCTCAGCTGGAGTTTGAGACCGGTGAGCTTTGTTAAGTCAGCTAATATCTCACACATTGCATATTTAAATGTTTTGGGAGTTTCTTCTCCCATCTTTGTGGACTTATTTTGCCATGCATAATTCTGCAATGGTCCAAACATACACTTAACTATACATATGTTATTTATTGCCCCCCTTGTGTGCTCTTTTATAAAAAAGCCACCAGATGGCACCACTCACTACCATAATATACATATATTTGCACATAAAGGCTGTATTTTCTTAGGTTTCTGCACTTTTTTACACATTCAATCCCTTCTAACAGGAGAGATCCTACGTTTGACCCACGTTGCCAGAGGTGTGGATTCTGAGGGATTTTTACTTATCGACATAGTCATTAATGGCTTTGTCCCTCCTTCATTATCATTCCCTCAACTGAGCCTACAGGTGTGTTCACTGCTTATTTTGCCTAACAGTGTCATTCCAAAGAATGTAATGCTGTCATACTTTAGAATTCATCTTTGTGAACTGATTTTGCTTCCGTCCTGTAGGAATTTGATGAGTCATATGTGCAGACAGGCCAGGGGCAGCTGTACTCGTGGTCATCGCAGACCCACCAGAGAGGAGGAAATCCCATGGTGCTGCGCTGTAATCACACAATTATTTACGAGGGCCAGGAGGAGCGCCAGGGCCCTCTGCTCCAGCTGCTCAAAGTTTCCAGGATCAACAGTGTCTACAACATGTTTACGCTCTCTCTGGACTTCCATATCACTGCCAGCCTCCTCATTCCAGGTCTGGAAAATTTACAATGATGTAAAACTTCACCATCTGAAAGTTGTAATGGCTAACTGTGCCTGGACACTCTGTTTGCAGATGGTTATGAAGACAAATGCCCTAAGGGTTTCAGTCTTGACACAGCCTCCTACTGTGCTGGTATGCTGTTTTCTTTTTTTTACTACTTATTTATCATTTGGCAACATTTTCTGAACATCTGTCACAGTAACATGATTATTATTATATCTTATCAGATGAAGATGAATGTGCGCTCCAGTCTCCCTGCTCTCATTCATGTAACAACATCATGGGCGGCTTTTCCTGCTCTTGTCCGTCTGGCTTCACTGTTTCTTCAGAAACCAACACGTGCCAAGGTGAGACAAAAAGATAAGGAGCTGTCATGATGCAAAAATCACGTTTTACTGCTAATCTTATACCTCTGTGCAGATATCGATGAGTGCACGCAAGGCTCACACATGTGCCGCTACAACCAGCAGTGTGTCAATACAGTGGGTACATATCGCTGCCAGGCAAAGTGTGGACCCGGATTTAAACCCAGCATCACAGGAACCAGCTGTGAAGGCAAGTTTCTGTCAATCAACACCTAATGCATGCAATGTCTTATAATATACTTGCACCTGAATTAGTATGTGAACAAATACAATCAAATTTCTTAACATAGTATATTTGTATACACATTAACTGATGAACCCAACTGTGTTTCAGATGTGGATGAGTGCCAGGAGTCTGCTGTCTCCCCGTGCCAGCATCAGTGCCTCAATACTCTGGGATCCTACCGCTGTATCTGCCACCCGGGATACCAGCTGTCAGGGCATCGGTGCATTGGTCAGTCAGCTCCCACTGGTCAAAAAAGTGACCTTTACATTTAGAAAGTTTCAAAATATTGAAAGTCAGTAACAGCTCTAATACTGGATTACAGATATCAACGAGTGCACAAGAAACATCTGCCCAGCTCATCAGCAGTGCCGTAACACTGAGGGAGGATACCAGTGCTTTGACAGTTGCCCTTCTGGAATGACTCAAGCAGAGAATGGAGCCTGCATGGGTCAGTGGCTGTCACACTTTCTGATCTTTCTGATCGTTCTAAATTAGACTACACATTTCTATTCAAAATTTGTTTCAAAATGCTGTTGCCAACCACATATTTTTCAGATATCGATGAGTGCCAGGACGGAAGTCACATGTGTCGTTACACTCAGATATGTCAGAATACAATAGGAGGTTATGGTTGTGTGTGTCCCAGAGGTTACCGGACTCAGGGAGTGGGGCTTCCATGTCTTGGTATTCAGATTATCATTATTGTCTGATCAAACATTTGACCTCTTTAATGGCTGCATGCATTAGATCTAAAATGAGTTTTCTTTTACCTTTCAGACATAGATGAGTGTTTGCAAACACCAAACCCCTGTGCCTTCCAGTGTCGGAATGTGCCTGGCAGCTTTAGGTGCCTGTGCCCTCCAGGTACAGTGCTGCTTGGGGATGGGCGCTCCTGTGCAGGACTGGAGAGAGGGCACACCTTTACCAATGGCACCAGTGTCAGGGCAAGACTTCGCCCACAGCTGGTTTCTTCCCTTGGCAGGCCAATCCTTTCGCGGTCTAATGGAGTAACTCGCATTACCAGACAGAGCTGTCCTGCCGGGTACACTAACAGAGACGGCACATGTGTCGGTATGTTTAGCTTCATACAGTTGCAAATTAGCTAAAAGGCAACATTTTGTTGTCAGAATTAAGATGAGCTTTTTTTAATATATCTTATAGAAATTAGGATGTTGTGTTGTTGGCTACTTGCATCTTACACATTCTCTTCTGTGCAGACGTGGATGAGTGTCTGCTTAGAAAGCCATGCCAACATGAATGTCGGAACACCATTGGCAGCTTCCAGTGCCTGTGTCCTCAAGGATACCAGCTGCTACCCAATGGCAGAAGCTGTAAAGGCAAGTGTCTGCTTGGATTGTGTAGTCCCTTCATATTTCTGTTATTTTAAAAAAAGTTTCTATCCTCTTTCTCTACTGTTAGACATTGATGAGTGTGTAGAACAAGGTATCCAGTGTGGCCACGATCAGATGTGTTTTAACACCAGAGGGGGATACCAGTGTCTGGACACACCCTGCCCTGCATCCTACCAGACTGGAGGAAGCCCTGGGTAACATGCATGACTAATAATCCTTTAAAGACTAAGCAGGCTGCAGTCAGTGACGTGTTTCCTCTCTCCTGCTGCTTTTAAAGGACCTGTTACAGACCATGCTCTCTGGATTGCACCGCTGGAGGCTCTCCTCTGCTCCTGCAGTACAAGCTGATCACTCTTCCCTCTGGCATTCCAGCTAATCACAATGTGGTACGACTGTCCGCTTTCTCTGAGTCGGGCATCCTGCAAGAACGCACATCATTTACAATACTTGAGCAAGAATCAGAGGACAGGGCAATAAGCCGCGTGTTTGGCATCCGAGATGAAGCCGGCAGGGGAATTATCTTCACCCTGCGGGTTCTGGACAGGCCGGGACTGGTGCGGCTCAAAGTACAGGCCACCACTATCTCACTGCAGGGCCGCATTACCTACCAGAGTATGTTCATCATCTACATCTCCATCTCAACATACCCCTACTGATCCTCTGTGCTGCTTCACAGATGACTGTCCCACACTGGCCTTTGAGTGCCTGTCCCCTATAAGACAATATTCCTAAAGCTCTGTGCCTTGGACATGTAGGCTCTGCAAAAAATAGAAAAATAAAATAAAACGTTTTTATGGACACATTAGTAAGTGGAAATCAATGAATTGAGTGTCTGGTGTCATAGTGAATAGACCCTTTCTCAGATGCTGCCTTCAGTGGGATCTTTGGAGTTGAATACAGAGCAGAACATGTGAACTGAGACATGCTGGGTGAACAAATATTCTGTTCATTTATTTACCATATGTGCTATTTGGAGACAAAGGCTGAGAGCATATTGCATATTTCCTTAATATCTATAAATGCATAATGCTAAAAAAATATGTCAACCAAGCACTGAAGTTATTTAGTGTCCATTAGGAAATAACTGAGTTTTTATGTTTTGCTATCTATGATTTTGTATCTTGTTGAATGTTTAATTCTGGAACTGATGTTTTTTTTCCCCTTAAAAAATGTATTTGCAGCATGCACTTGGAAATACAAGCCTTCCATAGCTATGTGAAATGTATGCCCCTATTGTTTTAATTTATTTAAGTCATTGAACAAATCACTGGTTTAAACAACCTCTTGTTTTAGAGGGTTCGTTAATAAGAATCTACTGGCATTGCAACAGTGAGCTAGCAATAGTTTTTTCATCTATCTTATGTGTTTTTGTACTCTTTTATAACACTTGTTTTGTCACAGAACTTGTGAAGGTGCTACTCTGAATGTATTTGAGTGTTGACACTATTTCAAAGATGCAACGGTTCTGGTTGTTACAAGAAACAAAAAGCAAGTCAGTTTAGCCACAACTAATGAAACATGTCTTTTCTGCATTCATATGCCTTACACAACACTAATGTCAACGTTCATGGTTGGTACAGTAATGAAACGTGATATCTATGCACAAATCTTATTAACCAAAGATCAACAATAAAATGTTGCTGATTAAACAAATATGACCATGTTGCTGTAAATGATGCCAAGTACTTTGGAAATAAAATGAACAAATTGTGATTTTTGTTTTCATTAAAAAACACTATTACACCTTTATTATATTTTAATTCAACCCTGCTGCAACTTTGACCCAAACCTTTTGTACATTTAAAAGTGTCATTTTGATGTGGTGAACTTTGTCTGGCCTCAAATATCCAAGAGAGCATCTGTGAAAAACATACCTTCAGAAAGTGCTGTACAGCAGCAATGAGGTCATCATCACTGTCAAAACACCTTCTTTATTGTGGGGTGGAAATAATCTGAGGGTGACAAATCAGGTGAATAAGGTGCTGCAGAAGAAGAATACTAGTCTTTTTGATTTTCTTCTTCACCTCTTTTTGCCAGAAAGTGGACACGATATGTTGACTGGCCGTTCCTGTCATGCATGTCTATCACGTTTGAATTTGGCAATATCCACATGCAGAGGAGCACAGTACCTACAGGTTCTCCTGTACTTCTGTGACACTGAGGTAGCAGATGGCAACACCTAAGATACAAATAATGTATTATTTATTCCAGCATTATCATTAAACTATAATGCAAAAAGATCATTTTTATTTATTACTAGAGCAGGGATGCTGCTGCAAAACAGGCCTCACTCTGCAAACAGGTGTGTAGAAAGTGGCCACTGGTTCATGTAGTACTTCAACTGCTCAGTAGGTGGAGCACAGTTTAGCTTCATGTGTTCATGTGTTATCCACCACTGCTGGTTAGTCTCTCAGCTGTCATCACTCAGCTTCTGGTTACAATAAATAATTATTCGAGTTGAATAAATGTTAGGAGAGTTACGAGTGTATTTATTTATTTAGATACATTACTGGAGATGAGTTTGATGACATTACAAGCAGCTTGTTTGGTTGTTGTGCCTTTCTGGTGATGGGTAACCACTACTATCGTGCAGGCTAAACATTTACATCTTTTTTCCTATAGCTCTGTGTGCTCATGTTTTCCATGCTGCTTCCTGATATTTCTGTTTCTAAACAAACAGCCATTAAATGTAATTCTTTTTCACTATGAGGCTACTACACATGAGGCTAATTAAAACAATCTGTGCCGCATCCTTAATATAAAGCATGCAGCAGCAATTAAACTTTACCAGACACATGTAAATAGAAAATGGTGGTTAAAAATGTATAAAAATGGCTTTTAAAAAAGGTAAGAGGAAGAGTCGTTACTCTCCGAGAAGAACAGCAGGCCCGCAGGCAAACGTGGGAGCTAGTCATTCATTAAGCTTTCATAAAGCACAAATTCCCTCTTACACATGTAATGCACTGTAAGGCAGACTGAAGGCTGTTTCCCCCCTTTCTATAAAGCACAAAGTATTAGTGGGAATGCTTAGGGCTGAGCAATGGCTACCAGTACCATCTCCCCTACTGCTTTACACAGTCAGGATGTCAGGAGAAATGGGGACTTGCTGTGCTCCACTCACTAATGAGCACAACACTGTAGCCTATTAGTAGGTATGAGCAATGGAGCTTAGAGCCCAACCGTCATTAACAAATTAAACCTGCAAACAAAAGAATTCTTCCAGTCACAGTCTTGTCAAACTTCACTTTGTCCCAAATTTTGTCTGAGGCATTGTTTCCTTTAATAGAAAACAAACTTTCATATTCCTCACAATATCACAAAGCTAAAGATGGGCTAATCAATATTTGCAAATGGTCAATGACTAATGTAAAATGGCAGGATCATTCTTTAGCTTTGAAGTACCCTTCACATCCACAAAGTCTTTTAGCTCATTGTTTATGTCCTTACAGCTTGCACTGTTTTCCAGATGCAGGCAGCTGCTTTCATTGGGAAAAAAAATATGACAAAATACACTCTTAAACATCAGACAAACAGTGTCAGTTTTAGAGAAGCATTTAGCAGCTGGTGGGGCATTTCTCTTAGGTTTAGGACACTAAACTACACTACATGTCAAATCTAAACGACCAATGGAGTGCTCATACGCAGAGAGCTTGGAGGTCACACAACTATTTAAAAGTTCATTCTCGTCTGACTGGTCCAACTCAGCTGTACCAGGGTAGTGTTGCTGATAGAGAGATACCAATAGAGGGTTTGACATTTGGTTGGTCAAAAAATTAGTATACACTTCAGACTGCATAACTCAACCTTTTTAAAATAGATTTTCAGAAATTGACAAATTCTACATTTGGCATTTCTACAACATTAAGATGAACCAGTGATGGCCCTGCAGCTTGAGCAGACACTTATTGTGACCAATTATTTCAGTCTCTATTAATCAAATTAAACTACATTCAGGTTCATTATTGAATCGTTGATAGATTGATAGATCTATACACTCTATACATGACACACCTACCTCCTCCAGACTTGTCTAGATGTTATAAAAGGGTTCTACTTCCTCGTGGACAGAATCCTGTCTTGTGTCTTTTGTGGTCTTCCAGGTCTTTTGCTGAGCTTGTCAGTTCATTCCTTCCTTGTAAGAATGTTCCAGATGTTTTATTGGTCACTCTCAGTGCTTTTGTCTTCATTTTGTTGTTTCAGTGGCCTCCTTCATTTGCATAGACAGCTCTTAAACCTCATGATGAGAGTTCCAGTGAACACTACCAAATGCAAATGTAACACTCAGAACCACCAAAAATGTGTCTGTGTATAAAATGGCTATATTCCTGAATCGTTAGTGACACTTTTGTCAAAACCTTTGAACTGAAGCAGAAAGTCTTAACTTAATCCATATCTTGAGTGTTTCATTTTAAATTCAACATGATGGTGCACAGAGGCCAAAAATGTGTACCTTTTACAAGGCACACATTTTGCACAGCATTGTAGTTTCAATACTAAAATGAAGAAAACACTTAAAATTGTCAGTTTAGTTCACATCAGACATCGCCACACATGTTTCTTTGATACAGTACAAAGAGGTATCATTGTAAAACACTGGCACACACTCAATCAAAGTAGCAATGAATATGAGTAATGGCCCAGATCTGGATGGTCATAGCTTGGCTGTCTGTAACTATGTGTGGAGAGACTGAGTAATACTGTGATGTGATGACTAAGGCTAAATGTGTAGTGGAAGTTGAACAGTAGAACACAAGTATAGTACAGTATTTTTGAAATCGTGTTTCACATCATTGCCAGAGAATCATCACTGTTTCCAAGTTCAGTATGGGCTCCACACTACAGCAAAAGGCTTGCCTAATGCCAAATATGCAAATGTAATCAGGCTGAGGGCTACAGAGACTGTATAAATATATAAAGATGCTGGAAGCATGTTTAAAAACCATTAATAGATTTTGCTAGCACACACTTTGTCAACATACCGCATAAGTGTGGAGTCAAATTTATGAAACTGAAATACATTTTCCAGATGACATATTATATTTCTTGCTCCATCTGGTAGTGTTGCCAATAAATGTGATAATCAACATACATAGGCAGCGTATTCTTACCAGAGCATTACCCTCTGCTCTGCTGGAAATTATTTGTACACACATGAAAAGGATAAGATGGCAATATTTACTTGTTACCATAGCAGCAGTGTAACATAAATTCATAACAAATCTTTTTGAAAAGTAGGCCAAAGGAAAAAAAAGGTGAGTGTGGAATACTGCAGAAACTGCACACAAATGATCATTTGGGGTAATCTGTGTTACATATTAGGTTTTAAAAATGTGTGTGCACTTACTTTTTACCTTTGGGCTTTCTTGTGTGCTTTTGTTAAAAAGGTACCAGAGGTTGATATCCGGAGCAGACAGTCAGGGAGTGTATGACTTCATAGAGAGCCTGTACCAACATGAAATACCACTTAAATGAAGCAATGCCATCAAAGCTATCTCCCTTCTTGGTGGGGCAATAAAAGACAAGCGTGTGTCATGTTCCTTGACATCATTCTTTTCAGCCACCTTGACAATATTTTCTGCACACGTAAAGGAACTGCTTGCCAAGAACATCAGTGAGTTTTGGATGAGTGTTGACTCTTTACAGCCCTGTATAAGACTATATGGCAGTCTGCAGAATATGCAGCCAGTGATATCATCCCCGGGACAATATCGCTATGCCAACCTTCCACAATGCTCCACGTGTTTTTGTAATTATTCATATTTGCCTAAAGAAACTGAAGAAAGACACCAGCTTGTATCTAGGATAACACCTTCATGTGTTCTAAACATGCTGGCTGGGATGTAGCTGCTGGATTTCATGTGCTTGGCTGACTTTTAATATGAGCCAGACTCTGACTTCATCACCACAGAGCTCACCACAGTAGTTCCATCCATCCTGCTTCTTAATCTGCCAGCCAAGCCCTGCTTCCTACCATTACTCCCTGATGTAAGGGAGGAGGGGTATCAAACGTTTTGTAGCTACAGATGGAAAGAGGTAGAATGACTGCCACACGCACACTTCTTTTGGTTGCCTTCCACACAGTCTCAAAGCTACCGTTCTGGGTTGAGTTCCACATTTAATATCATTTACGTCAGCCCAGGAATTACAGCACAACAACCGATGCCAGATTTTCTTGTTCCTCACACTTTTTTCCAAGAAAAAATGACTTTCCAGGCCCAAGTGAATACTGAAAGTCACATAAGCATTGACAGAAAAGGTTGAGGTAAAAGCCAGTCAAGTCCTGAATAGTTACACAATGTTGAATGTGTTAGTTCCTGCACAATGACATACATCTTTCTTTTTTTCATTACAAGCAGCACAAATTTCAAACTAATAGATTTCAGCTGGAATTGTCTTTGTGCAGCATTTTGTCACCATATGACCTTACCATGCTGATTGATGTATGTGTGCACAAAATAATAGATTGAGTTAAAATAAAGTAAGAGCTAAGTGTCAGCTGTTGAACAGTGTGGAGCCCTGCACTGGGAGGCATTTCAGACACCACAGAGGTGAATCCTGACAAAATCCCTGACAAAAATCTTGACAGACTGAGAAATAAGAGTATATTGCTGCAGAGAAAATGAAAAAAGTGGATCAGTATGTAGTCATGCTAAGTAACTATGCATGACACTTGGGTCCATTTTTTCTAATGAGAGATAAAAGAACACTTGAAACTGAAAACATTCTGAGACCATGAGGTCTACATGATAGGCGATGGTCTCTACTCTTTGGAGCTTATTATGATGATCTCTTTGAACTGCTACAGGAAAAAAATCAAGATGATTTTGTTTTATTATTGACTGACCACACTGGGACATTTACTTATTAATCACACCTTGTACACGAATTAAGCCACACATAATTCAGAATCTTAATCTTAACACATAAGAACATTGTGTTTAATAGAAGTATGACCATAACATGGTTTCTATAATCATTTTAATACCTAAAATGCGGCAAGTAAGTCAGATCAGTCAGAGTGATGCAATTTTCCCCAGGAATTAATAATGTATTTCTGATTCTAAATTCTGATTCTTATGGATAACTAGAAAAAGCATTTGATTGCTGCATGCTGAAGGATTTGCTTTGAATTGATCTGAGCTGAATTTATTTATAAGGTTGAATTAATTGTCAAAACTGAACTTTAATAAAGTTGATAAAGGGCTGGAATTGTATCTAGAGGAAGGCCAACTAGGAGATATATGGATGTATTAAGAACTTGAAGTGTGAGAGAAGAGGAAGCAGAGGACAGTTTGGTGAAAACAGCAGGCCTTACTAACACCCAATCAGAGCAGAGTAAAGAAACAACCAATCAGAAAAGGCCTTACTAACACCCAATCAGACCAGCGCAAAGAAACAACCAATCAGAACATGTTTGACTAACAAACAATCTGAGCAGGCCTTAGATACAACCAATCAGATCAGGCCTTAATAACAATCAATTAGAGGAGAACAAATAAACAATCAGAGCAGAGCAAAGAAACAACCAATCAGAACAGGCCTTAATAACAATAAATCATAGCAGCTCTACTGACATCGAATCAGAGCAGAGCAAAGAAAAAATTTTCCCTTCAGGAGTTGGCGGAGAAAATGGAAAATGAATAATGGTCTTGGCTAGAAACACAACAGCAAACAATGCTAATGAAGCTCTGTTTGTAGTTGTCTATGTAAATTAATAAGCTCCTGATAATAAGACTACTGCATCAGCGATGGTGCAACTTGTCCCTCCACCACTGAGATAAACATTTGGCAGACCAAGCAAATTTGCTATCGCCTCAGGATATTTTGTGCCTGCTCCATTAGGGAGGCCTGAGCCTCTATTTGCCAGACCCACAGTTGTTCACTAATCACTCTGCTGAGATTTACAGCCACAACACGACAGGTAATTGTCAATCTTGCTCCAGTGACTACTCTCAAACACTAGCCCATGCTGTGTAGGACTGATGATAACGGGTTACTTTCTCACGCCCAAGCTAGTGGCAGTAACATTGAGAGGAGCACTCGAGGCCATCTACAAAAATACCACAGCAGCAACATTTGTAGAAGGCAATCTGTTCTGTGCCTCATTGTTTTCTCCAGATATAATAAACTAAAAAAATAACTCACTAGGTAAAAACTATATATTTATGGATTGTAAAAGTAGGGCTCTAACTCAGGTACAAAAAAGGGTTAAGAACCTGGATACCATGCTTTTAACTTGAAAACAGGGACATCACACCGCACTTGTGTTCCCTGTTTTCAACCAGATGCCACACTGGCCTATGTCTATAATCAACCAGTTGTAAAATGACTTTTTAAAGTTCAAGTTGTTGGGTTTAAGTGTTTTCAACACCTGTTCTCCAATCTGCAGACTGTCGCAAGACTAGTACCTCTCAAGGTAGATGGAAGAAGGAAGATGAGCTTTAATACCCAAATTCCTTCAATACAATCAACACCAGCAAGTCCTGACCGGCAGACACTTCTAACCATTTTTTCACAGGTCTGGAATGGGATGAGATGGAAATATCATGAGTATAAATAGCTTTGTAACACAGAGGAAAACAGCACTCCAACTGTCTTTATCCTCCCACATAGCAGCTATGGAGTAAATGTGGTCATGACTTTCAACAACCTATTGCATAAGGATTTTTTAAGACTGGAAAAATCCACTGCTTTATTATGAACTATATTATTTTAAAATCATTTGGCAAGTATATTTAGAAGGAGACATATAATAACTGGTTATTGCCTGACTCGAATAAGACATCTGACACTACACAGATCATCAACAAATCTGTCAAGTGAGCAGAGAGCAAATTGGAGCGGTGACATCATTGGATACACCCCCCATATAACTGCTAACAAACGATTACCTCACAAGAAAAGAATGGCTCTTATATGAGTCCAATAAAGCCCTGCTTTACCACTTCAGTCAACACAGTATATGTTTTAGAAGACTTAAAGGAAACCAAACGACAGTGTACTCCACAACACGTACTGCTTGTGTTAGCATATTTTGGTTATCACCAGTCCCACACAGTCAGTGCTATTTTTTTTTCTTGGAACTGAGCATTGGTGGCTGACTTCCAGAGAGACGTGACCTCCAATGGTGTGACCTCAGGAAATGGGGTGGTACTGGAAGGGGCTGACAGCCATCCATCACAGCTAGCACCCTGGGACATGCTGTGTAGAGCACGGCTACGCTGAGCTCTCTGTCTTTCCTCTCAGCACTGACCATTTCATGCTTCTTGAAATCCAATACACACTTATATTTAGCTTGTCCTGTCCACATTTTACAACTCAGACAGGGCCAACAAATACTCCTGAGTTTAGTACTAGACAACACTTAAAGGCTGTTGTATGAAATATTACCAGCCATGGCAACAAACTAACTTCTTTGCTGTTCCCTTGTGGTTGTGAATAACACATTTCACCAACTGAGCAGAGACAGACTCAAGTCAGCTGTGGACAATAAATCAACACTCTTAGAAATATATATTGTAAACAACCACTTAATGTTACTTGTGCCTAACACTTTCAATTAGCTCTATCAAATATTATCTCTGGAGATGCTTTTTGTTGTTTGTATGATTGCTTCTTTCAGCAACACACAACACAAAGGATAAAGGAATCAAGTGAATTGATTCAATTCAAAACTTATTTGTATAGCGCTTTTTACAGTCAGAATGGTCTCAAAGCGCTTCACAGAGACCCAGAGCCTGAACCTCCTTAAAAGCAATAGTTACAGGGAAAAACTCCCTTTTAACAGGAAGAAACCCAACTCATAGGGAGAACCTTCGGGCTGACAGTTGTCCGGGTAGAGGAGGAGAAGAAGAGGTAGACAGGACAGAGAGGATGAAGGAGAGAGAAAGGAACAAACATGCAGCAAACATCATACATTATAGAGAACAAACATGACAGGTTGTTAATTTTGTCAAGCTGAAACAGTGATTATATTATAGCGGATGTACATATATCGTCAGTTAATAAATAGTAATAATTAAAACAAAGATGAGCAACAGAGACTGGTGTAGGCAAGAAGCATTGGAATATTCAGGGGTCAGATTGCAGGTCAGCATGCAGGTCTGGAGGCAGAGAGACCTGTAAAGAGAGAGAGAGAGAACTACGAGGAAGACAGCAAACACAGTTTACGACATGGTTCACTAGAATGAACCAGACTGATCAGAATAGAGAAGAGGTACGAGGGTCAGAGGCGGATTTGAGGGGACAGGGAACTGCTCAGTGGATCAAGTTTGTGTCCCCCAACAGTGTAGGCCTACAGCAGCATAACTGTGTTAAAAGTATTAGCTATCTGCTACCTGTGGCTGAGGCCATGTCAACAAGTGACTGTATCTATAACTGTCAGTCCTACACACTATTTTTGGGGCTAACTATACGCTTTACTAAACAGAAAGGTTTTAAGTCTGGTCTTAAAGGTGGAGGTGGTGTCTGCCTCCTGAACCCAAGTTGGAAGCTGGTTTCATAGTAGCGGTGCCTGATAGCTAAAGGCTCAACCTCCCATTACCACTACTTTTATGTTTACTACAAGTAAACCTGCACTCTGAGATGGAGGAACATATGAACATACAGTTCTATCAGGTCCTGCAGATATAATGGAGCTAGTCCATGAACAGCCTTGTAGGTTAGAAGAAGGTGTATTCTTGAGCCCACTGGAGCCAGTGAAGAGAAGCTAGAACAGGAGAGATATGACCCCTTTTGGCTGCTTCCTGTCAGAACTACTACTATCACTATTCTGGATCAGCTGCAGACTGTTGATGGAGTAATGTGGACATCCTGATAATAGTGAGTTGCAGTAGTCCAGTCTTAAAGTAACAAAGCATCACTCTGAGAGAGGATGATCCTGATCTTAGCAATATTATGGAGGTGAAAGAAAGCGGTCTGACCTGCTTAATATGAGGGATGAATTATACTTCAACAGTTGTGGAACAGACAATTCACAACTCCTGATAAAATCTAAATTTTTAGCTTAATGGCATCCCTCTAGAACAGCAATTACCACAAATAAGCTGCAGTGTAAGCTTAGGACACACAGTCAATCACCAAGTGTAACACAATGGTAGGGCTGAGGGAAATGTAAACCAGCACAGTTGAAGCTGCAGAAAGATGCAATTCAGCCATGCTGCAGACAGAGGCTGTAAGAAAAATGTTTATTCAGAAACTGAAGTCCTTTGACTCGTGACTTCATGTGCATGAATGGCATTGGACTCAAATTCAGTAACATATATACAAAGTCAGTGAGGTGTTTCTAAGAGACTTTGGGTTTCTGCCAGGATTAACAGTACTAAGTACAGTATAATAGTAACAAACCTTTTATTTTGCCCAGGGTAGTAGCAGTAGTAACCAAAACTGTCCAATATCTTTGATGCAGCTGATAGTGGAACAACAGCACTTAGCTGCACTTTGTACAAACATCTGACTTGTATTAAAAATTCCAAGCTAAAATGTGTATAACTGCTGCAATAAGAATCACCTTGTCCTTACACATCCACCTTTCGTCTGTAAACTGGTGGACATTTTTCCACCAGTATGCACAGATGTTTAGTCTTTGACAGTCAGAAAGAAGCTTCCTCTGAACTTTATACATGACAATACATGACAATACATGACACCAGTACATGACAGTACATGACACCAGCAGATAACAATCGGGCCTTCTGCAGTAGATGACCCTGCAAATAAGAGCTGAAAAGTCCAAAAAAGGAAGAAAATGGAGGAATATACTTGCTTAAAAATCCCAAGCCAACCACAGCACACCTAATCCTTACAGAGCCATCCATCAATTGTCTGTCACTTACTCTATGGTTGGGTTGCAGGGAGCCTAAGCAGGGAAGCTCACACTTCCCTCTCTCTGGCTAGCTCCTCCAGACCAGTTAGGGTGTTCCCAGGCCAGCTAAGATCCTTGCCTGCCCTACACCTACTCCAGGGCCTCTTTCCATGTGGACATGCCTCATATGGTTCCACTGCAGCAACTCTATCCTGCGCCCAAGACTCCTCACCGTATCACTAAGGGACCGTCCAACAAAACTGTATAGGAAATTTTAGCCACTTTTTATATGCAATGTAATTCTTTTAGTCATTACGCACAGCTTTTGGAAATAGGTGACTGTAGGAACATAGATGGACCAGTAAATCAAGAGCCACTCTGCTAACTGCTTCCAGTAACAAGTGGAGGTCAGTTGGTTGATCAAGCCAACAGGACCACATCATCTGCAAAAAGCAGACACAAGATCAGGCTGCCAAACCAGATGCCTCCTGGCCTTTGGCTGTGCAGAGAAATTCTGTTCATAAAAAATCTTAAGAACTGAATCTCTGACAAAAGGCAGCCCTGGCAGTCCAACCTCAACACAAGTCTGACTTGCTATCAGCAATACAGACCAAGCTCCGGTCCACCCTGCAGACAGTGTTGATGAAGCACCGCTTCCCTTTCATGAATTTTCTCAGAGCCCTACAGAGCTTTTTTCTGCAAAATGTTTTTCCGGTTCTTCTGAAGACACCTTTAGGACACTAGAGCAGGACTGTTCCCCACTTTATTTATTGCTGAGAACAAAACAAATCTGTAACCTGATTAGAGTTATGACCAGTTAGATTATGACAACATTAAACTGTTTTAGTATTTCACAGTATCATGAGTATCATGAGACTTGGCAGACTTTGTGAGTGTAAAACCTGATACAGTAGTCTTTTAGCCAGTGCTCACAGTACCATCCGCTACAAGCCAATGACTCACTTTTACAACCCTAATTGGTTTTCACTTTTGTAATGAAGGCTTCCCCTAAGCGAGGTCTCCCACCATCATTTGATACACATCATGGGTGCTGACACAAGCTCTCCTTTTTTACAAGCTTTGTGCTGGTTAGTGCAGGCCAGTAAGACTGAGAGTGGAGAATTTCAAACTGTTTAAAAAAGTGCAAAAAAGAAAAAAAATGCACTAGGTGTAAAACTCAAAACAAACAGGTCAAATGCTCTGACCTGACTTTTACTTTACTCTCTGGGACATTCCTTAAAAATGACCTCATAGGGGACAGCAGGCCTGGAAAGCAATAAAACCAGTCTCAGTAGAGATGGCTTTTCCATCAGCTCTGCAGTTTCATTGTTTTAGGGCCTAGCTTCAAACCTGCAGTCTGAGACCCCCTGTAAAGTTGCGACAGGGGGTAAAGGTTGTAACAACTTATACAGCTATGGGATAAACGCTCACTTCTTCCTTTATAGTGAGGCTGCTCTGGGCTGACTTTATAGCTCAGGGACAACTCAAAGAAGAGCTGGTCTGGACTGGGCAGTGATTACTATGTAAGTTAAAGAACAATATTCAATAAAAGGAAATTTAAAAAAAAAACATCTATTTACACTCACAAATAAATTGTCATGTCATGTCAATGTTTTGTTGTTACTGACATGTTCATACAATGCATGGGAGTAGGTCAGGTCTCAGATTTTGGGGGAACGCATTAAAATCAAGGGTTCTACCACAGGAGAAGCATTCAAAAACACCTGAGTGTTATTCCCTCTTTTATTTCAATAAAACTACAGTAACCTACATTTAGTATCTATACAGAACACTGTAAGCACATGTTTAGATCCATCAAGGAGGCACATGATTGTTCCCACATTCATTCTGCAGAATAACCATGACCCTATTACAGACAGCTGCAACAAGAATACAGATTCCAGATTGTAGGTTTAACTGCATACCTGCTGTGAGCGGAGCAGTAGCCTTCTTTTCCCTAAGATGTGTCTATAGAGCAAGAATTATGTTGTGATGTTGTGTTGTGGTAGAAAACAAGACAAGGGGATAGAAAGACACAATGTCAGACAGCTATCTCTGAGATAGCTGTAAGACCCTGTAAGACCCTTAAACTAGTCTTACTGTCAGCTGAGTCTTTACCTAAAACAAAAAAGGGTTAATAAATCAGGGTGTTGCACCACCATCATTACAATGGCAAAACTAGCCAACTCATACCAATGGTAAGACTAAGGTCAGCATTTAAGGTTATATGCGGACTCTGCTCACACATGTTGGCCATGCTGGCCAGACAGACTTGTGTAATAATGTCTGTCTGGGGCTCTTTTAATGGCATTGCTTCCCCTGGCCAGTGGAAATAACGGACTAAATACTGGCAAAACTGTCAAGAGCAAAGTAAATATTGGCTAGAAGATTATGGAATGACAATGACTGATGAACATTAGGTAACTGTGGTTCTACTCTTTCAATTTAAGGTATTTGGAGGAAGTGGTATGGTAACATAATACAAGCACATTGTTCAGCATTTAAAATAATCTTTAAGATAACAGGTCACCAGCTATTTTCTCTGAAACCAAATACTCCACAAATGTATGTGCTTTATTCTTCTTCTTTTTGTCTTTCTTTCTTTTTTTTAACAGATAGCTCATCCAGTGCAGCCATGCAAATGAGAAAGTGTCTAATAAAGTAATTGCTCTAAACATCATGTAGACAGAGGTACAAGATGAGAGCTGTTGGGAGGAATAGCTATTATTATAAAGTTTTACTAATGGAACAATTCAACCGACAGGCACCCTATTGTTCCATAGTGAAACTGGTTGCCAGATGATCTGCCAAGGCAAAGTAATAAAATGTTTCATTTGATTGCTGTTGCCAGAAGAATGTAGCTTTTGAGTAGTTTCAGCAGGAATTTTGTCACATTGTCAGTTTCTCAGCAATGACAAGTGACGTTTACAATGATCTGTCAAATGGACAATGATTACGACTATGTGCTCTGCCACTGGGAGGAAATTAAACACTTTACACTCCAAGGTGTGCACGGGGCAAGCTGGCGGGCAGGGGTAGATTTTTAACAGTGCATACTTGACCTGTTTTATATTATAAATCACCATGAAAATGTATTTGGCTGCCACAGGGGAGGGCGGTGAGCAACCAGGCTAAGTTTCCAAGGCCCTAAGTCAAGTGGCCTCTGCAGCATATTATATAAATTACACATAATTTGTCTCTGCGTTGCGTGCCTGGATCAGTTCATATGCTCCAACAAAAATACAATCAGAGGATGATCTCTTTCATAATCATAGCTGCAACAAAGACAAAGAAGAACTAATACACAGAGATGTTCCGATGTTGATTTCCAACCTAAACATGCAACTATTGCTGGTGTCCAAAGTATGGAGAGCAGGACTGGTCTTGGTGTGGTAGTCTGACCATACAGTACAAAGAGGCTGCAGACATCAAGCCAACTTATGAGCTCAACACTGGCCTCTGAAAGCAGCCTGGGCTGACAGGATACTAAGTGTACACATGTGTTTGTTCAGAAGTGTGGGGTTATTAAGCTTGTCTCGTTTTCTGATGTGGTCCAGGAAATGCCTCACTGCTCCACTTAAGCCATGTTTAGGTAATAGCAGTAAACATTTTGTAGCCAGATTTCTCCACACTGTAAGACTTATGGTATAAGGCCCTTGTAAAATCCCTGCAAAGACATCTACTCATTAACTATACAGCATGAAAATCCATTACCTCACTGCAAGCTGTTCAGTCTAATGAAGTATATGAAGGATACTACCATTTCTCCACTAATAGCTTATTTCTAAGAGCTGATAATATGTAACCATTGTTTAAGTCTCTGGTTCTCTTAACTGACCTGTAAAAAATTGGACTGTTGCGCTACCTTGGCAGATGAACTCAGGCACAACACAATACGCAACATATTATCTCATGCAGTGGAAAAAACAATCCCTGTTTTGTGGCTCCTTTGGTTTTCTCCTGTGAAATTAGGGAGCAAGACTATGGAGCATGCTTTAATCTGGAAAATATTACTGGGGTGGAAGAACATGGGAAACAATAACAGTAGGAGGATTCCTCTTCCATCCTCTGGGCTCTGTGATTTGGAGATATGCTTTAGTCTGCAATTTTACCTCACCACAGCTACCCGCTTGGCCCCCATCCTTTGCTACTCTTTTCCATTTTCCTCTAAAGTGGGCTTTTGTCTTGGCCGGCACATGAGGTAGAGCGGCTGGAAGGACAGAAATCCCTCAGGTAACAATTCTAGAGGTAGTTTGTACTACAAAAAGTAGTTCCTCGTCATTTAAAAAAAGTTTGTTCCGCTCTGAGTTTTCACGTGACTCTACCATCCTGCTGCCTGTAGAGCTGTAATAGATGACACTGGTCACAAGGTCCTGCTACCCTGTGTGGAAAGCTTTCCGTGTTCAGTCAAGAACTTGAACTTCACACATGGAGAAGTAATCAAAACAAGTGGAGCAAGTAGGTCTTCCTTCAAACCCGAATGATTCCCTTCTGTTTTTGACATTGAGACAGCCAAAGCTTTCCGGCTACTGATTAACTACTGTTTTAACAGAGGAAACCATAACAAATGATTTGTAAGCTGTTGTCTCACAAGAATCACCACAGGGACAATAAAGTGAAAATCTAATCTACATTCGCTTCCTGCTGGTCTGCATTGTGGAAAATACCTCTTGAATAGGTAATCGACCAAAAAGAAAAGATGCTGGATGCTGGGCTTACATTTTGGCTTACACTTTACATAATTTACCGTTTGAATTTGGTTCACACAAAACTCAGTGGTGCTGATTTTTATTTGCAAGGATTAAACACTACTTTGCTACCGTTCCCTATAAGGTGGCTCAAATTTCCTTTGGTTGATTATTTAACATAGGATGAAGAAAGGTAAACACTTCAAAGTAAAATGACTGTGTGGTCCACCTCCATCAACCTTGTTCTTCCTCTAAAGATTCTTGCATACTTGCTTCTAATATACACAGAACTCAGAGGCTAACATGCTAACAAATACATAACTGTTGGTATTAGAAATGCATTATAGAGAGGTTCATTCATAACAACATGAGATAGCATCTTAATCTCTTCTAGGTTTTGGCAACCTGCCAGGACAGACGTAGTGAACATGTGGGACTTGTGTGATTTTTAACATTTTTATCTCAAAGAACTTTGAGCATAACCTTCCTTTACGGCAAATTTCACAAGGAAGGGTATTTGTTATTGCATTTTCTTGCACCGTGCAAAAGTTCAATATTTTTCGAAAATATTGCTTATTTATATTGTGGCGGGGAGATAGATGACTCTCACTCGACCAGTCGAGGCCGCCCACCCTGAGTGGGGTTCTGTCAGAGTTTTGTTTTTTTTTCCTGGTTAAAAGGGAGTTTTTCTTTCTCTCCACTCTTGCAGAGTCCTGGCCCACAGGAGAATTGCTGGGTTTCTCCCAATAACACTTAGAGGTCTTGACCTTTCTATATTTTATCTCAACCTATTTGCACTTTGGTAAGTTTGTTGCATTTGCTATGGAAACAGGGGTCATAGGATCATTGGTCAGTTTTAGAAAACATGGTTTATTTTAAACATTCTCAGTCTTCCTGAGCTGTGGATCATACAGATTCCTTCTCTGTAGAAGTTTACATCTGCACCTCCAGCAGCAATGATCAGCACTTACAAAATGATCACTGAGCTCCCGCTATATTTTTGGGAAGAGGCCTGGTTTTGGTCTCCATTGATAAATTCCTTTTGTGACTGTACTGCATGAACTGGGGGGGGGGTAGTTTTTACTTTATTATATTAGAACTTTAAATTATGCATAATCGTGGGCATGGTCAGTTTGAGTGACAGGTGAGTGTTTACTCACAACACAACCTGCCTTCCTCCGCAAATGCCTGCCTCAGCACCACTTGCACTCCACCATTTTACCTGTATTTGGAGTTTAGGCAGATTGTGACCCTGCCAACATGGCAACAGTTGGAGCCTCCCACAGATACTCAAAACAGCACCTCAGAAAC
This sequence comes from Parambassis ranga, assembly GCF_900634625.1. NCBI lineage: Eukaryota > Metazoa > Chordata > Actinopteri > Ambassidae > Parambassis > Parambassis ranga. Next base: position 978,918 of record NC_041030.1, on the reverse strand, counting down.
AAAAGCTTTGTCCATGCTTACTGTCTGCCGTCTGACCAGTGGTTACAAAATACATCAGTCATGGCTTCTGAAATGTGTTTTTTGTAACTGTTGGTCATAATCAGTGCATCCTGTGCAGGCCTGGCCCTAACCAATTTGGCGCCCTAGGCAAGATTTCAGGTGGCGCCCCGTTGCATCGCAGTAAATTCCTCTGATAGTGTACATATACTCATATTTTATTTAAATAAAGCAATTGCACATTCAAAATACTTAATAAAGAATTAATGAAACAAATACAAAAAAATAAACTGAACAGTTAATAAAGTATTTCTGATTCTGATATGCAATATAGAGATAACAAATGTTCTTCTGTTGACTGCTCTGCCAGAAGAAAGCCCAAGGGGGTGGGCTTTGCCCCTAGGGAGCTTCTCATCAATTTTCAGCAGGGGGGGGATTTGCAGCTTGGACACTTTTCTCTATAAAATAAATGTAAGAAACACAAATAGGTATAACAAAATACATATTTACACGTTATTATTACTTTATTGTCACTATATATATTTTTTTCAGATGGTTCCAGATGCTCTGAGTGGAGATAGAAGTTGTTTGTAGAAAACTGTACATAGTGCATCAAAAGAAACAAATAAGTAATTTATTGTATAGTGTGGTGTGTGAATATTGCACCACCAATCCAGCTGTTCATCCGTGAAAAAAACTTCTGCCAGTGACTCAGAAACAGCGTCACAGTCTATAATCTTTTCTTATTCTTTCAGAAATAGTCACGCTGTAAATGTCTCTTTTGTCCCTGCAATAGTTGTGTGGCAAAAGTTGAAAAATTAAGCTGCGCTACATGAAAGAAGCGCTGTTTACTCTGAGCATCTGAGAGCAATCTCCCTGTTCACCCAGAACTTATTCGACGTAACTTCCGGGTTAGTGTAACAAAACAGCAATGCTAATAAGTAATAACGTTTCCAGGGAATAACAGCATATAACAGCGGTATGCAGAACAACGCATTTTCCGGCTGAGATAACGGTCCGCTACGCGTCTATTTTTGCGTTCAGAGCCGCTTTTCAGCTGTGTAGAGGACTCAGCTAATCAGGGGAAATACTTATCTTGTCTTCAGAAGACATCTTTGATATACCACGCCAGAGGCACAAGGCTCTACAATTAGATATTTGAGCCCCTCATGATATCGCTTGCCCATAGAATATTACAGCCAGTTTACATCACACAGACATGGGGGATAGCTGCGCGGAAAGGCTGAAGTTTCCTCTTTTCGAGGAAAAAAACAACTCTCTCTAGCTATTACCATTCCTGAGATATGAGCGACTTTGTAAGACATATGCTCTCATGTCGTATACGACATGGTCGACTCCAAAATAGAGATAATAATAATAAATAAAATATCACCCCAAATTATACAGGGGCTTTGGAGCGACGTCCACGCTGGACACAGAAACTGGCTCTGGGGACATGGAATGTCACCTCGCTGGGGGGGAAGGAGGCGTAGAGGCACCGACTAGATATAGTCGGGCTCGCCTCCACGCAAGGGGTTGGACTCTCTTCTATTCTGGAGTTGCCCATGGTGATAGGCGGCAGGCTGGTGTGGGCTTGCTTATAGCCCGACAGCTTAGCTGCCATGTTTTGGAGGTTTCCCCAGTATGTGAGAGGGTCGCCTCCTTGCCCTTTCTGGTTGGGGAGAGGTCTCTCACTGTGGTTTCGGCATATGGGCCGAACAGCAGTGTAGATTACTTGATCTTCTTACAGTCTCTGGGAGGGGTGCTGGAAGGTGCCCCAACCGGGGACTCTGTCATCTTGCTGGGAGACTTCAACGCCCATGTGGGTGATCTGAACCCGAGTGGTGTTTTGTTATTGGACTTTTGTGCTGCTCATGGTGTGTCCATAACAAACACCATGTTCGAGCACAAGGTTGTCCATCGGTGCACCTGGCAGTAGGACACCCTAGGTTGGAGGTCAATGATCGGTTTTGCGCAAAGACTCCGGTGCCTGTCGCAATCCCCGGACCCGGTGGTGGACACCGGAAGTCAGGGATGCTGTCAAGCTGAAGAAGGAGTCCTATCGGGCCTGGTTGGCTTGTGGGACTCCTGAAGCAGCTGATAGGTATCGGCAGGCCAAGCGTGCCACAGTGAGGGCAGTTGTAGAGGCACAAACTCGGGCCTGGGAGGAGTTCGGGGAGGCCATGGAGGAAGACTATCGATCAGCCTCGAAGAGATTCTGGCAAACCGTCCGGCGCCTCAGGAGGGGGAAACAGTACTTCACCAACACTGTATTCGGTGGAGGTGGGGAGCTGTTGACCTCGACTGGGGATGTGGTTGGACGGTGGAAGGAGTACTTTGAGGATCTCCTCAATCCCACCAACACACCTTCCATTATGGAAGCTGAGGCCGAGGAATAAGTGGTGGACCCATTTATCACCCGCCCTGGGTACCTTAAGTCTTTGGATGTTGTGGGGCTCTCTTGGCTGACATGCCTTTGCAATGTCGCGTGGCAATCGGGGGCAGTGCCGCTGGACTGCCAGCTGGGGTGGTGGTCTCTCTTTTCAAAAAGGGGGACCGGAGGGTGTGCTCCAACTACAGGGGGATCACACTTCTCAGCCTCCCTGGGAAAGTCTATGCCAGGGTACTAGAGAGGAGAATTCGGCCTATAGTCAAACCTCGGATTCAGGAGGAGCAATGTGGCCACTGAATGCTGGACCAGCTCTATACCCTCCGCAGGGTGCTGGAGGGTTCATGGGAGTTCGCCCAACCAGCCCACATGTGTTTTGTGGATATGGATAAGGCATTCGACTGTGTCCCTTGTGGCATTTTGTGGTAGGTGCTCTGGGAGTATGGGATCCGTGGCCCTTTGTTAAGGGCTGTCAGGTCCCTGTATGACGCGAGCAGGAGTTTGGTTCACATTGCAGTAGAAGCTTGGTCTCCCGCGAGGAGCTCTGAGTAGAGCTCCTCCACATCGAGAGGAGTCAGCTGAGGTGGCTCGGGCATCTGTCTTGGATGCCTCCTGGACGCCTCCCTGGGGAGGTGTTCCGGACATGTCCCACTGGGAGGAGACTATGTCTCTCGGCTCGCATTATACCAACTAGTTTCAAGAATAGTGGAAGTTGCACTTTTTTTCTTCCTCCATTTCTGGCACCCCCTGGATGTAAGGCGCCCTTAGCATTTGCCTATACTGCGTCGTTTCAGTTTGTTTTAGTTGTCTTTTACAGTTTTTTGGTTTTGTGCTTAGTTATTGAAGCTCTCCTTTGGGTCCCTCTTCAACTGAAAATGTGACTTAAAGTTTTTTTTTAGCTATTACTTATTATATGATTTATATATATATATATATTCAGAAAAACAATATATATATATATATATATATATATATATATATTTTTTTAAATTGTATATTAACTCTTATGGTATTATGGTGCCTACCTTAGAATTTACTAACCTTTGCCACATGTTAGCTGCTTATGGACAAGTACCTTATTGTGAAAATGGCCTTTAGCATTTCTGTTTTCACAAGTCACCTCAGCCATTGCCTTTCATGTCAGCACAGTAGCAGAGTTTTCTGTGGACATTCCTATCCAGGGATCAGTTACTGAAACGGTAACCAGCCACCAGCATTTTGTGAAATGCAACAGCTGTTCTGGAGACGTGTGGTGGTTTAATACTTACTAAAATACTTTTTTTTTCTTTTGTGACTCTGTATGTTGACACACTTGAAAGCAAGGAAATAAGACACCCAATGTTTACTTTTTTGTATTAATACTTATACCTAAAAGTGTGGAAATAAAGACATTGTTTCGATAGAATGTTAAACTTGTAATTTAACATTGCTTTAGTGTTCCTTAGCAGAGGAACTGATTAACTTAATACACTTCAATTCCTGGCAAATTGTAGAGAATTTAATATTCACTGCAGTTTCAATATTTATTGTAGGGTCACGCAAACACACACATGCTTTGTTTAAACACAGGGCCGGAAAAGGCCACACTTGACTGAACTTGGTCACATAAACTGAAGTGGAGCGAGTGTTCTCTGGGAGTTTCAGGTCAATGGCTTTCACTTGGAAAGCTACTCATTAAGTAAGAATATTTAATAAAAAACAAAGATGGATAAAACTGAGAACAAAAGGCTTTACTGATGGTTTATGCAGCAACCTGATTATGTATGGCATAATGTAAATAGGTGCTTTTAATGCTCTACTCCACTTTCTTCAGACATCAGAGCTAAAGTGTTTGCAACATCATTTGGCTATACAACACATTATGTAGTAATTTTGTGTGTAAGCACTTTATTTTTTAATTTTAAATTACATAGACAGAAGATCTTAATAAACACACATGCCTTCATGATGCGTACAGCAGCAATTGTAAAGATTGTAAGGTCTATCTCAATATTTTAACTTTATATTATTTTTATGGAGCAATTCCTGCTCTATGTAGCACAGCAGTTCTGCTAGTCCCCATAAACCTGATCTATCAGTGTACAACATACAAACCTTAGGATAAAGTGAAAACTGGCCACACACAACACAATAGTGCGCACGTACTACACTTACTGTGTGTTTGCATGCTGTTACACATGAGTCAGTACAGTATTTACAAGACAGTAAACCTTATTCACCAATAGTGACTTCACAGTGACAGTAGTACAACAACATACAAACACTAGAACAGCAAATACAAAAAAACAATGCCTAGAAGGGGTCTTTAAGTACTGCTGCGCACTACATTATACTTTACAAACATGGGATATTATTCAACAGACCTTTTTTAACATTATTTTAACTACAATATCATACATTAGGATAAGCCACAACTCCATAAATCTATGACTTCTTCCACGTCATGCTTCACTAAAGCTGAATGATTGTTAGGCAGTATGGTACAGCTTTAGAGTGTTTAAAGTCCAGCTGGGTGAGGGGTTTGGGGTGTTCCTGCTGCCATCACTAATTCCATAAACAGCAGTGAAATGAGCTATGGTCTCTACCAAGAAGCATGGTGCTGTTCCAATCTTTTCCCAGGCTGTTCTTTACTCAGAGGTTTAGCCATTAAAGCTAGCAGACATTTACCTAAAAACACAGAATAGACCTTGTTTTCCTACAGTCCAGTGAATGAAAGCTGAGTGGAGCAGGCTATGAATCCTGTGTTTATGTAAATGTACTCATTTTCACACCTGACTTGTTCAAAAATGATGCTCTTTTGTAATAAATGTTCCACAGGATTGAGAAATACCAATAAGATGGCATTTAAACACTGAAAAATAAAGCAGTGATGCAAACATGTCACAACTGTGACTGTAAGATGCAAAGCGGGTCCAGTCTGCCACTGCATGTCTGCATGTACATGCTTGCTGCAATCACATGACAATATTTAACCTTACGTATGTGTGATTGTGTAATGTTTAGTATTTTCTATGCTGGAAGAGTCTTTTGGGGATTTGTTTTCTTATTTGTGCAAATAGTGGTCATTATGCTAAAAAGTAGGTCAGATATGCTGCTGGTATAGACCTCAGAGTCACACCACCTAACAGTAAGTTGAAACCTGAACTCCACAACTGACAGCCTCCACATGACAGAGCTATATGTGTATTTACCATGAAAACGTCTACAACTTTATTACAAATCTGTCCTCATCAGCCTCTGACAGGCCACCACAGCACCTGCCTTTGGCACCAAGCCTTTGGATTCTTTCCAAATGATGTAAAGAGGACCATGCTTGTAAACCATGTCTGGAAACCATACAGTAATTCTTTAGCGCTTGTGAAAAATAGGTGACAAAACCTTGATCTTTAAATTCCACGCTACAAGGCATGATGTCAAAGATCATATATTTAAGATGCTGTGCTGGTTTGGTTTGATTAATGCTTGTCAAGAAAAGGCTGCAAAAAAGATGACCAACAGAAAAATGCATGCACCTATGAACTTCTAAATATTGGTCACATGCTGCATGGTTTTGCAGCTAAAGCACTGTTAGTGATACATGTACAGTGCATTTCTGACAGGGCCACACACACTGCTTAAGCTTTCAACATCAGACAAATGAAGTCTGAATGAAATACTGCTCCTCTGAATTCTCACACGTTCCATATTTACTGGTCTCATTTGGTGGTTTCCGCAACAGTTGGGGTGAGCTTGACAAAATCCTGAGCCAGTCCCATTCTTTCCACTCAGATCATAAAACTCAAAATTTTCCTCCCAACAGAACGGGCCTTGTAGGTCTTGCCACCAGGCACAGTGAGTCCTGGGCAGCAAGCGAAGCCATGAAATAATTAGGCAAACTCTTTCCATCCCATATTACATTGTATATTTCTATTTTGATTATTTTCTAAAAACAAATTTCTAATACAATGACACAGTTAATAGCAAAAGGGCCTTTAAGAGTTTCCAAAAGTCCATTCACAGTTGTATAAGCATGTCAATCAAACATAGCTAACAAACAGCAAGCAACAGTAGGCCAGGGCAACAAGGTCAGTACAGGTCACCAGAGAGCCATCCATCATAGCTGTCAGGCAGGGAGACATGCTGGTCCATACATACCTGTGTTTAAACAAAGGTTAAACAACAAAGTAGCTTTGTGTGTAACTTAATTACAAATTTGAGGTATATGAAATGCATTGCCATATGTATCTTTCTCAGCAATAATTTCAATTGGCCTACAACAAATCTATGAGTATTATGCACAGATAGGAAATTGTATCACAGTATACACTACTGGTCCCAAAAATGTGGTGACATTATAGCACTACAAAGGCACATTGGCATGCAGGTGGGGATTGAACCACCAACCTCACAGTTAGTGGACAACTACCTTGTCACAGCTTTTTGTTCAACTATCGTCCAATTGAATATACGTTTTCTATTCTATTACATTTTTACACTTAATCTGTCAGTGCTCAGGTGAAGCCTGAAAACAGCCCTTAAAGTCTGAATTCATTGCATAGCCTGCTCTGCTGCATATAAGACATGAAGATTTCATAGTTGCCTAGAAAACAATAAAAACGATGATGTCATGCTTTTCCTTTCAGTTCTCAAGGGGACACAATGTTTCCAATACTTCAGCTCATGGAAAAATAATCTGTGCTGTATAACTGCCATTCTAAAGCACCTCTAAAGCTATAGCATTGTTTTCTAGCCAATAGTATTTCTAGTTAAGTAGGGCACCACATCACTTTTCTAACCACACTAAAGGTGTTGAAGGATTACACTAAGACTGTTTTTAACATTTGAACACTAAAAGTTCATGAAAAGGCTGCGTTTATGTGAAAAACTGCTTTCAGACCATACAGTTCTGCAGACCCACCACTCTCCTATTAGGACAGTGCTGCAGGAAAATACACGGCTACAATTTACACATTATATGTACGAGTCAAAGATTAATTTATAGAAAATGATTGTTTCTTTTCTGTTGGAGTATGGATTTAGGTTGGACCGAGGAGATAAGGGCAGGAGCCATCTCTTGGAGGGTGTGATCAGCAGGACAGTCTCTTTGACCTCACTTCCTCTTCCTCTGTGAAGACATAGGCCTCACTATTTTTTGTTGTTGTACAATCCTTAGTTAATCTTCTTAATCTTGATTTTGCCTTGAAGTTTGGATAAGTTATGTGAGCGTCAAGACTAACTGCACTGCCACCAAAGTTGTTATAATGGAGAACAAAATAAGAAAAGAAATAACCACTACACTACAGACTCTGACTAGTTTTGGTTTTTTATATTGACTTAGATACTTAGATACTATACAATACATGAAATTATTATTCCATGGTCACAATTTTACTCATAACAAATGCTTTCCTGTATTTATATAAGCAAACGTACTGAGGCACAACCAGCTCTCTCAACATTCATTCACCAACATATAGCAGCCCATCTGTAAAACATTTCCCGCCTAAAGCCACGTTCCAGAGACCAGCTTTAAAATACATTGATTGGACACCTCTTCAATATGTTAGCAACATTTTCCCCTCCTGACATTTTTATGATCTTCTGTTCCTCCACCTGCTGAGGATTAGAGGTGGAAAGAAAGCTAATCACAGCACCAACACTGTGGTTTTGGAAGACTCAGTGAGTCAACTCAAAACACTGAAAAGCACTGTCAGTCAAGGCAGCTGTGGCTGTCATTTAGGACAGGACGTAGAAGGAGGTAGAAACACGCAAATACCAGTTGCGTCTAACATGTGACACCTAAGAAGTCACACAAATCACTTTCTCTTTGATCAAAAATCTCTTAAAGGGATTAGTTTGTCAAATTAGTGACTGGTCCTCCAGTCTGGTTTAATCATGAATGTTATGAAATAAATTTGTCAACTTTTTTCTGGTCCAGTATCGTCTGCCAGGAACTTTGTCCCATAAAGCCAGTTGTACATTCTCGGTGTGTCATCAGGGGAAACATTTTAACAGTTCCATGTGCTTAAGGAAGGAATTGAATTGACAGAGGAAGATATCAAGCAGCTGTTTGCTCCTGAATACTAAACTTATATACAAAGAAATCACACATGAGTGGAACATTAATGCTTTTATGTGTGTAGGACTATGGTGATGATGATATTTAGGTATCTAATGTATTTTTCTTGGAAAATACAATAAGCTCTATCTTCACTACAAGTTTTCTTTTACTTACTGTTAAATGATGTCCCAAGGATCTTACAGCACCTGACATCATAAAGCTTTAATGCTATTTTCCATTCTCACTATGTGATAAATACACCATGGGAAACTTTCCACAAACTGAATTTTCCCTGTTTTATGACAAGTACATTCCTTAAAAAAAACAAATAAAAATACATGAATGCAAACTGCATAACACCCTAAGTGCACTTAAGCCCATACTTAAATCAGGCTTAAGGGGGACTCCAATGGAAACTTAACACAATACAAAGAGAAATGCTCATTGTAAAGTGTACAGCAGGAGCACCCAATGAAATCCATGGAACAAAGTTGTTCCTTTAAAGGAGACATTTATAATTTAAATCAAGAAATTCAGCTTTTTAAATTGTTCAGCCTCCTTTGGAAAGACTGGAGCAAACGTAACCCCTATGGCAATGTAGCTGAAACTCCATTATTTTTCCTCTTTTTACAAGCATCCCAACACATTTAGACTTTATAGTTAATACACATAAAAGTTAGTTGCCATCTGTAAGATATTTAATGTTTATACTCCAGAAGGGAGAATCACACATCCTGTGCATTATAAAACCAAATTTTATTAAACACAAAGCTACAATAAAACATTGAGGCAAATCTTTGTACACTCCTTTGACATATACTGGATAATAACTTGAGCATGATAAGATCACTCCTTTTGGATGCATGATGCCCAGTTTTTATGTATTATTTATATATAAATGAAAAAAACAAAGAATTGAAAAAGCAATTGATTGACATAGTCTTTAGATTTTAGGTACAATTGCTTTTTTTTAAATCCAGATTAAGGAATATTTTAAAGAGAAGTGGATAATGTGCCTGTAATTAAGCCATCTAAAGTTTCTATGACCCTTGAACTGAGTAGTAACTGAGTAACAGCAAACCAGACTGCCAGCATTATTACATGATGCGTTTCATATCCTCTTGTTCACCAAAGCAGATATGGAGAGCTCCACCTGTGAATGTCACTATCCCCAGCAAATATCACTTTGCAGAGATCCAGCCAGTTTCATACATCTCACCTACGGACTATAAGCCAGGGTCAGGAGACCTGGTCTCAGTCAAACCTCCTACCTGACGGTCTCTTTCCATCTCTCTCTTGTCTTAAAGGCTAGAGGTCAGTCACGATTGGTGTGTGACTTAATGTCACTGCACCACCAGAACAACCAAGCTGCCCAAGCCAGAAATAGTGATGGCATAAACCAGTGACCAGAGGGCAGGGGGTTGGAAATTTGAGTAGTGTGTGTATGTGTGCTCATGGACCTCTTTTGTGCCATTAGGGAGGAGGGGTGGAGAAAGAAGATTGTTGCTTTTAAACAAGAATGTGTTCATTTTAAGGGAGAGGGGGTGGAGGGGAGGCTCTGCCTACTGAAACACTGTTGAGGCATTTTTCATCATTTAAAAGCACCAAGGAGGGAAAGACAGAGAGAGAGAGAGGGAGAGAGAGAGAGGTGCAATTGAGAGAGACAGCCTCTTAGAGCTGTGAGGCAGAAGTGATGGATTCAGCCCACAGAAAAGTGACAGTCTTCTAACGGGCCACAGGCAGAACACAACCTGCCCTGGACTCCCAGCTTTTATCAGCAAACTACCTTTAAGTTGATTTTGGAACAATTTTATTCAGTGTTTAAAATTAGTCTTTACAGCACCACTGCCTCCTAATGGACTGAGGTGACAAAGAGTAAGTAACCAGACGGACAGAACACGGAGAGGAGAGAAACGAGGACGCATGGGTGCAGCTTTCACACTTGGGATGTCTTTCAACAAAGAGAAACTTCCAACAGCTCTGGCAGAAGAGCAAGGCAACTGAGGGAGCCTCATCAGCACTGTGCAGTTATCCAGTAAGCAGGTTTTTTATGTTATCAATTTACACTTGTTTTAAGGGAAGAAGGTCACCTTTGTGGGTGCATGTGACACACATTGTTAGTGAGCTCACAATCAATCAACCCAGTGACATTTGTAACACAATGGCTATAGTTGTTCAACTCACTGAATATGATTCATTCTTAAGATGCTGCTCTTCAAACTGTGATTTAGTAGTCATCTGCTGTTTGATTTACTGTTTGGGATTCTACTTTATGATGACTAACTGGACTGATTCTGAGTCTGATATATTACTAAGGGGAGATGATTTAGCACAGTGTGGGATGTAAGTGTTTCTTTGTAACTGATAAAACACTGAGCTTGTCAAAGTGAAAGGATTCTGCAAGTGGAAGACTGTGAGGAGAATTGATGAAAACCATCCTATGCCAAGCAGAGTACAGCTTCAGGATGTTCCCGTGGACTCAAAGAGGACAGGGAGGCAGGCTGTTGAATCCCGTCTTTGTTTCTGTTGCCAGGGTAGTGTTTGGATAAGGAGGCTTTGAGGTAGAATGCTGGAAATTATCGAAACAATTCCCAAGACCCCCTGCCTACCCTGTCTGAGATCACAAGTGAGGTGCAGCAAGAGACACAGAGGGGAACCCAAATTTAAACACAAGCTTTAAACTCTTCTTCTCCATGCAAAGTCAAAGCAAATACTGTCTTTTAGCATCAAACAGAGCAGGTAGTTGAAGTTAATCATGTTCCAAATGTCATTTTGCACCCTTACGCGGATTACATGCTTGAGGAAAGAATGAGGTTAACCTCAAGGTAATGTATGCAGATTACAGTGAGCAAATTCAGTTAGACTCTGATCCAACACATATTGGGTGTCATGCAGGAGACTCAGCAGAATTCTCAACAGAGTTGGCACTAATTTGAACATGCAGCACAAAGCCGTCCTTTTTGACAAACTGACAAGAGGCGCTGTTGACCTGAGTAAGATGCATTCACACAGACAGCACAGCACAGAGCCTGAATCAGATCAGTTGGTACAGTATGTCTTAAAGGTAGTGGTCCTCTGTCTATCCACCACTGCCACTGACCCCCTGTGTGAGTATGGCAGCTCACTCTAATGAGGTGACGAAGAATGTGAGGAATTCCATGCTCATGCTGAAATGAGAGGGGCTGGGGTGGGAGACATCAGCCAGTCCAAGCAAGGCTGCCCACCTTCTAATTAATATGTGCTGAGCATGACCAAAAAGGCTGCAGCGCAGCGCTGGTTGGAGACACGCTGACCTAGCTGCTGCCCCCACCTATCACACTTAATTTAACATTGCGTAAAATCCAGAAGGAGGACTCATATAAACACAGACTTACCACCTGGAGACAGTAAAACCAAAGTACTTTGGTGTGAAGCATACATAAAGACATTTCCTAAGAGGAGGTGCTGATCATATGACAATAAGACAGGGTATCCACTGCTCGTCAGCCAGTGGTCTTTAGGCCCTAAGAAAAGCAGATGTGTATGGCACTTCTCAACACCACTTAATCATTGCAGCCATTGGCCAGTCAATAGCAGCTTGTTCAAGTGAACTGATTTTAAGACAATAATAAGCTGTGTGGGGTGTTAACAGTGAAGAAGGAGTCTCTGTGTTGTTCCCTCTGGCAGACTGTGGATGGGTTAATAACAGACTGTCTCTGCTGGGGCAGATGGAACTCTCTCTGGTCCCTGGGAGACTGAGCCCAGTAAGGGTTGTTATTTACCCCCCCCCCCCCCCCCCCCCACACACACACACACACACACAAATGGATATAAACACAAACACATACATACACATGCTGCATGCACTTGCAAACACATTTGATCACAGGCTGCAAATGTTTTGCCCTTAGCTTTGAAGTGTACTGAAGCCAAGAAGGAGATTCCAGGCTAACGACATCCAAAATGGGACTCCTCCACAGCAGGAGCAATCACATGGCATTTCTCAGAGACACAGCTCATGTTCCAGGGGACAAACCGCAGGAGCAACTGGCCAAGCACAGTCATCAGCACATAATAAAGGACGAGCTCTGAACTGCTCTATTATCCTGAAGTGAGCTTTGAACCTATTATTAGTGATTTCCTAAGGCTCGACCTATAAGACTTCAGACCTAAAAGATTTCAGTGATAACTGATGAGCATCTCTGTGAAAAAAAGAGTGACACTGTATTATCATATCAATCAGCATTTGCACAGTGACATCACAGAGTCAAGGCTTTGTCAGCAGGATTAGTGCTGTGGAAGGCTTCATACTGTGCTGATAGAAGACTGTTTTATGGTACATTTGAAACAGAAATTGCACTATTATTTAGGTGTTTTATGTTCCAGCTAAGGAGTGTTTCTGTCGTATTATATTTTCTAGCCAGGTAAACTATGATATTAAAGAGTGTGCAGCTGATTCTTTCCAGTTAGAAAAAGTGTTTACATAATTGAATCTCAACAGATAAAACCAAAATGAGTGAATGTGCCAAGGGTCATGTTCTTGGAGGATTGCTGCATTTCTCTTCTCCATGTCTCCAACCTAATGTGCTGGCTGCATGCCTGGATTAACAAGACAAAAACACTTCTGCTCTCCTCTCGGTTTTGTGCTCAATATTACGTGGTAGATTATCTTTCACACAGAGATAAGCTGTAACAAATGTGTGAGGGTAGTGCTTCGAAGATTGACAATCCTTACACTACTCTTACACAGCCAATATTGGCCTTTCTATAATGCTTTATGATTAAACAGGCCCCTTCTGACTCTGGGGAAGTGTTATGTGGGACCCCACTGTAATCCAATATGCAGCAGCTTTCAATTAAGGTGCCCCAGGAGTTCAAGACCTTGTTATCCTTACACAGGAGTTACATTCTCCTCAGCAGTCAGTGGCATCTTCTCAGCTTCTAATAACACCACAAAATCTTTACAAACTGCCTGCACTTATTTTTCTAATAATAAAATGTGCAGTTAAGGTTAAGGGTCTCTTGCACTCTGAGAAAAATTATGGCCACCAAATCTAATTATGATTATCAAGAGGTTGTAATCTAAACATGACTATACCTCCCGAATTAAAGGAAGCCTCTGGTCTAACATTTCTCCATAATTTAGTAAGTCACTCCTTGAATAGCATCATCTATTGGAGTCTCACTTTTTCCATAAGCAAAGATGTCCAGGCCTGCAGAAGGGAACAGATAGGAGTGTTTCTCTGTGTAAAGGATAAGCAGTGGCAGTCGCCCAAATAGCAGCCAGGACTGCAAACTAAACACATGCTCATGCTAGCAATGGAACTTACCAAAGAGATCAGCACATCATTAGACAAAAGAAATATTTTTCATACAACCTCTCAGCAGGACTAGTAACTAAAACAGCACATACTGCTTTTGATAGGAGAGATAGGATTTAAACAAACCAGGATCCAAATTAGATGAGATTGATTAGGTGAATTACACCTTAAAGCCACTGAGAAAATAGCAGTGGGTGCTAACACCATGGTCCCTGATTTATATATTTCACTTGAATATCATTTGTTTCCTGTTATGGAAAGTTACACCAGCCACTGTGGTGCTCAACAGGGCAACTAAGCGATATCCTTTCAGATCTTATCTTTTTGGGAGTTGTAATGACCTCCAGCCCTTCCTATGCTGAAATGTGTACGCACAGGGATTCTGGGCCTGCCCATTGTTTGTTGCTAATGAAAAATAACACAAATGTATTTTTAGTTTCAGTAAGAACTTACATACATAGCCCAATGTAGTTTTCAGTACAGAAAATCCAGATCTGCTGCTCATGTTTCCCATTTTTTGTACCCCTCCTGCTAAGGTTTTGGTGAGTTGGACTCATGGAGGCCCCTTCAACGGTCCTGCTGGGGCTCTTTCTAGTTTATGGACTTGTCTGTGGTGTCCAGCAGACGCAGGGGAGGCTGTCAGATAGCAGCCATGAGAGGGACAGGACCCAAGAATTTGAGAGCAGCGAGGATGGTCTAGAGAGAGAGTTTCTGTATACTGGAAGGAGCAAACGTGCTCCCACTGACCAGCAGCAGGATAAGTGCTCTTATACATTCATTGTGCCTCAACAAAAAGTGACCGGAGCCATCTGTGTCAACTCCAAGGAGCCCGAGGCCATGCTGGAGAATCGTGTCAATAAACAAGAGTTAGAGCTGCTAAATGTAGAGCTACAGAAACAGAAGAGGCAGATCGAGACCCTCCAGCAGTTGGTAGAGGTGGATGGAGGTATTGTCAATGAAGTCAAGCTTCTGAGGAAGGAAAGTCGAAATATGAACTCCAGAGTCACTCAATTGTACATGCAGCTGCTCCATGAGATCATCAGAAAAAGAGACAATGCTCTTGAACTGGCACAGATGGAAAACAAAATCCTGAACCAAACTTCTGAGATGCAACAGCTCACCAGTCGATACAAAGATCTTGAGCACAAGTACCAGCACTTGGCTTCTTTGGCTACTAACCAGTCGGCTATTATAGCCCTATTGGAGGAACAATGCCAGAGTCGACCTCCTCCACGCCACTTGCCCGTACCCCAGCCACGGCCTCAGCCACCTCCACCATCTCCACCTATCAACAAGCCTTACCAGCCACCTGTCCTTCCACGTATCAACAACCCAATCAGCAATGAGATCCAGAGTGACCAAAAGTCTCTACCACCTGTTCTTCCCACAATGCCTGCGGGTACACACAGTCCATCCACCACAGACAAGCCCTCTGGTGAGTCAAGTCCAACACTAATATTTTTTGATACATTCTTACCAAACACACAGATGTCATCACAAATACTAATCACAGACAAAAGAATGTGTGTCTGAGCTGCTCATTAATCACAAGACAAAAACATATGTGTCATAAGCACTTTTAATGTCCCACACATTCCCACCAGTAATGAGAGCAGCTTTTGTCTTCAGCCTTTTCAGATGCATATCATCCAATTGCCGGGATTTAACCCACACAAAAACACAAAGCAGCATAAAGACTTGTGCCTAAATGGATAGCTGGCCCCAAGCCCACTGGTCTTGTGGACATGTTAGCTAATTTACAAAAAGGATGTGAAGTTGGATCAGTTGCAGAGAACAGTCTAATGAAGTTCCATTTCATTAAATGACTTCAGTTTGGTGGAAAATAGGAAAAAGAACAGTCCAGTCCTAACATGACTACTGGGAGCTTTTTCCAGTGACATTTTGTGCTATTGCTTGCCATTTTCACTGGGCTGCATGTGAACAGTAGCCTTTGTATGGATTGTTTGAAAGGAGGGAAGTAATTTCCTGCCCACAGCCAGGCAACTAACACCCCAAAAAGTTACATAAAAGTCTAACACAGAGAGCTACACACCATGCAGGAGCCAAGAGAGGAAGAGACAGATGTGATAGGGAAACAAAGAGAAGACGCGGGGATGAAGTCTAAGAAAAAATAGGGAGGGGGTAAGTACAAACAGAAAGAGATACCCGGAGTGGTGATGTCATTTGTTCCACTTGCACCAGGCAAAAATCAGTCATATGTTCCACCAAAGCAGCAGACTTTATCAGGCAGAACAGAGCAGGGCAGGGCAGGGCAACTCTCTGCCTTGTATCTATTCAACAGAGACATTCCTGAGAGTAAATGGATGGCTGAGCGTGGGCCATGAAACAGATATCATCCACAGTGATTTCATACAACCAAAAGCAACCTCTAAAGTGTGGGGCATAATAACAAGTGTTGTACTGCTTCTTTCATACCCCTCCTCCTTTTTATCTTTTACAAAGATTTTCTGCACCTCTTCCATCACCTCTGCCTCTCTGTCTGACCCTGTATTCTCTTTCCATTTGCCCTCACTGCAAATTAAATCACTTTGTAGTGCAGGCCAGTTGGCAAACCACACAAGTGTTAAATCTTGAGAACTTAAACACTTTCACAGCAAATTGTAGCAGGGGAGCCAGTTGTCCCATTAGCGTTCTTCCATAACTGCCAGGTGTGGAATGTAGGCTAAAATCACATTGGCACATTTGCACATAAATGTAAATCAGAGTTCAGTGATCTGCACAATGAAATTCCATAATAATTTGACCTTGCACAAATGGATAAAACAGCAGTAGCATAAATACTATTGCAGCAAAATAATGGCAAATGGACTATATAGCTCTTTTCTACCTACTCAGGTACTCAAATTGCTTCACACTACTTGTTCTAATGCAGGAATGATGCTGCACAATTGATACTCTTTGACAGGCTATGGGATTTATTTCCCAAATACAATCTAGAAATACATTTTACACATGCTCTACAGGTAATCTAGTTACTTCATGCATATATATTATTTGTCTAAAAAGCAGACTTCACTGCAAAGGAGTAGTTAATGAGATTTCCTGTACTAGCTTAATTCAGTCCTGGAAATCCTTAGGTGTTCCTCCACTAATCATGGAGTCACATGTATAAAATACAAAGAAAGAAGTGAAACTAAGTTAAATAATAACCCTGCAGTGTAAAGCATTATAGATGTTTGAAACCCTTTGCTACTGTTTCATCACTCAGTAGTCAGGATTCCCTTTGCCCTTATGCCAGTGTTTCTTTTGGCTGCACAGCAGCAGCCATTTCCCTTGTGAGAGGAGCAGCCAAAGTCAATTCTACTGTTAAAATGAGAGCCTCTGCTGAAAAAAGGGATTTCCCAATGACAGAGTATAGTAACTCTTTGTGTCACTGTATCTTTTTCTCTATTTCCTACTGAAGCTGACAGGGTTGTACATGCTGTCCTCTTTGTGTTTAGGCCCATTTAAAGATTGCCTGCAGGCTCTGGAAGATGGCCACACTGCCAGCGGCATGTACCTGGTGAAGCCAGAGAATGCCAACCGTCTTATGCAGGTGTGGTGTGACCAGAGACATGACCCAGGTGGTTGGACCGTAATCCAGAGGAGGGTGGATGGCTCTGTCAACTTTTTCAGGAACTGGGAGACATACAAGGTGCGACAACCTTACACCAAATGAAGGACTTCATAGTTTGAAGGGAAGCTGGTGACTTATGTAGGGTGTTTTGACACTAACCAGATGTGAACAACTAATGAATAGGTAATTGTTGAGCTTTGAACATGTCTAATAGTGCCTGCCTCTGCTGCAGCTGTGTGACTCATAAATTCCAGCAACTTTGGTCTTGTGAAATGATTTCACAAATAAAAGTGTGAAACTTAAATGTCACATTGGTGCTTGTGTTAGCATTACTGATGTTCTGGAAAAATAATACAGTTTTTTAATATTGCATCCGAGCAAATCAAATAAAAGTTATGAAAATAACTTATATACCCATGGGAACTAATTTTCTTTATCTGTTAAAAAGAGGAAATCCCTTTTTCATTGGTAAACATTTGTTTGCAGGCATACAATTCACGAGGGTCATGATTAAATCTTAGCTTACATCAATAGAAATATTTCCAAGACTTTTGTGGAAACCTTTATACCACATGAAATCTCAAATTGCCCTTATACACTCATCAAAAAGAGTTTTGTACAATTCAAGGCACCACAAACCAATTTACAGTTGAGGCAGAACAAAACAGTGAGACAGCATCCAATATGTTACATGCGCTGTATCCTGCTGTGTTTTCAATAACTGAATAATAGTGGAAATCTGGATACCTGATGCAAGCTATAAACTTGACTCAGAGGGTCCATTTATAATAATGTTCCTTGACGATAAACAACCCCACAGAAAAGCTAAAACTCATAATTACCTCCAGAGCAGGAGCACCGACCCTGAATCATCCCCAGACAATCCAAACTTACTGTTCAAAGCTTTTCAAAGAACATTCAGAGAGAATTTTCTAATTGTACTGATAATGTTTTTTTTCTTATCACTGCACTTCACAGCAAGGTTTTGGCAATATTGACGGTGAGTACTGGCTGGGTCTGGAGAACATCTACTGGCTGACTAATCAGGGAAATTACAAACTGCTGGTCACGCTGGAGGACTGGTCTGGTAGGAAGGTGTTTGCAGAGTATGCCAGCTTCAGAGTGGAGCCTGAGGCAGACTTCTACAAGCTCAGAGTGGGCCGTTACCATGGCAATGCTGGGGACTCTCTCACCTGGCATAACGGCAAACAGTTCACAACACTGGACAGAGACCATGATGCATATACAGGTAAAAATCTCAGTATTAGGAAATGTTCATCTGGATGTGACACCAAAAATAAGAACTTCTTCCAGCCTCACTTTTTTATTTCTGTTCTATGTTTAAAGGAAATTGTGCCCACTACCAGAAGGGAGGATGGTGGTACAACTCCTGCGCCCATTCCAATCTGAACGGAGTGTGGTACAGAGGAGGACACTACCGCAGCCGCTACCAAGATGGAGTTTACTGGGCGGAGTTCAGAGGGGGAGCCTATTCACTAAAGAAAGTAGTCATGATGATCCGTCCAAACCCAAACACCTTCCACTGAGCATCCAAAGAAACACACACTGTACCAAGGAACATCTTCATAGGCCTGACATTCATCTTTATCTTTTTAATCAAGTGGACAAGTCCGACAATCAGATGATAAAGAGAAGTGATGCTGAAAGTGCAATATCATGACATCCAATTGGTGCATTGTTACTCTAGTTTTCTGTACACGATGAGATGTTCCAACACCTTGCTCAGGAGTTATTTAAAAAAGGTGACAGTGCTCTCATTTGACCTGGGTGAGAAAGTAGCTTTGAGATAGGTTAGCATGTAACAAGCAAATGTGGTCGACACAGGAGGTATATCCAGTGACTATCTTTTAATTCCAATTTAAATGTGTAATTTAAAGGAAGAGTAACATTATTGACTTCTCAGACAGCCTTGGTATCTTCATATTCAGTTTTGCTAAATACAATAAAATATACTAAAAAAAAAGTTTTCTCTTTTCTTATAAAACCAAAACAGTTTTTGTATGCACCTCTTTATTGTCCTGTTTATTTTTTTATACTTGTTTTGAAATTTTGAATTGCTTGAGCAGGTATCCAACATTTTGCTTGTATGAATCAAGCACTGTATTTACTGTATAAATTTAGTGGTTGGTTGATGTCAACACATTGCGTTTGTACATAAGACATTTGTAATATAATGTATCAAAAACTTGTAATGTCACTATTAAATTCCAATAAAATATGTACAGTGTGTATGTGAGATTCTCCTGTCTCTTGTAAAGTGCACAGTATTTAGTGAATATACATATTCAAATGATGAAATAATTGAATAGGATAATCACTTAGGGTTATCATCCAGTAGGGTAGGGTTTGTGTCCCATGTACCCATGTAAATGTGATATTTGAATTCATGTCCTGTCACAGATCAGCAGGTTTGGGTCATAACAGACTTTCACAGAGGGTTTAGAAGGAAAACCTCTCACATCTTCAACAAGTGTCTCTGCTATTTTCTTGGCCACATACTGACCCAGATTTTACAAACAGTAATCTCAGTTGGCCACGTGCCACAGACACCACCCATGACAATCACATTCAAATTTGACCACTACTGTTGAGGATTGGCTTTTGTTTTGGACTGCCGCTGATCCCGTTTTAGCTTGAAACCTCCTGGATTACACTGTAGACAGGAGGGGTAGATGAAGGGTTACATTCTGACTGGGTCAGTCACCACATGTCCTTCCTTTATGCTAGAAAACAAATGCATCAGCCTTGAAAAGCAGCTGTAATTTAAACATTGCTGACACTGGATGAATTAGGTAGGAATCATTAGGTAGAGCAGAATTTTAAGCAACAATAAACATAGAATAATAAGAATCACAATGTTATGTTATGAAAAAAACATGTTGCCTCAAACATTACAAGCATGGTGTTTGCATCTAGTGTAAGTGTAGCAAAGAATGACTAATGAAACGTGACAAGCTTGAAAAAGTAATGCATCCAGCAGTCCCCTCCACTGACAGCACAAACCTCTTTTACTTCACTATGTGTCAATGAGATTTACAAAGACAGCTGGAAAATGAAGGGAAAATGACATAACACTGCAGTGAACCAAACTCAAGTGTCATATCCTGTAACCAAACTGGAGTTGAAAAATGTTTAGACAGTTAAAAGAGCATTTGAAACCCCTTCAGTATGACTGACAACTTTAAGACAGTCTGAGATTGTCTACAGAGCCTAGTTTGCAACAGAGCAAAACATGATGTATGCTGTTTAAGCTAAAATTTCACACTTTAGCATCCTATGCTGCCAAAGCACAGACAAGTGCTGTAGTGGCAGCAGCCAAAACACTTTCTTATATTAAGCTGACAAACTCTGGCTTCTAAATCTGGCACATAAATCAAAAGCTCAAACTTGTTCTTTCCCATGACAAAGAAGCTTTGGATGAGACAAAGGAAGGCATTCATCACAGAGACTGTCACTTTTGTCAGCTGTGTTTCTACTGAAGATGGATGGGACAGTAAAATGCATTTTGTACCAAAATCTTCTGTAGATCAACACGTTCTTTTTATAAAAAGGACATCCTAAAACAAGTTTAAGTCTGCTTTGTCGATTCATTTAATCATGGTAAAACAGAGGTCAATGTTTCATCGTCTCCATAAACAGAGACGACAGACTCTTTGGATGCAGTGTACGTCTGAGGACTCACCACCATGGAAAACCTTCAGTAAGGGTGGCCTGCAGCAGCCCCCACTCCTCAACCAACATGGAAAATCTTGAGCTGACACAGTGCTCACTCAGCACAAAAAGAACCGCATTTCCTGAGCCTTCAGACCTGAACCTTCAAACTGGCCTGTATTGTTGTTTCACATCTGTAAAAATCTGTGTCCCTAGACTTGGAAAAAAGAGCCATTCTTAACTTTCCAATGCTCCCTCTTTCACCTTACCGTATCACTAAGTGTAGTCATACCAGGAAAAACCACTGCACATAGTTTTCACTGGGGGCCGTAACCACCGACAATCATGCTCATGAGCAAAACAGAGATGTATACCAAAGGGCTTACCATGCCACAAACCATGTAATTTACAGTTTGTTATTAAAAGCTTTACTAAATGTGATGAACAAATTGGGATAAATTATGGGCTTAAACATAATTAAATCACATTTAAAAATAATTGATAAATTACTCTGAAATCAGTATAGTAACTTGATTGAGGTCAATGGTCACACATGAATTAAATGTTTCACCATCCAGTTGCCCTGGGAATGACTGTAGAGGACAGTGATTCCCAACTGAAGATGTATGAGTGGGTATTTGGAAGAGAAATTAAAAACATCAACAAAATGTATGTAGCAGAATGAGTCTAACAAGTTACGTTAAAACATCAAAAAAATGCTTTTTAATAGAGAGCCTAAGTCACACCCCTGGTGGATGCCACAGGGCCTTAATTCTGAGAAAATATAAACAGTAGTTTATGGAGAGAAAAAAACAAGTATTTAATATACAGAGCCAAATATCACAGTCATCGACCAATGCTCATCAGTGACGTCATGCAATACCTGCTAATAAATGCTGATTATTTCAAGAAATATTTGAATTATTTAAATACTTACTTGCTAACCAAATAGGTGGGGTACGTCTGCCCAAAAACCTGCTGGAATTGCTCTTCAGCGTTTTTGCCATTTTCCAGTGGCTGTCGAAGAGTCATACTAAAATGATTCTGTGCACATAGCCAGTACAACCACAGAATTGTGTTGGATAATATTATTTCATTAAAGTTGCATAATTCCAATACACCAACTTTTACACTTTCTTTTAAACAGAACAATTCCTCTTGTAAAATGACAGCCTTCAAAACACATTTTCATGCCAGCAGTAATAACCATAACCATAAATTCAAATCATAGCCATCTTTCCCATCATCTGTTTCTTCTGCATTCTCTTCTTCGATGTGATCACTCCTTTTTTTCTGCCATAACTCACCACAGACTATGAAGGCATGCTGAGATAGGAGAGCTATGCGATCATTACAGTGTCTGTCTCTGGAATCACTCTATGTCTGATACAGTATGCATTCATTTAAATCACCTGCTCCCAGTGCTGCTGTAAAATCATTCTGATACATATAAGGGTTATTAGAGATGCTAAAAATAAAAATATGTAATATTGTGGTGTGGCTTCTCTTTAGGAGAATAGTCACTTCAATGTTTATTACATAGTGGAACTATTACATTTCCAAAAGCTCAGCATTTGAACTGATTTCTCACTGTGTAGATGTGCAGATTTGCTTATAGCTTTACAGCCACATGCCATGACCCGCTGTTTCATCCTCTTCCAAAATGTCTGTAAGTCCTCGGGAGGGACCTTCCAGGAAATCTCTCAGGGATGGAGAGGAATTTTCCTCAGCAAAATGGAAATGTTATTTTGTATGGTATTTCTATGGCTAGTCCAACAAAGCAAGTACCTTTTACTGTTAGACAAGTAAAAATCTCTTACAGTCAGTCATGAGAACTGGATGGAGACATGTTATATTTTCTTCCATGTGCAGGCGGTAACCTTTAATAGCCAGGCTTTGTTCACTCTCCATTTCCATCCCACAGACCGCTTTATCAATAATTGCACACAGATGTAGGACACAGATGCTCATACACACGTCATTGTTTTCTGGCATTAGTTTGATAAATTCATTAAAAAGGAGCTATTTTAGGCAGTGAAGTGCTATCAACTTATTGCTGAAGGGCAATTAAACTTTAGAGCCAAAATCTTAAAATACAACAAAGAATACACTTTGTATGAACAAGAAAAGGGGTCGAAAGATTTACAATTTACAATTCTATTGCAAAAGTTATATTCTCTTCAAATAAGCACAGTTCTAAAAAGAAATCAACATAAAATCTAAAAGAAACAAAGTTAGGTCTAACTTCTCATCCCAGAAACAGAAACAGCTTCATCAAGCCCCTCTAAACCATTGCTCACCTGTGAGTCAAAATGACTGGAACATGGGTCAGCTGCAGAACAACAGGCTGACTCAGTTTTAATAAAGGAAAATATGAAGACCAGGAAAGGGCTTATATTGGGAAAAGAAGTGGTTTCTCAGAAGCAGATACACGTTCTGAGGCTAATTATAACTGTGTGCCAACTATAGTAAGGCACATTCAAGCTGACCAATAGATGCTTTAATAAGAATACAAAATAGGCTGCATACGTAATACACACAAGTCACTAGTCCACATATGATTTGAGTTCTTTGAAAAATACTATAGAGAAAGAGTAAAGCATAACAGTGGCGACTCATTTTAGCATTAACCGAAAATTATACTTATTTGTAAAGCAATCAGTTGTAACTGTGGACTTTTACTGTACTTTTTGTGTGAAGTCACTTCATAAAAGGTACAAAAACGCAAAGGTCTACACATGTCTCGAACCCCACCCTTCTCCATCCTTCTGAACAGACATGCCACACACAGTGCTATACAAGCATCTTGACACAATATGTTGTAAGCTGAGCACAATTTTCCCACATCAAGGTAAATGTGTTTCATTTAGCTATTTTACATTTTGAAATGTCACGGCAGAGTTTAGTAATAACATTTATTCATTTGTTGCTGTGTGACAGGAAGGTCCTTTTTTAAGCACAGGTGGAGCAAGTAATTGCATAGGTTTGTTACGTCCCCAGTGGTGGTCTCTAGAGGTGACCAGGGGTCGTAGCATACCAACCAAAAGGAGTCAGGAGTTGGTGTTGGAGCAAACGGAAAGGCCTCAGGCTCAACAGACACAGAAGGAGGGAGAGCAACAGGCCTCACTGCCCTAGGTGATTCCGTAGGTGCCTTGGGGGTCAGAGCATCCACGTCCATCATCGATTTTCTAATGACCACTCCCACCCTACCTGTCAACGCACTGCATTGTGTTGTTAGATACTGCCAAAAAGGCTTGACGACAACTTTCTGATAAAACTAGCATGGTTGATTTAGCCAACAACAAGTTTGATAAAAACACCAAAAATATCCACCAACAAAAACCAACAAAACACCAATAGTGTGTAGACTGTGTGTGAGAGGAAAGGCGCACACGTGTGTAGGAATGGCATACATGATCATTGTGGCCACTGATGTTAATTGATCTAATGTGTGTTTTACAAAATAGTAACGAGTCACGCAAGCATGACCAGCAAATATATCCTGAGTCCTGAGGGGTACTGGAATGTGCTCTGACTGGGGACTCTGTCATCTTGCCCACATGAGCAATAAAACAGAAATACTCGGCCAGAACTCATAGCGGTAGTAGACATAAGCGTGTGTCCTGAAAAAATAGAGCTCATATAAGATTTAAAAAATTAAAATGCCAGGCTTAATTCATTCATTTTTAAATGGGGTGTATCACAACAGCTAGTTAATGAATAAAGTGTAAAGAGATATGTTAATGTGCATTACCTGCTGCCGGTTGGTTGCTTCTGTTCCACTGTGTTCTATTCCACTGAAACCAGCCATGGATTTGCTACACCTTGAGGCCTGCAGCCATGTGCACTGGGGTTCTCTTTGGGTCAGGCCAGCAGGCCAGAGGTTAATTTTCTTAACTTATTTGATTTAGCACTCCTGTAATTGAGGAAGAATGACACTTCACAGCACTTTCTTAGTAAAAGAGGGAATTCCCTCTCAAGAACTTGGGGACTAGAGAAACATAAAGATTAGCTACTTCACTCTTCTTTCTCCCAAAATCTACTCTAATATGACAGTGTTAACCCATTATGGCCTAAAATGTCAGCTCCATAGCCAGTTAATCTTTGATGGAGAAATGGCTTCATTCTACAATTTCTGCTGTCACTTCATTAAAGGAGACCAAACTGGACCTGGATCTGCTACAGGTTAGAAATGACTCTTTCTAAACTGTTCTAATTTGCTGTTTCGTGTGTGTGTTCACCTCTGCCAACAAATCCTAACAAAACTGTGTATTACACACTGCCCTGCTGATCATGTTTTGTTTTGCAACTGCAGAGCTGTCATAGGAATACTTAACAGCAGCCATCTGCAATTCACGCCCATCCAGCAATGTGTTACAAAGCCGCAATACATCATACACACAGAATGCAGTTAAAGATGTCTTGTGGAAACAAGACTACCTCAGGGTTCCTGGCCTTGTATTTTGTGGTTCTTTTTTATTCTCTTATTCCACTGAACAGAGCAATTTAGCCTGTTATTTTAGGATCAGATGTCTTTGCAGTCCTATAATGCTGTCATTTAGGCAATTCATTCAATTTATTAGAACCTCCGGCAATGAGTGATACTCAGTCCACACCACACATGCCAAATGTTATGATATTTACTGAGATTGTCAATAATTAAGATTTATGTGAAACACTGAAATTCTCTTATTGAATGACAGTATTTAGAGAAAAAGTCAATGAAGCCAAAGCTGTCTAATTTATGTTGCTCCACATGTACGTTTGCTGTGCAAACGTTTTAGGCAGGTATGGACAAAATGCTGTAAAATAAGAGTTATAAAAAATTAGAAGTGTTTATAGCTTATTTTGATTATAAAATAGAAAGTGATTGAACAGAAGAGAAATGTAAACACAAATTTAGTGAGACCCCCTGCAAAATAGCATCAAACCTGTCAGCAGCAGCATCTTAAAGGTAGGGTAGATTTCATTCTGATGCACTTTTTGTTAAATTAGTGTAACTTCTCTTTACAATCCGATAGCAACCGATTAGTTCAGCAGTTTCGCTTTAAAACTGCTGAACAAAATTTCATTGTGCCTTGCACAATGACAATAAAGATTCTTGAACCTGAAAAAAACATATTCTTGAAAGCATTCCTACTTTACAGCATTTCTGTACATATAATTGCACAGTCTTATTGATTCTATTCGATTACATTGCAATCTTTCACTCACCTAATAGCTGTAACCTTTTGATGCGTATATGTTGTTCTCTATCTCCCTCTAGAGGATCTGGGTTGCATAATCATTCATTCCTCCTGATGCCATGCAGTCAAAGAAAATAGGAAACCTAATAGTTTTTGTGCACACATCCAAAAGAATCAGTCTACTCGTGTGAAACAAAAAAGTCAATCCAGAGCCAAATCAGCGTCTTTATTTTACAAACGCATTATTCTAATGACATTTTTTATATAATAAAAAAGCAATTTACAAGCTTAAGAACCAAATGAAGCAGCACAGAATGATTATGAGTAAAATATATAATTTGAATAAATATATTTTATTTCATGCTATAAAATAAATTCATAAATGGCATTAGATACAACATCAGCTCTAGCTAGCTTCATTTACTTCATAGTTGTACAAAACAGTAGAGTTCTGAGGTTCACAGTTGGGTTGTGAGGTTGTGTGTAGAGTGGACAAAATCAGGAGCTTGGACATTTCTGCTGTCATGGTTCAGTTCATGGTCTCCATTGCACTTCAGGCTTTGGCTCTGTGGAAAATATGGGCTCATTGAGACCTTGAGGCAGAATGTTTGGGAACCACTGACTGAGGACCTGTTTCCCCACCTGAAGAGAAGTGCACAATTATACTATGGACATAGGACATATGTCCAATGAGACCACTTTTAACACTATATACCCTGAGTTCTACGTTTTGATGTTTTTTTTGCCTTGTCACCAAATATATTTGAGCCAGAGACATTATAGTGCAGAGTTTAAGGTGTGAAAAAAGCAACAGGAATGACGCCTATACTGCAAACCTCCCGGCAGATCCTGAACAACTACAACTACAACTACAGTCTTGGTGCCTGAAAAAGCCAAAGGAGATCACTGAACCTCGACATGCCAACAGATAGTCCGCTCCAAAACAGTGGCTATACAGCCCAAAATCCCTTTCATTTTTTGACTCAGCTTGAGGTGCAACTCTGAACAGTGCCACTGAGTTTGATGACGGAACCAGGTGCTCAGTTCTTGTGTTGCGGTTTACTGACTTCCACTGGATTTTGAGGAGCATTCAGAACAATCAGCAAGCAACACCACTTTTTCACTTCTATATATTTTTTCATAGAGGAAGTCAACCTGTCCAAAATTTTAGTCAATATATAAAAAAATAAAGGAATATCAAATTTTCCTGGTCCAATTCAACAGCTCCCTGACATGTTTTTTTGTGTTTTTTTTGTTTTTGTTTGAATGTATGACAGGCCAATATTTCAATAGGCTTGATGATCCCAATACACCATTTTCACTTTAAAAAGGTTATTGCTTTTTTTTTTTTTTAATAATACACAGTGGACAGAAACTGACAGAAAAAGCTATGGAAGACTTACGATTTTTTCTAAGCCTGTATCAGTGTTTGTAAACTACCTGAAGTGAGTTTATTATAAAAGGAATAGGACGAGCTGCAATTTTAAAAAAAAGTAGTCTGACAGCCTTCCTTGTAAACACTTCCTTTTGATTACTTGTGGCCCAAAATGCATCTCCTGTTCCTCTCAGAGGGGTGGAACTGAGAGTCAATTCGAGTGTATCAAGTTCAGTTGGTTCTGCAAGTGTCTATTATCACATAAGTAACTAGTTTATGAAAAAAAATACATTTAAACAATTTACGCTCCATTCATATAATATATGAACACATGGACTCATTTGATAAGAACAAAAAAACTGACTAGTCTAAAAGCACCATTCAAGGAGGAAAGGTCCCTACCAAAGTGATTGAGGCTATTATAGAGTCCCTTACAGGTAACTTCAGAGATTAACTTCCAGGATGGAACAGGTATGTATTTTTAACTAAGAAAACTGTAAGTGCACAATCAATGACACAAAAACAAGTAAAAAAAAAATATCCATTGGCAATTTCATACAATTTTGGGGTTGAGCAACGTGCAATTGAGCTACAGTATATGAGTAAGCTTTTTTCTGCACAAATATTCTGTTTATTATCTGCTTATTATCTAGACGGCTCTTTCCCTGCTAGATACTCAAAAAAAAAAAAAACAGCAAGGAAGTTGTTTTTCTCATGCATCTCATTCTGTCACTGAAATGCCTAAACTACAGTACATTGCTTAGATTGTCCTCAGTCGTTAGAGAGGAAAGATACAGTATAGTCTCTGAACATGGGGCAAGAGCTTGCAGGGAACAAGCTTGCCTCATTGGATTGTAATAAATTGCTACAAAATCAGTTAATACCTAAAAAAAAAAAAAAAAAAAAACAAAGTCATGTCCATCCCATGACAAAAAGACAAATAAAACAATAAGTGAAAATCAGGGGCATCTAGGCTGAGGATACTATAAAATGGACAAGAATTACATAAATTCATTTGTTAATAAATGGTGTGGCCATATTTTATTATAATCTCTATACTGAATTTATTTCTAAATGAAAGAGGCACAGGAATCTAAGTGCCAGAATCTAAAATATAAAGCTTGTGGCAAGGCACTAAGTTTAAAATGCCACTTTTTGTGAAATATTCTCTTTTGTTTACATTGGCTTTGAACAATTACAATATCTATTGCACAACTTTTATATTGTCAGCTTTTGTATGGCTTAATAATGATGTTGCTTATGATTTCACTACTTGTCTTCTCAGCAAATTGTTGTTGTAATTTTCCACAAGTGATTGTTATGAGCTGGGAAACATTCATTCCTTGCAATTTAATAAATTAAGAACCTATTCTTCTCAAGGAGCATTTAATTATGCAATTCAGTTAACGTTTACTGTTAAAATCGGTCTTTGGTGTGGTCTCCTGGCACAAAATTGTTTTAGCAGTTTGTACTCATTATTCACGGAACATTACTAACAATATTCCAAGAAGGTAGACCTGTCCATTCTTTCTACACAAAGGACAGAAATCCTCATAGGCAGGTACAAATAAGTCTGTGACTACTATTATTGAGTTATTAAGTCAGGTCTTCTGACAAACCTGCCCGTCACATCAACAGTGACAGAAATAAAGTTAACCTGGTAAACATTCATCTAAAAAGTATTGTACAGGCTGACAAAACTGCAGGTGATGATGATCAGAAGTGTTATTCGTACAAAAAAAAGCTAGCTATAACGATTTCTGCAAAATTCCCCAAATTTTGGTTTGCTATCTTAAACGTCAGAGTAAACACGATGATGATGCACACTTCCTCACACTCTGAGGACTGCACTCTTTACGTAACACCAGAAATAAACAATAAAAACACAATATTCTCCCACCCAATGCACACAAAGTAAAAAATTATATGAAAACTGTAAAATTATCATTTTATCTGACACAAATTCAGCACGGACTAGGTGGGACAAAATAAAAGCATATAGCGGGTGCTCTTAAAAAAAGGCATTAAAACAGCATAATGGCAAATAGTGAAGCAGGATAGCACAAAAACCACCCAGCTAAGCTTTAAATTTGCAAATCATGACAGGATAATCAATCAAGCCCAATCAAGAGGCTTTTTACTGTAAATATGCATTCTTAAAACACAATGGGAGTAAATGCAAATCTCTATATTCTAAAAACTTCTCCATCCCTGACCCTAAATTTCAAATAGTATAGATAAAATGCAATGCTGCCATATGTATGACTTGTAGCCAATAGTATTCATGCGATTGCAGAGTCTCATCACAACATTTTTTTTTCAGAGAAGATCACTACTGTGGAGCAATACATTGACATGCTGCTCCTGTATTGGAATTAAGCCAGAAACAAGCACATTTTATCACTGGCCCCCAGCCAACCCACTAACTCTGCAAAGTGCATCGATACTTTGGATCACCAGCTACCTCTTAAAAACTTTAATCTATCTATGCCACATTTATGACAACGCCACAAAGTAGGATTGATAAATTAGGAAAACATATTCCAAGTCTGTATTTCACTCCAAACTCCAAATGATGCAGAAAGTGAAGATCACAGATCAACTGTCTCATCATAAAAAGTAAAACACAATGGAGAAAAGAAAACAAACCCATAGCTCTTTCAAATGATGGAAGAAAAACCGTGTTACAATGGCTGAGATTCCTTTGTTCTTTCGGTTTGCATATTGTTCAGACTAGTATACCATAGTAATTTAGGTGAACAGATCCAGAGCTGTTCCTGCTGTGCTGTGTTGACCATGAGTACTCTCGCCTGTTTGAGTATTAAATTGGAAGCCTGTCTCAGGACAAAACAAATACACATACAACAGTTCTGTGTACATTTGCTGCTAAGTATAGAATACTAATGACTTCACTGTAGACATAATTCACCCATTACATGGATGGCAGCATCTAAACCACACCTTGGCCAACAGAGTGAGACCTCCTGTAGTAGTGAGAGACACAATCCTGCAGTGTTTTGTAGAACAAATATTATTAGACAACAAAATTCTATCTTGAAAAATCTGGGGCCATTGCCTTACTCTATTCTCCACATTTAGCACAACAGTAAGCAGGGAAATTTAACGTACTCCTAATATAGCACCTTCTTAATCATCTTTTTAACCTGGCTGACCATGAAACATTTGACAAGGACTTTGTCCCTAATCCATACAATCAGCAAGGAATATTTCCCCGAAGTATCAAGGCTTTGTGTTAAAAGAATAGTCTTTACAGAGTTTGGCAATAAGATACTGTACATACAACCTAAAACGGATTCAAACTGTGAATACATCTGTGCCTGATAGGTTCTTGGCTATGAGGTAGAACCTGGTGAGTTTCATTTAAGTTAAAATACTGTCTGTTATGAGTATGTAGTTGCGTCATGAGGTATTGAACGGATATGTCACACGAAGCTTTGCACTGGCAGAAAAATCATTCCTTGTGACTAAGTGACCTCCTGTGGCCACATGTGCAAAAACAGGTCAGGTATAAGGTGATATGACAAGCATCTTACCAGAGCTTTCACATTATCAATTATTGCAACATGCCTATATAACTCTGTAAATATGTTTTAAAAAACATGGAAAGATAAAAAGAGAAATCAATCTAGGGGTCTTGATTATTAGGACCTCCTTAAAAATAGTAAGTTGTTACTCCCTTTGCATGAAAGAATCAAATTTCTCCAAAGCACCCATTTTCTCTCCATTTAGCATCTAACGTTCACAAAACTGACAGAAAACCTTAACGCAAGAAAAGTTTGTTGTAGAGGGAGCTAATTTAAAAAGAAGTCCTTTAAATTGAGCTGAAATAAACATTTCTTAAAGCTTCCATAACCTGAAGCAGGACCTAAAAATCACATCTTGATGTATGATCCTCCTCTGGACTGCATTTGGAACTCTCCTCCACATCATTGGCTGGTGCCTCTTCTGCATATTGTGCCTCAAAGGCCATCCCCTCAGGTGTTTCCTCTTGGTCCTTCTGACCTGAGCTTCCCTCTGTCATCTCTGGAGAGTCCACGTGATTGCTCCCCTCTGATGCTCCCATGTGCTTCTTCCTCAGGTGCTGGTTAAGAGTGCCCTGAAATGGAAAGCATTTGCCACAGATCTGACAGTGGAAAGGCTTGTTGTCTGTGTGGCCACGGATGTGGTATTCCAGCTGATCTTTCCTGGTGTACTTCTTGCCACAGAATTTACAAACAAATGGCGTGATTCCCATGTGAAGACGCATGTGGCGATCCAGGCTCCCTTTCTGATTGAAGGTCTTTCCACAGTAGATGCAAATGAGTCTCTCATTGTAGGGGTACCACTGGCTCTGCAGGCTGCGTTCTCGCACATCATTCTCTAACCCTGCAGGTCCCACAACTGATTCACCATCATCTGAGCCTAACTTGATATGGCTCAGCACTCCTGCTGGAATGGCAAAGGGGCGCTTTGCCTTGGCTCGCCCACCTCTGAAGCCACTGAGCATTGAGCGAGAAGGACTGGAGCTGGTAAGGTTGACTAAGTATGAGGAGGACAGCCCTGAGTAAGAATAGGTTGCAGGCTGGATGACTGGACCATACGAACCCACACTAACAGCCAATACCTGTTCTCCATCCACCAACTCTGTATGGTAGCCATCATCACCAGCTGAGGAACTATCTGAGTAAGTGGGCCTGTCGGGCTTTTCTACCTTCACATGCACATCTGTTACTTGGCCATCTTTGCCAATCAGTTCCACTTGCTCCGTTTCTCCCTCCATTGGGGCATCATGCTCTGACACACCATCGCTACTGCCACGGTCTGATTGGCCTTCCTCTTGCAGTCGTGCCCTGCTCAATCCTTTTCCTGCCAGCTCCAAGCGTGCTTCATGTGCTGCCTGACTTTGCCGGGAGTAGTAAGGGGGGGAGATCTGGGTAGGGTTTATAAAGAGGTTGCTGTCATTGACCCCGTTGCGACTAGTCTGCAAGGTGTCTTTCTCTGGGCTGCAGGCATTTACTGGGAGGCTGATCTTGGAATGGATGCTCTCCAGGATTTGAGTGCACTTGTCAATGATTGCCTGCATCTGCAGGAAGCTGGCAGCAGTTAGAAAACTGATGATATCTTTCAGCTGCAGGGACATGTGACCTGTGTAGCAGAAACCAAGAAGCTGCTCAAACACTTCAGGGCTTTTGATGACAGATATGGAAAGGCCGCTCATGGTGCTGAGTGCTGAGTGGTCACGAAAGTAGGGTGAACTAGCAGCCAGCACGGCTTTATGGGCTCGAAACGGCTGGCCTTGAATGTGAACAATGATGTCACACAACTTCCCTTGAAGCCGCAACTCATTGAGTTGGGTCAGAACAGTGTTACTGAACTCAGGCACATCAAACTCGATGTAGCTGCCGTCGTCCATTTCTTGGATATGTTTCTCCAGTTTGTCGACTGCCTGAGAGAAGAAAAAAGATAACATTAGATTTTGCAACACAGTGGGAGACTACAGCATGTTTATTGTCATGATTATATTAGGTTTCAACTGACTCAGATGTCTTGTTTTAACTAAATGATCATTTTGGAGGTTGTAGCTTGTGATACTGACTCTGTATGGTAGGATGGACTACATTCTTCTTCGCTGTTTTCTACCAGTGAATATCAACAGAAAGACCAACCTTATGTTGTAATGTAATGCTAACACATATTGTTCATCAAAACAAAAAGCAAATGCTGGTATTACTGTCAGTGTTGGGCAAATAGATACCGGGCCGACCCATCCCCATGCCTGTAGTCAGCACATGTAAAACCGAGCATCGTCATTGTCACCCACTCTACCATCACCACTTTCACACTTTCAGAAGCATTATGTCAATCTTTGGTTTTAGATGGATAAATAAAAAGTGTGTGTGTAAAAGACAGGGGGGACACAACTGTAAAATTGCAACCAAACGCAAACAGCTGGTGGAGCTGAAGAGCAGGTTAACAGATAATTTACAACAGCAAGCCTGAACCAACGGTCATCAATTCACATCAACTCAACTTTTAGTTCTGAGTCACAAATCAGAGAGGTTAAAGATACTGAGACCTGTTTGAACACTGAAGCAAAAAGCTTTCAGGAACAGTTATGCAAAACAACTGCAGGAAGTTACCAATGCTTAATGGGACATACAAGAACCAAACCCAAAGTTGTTACTTTTTCCACATATTATTTTTTTCAATAACCTGTTATCAGGTAATCTTTATCAGTTGGCACTGAGGATCCAACATTTGCTTGTCTGAATATATCATAACAGCCAAAAAAATTACATGGGGTAGCAGCCTTTGGATAGGGTTTTAGAACAGCATCAACAATGTGATTATAATATTTACAAGCCAATTCTTTTAGATCTAGAACAACACTGCAACATAAGGTGTAACAGGACTGCTGAAAATAGTGATTGTTTTCTAGGAGTGCTAACACATAAACACAATCAAGTTTATTTCTCACGTTTTAATTTTTTTGTGTATTACTGTTTCTGTTAAAGAGAAAATTGAGAACAGATAAAAGAATTGCAACTGATAGGACATAATGTACTTGGATCTACATGCACTGAAAGTGGTGAAGCGTAACAGTCATGTAAGCAAAGCCATAAAGGTATATATGCTGCATTTGGCAGAGAAAGAAGAAAATCTGGTTCTGCTCAGAGTGTGCACCAACCTTAAAAAGACTCTAACAAAGGCTTTTGTTCCATACAGGAGAAACGAGCATCAGATAGGACATCACCTTTGTCCTTACCCTGCATTAAGATATTTCACATACTAGCCGTAACATTCAAGCTTTGAGTAAAAGACTTTTTTCTCAAAATGGCACATAAATACCTTCACATGGAGCATTACTGCATTAGTGGTTGCATGCTACCCTTATACAACACTATACTGACTAGACTGGTTGGTTGATAAAATATTAACAGGAAAAAAAGGTCCTGGCTTCACACCAGAACTAGTCAGCCCACATTTTGGAACACTGCAACTTCAACATGAAATCCTCCTGCCCCAGCTGAGTTATGATATGTCTGTAAATGCAAATAGCTTCATCTTGCAAACCTTAATTTGTTTCAGTTCTCCAGTTTAATCCACCTCTCCCCCACTCCATCTGGCCTCCCCCCTCTCCCTTTCTATGCCCCTCTTACCCTCCTTTCTTTTACTGGCAATTCAGCATGATCTTCATGATGGAGTCCCTGTCAGCACACAGGGAATGTAAACACTTTCTCTTGTTGCCAATGCTTGCCGAGACACCTGTCCAACAAACCATACATTCTCATTCTAGCTTAGGAGGGGAAAAGTTGCTGCAAAACAAAGACGACCGTAATGAGTTGAACAATATTTTTACTCCCCCTATGACCAGCCTTCAAATACAAAATGTTCATACACTAAAACACACCAGCAATGGCTGCCAACAGCATGCTACATGAAGCCAAGAGTAAGGGCAGCCAAAGAATGTGTGCTCAGTAGTTGAGGGTCACATGCTTGGCTCAGATGGGAAAGTCTAAAATGTTTAAACTCAGCTCAAAAATTCCATCAGTGGCTCATGTTCCTTATCTGGTAATAAACCTATCTAATACAGGTGCTTCGTGTAGGCAGATAAAAGGATGCCGAGTGACATACTGTGGGCAGTTTGTCCGACCAAAATATCAGCATTACTATAGTGGACAGACGCTGCGTAAAGCCATGGTTCTAAAACTTTGGCATTTCACGAGAGAAAAAAACACATTAGGGAAAAATCAAAGTCAGCAGGGATGCATTACATACTTTCTTCGCCATCAGCAACATCCACCTACTTACAAAACAGCTTGTGAGGTGGACTAGATGCAGGACAGAATTGCTTAACAAGCAAAGGTTGGGAGAGCAGTTTAAAACAGATACTAAAAAACTGTTTAAAAATAGACTAGATTGCAGTACACCTGAGAGAGGGTAATACGTTATAAATAATGTGAAAAATGTTATGCTTTGTGAGGGGCATACAGATGTGAATATTACAAGTTTTTTCTGCCTTTGCCTTATCTGGTTTGTGTGGACAATACATCTGGAGGACAAGAGCCCATCTTTTTTTCAGCCTAATCACATGAGAGGAAATCTTAACACTTAAACACATGATTATTTCTTTTTTTAAATCAACATATTCATAAAGTTACTGTATTCACAAAACAACAATATAATGTGCAACATGATGTCACATCTAATTTGTGAGACAACGTAGATGACAACCATCATCTAGGATCCCACAAAAGGCCTAACAAGAGTCTGGTTTTCAGACCCACAGTCTATATGCCAGGTATTGCACATCATTAATTTGAGATTGTGGTTGTAACCAATACTTTATGGGCTAAATGGACTAGGTTGAGTGGGTGCAAAATAATTATGTCAACTGGTGCAAAAAGTCATAACAGGTTTTACTCAACTCTGTTCTGACTTGCCAAGGAATGACACGTGTTTAACTGGATTTTAAATGTATCTAAATAGGAATGTCACAGCTAACTGGGTCTCTTAACAGTGTTCACACGGTGCTTGTTGTCCCAGGTGAAGCCAGGTGTACTGAATACAACATGTCAATCCCTGCACTTTGTACTTCCCTACTATACCACGACGTACGATTACTTTATCAGGACAAATTATGATCTGTAATCTCAGTGTAACTCATTCCCTGTGTAAAACTAGGTGCAGATTAGTGTCTGACTCGTGGAATACATAAAGGCCTGGTTCTACCTCAGAAGAACTGGTGGTGCTGTACTGTCACAGTCAGGGTTCTCCTATTAGAAGTCGAAGTAACACATTTTATTAACGTGTGTTCCTTTTGTGATACTCGCACGCACTGCTGATCACATCGGACATGCACACAATATTGATAAACCGAGGAGCAAACGAGCGGTGTCCCAAACTTTCATGTGGACCTTCCTGGTACTCGTTATGATGGGGATCTAGTGGAGCTGCTAACGCTAACGCTTGCTTGGCTATAACACCAGCCAGATTTGAGTCCGTTGTCTCAAATGCATTTCACTTCTGCTGTAACTTGTAGATACACTAATGTTAGTTAAACATCCACTCACAGGACCGAACCACCTAACTACCAAGCTGCAAACATGCAATCGCTAACTGGCTACATATTAGTTAGCCTAGAATCGAGCTTTTTTTGAGAAAACTGCGTACCACAGAAATATCAATCTTGTGTTTGGTACTCTAACAGTTTGGTCTTGTTTTCTGTAACTATAAAAATACCTGCCAAGCTTGTGTGATTTAATAGTTAAGTTGCTACGTCGAATACGGGCACAAAGTATGTTGGCTGTCACAGGAATTAACCACTATGCTAGTTCACTCATGCTAACAGCTAGCACAACCTTTGCTAACACACCATTCCATATTATTCATGGTTAAGGAGCGACCAGTGCTAATACAGGCTAATGCTACAACCGCTAGCAGAGAGTTGCTAGCGTAATTATTTCCATTACTTACGCTGTAATTGCACGGACGGGATGACATTACAAACGCATTACGGCCAGCAGTCCATGCCAAAGCTGAAGTCCACCAAACTCACCGTCTTAACGTTAGCATTAAACGGTGGCCATTCCCCTCAGTAGTTCGCTAACACTACAGCCAGGCCTCCCCCCCACTCCAATCCAGATGTGTCAGACAGTTGCTGCTGCAATTTTTGCATCAACAGGAAGTGTTCTTTAGGCTCTTTGCATTCATTCTATCCGTGTGTTTTGCAGCAGCCCCTCCCTTTCTCGTGGCAGTGTTGTACTCCGATACATCGACATGATGGATCATCTATATGCTACGTGCTGAACTAAAGTAGAGTATTATACAGGGGTCTACAGATAGTTTTCAACAGATAACGTGGCTGCACTCACTCTCTTATCTGACTACACCCAAGCCGTGATTTTTATTTTACGACAGTATGCTGCAGCCATGCTGACACCATCACTTCTCAGCTTAAATCCATTCATGTTTCCAGCCTGTCATTATTATTGTAATAATTATCATTATTTTTATTATTATTAGTCGGGTTATAACCGATGGAATTTCTGGCAGACCGGCTGTGAACACTAAAATAAAAACCACAATTATTTTTTATTTTACTGTATTTTATTAGCTATTACCTTTCTTTTTGTTGTTGTTTTTTTTTTCCTAAAGACTTGAACAATCTTTTGTTTAGGATTAAAAATGAATTCACTGCTACCTATATACCACAGAGGGGCGCCAAAGGCTAGATAAAAAAACTTTTTAGCACTGTTACTCTCAATGGTTGTTACAACATCTAACATCTCCCCCTCAAATAATAAATAAATACATACATACATACATACATACATACATACATACATACATACATTCTGTGTAGATGTAGATTGGTTATATATATATATATGTATCTTATATCTATAAATGAACAGGTGGGACACGTTGGAGGACCTTATGACATAAAACAAACTTTGTTAATGTTAAATAATTTCAATAAAATACAATTACCTTTATGTCTATGGCCATATCCCATAGATGAAAAGTTTCAATAGAGTAGAATAGCTGCAATAGAGGTTTGTTTAGTGCAGTTATAGCTTTTGGGTAAAAAACTGTTTTCAAAACTGTTTATTCATGTTTTTTATTCTCCTAAAATGCCTGTCCGAAGGCAACAACATCCTCATTTCACATCATTAAGATATTTTGTCTTTTCTGAAATAGTAAATGTCATAGTATTATTGTATTGTGAGTTTTGTGACCCCCCATAAATGATTCAAGTTCATGCCCATTATTTCACTTTCACTTTTATGGCTGACTCAATGGATAATTTTAGTGGGTAATGTTTTTCTTATGGTACAAAGCACAAGTGAACTCCAGTCAGTTGTCCTCTCTCAGGCAGACTTTATCTGTTCAGCTAGGAATGAATGTGCACTGTGTGTGTTTCTGTTTTTTATCAAGTGTGAGTGACAGGTTGGCAGCTCAGGTGAATATCTGACCTAATCTGTGTGCAGGTGGGTGATCATCACACAGAAAGGAATCGCTTTGTCATTGCACATGCTTCTTGTTTAACAACTCACTCCTCTATTCCCAACAGCATTTTTTTTTCAGGAGATTGATGCCCAACTGAAGGTGCAGCCAAGGTATGGTGATTAGAGATAGTTTTGTCGATCATGGTATTGATAACATTTCAAACAAACTCATAATCAAAGGGTTTCCTGTTGTAGTTGTAATCTGTTCTGAAATGGGGCTTTGTTAGCTCAGTGTCATTTGGATGACCAGGAATTATTTGCCGGTAAGCTAATGGGGGTGGTTTTGAGTGGTGCAGCGCCAGGGATCGTATAGGGGGCTCCAGGTGGTGTGGCCTGGGGCTCTGATGTGCTGCTCCTTTTTAATCCCAGATGACATTGCAAAATCCCCAAACCCCCCGTGCCGGTCTAAGACCGTATAGGAGCAGAGACCAGATGATTTGTTTAAAGAACGCAGATCATGTATCAAACTGAGAGAATAAGGAGCTCCACTGTTTAATGTTAAGCCTAAGACCATAGGTTATGCTTAATATGAAAGGCATTTACATTTTTATCAAAAAAGGAGAGGTTTGTATGAATCCGTTACATATATTTGTAACAAAATTGGTGTATTGATTCTGATATATCAGCTTATTTTTACAAACCTCATCATCTGAAAGCTTTTGAGTACATATTATTTCTACTTTTATTGCAATATAAGAAACAATTAAAAAATATATAACAGTTGACAAACAACCCCCAACTATAGTTTGTTAGTTAATGTTGAATAAGTAGCCTAATTTTTAAGGCTTAACATGAATAACACATTGTTTTCTCCCAAAAATACCTTGGCTGTCAGTGATCAGGAGAACAATGGTCTCCCAGTGCTCCTGTCCAGAAATAGTCTATAGCTTACTGATGGAGAACATATTTCCCAAAAGCAGGTGTCTTAGTCAGTCCGTGCTTGATCCTCACCATGACTGTAAATGAAAGGGCCAGCTCGCCCAGGTGCGGGAGCCCCTCTTTGGCCCTCTCAGATTTCTTCTTGATGGAGGAGCTTTTTGGGGAAGAATGAACAAAAGAAATATTGGCATTATAGTATGTGTATTACTATTTAAAACACATCTATTATCTTCCTTT
The DNA here is from genome assembly GCF_900634625.1 of Parambassis ranga. Taxonomy (NCBI): domain Eukaryota; kingdom Metazoa; phylum Chordata; class Actinopteri; family Ambassidae; genus Parambassis; species Parambassis ranga. The sequence goes on along the minus strand of NC_041030.1, from coordinate 939,254 downwards.
AAATGTTCATTCATGTTCCATTTTGCTGATGGCTAAATTGTGTTTTAAGTGTGAGTGACGGGCTTTTTTCACCCATATATGTTCATGTTTCACGACACACAAATATGATACTTTTTATTTCTTCAGAAACAACATGATTTAAAATTCCTTTGTTCTCTACAAAGGCAAACAGTAAAATCCATAATGAAACTTTTATATAGCACAGTGATAGTCAGTCTGACATGTCTTTATTTCATTTTAAAAATCAGCTGGACTCCAACCATAGCCATTCAGGACAAAACCTCAAATGCTAAAAGAGTTTTACCAGTAAGTACAATAATTACTTTCAATGCAGGGATAATGAGCTCTCAGATGTGTCATATATTTGCCTGAGAAATTAAGCCAATTTGTGAAAATGGTGGCCTGGGGTTGAGGGAATACAGAGTGGCTTGTAAAGATGAGTGATATCTGGCACAGCATGAAGAGAATGAGAGGTGTGTTGCCCGGTGCTTAGCTCAAATGAAAGCTCTGATTAGTGGAGCAAAGATCAAAATGACAGAGTGGTTGAGGCTTCAGCTGGGCCTTTGTTATTGATAAGTCTGTCATCTCTGCTGATATTGGAGCAGTAATGGCAGCTGATGATTAGGCCACTCCTGAGCTATTAACTACATTTCTTATCCTTTTACTGGGGCCCAAGAGAGCCTGTTCGAGAGACAAAGGCAGCCTTTATGAAGCTGGCTTCTTAAACGGCATCCACCTGACCTAAAAGGCACAACTGTTACGTCTTTCTGCCAGGCCAAAGAAGTCAGGGACGAGATACACCAGAGGTTGCAGTGTGCTGCTGTTTGAAATGAAGGGGTTCTGAGTGAGTAAGCTGCTGAAAGAGGGCTGCAGCAAAATTACAGAAAATTGGCTGTTTTGTCAACATTTCATCAGAAGATTTACAGAAAGCTGACCCCGACCCTTTCTCTCCCCCTCTTTCCAAGGCTAAGGAGATTGAGTGGGTCGAAACTGAGTGACAAACAAATCTCTTCTTTATTTCTTTCTCGCTTTCTCTTTTCCTCAGTAGAAGTGATATTCAATATGATCTCTTTTTAATGATCCTAAGTGGCTGAAATTACATATCCTCAACACATATTGTTGATGTTGTTTTAGTTTGATTCCAGGGCACACCAAGGGCATTAAAGGTAATTATCAAAACAATGTTTCAATTCTCCAGTGAAACAAACAACATGCCATTCATTTTCTATTATTATACTATGGTGTCCATCGATCCAGTGCATCCAGTTTTATAGTTCTGTTTGATAAAATGCTACATTATGAGTGTCAGTGATAACTATTATATTACTATTATGGGTGACCTGGGAATCATAACCAAACAGTGTGGGACTTGATAATTGATAGAATTCTGAGAAACAAAGTCAGAATGATTGTTTTTCTTTTTGACTTTTTTTTCCAGCAGCCCTTCTCTTCCATAATAACAAAATATATAATATGATTTATGTAGTTATAAAATATATCCACATTGAATCAGGTGCAACAAGTGAAAGTGTGCAGAGCTATCAGTTGATTAAAGGTTAAAAACAATAAACCACGCACAGTTTGGTCAAATGTAGGATAACAAGGAAAAATGTGCTGAAAGTCAAAGTAGATGAAAGCACAAGTGGTCAAAACATTGCTCTAAAAATAATGACTATAGCTTAAAGAAGTTACATATGCAGGGTAAACAGACAGATATTTAAACACATACTTAAGATACACAGTACTGAGAAATATAATTGACTGAAACATCGTGTCTACTGTTCTAAATCAAAAATGTCAATGTCAAAAGTGTCAATGACCATATTTGTGTTAATAAAGTAGCATCTTGTTACAAAACACACTTTTACAGGTGTCACAGGGTGTGTGTAGAGCTGCAGACCTCTGAGACCTCTGCGGAGGTGTTTTGTTTTTGTTTTGCTTTGTTGTGTGCAGCATTTCCCTCTTAACTCAGTGCCTTGACTCTGACCTCAGCTCAGTCTGCTCCCTGTCTTTGGTATTCCCCTACAAGGGCCAACAGGAATCCTAGGCTTGTTGATTTAGCCCCCAGTGGCCGGAGGCAAAGCATCTTTCATTAACGTCTAAAACCTCAGGAATGAGATACTGGCCTCACGATAAGATCTGGTAATGCAGTAACATGGAATTATGGAAGAAGAAAATTGCCATTTTGTATATAAGCACCTGTGATCTCCCATGAAAGCCCCCTGTTCCCTGGCTTGGGTCAGTCCCAGGAGAGGAGAGGGTCCTGGAACCCAATCTATCCTGCACAGGAGAGACTTTTCGGCCTGGAGCAATGGAAGGTGCTGGTGTCTGAGGAGGGCCAGCTCAGAGCACCAGACAGTGAACCTGTGTGCCTGTTGGAGAATATCATCTCCTACCCACAGGACATATGGGTCTGTTTGTGGTCAGCGAATGCTTTTAGGTCAAAACAAAGCATTTATGAAACACTCCAGAGATATTGTCACACTGCTTACTAGCAAATGTAGACAAATCAGGGAGCTGCTCTGAGAATATGGGAATTCTTGTTTTTTTCAGTGCTCCCAGAGAGACATGTTTAACTTGTTACCTGCAAACTGGGGTCAAATTCAGGATGTCTGGAAAATAATACAGGTGTTCAGCTTTAAGCAAACTGCCAGAAGAAAAAAAAACCTCCTGCAGTCATCCTGCAGACAGTGAGAAACACTCTTTGCTGGTAACATGGCAATTACAATGATGTAGCTTCCAATATCTCTTGTGTCTTGGCATGTAAAGTGTTGGTCATTTACACATCAGTGTTGAAGAACTATCTATTGGTAGTTTAGCTTTTCCCTGTTTGATTTTCTTTGAGAAAGGTTTATTTGATTTCATCATGCTTACCTTTATACAGGCCCACAACTATTGTTTTGAAGGGCTAATTGTCTCCACATTACAACAAGATCAACTGGCTGGTAATAAGTGTTTAGCCTAAGACAAATCAAGTGGAAAGAAGAGGCTGGAGGGAAGAAAGAGAAAAAGGCTTATTGTGGCAGAACTGATGTGTTTTTGTCTCCTCTGGATAGTTTCTTCATCACCTCTTTAAATTTTAAAGCATTTGGCACGCAGCCTGTGGCAGGTTCTCTTGAGAAAACAGGAAAGCAATGAGGGTCAACGGTGCCATAAATCTTTGACTGTCCACTTTGGAATCCTGCATGGACACTTGAGATTTGCATATTTTATAGAATGCTCATGTTGGTGCGTCTTGAAGTTAAATGTATTTTGTATAATGGAGCTGTTGCTAGATGTTAACAAGTGAACATCAAGCTGTTTGTCACTTTGGGATGTGTATTGCTGAGAGGTCTTTATGTTACATTTTATGACGTTTTCATATGATGTAAAATGGATAACATGCGTAAAAAGGCACATCAGTTCCACCAATGGGTTTTGAAGGGCCTGTGGGGGAAAGAGCTGGCAGCCATGTTTTTGCACCTCATTCCAGAGCAATGCAATAAGTGACACGAGTTTAGCTTTAACATAAGACTTTGACGCAAAAGTGACATTTCTCCTTTCCTGGTTAAATCTCTGAAAGTTTGATTAAAAACATATTTTCTACTCATTAAATTTATAAGAAATAACATTTTTTACACACATGGTTTTGGATTTTTTTTCTTTATTTTTTAAAAATGTTTTAATTGTTAAACAATTATTGTTTAAACCCGATCCTAAAATTGAATTTTAGTTAAGTACAAGGGGAAAATGTAAACACTTATTTATAAACAATCTAAATAGCTTCTGTCAACAGAGAGGAGTTCAAGACAATATTTGGAGGCTAGGGGACTGACAGTAATTCAATTAGACAGGAATCCTCACCCATTCTGTGGGTCAAAGTTATCCATGTTAACAGAGACCGGAGACATATAAGCTGCTGGTTTCCTGCTGGGGCTATACTCTGTCTGACTGCACGCTGTTAGCAGCCTTTGTGTTAGTATTAAAATCCATGTCAGTGCAAACATACCATTAAAAATAGATGTAATTTGTACATAGTATTAATCATACATGAAATGCCTTTTTGATGGTGACCTCTTTGACATGCTACAGAACAGAATAAAGTGCAGTGATAACATTAACAAGTCCTGGTATTTTACATGCTTACTAACTTGGACACATCCCAGTATTATCATTACCAGCAACCACAGTGATTTCTCTTCTGTTTACCTTTATTGACTTTTTTCAGTTTCTCCTTTTGAAAAATACATGGATTACATGGAAGATAATATACTAGCAATATATAGAAGTCATCACTATGTCAGTACTATGTTACCAGTAAAATGTAATTGAATTATATATTTGTTAATAATCAATGAAAAAGGATTATATAGTCTGAAGAGTCCGGTGTCCACAGTGAGCTGTGACCTCTGAGGGCCAGTGTACGAATGTGGCTGTCGTCTGGACACTTTGCACCCCGGGAGATGTCTGCAGAAAGCAATTACTTCAACCAGGATGCTGTCAGCTTAGCCAGAAGCAAATGATCTTTTATCTGAAAAGAAAGAGGAGGTGGACCTTTATGAATTATTAAGATATCTCAGTTTGGATTGGAGGTATTGATATTGTAGTATCATACATATTAACAAAATAATTAACTTATCTTTCTTACTCCAAAAAATGACCTGTCTGTGTGCAACCTGCCACACTCCAAAAAACAGGTGGTTGCTTCTTGACTCCAAAGAGTGAACACAAACACACACAGAGCCAGAGCTGTCATCCTGACTTTCAGATGAAGTGGGGGATTAGGACCAAGTTGAAAGCATGCTGAGGACCATGGTGACAGCAGATGAAGGGAGATAGCCCAAACTTCTGCGGAATTCACGAGCATACACAGACTGGAGAGTGTGTGAGCATGTGTGTGTTTCATCACAACATGTCTCCATTGCCTGAATTTCACAGAAGAGAAAATTACATTTCAGAAACGTTTGCTTTTCAGTTGACACATCAAATTAATGACAATGTGTGTTTTGAACTGTTATGAGTTCATGTGTGAGTGTGAGACCAGTGAATACCAATAAACCCACTAGTCACCCAGTGGCGGTCAACCACTCATATTAATACCTAAAATGCTGTCTTACAAATTACAGCTCGTGCTCAGGATTTTCTTACGTGTGCATGTGTGTCATGTCTCTTACAGCCATACAGGAATGTGCTTTTCCTGCTGGATTTAGCTGTGGTGGTCCCGCGGCACCAGCCATTCGTCCTTCCACAGACACGCTGACTAGGCCAGCCCAGGCTCAGGTATCTCCACTAACCTCCCCTTTGTCCGGCTTGAAAATAGACTCTTTTGTCCACTGTTTTCTGCAGGTCATTGTGAGGAGCGCTTCTTAGTGTCAGCTTTAATTCACACTGTAACCCTAGCCGTGATGCCCCCCAACTATCCACACTGCCTGCCTGGCATTCAGCTGCTCCTTGGAGGGCTGAGACTGCCTAACCTCGTCTAACCCCCCACCCCACAACATAAGTGCACCCAAGGGATAACTTGCAACTTTGTTGCTTAAATATTTAAATAGCTCCTTAATTGGCATCTGTCAGACCTCACCTAGAGACCAACCTGAATGCTGCTCTGTGGACATACAAGAAAATGTTGTTTATCTTTTTTCAGTCATCGACTCTAAATTCATCTCTAAGCTCATTGATTATCAAAAAGGTGCTTGGTCGCATGCAACAAAAGTTTAGGCCCCTAGCATTCAAATAGGTAATGCATACTTTCAAATGACAGCAACAGGGGACAGCTCAGCAGCTTGCATTGACAATGTTTTCATAACCTCTTGAGCTTAGAATGAACTGGAGGGGGGGAAAATGAACCACAATCCAAATTAAAGCAGCAAAACTATGTGCTGGAAAAGTGTCCAGTGGAGAAAGTAAAATAGAGTAGCAATGAGGAAATGCAAATATGTATAAAAATAAAACACTGGAATTTTTCTCTTTGGAGGTTAATCTGAGATCCACAGCTGGGGAGATACAGCCCAAGGCCCCGTCTGCCTGTCTACCATTGAGGAGGAGAAGAAACAACAGGAGGAAAGAAAAAAAAGAGGCTCATGCTAAAACAGCAAACATCATAACCTGATATCAACACTCAGCTGGGATTCGCTTTACTTCTGTGGTCTCTGTCTTTGTCTCCTGGGAGGGTGCAGTCTATAAGGGCTCGAACTATCTGTGGCTAAAAATAAATCTCACATTGCTGGCAAGAGTGTTCTGCTGAAAATGTAGACATTATTCTGATATTACAAAGACAGTCAAGCTGGGCTCTCAGTGTATGCAAGGTATGTCTCAGTAGGAAAAATACTGAGAGGGGAATATTTTATATTAAAACACAAAAAACACAGCTCTTTAATCTGTTTTGTGGAGAACCAAACACTTAAAATCCAAAAGTCCTCTGGATCCTTCTCCAGAATATATGCGTATTTTAAAGACATGTCACAGACTTACATCCAAACTGTAGTAGACTCCTGGCCGCAGGACAAAGGCTACAAAGGGAGGAGTAGTAGTGGAGTTGTCGACTATTTTGTGAGGGAGCAATAATGCATGTAGAACTGGCTAAAAATAAAACATGAGTGATGATGCACTTCAATATACAATATTGTATATTGTACACACATCTCAATATATTAAATATGCTTCAATATACATAGAACAGTTACGTATTACTTAACTATTAATTAACTATACTGATTTGACTGATTTTATATTTGATTGGAAGTTTTTCTGTGTTGTTTGAAAGAAATCAAGAATAAATCACATTATCACAATTATTTCATGAAAAGAGGTTAAAAACATTGTACAGTGTATAAACAGTGTATAAATATTTTTGTTTATACACTACATCACATCAGTCAGATGAAAGTCCTGGCTGCTTCAGAATTTTTGAGTGCACAGCTAAAATAAAAAAGCAGATACAGTTCTACTACAAAGATATAGATATAGATATAAATCAGATACCCACAAGCAACCACAGCAAGATAGAGTTTCCTCCTGACAAGCTGGAGTCTTTTGGTTGGGATTGCTGTCTTATGGAACAGAGCTCCACATCGAGGTTTCTGGGAGCTTGTCTCAGCCCAGTTCCCCTGCTCAGCTCACATTCTCTGGGTGAACCCGTGTCCTGGGGCCAGTTGGGCGGCACAGTCTCATGTCTCAAGTCCTCACAGTTCACTGGGCCCTTTAAAGTGAGCACACCCACAAGGGGCCCTCAAGACTACAAAAACTACAAACACTGGGCTGTCAAGGCTCCTATCTGAGACACACAGATGCACACTTGCATGCACATGCACACACACAAGCACCAAGCCATTTATCTTTGATACAATGGAGGGACAATAGCAAAGACAAAGATAATATCTGCATCAGCTGTTAGTTGCATGGAGCTTTGAGTCAGAGTGTGACAAAAAAAGGTAATGCTTATCTTCTACTCTATGTGGTTTCACAGAAGAGATACAGATTTTAGATGATCATGGGAGGGCAATGTCAGAGAACAGATCAGTTTTCAGACATGGCACACTCCGGTGAACATACGCACCGAGATCAAAGCCCCCTCTTTGCCTACCGCAGTGCATCCCCAACAGATCTGACAAAGTGCCCCCATTGTGTGACCCTGACCCATTACTGATAATGGATCACCTCCAGAACTGCCTGATTTGAAAAGCCGAACTGGTCCTGCACAGAAAACAGCAAGGAGAACTGCTTCATGTTGATGTACGCACATATGTCAGCTTTCATGTAGATGTTAGAAAGATTAACCACATGAACGTACTCTTTGGCGTCTGTGTCTCCCTCCAAGAATGTCACTTTTGCTAGATGCATATATGTATTACACTGCACAAGTGTATTTAACTTCAAAGAAAAAGAGCAATTGCCAATTTTTTTAGAATGTTCCTTCTAGTTCTGCTGAAGCAGCAATTCACAGGATTTGGTTTCCTTTAAGGCAATTTCTTTCATTTGCAAGTTCCACATTTTTTTATCTAAATTCTTATGTTTATTTTTTTATTTCGTAACTGAAAAGAACCACCGATTTCTACAAAACAAATGTAGTATTCCTGTGTCTTGAAATAAAAAATGTGGTACCTGGAGTCACAACATTACATAAGTCCTTATAATGGGTTAATGTGCAATATTTTTGTACTGCATTGCATACAGCCGCGCCACACACACTTCAGTGTTTACACATGGACATTGTGTTCTGCCACGTCCACAGCCTCAGGCATGTTCTCAGTCCCTCCCTCCTTCATAATTACTTTGGTGATCAAGGTTAGAGCAGTAGTAAAGCACACTAACCCTTTAACCTTCTGTGATCTTTCCCATTAGTCTACCTTGGAAGCTGATGCACAGTGTCAAACACTATCGCCCACAACTAGCCAGCGAATTAGTCTTGGCATGAATCTAAGAGACAGGTCTGAATGGCGGCCGATGCCTCTGCATGAATCAGACAAGGGGGTCAAAAATGCAGTGTTATCAAACACCCACACACCCCCTCTCAGTCAAGCCCCCTGCATGGGCTTACAGAAACAGAACAGACTCCCACAACGCACCCTGCCATACTGCCAGCCCTGAGGGCTCCTCCAAGAAAGCTCAGGAATTTGGAAAAGGGATATGACATGGTCTACAGCTGGGAGGAGAATTTCTACCATCCTCCATTTCACCCATATTGTCTTCTCCTGCCATCCCAGTGTTCCCTGTCTGGATCTGTTGTCCTCCCACCTAAATGTTTTGATATTGGTATTGCTAAAGGGCAGGGGTCAGCTGGGTTGTGACATATGAGTTTGACGGGAAATGAATTGCAAACAGTGACCACAGTGAAGGTGAAAATTTAAACAAGGGTCAACTGACAGAAAAACAAAGTGGATGAAGGGCACCTTTGTTCTTAGCAAGTATGCTAATCACAATGATATCATTTGAGCAGTTTTTAGAAATAGTCCTGACTGTGTTTTTTTTGTGAGCTCATTTGTGCACTATGATGGCCATCTTGACATCATTGTGTCCCATAATGTCCAAATGTTCTGATACTGAATTTTGACTGCCTGGGGCATCAGTGGAGGCACAAAGATAGACTAAATGATCAGCGCCTGCCATCTTTTACACTGTGATGCAGTTTTGCTGACTGCAGTACACAAACAGTGTTCCAGGGGGCACTATTGAACTAAGAGAGAAGCATCTCCTCCTTTGAGCTCGTTGAACTAGAGTGAAACACTTGAGCTGTGGAGAGGCTTAACACATAGAAGGTTGAAATAAAACCCTCATTGACAAGTTAGATACTCAGATATTTAATAAACACATTGACACGCCAGAAAAGGTGACTTTGACACAAGATGTAAGTCGTTTAACAAAAACAAAAGCCTTTAATTCAGTCAGGTAAAATGATTGAGTGAGACTATATATTTCTACAAAGACTGATCAGATCAAAATTATTGATGCCTTATTCCTCTTGATAATAATATGATACTGTTTTTGTAAAAATCGTGATGAATTGAAGGGGTTAGGAATACTGCCATATTTTCACTCTTTATAGTTTTATCAGGTGCAACAAAAGGAATTATAAAGCAATGCAAAATGAAATAAAAGAGCAATATTAGAGTCAGAATCCTGAGGATGTACAATCACTGCTAGATGTCAGAATCAGCTTGACAGCAACCCAGTGACAGAATGAAAGGAGTTTTCACAGCTGAGGCCACAGTGTTGCCTTTACACAGAATGTAGCCGGCATGATGGACAGATGAGATGGACTGGGCAGATATTAGGAGTGGGAGTAGGATATGACTGGGATGCAGATGAGGCTTGTCAGAGGAAAGGGAGGTGGGGGAGGAGGTAGTATAGCTAAAGGAGGGGGGTGTGTGGGTTCATATCCAGGGAGACTGGGCGAACAGCAGTATGCAGGTGGTGAGTGGCTGGTGCTCCTCAGCTGGGCCCTCTGCCAGCTTGGCCCCTGGGTGCCCCTCTTTGAATTCAGCCTTTTGTACTGCCCTGGGCAGGTCAGACAAATTCGTGTCTCATCATACACTGAGATAGCAATGATACAGGATAATGACTCAGCTGCAGCTTCAACCCTGCCACCTCTGTTGTAACAAAAAAGCTCAACACAACAGCTTATCTTCTGTGGCTCAATCAGCTAATAAAGATTTGTATTGATGGAGGCATTAGAGTGAACTTATTTGAATGTTTTATCACACTGCTTCTAATGGTCTTGTATGCTATCAGATAAATATTATATATCTGTGCAGTATTTGAGCCATTTAAATTCCTCAAAATTTATTTTGTTTATTTTCTTTAATCTGCATTTCTTTCATATCTGATTTAACTCAATCATAAAGTGAGAATGCACATGTACAAATATTTTTATATCTTTTGAAAGGGACTGATATGTCAGTGGCCTAAGTCAGACTAGTGGACAGGCTCTAATGAGAAGCAGGAGCAGTGGAGTGGGAGTGGGACTGGCTCTAGGGAAGGGTCACATGGGGTTAACTATCAAAGATGAGTGCAAACCTATCCCTGTGGAAAAGACTCTGAAGAAAACATCACCCTGCACATGCTAAGCTCCCCAAACTGGGAGTTCCTTAGCTTAATTAATCCAAGACACAAGGTCCTCCCCATTCAAGGAAAAAAATCTTTTACTTCGCTCTATACTCGAGGAGTGAGCGCTAACACATTTACTATGTAGATATGAATAACCACAGAAGAAAAGTAAATGTATTATTGGACTTGGAATTTGTGTGGGTACATCCAAAAACACCCAGCAAATTTTACAAACCACACTGTGACAGACAGTTAAACCCAAAGGAAAATAAAAACAGATGTGAAAGTCTAAAATTCAGCTCATCAGGAGAAAAAAGGATGTCTGGACGTCTAATTTTAACAGTGAATAGCTGGTTGCTGTACATTAATGTCACACAGTGAATGAAAGCAAATATTTCGCTGTACACAAACTGTAGAGTTAGTATCTGCATAAGGTTTGTTCTTTTTTTGAATTCATTTTAATGATGTAATTCATGCTAGCTGTCAACAGCTGTCAACATCAGTCTATTCACTAAACTCTACTGTACATAAGCTACTGTGTAAATCTTCATTCTCTAACACTATCATCAGATACTAAAAGCTAAAGTGTGCCACATAAACCAATGACTTATGAGATGTTCGTTAGGACTGTAAAGGCTGCAGTGAACCAAAAGTTTTATTTTTTTAATAATGAGACTATACTCACAGCTACAAGCTTAATTTGCAATTGATCCTATCGCCTTTGTTTGACTCTCACAATGAGAACCTTTCGTCACAACAACACATTATTTTCTCTCCACTTGTCCAGACAAGGATTTCACTGGTAATGGCCCTGTAATGGCCTGCAGGTCCTTGGGCATAGGCCGCAAAGGATATATTATTGAACCATCACATCTTGACTGACAGCTGGTGTAAAATGGTAGAATTCACCACGTGGCAAACTGGACCCGCGTGCTCATTTCAGATGCCAAACTGAACACAAAACCCACTAGAGTGAAAGTGACGAAAGAGAAAGAGAACACCCTGGAAGAGGATGGGGCATGTCAGCAGGCCAGAATCCGTTCAGCAGACAGGACTCAGTTTTCACTGAACATGTTGGCTTTCTGTTCCAGTTGCCTTGCAGCAAACAAAAGTTGTCTGTTCAGACATGCAGATTGTTTTTCTCACCTCCTTTATTATCAAAGAAATACAGCAGACAGACAATGATCATTAGCTAATTTGGATTGTGTGATGACTGAGAAGAACTATATTGTGGTACAGCACCTCCAATTTTGTCAATATCTGCCTCAGATTACTTTATTGTCTCAGACCAGGGTTCCTCCTGCTGAGATCATTTGCTGTTTAGGATAGTTTCAGGGTGAAGTCATGCTGAAATTCACGCTCACAGACATCACAAATTAATCCAGTCCGATCACTGTGATGCCATTTGCTGGAGCATCTTTGTTTTAAACACTAAAGACGGCTGGCACCTGTCTCTGCACATACAGCACAGTACTGGCACCCTGCTGTACTTTGCATATTTATGTTTTAATTGTATTACAACCTGCATGGTCTATTAATGTTGTTCTGTTCCATTTGCTAGAGTGACACAAATGTGCCATGTTCCCCTTCAACTCTGCTCTTCTGTTTGCTCGTGCTTGCAGCATAAATGAGAATGTAGACAGATGGATTGCTCTTTTGAAACAGGCAGGAGTAAATAAAAACTTGGCCGCCCTTTGCATTGCATCATTTATATTTGCAGTATGAACTGTTAAGATGTTCCCTCATAGCACTTTGAGCCTCACCTTAAGACGTCAGACCAGATGTGAGGAGGTGAGACAGATGCATTTGTTTTGGGAACCTTTAATATCAACTCTGAGGATTAATGACTTTGTGCCTCTCTTTAATGCCAATGAAGTGGCTGTTATCTTCTGCATCATCCCACAAAGTTTGAACATAAACTTTGGACCAGGATGGAATTCAATGTTCCCAAGGCAAGCTGACAAGCAATGTCAAGAAGAGACATGCACCTTCAAAGTGAAAGCCACAGGCAAGGGTTTGTGGGTAGGTTTCAATGCAATGGTAGCTCTCTGTCAGGGCTTGCTGCCCTACTCCTGAGCCCTCAATTCCAAAACATCTGAAGAAGAAAACCAGGTCATTCTGTCAATCTGAAGTAACTGACACCACTGCTGAGTGGCTCAAAATCCACACTTGTGTTGGGACTCATTATATAAAGAATGGTTATTATTGTGTACCAAGACAAACCAAAAGTTAAACAGACTGTTTGGACCAGGTGCAGAACTGCAGTTCCTGAAATGACCAGCTGAGGCTGAATGCCTAGATATAACCCTGTTTACAGCTCACTACAAAAATGGCTTAGGTCTATGTTTTCCTCTTCAAAACAACTTTATGGGGTTAAAAGTATGTAAAGACTAGTCTGTCTTTCAGCTGCATTGCACTGAGTGCAAAACCAATAAAATCTTAATATGATATCTAAGAATATAATAGATCATTATCTTTATATCCACTTCAAGGGCTATCGCAGGTCCTTACTGCTTCAGACTTTACAATCAGGCCTGCTCACAGTAGATCACAAATATACATATGGATACATATATATGCATATGTGTATGTACATTTATGTATGTATATGTATACATAGATATCCACTTTCATTTAAAGCCATACTACCAATAGCGTGGCTCTAACTTTTTTTCAGCTCTTATGTATATAGTGTAAATTGTCATAATGTGCAGTAACAATTCACTACTGAAGTCACTTTATTCTGTTATTTAGTCAAGCATTCATTCACCTTGTATGCATTACATGCTTTGAAGCAACAGGGACAGCTCTGCAGAAATCTTTTGGTGACGTTACAGACACCTCATTCTTGGCTAATATTCACACAGCTGCCTTATCCCAGTGCTTTACCTCTCAAAAAGTTAACATCTAATCCCACTTAAAGTGTTCAAAAGTGCTTTTTAGGAAAACAGTAATGGCTTTGGGTTATGGTTAATCCCATGTCTTGACATCACTCAGTCCTAACATACAGCCACTGCTGTGTAAAACACAAGAATCCAAAGCCTTCAATCTAAACACAACTAGCTGCTGTGCTAAGAATGTTAGTCCAATGCTACCAAAATTAATGTAATGCACCTGGCAGCTCTTTCAACACTCTCACAGTGACAACACAAATTTAGGTATCTGCTACTCTCAGCCAATAGATAGTCCAACATAATCCCCTTCATTTTCATATTTCAAGTTGAATTAGGAATCAAATATTTAGACATATTTACAGGTGACAGAGGTGCAGGGAGGCGGATTTTGCTATTTTTGGACAGTCAGACTTTTTTTCCTGTTTCTAGTCTTCATGCTGCTTTAAGATAAGATAACTGGCCTCTTATCATATAGATATAGACTCATTACATTGTAAAGGGATCTCTATCACACATTAGTCAGGCATCACTGCATGCTCTCAAAAAGAGCTTATTTAATACAGAAAGCTACAGTATAGGCTACATATATCATGCATTTGGCAACATTAAGTATATCATAACAAAGTTTTACTTATTTTATTTGAAGGGCCTGCTCAGTGGTTTGTGCTCAATGCCAAGGAGCTAGTCACGTCTCACTTGTCAGCAGAGGAAGTCAACAGAGCGCTTTCACCAAGGCGGGCACAGTGAATCTGATGACATGTGTGAAGGTGGGGGTGAGGAATATGTGAACTGCCATGCCTTTAGTCAGTGTGCCCCCCACCCCCGACCCCGCCACCCCCGACCGAGGAAGCCCGAGCACGGGAACCTTCAAACTCAGGGAGCCCGTTCTGGTGCACTGCAGTGAAGGTCTGACTGAGCAAGCAGGAGCTCTGAGAAACCTGAGCCTGGTGCAGAGACATGCATGCTGGTATGCACAGCAGAGAGGAGTACAGCGGCTGGGGCAAGACTGGAGCTGAGGCAGGGATTAGGCCAGATATTACTCCTTTAAAAAAAAAAATCATAATACATGGCTGTGTACTGCTGTGGTGGCTGTTCTTATTTGACTGACTGTAGTGTAATCAATATTTACTCACACAGGGAGGTCACGACCTGCAGTTCATGACTGGTTATAATCTTGAGTTAGAGCTCATTGATCCTGATCTATTGAAAGGGAAAGATTACCATCAATAGACACTTACATATAAGTGATCAGCCATGAGTGTATTACCAGTACATGATAACTTCTGCCAGTTAAATTCTCTGTTCATAATATGTGTTATATGTCTGTTGAAGCCATCAGAGTGTTTTCACTTGTGGCAAGGCCTTAAAGGTCACGCTGTCTTTATTACACAACATTTCATCTCTAAATCCATCTTCATTAAACACGATGGGAGGACAATGGCCTTCCTTGAAACCTCCACACTTAACCTCACCAGGCACAACAATATTGTAAAAGTGCAAATCTCTCTCTGAAATGGGCCCACAGTTAATAATTAAACGATGACATTTGGAGGAGACACCAAAAAAATCCATATGGTGAAATTTACTAACCTTTTGAAAGGCTACCAAGAAAGGAGGCTGCTCACCCGGGCTTCATTTGGGGCTGTTTTAGTCCATACAATAAAACTGTCAAAAACACACCAAAAGGCCGAGCAGTGCAGAAGGGACGACAATCTGCTGTTAACTGGATGAGAGCAGGAGGCTAATCAATGCACTCCACATCAAAACTCTATTATGGGACTGGACATAAAAACCGGACAGACAAATTATATTCATATGTAACATAATGGGTTATAATTGTCAGTATGAACTGATAATCATGTCAGTTCATGCCCCGATGAAAAGGTCAAATCAGGGCAAAGTAGGGCTGACCTCTGTCCACAGAAAACAGTGATTATCAAGTCAAAGGGGGTCACAGAGGAGATCAGATGTGGCCCAGTGGTCATTAGATGGTCTCAGTGTAATAGCTAGTGTGCCACTTAGCAGATACTGATTTACAGTTATAAAAATATCTCTGGGAATTTCTTGAAATTGGATCTAATTTATATAAACAAAGAAAAGGCAATCGTTTCATAGACTTTTTTTCCTAACCTGCTCAGTGCAGGTCAGAGATCAAGCTTTATTTTCAGAGCAAATGTGAGTCCTTTAGGTCGTGGATGGTTTCCAGAAAACCTCTCATTGGAGTCATTAGGGTGCATAATAATTAATGCATACATGACAGGAAATGTGCCAAATACAGAATTCCTAACAGTTTGGTTTAGCCCTCACTGGCTGTTGACTTTCAGATTTACTGTCCACGCTCAGTCCTGAGTGTACACTGCCAGTGATTTACCAGCCTCACAGGTGAGTTCTGTTGAAACATCCAGGGCTCCAGGCTAACCTGTCCTGCACTTTATCCCACATCCAGAGGTACTGTTTGTGAACAGCATCTCTGCACAAAGTCATGTGTGAGCCAGGACACTCTCCTCCCTTCTTCAAATCCACATGAGAGGAGAGACTGTGGATTTATAAGTTCTCAGGTATCCATGCTTGTAAGAAGAGTACATAAACAACAAATAACCAATGTAATAGTTTTTTGTTGTTTTTATTGACTTAATTTGTAAATTCATGTCAAATTCATGTTGCTGCAATACACACCCTCATTATACACAGAGCTCTTAATATGATTGCTGTCTTTATCTGCTTCAGTGACACATTTAATTTTATGCCTGACAAATGCACATTCATGAACAAAGGTTTGCTTAGTTAATGCTGCTGCTGGTGTCTGTTTGCCCGAAGGTAACTAAAGACAGAGAATCAATATGAACATTTAGGTTAGCTATGCAACTGTGACAACTAATAACAATTTCCAATCATTCGTCACATCAGTAAAATCTGATTGTCATTGGGTCCTTATTAAAGGAAATTCCCAAAAGTATATGAGCATGAACAGCCACTCTGTAATAACCACGGGACAGTGTGTTGAGTGCTATCAGCATTATTAGCTACACTATTGCACAGCCTGGAGCTGAAATACTGATTATAAAAACAAAATTCACTTTTGGACAATCAGACAATTATAATCTTTGTTTAATTTTGTTTGGAGGCTATGTGGCTACAAAAAGTTGTCACCAAGTACTTCTTAAACATCACACTTACAATTTTGCTTCAAAAATTCATTCATTCATTCATTACCTTCCAAATATTCAAACATATATATTGTTTTTCAGCTAAACAAGTCAAGAAAGAAATAAAAATTCAATAATGTCTGTGATGCTAACAGTAATTATAGCATAAAGCAAAAGAAAGTGATTAATCAGACTAGAAACATGATTCTACAGATTATCACATGATAGACTGTGACATTACCAAATGAAATGGCAAATTTGTTAAGTCACTGTGTCTGAGGTTGGAGAGAGTGCAGGACTTTGGATTCCAACATCAAGGGAGAGGCTCCTGGAGGTTAGGAGTGCTGGCTTGTGTTAGACCTTAAGGTCATCATTCCTTCAGCTAATGCCGCTGGCATCACCTTCCTGCTTTACTTCAAACACCCTGGCTACATTCCTAGACCATGTACCAATAAGCACTAATAATGCAGAAAAATGAAAACCAAAACAGATGGGCTCCAATAGTGGTGGGGATTACTGAGCCCTATCCAGGGCTCTATCTGCACCCTTGGGCGCTGAGAAGTGAATCCCACACTCTTTTTCTCAGCAAAGGAACAAAGGTAGGAGGGGGAAACAGTTGCAGCAATATGTTTACATGTCCCGGAATTGGTCTGTGAGAAGTTCAAATGGTCAATTCTTCCAACACACAAGATAGGAGATTGTAATAAATTAAAGCTTACTTTAAATTGTGTTTTTTAACTATATTTTTACTGTCCACATGTCTGCACCACATAACTTGTGGTGTGTTGGTACAGTGTTTTCCTTTAATGGAATCAATAAAGTAACAGTAATCCATGTTGGACGTGTAGCATGCAAACAATGTCTCACACAGTGGCAGCAGTGTTCAGTGCTGCTGACTGACACAACAAAGCAGCGCACTGCTGTGAGGGCATGCTTGGATGTTTGGCTCTGACCCCTCACTATGGTCAAAGCTGTGGTATACTCTGTTATTTGATTATGCACAAGCCCTGAAGGCTCAAAGAATATGTGTCAGACGCTGGGTAAAAGTCTCCCTTAACAATTAACCACACGCCATGGAAAATGCCCAACGAAAACACCCAAATGCTCTCCCCTGTTCCCACTGGGGACTCGGCATGAACTCCTGTGAACCCTGTGAAATCATGAGAAGGAATCTAGACTGTATGGAACCCACAGACGTCTGAGAGTCATTGGACTGGCGAAGCAACAATTAATTGGGTTTGGTTTGTTAAAAATGTAATGTATTGGTTTGATTGTTAATGTGATGTTGAGAAATGGCGTTTGAGAATGCAAATTATGAGCAGAATAAATTCATAAACAATTTCAAAATGAAAGTGTTGAATGAACCCCTCCCTGAGTGTCATGAAGCCAGGGTGGGACATGCCATGTTGTTTACTGTTTAGCTACTGTTAAAAGTCCTGCTGTGCCTTTATGGTCAGAATCTCAGTTTAAATGACCCTGAATAACAAATCATGCTTTTTTATGGGCTGGGCAAGAGAAGCTAAAAGAATCACAAACCTTCAATTGTGTCTCAGGTGAAAAACTTCAGGATTTTGATTATCTAATGAAAATATTGTCACTAGACTCATTTCCTATGTGGTGCCAGAACGGCAGAAGAGTAAATGTGTGAACAGTGTACTGAAGGCCGATTCTCTTAACTCTCACTGAGTTTGTGTGTCTCCGGCTCAGGTTTCAGGGCGACTGTTTTTATATCGAGGCCACACTTACCTCAACCTCTGACAACCTCTGACAGCCTTCTTTGGCTGATTCACTTCCAAGTGCCAGCGAACATGCACTTACACAGATTATGGTCACTCATTGCCCTGCCCACTTGGAAAACTGGAGGCTTGAAGTGAGGGAAGCTGGAGGTAAGAAAAATAGGTTGTATGTGGAAGTAGAGTGTAGAGGTAAACCCTGAAATGAGAAACAGCCAAAAAAAATGTAGATTTCTGTAGAGAAATGTAGACTTCTGATAGGTGCAATATTCACACGCCACAGTGTACAATAAATTATTTATTTCGTTTTTTGATGCACTATGTACAGTTTTCTTACAGACCACTTCTACCTCCACTCACCTGTGCAATAACTGTTAATAGGTAAACTGTTTTTTGATTCTATTCTATATTTTATTTGTAGTCTATTTTATAATGTATATATCTTTTCTTAACTTATCCTTTGCTGTCTGTGTCTGCTGTTGCAAAAATGCAATTTCCACATTGTGGGACTAATAAAGGTTTCTTAATCTTAATCTTATTTTTTTTTCTTTTACTGTTATCATTAATTCTATAAACCCAGAAAATAGAGGGTGCAGAGTAGAATCTCTGATGATCTATACATTGAGTGAAACTAAAGAAATAAATGTGCTTTATTCCACATAAGGGTAAACATGGAACTAAAAATCCAGCCCAAATGGTAAAATGGCAGCTCCTCCCATTAAATCCCCAACACTCAATTTTTTTACTTAATATTTTTTTTTTAATTGTAATTTTTGCTATACTTTAACAAAAATGTATATTTCAGTGTCAACAGCAGAGCGTCCTGCCCCCACTACACCCAAACACCTCTCTGTAAGCTGAAAAGGGCGAGTTAAATCAATTGTACTGTCCATCCTGTGCAAACACTATGTGTTTGCAGCCTCATCCATGTTTACTGTATGGGAGTCTTTATCATGTCTGTTTACATGTCTTTCACACTTAAATCCACATATATACTTGAAACCTGATGCCAATCTGCAGGATGCACACACGCATATACATACAAACACAGACAGCACATTTGATTTACCATTCCATCCAATCAGGTAATAGAAAGAGATAACGTCACTGTGCAGTGCTTCCAGGGTTAAAAGCTCACAAGTATGACAAGTGAAGATAAATGGCAGTGTAACCTTGCCAACAAGTCCAACACCTCACTGTCAGATTGAAGACTTGATAGCAGAAGTATATAAATATATAGCGTATACACACACACACTGATATGTCTACATCAAGACCACAGTGCAACCATGTTCTAGATATGCCAACTTCAACTGCTTCTTTCCACTCTGAGACAGCCACAAATATTAAACCCTGTCATGACATTAGGAATAAATTGAGTCACAGTAACACGGAACATCATGAATGCATAGTTTATCTGTGTGGTCATGTGACCACACAGACAGTGGGTGGAAGCTTGCCTGGCCACATTGAAGAGCTGTCAAAGAGATGAAGGAGTACCCAGATGGTACTTCTAAGCAACAGCCCGGCAAGCCCTGAGGTTATAGGTGGGTGTGTTCTTCAGTCGTGCAGCTGTATTGGTATGTCACCTGAACTCTTCTCACTCCAACCTCACCCTCACTTTTCACATTTCTCCCTCAGCATTTCATTCTACACCTATGTCACATGCTGGAGTGGTTACAGGATTTATTGCAGAGATAAACAACTGAACTCTTCAAACAAATAAACCAGTGGGGAAAAAATGCTCCAACGTTGGCTTTGAAATCTTGTTCAGACTGCAGGCAAGTTAGATTTTCAGTTTAAACCAGTGTGTAGGATTCAAACTTAAAGTGACTGTGCATGCAAAAGCTTAACATACCAAAAAATATTATCCCAAATATCATTCCAAACTCATGTCTTCTACCTATAAATATTTGCACCAGATGACTGTTATTCTCAAAGATAAGATTTGTTTTGTGTCCAGATTCAACCAATGTATGGATGGGATGCTGCGGCAAACACACAGGGTCAGTAACATAGCTGCACTGCTGACATTTGGTTCCTACCAGTTTCACCTGCACAGAAGCTTGACTCCACTGACAGGTCATTTTGGCATATGTCCACAGACTGTTGATTCAGCTCAGAACGTCCATCACTTTGGATTTAAGGTTGAGAGAATCATATTTAAAGCAATACATCAAGGCATCTTTAAAATGTGTTTATGTTGGCTAAGCATACTAGCTTTAAACTGTTTACCTTTGTGTTTAAATCTATAGACCTGATATACAGACCAAAGGACTGACATGGCAATCTTATATGGGTGTTACAGATTCTGCAAATGTATACACAGGTCTACAACATAAATGTTGTTGTATTCCTTTGAACATGACCGCGAGCCTCATAGCCATGCTGATAGCATGCATGCTAAAAAAAATGTACGTACGACGTAATGATTTGAGAGTATGCCTGTTCACTGAACCAGGTAATGTGTTAGTGAATGATCACTGATGGTATTTATTTAATATTATCAGGAGAAAGACATTGTTTATTCATCAAACCAGTCAACTTTGGTCAATTAGCAACTTTAACATTTTGAGAATGCACATAGGACAATGACAACAAAAGGTTTATGGTCTGTACGAAATAAATAGCAACTTTGCTCATTTACAGCTTGGCTGAAGAAAAAAAAACTACCGTAAACAAAAAGGTTAATCTTCATATTAAAAAATGGTATACAGATGAGTTGTGATACTCATGAACTCACTAATTGCTCAACAAAAACAAAATGGTCTCCTTTTTAAATAAAGCTTTTCAGTTTTAATATGTACCTTCAAGAGCCTGTTATAGTTAAATAAATAGAATGATTTCCATTTTAACATGCACATCCAATTTGCCTGGGGAAAGTATTTACACTTCACTGATCCTACTTGTCCACCAAATTCTCCACTTTTTTTCTCTCCTTGAAACAATTCTTTCTCATCACAAACTCTCATACATACACAAATGTACAGTCACTCTTGCAGACATGCTGCACCTATTTACTATCAACACGATATCTAAACCTATGGAAAGTGATCAAAAATGCTAACGGTGAACATGGGAATCCATGTAGTGTGAAGAAGAAACAGTCCAAACACCACATCTTAACCAGGAGGGGGCTTACAAAAAGTTTTAGTTAACAACTGAGCATGCACTGTATAAATTCACGGTGTTATTTGGTTTGTGTATTCAGTGGCTTCAGTATCTACTTGTTTTTCTTAAGTGAACAAAGAAAAGAGTAATATCTCTTGTGACAAATAAGCAATCCTATCAAATCTCTAATAATATTTAAGTCATGTTTTTCCCCAGGAATCTTCACTGTCCTACAACAAGTGGTTTTACTATCTTTGAGTAAGCTTCCGCACAAAACCAGGAGCTACAGCAAGGAGGGTTTTCTTCTGTCATGTCTGTGTTAGTATAGAAACCCCTGGTCATCGTGCTTTAGGTTCAGATGGGCAGTTGTTATTCTGTGCTGACGTCTTTTCACGATGCAAAGTAAGAGTTCTGCATGGAGTAGAGGCGGTCAATGGGGTTCCCCACACGTGCCTGCATGGAATTGACTTCTGATGATGCCATGAAGCAGTCACTGAGGCTGGTTAAGGACGTGTCACTGTCTATGTCATGGAATGCAGAATCATTACCTGCGGAGAGAGGATATGAAGATAACAGTCAAGGATTTGATGGCAGAGGCATCATTAAAAACAACGCACCACTCTGAGTGTGAAATCAAAGCAATCTTGTCTTAGATTTATAGCAGCGTTGGGAAATTATAATTACTAATAGTCACTTTGAGAAATTGCTGTTATGTGTCATCACAATAGTGAGTGTGGTGTTTTGTAAGATATCATCAAAGCTCACTTTTTGCTGCCCTCGCTGGGACAATTGTGGTCTATGAGGGAGCATGTAAACAAGGGGCATCCTCCTAAAAGATCTGGTTAATAGCTGTTTACGCCTTTCATAAAACCTCAACATGTTATTTCTCTGGAGGGAATAGTTAACTTTATTACACTCTGGATCTTAATGATAGTGTTGCACAAAATGGGGACAGTGTTTTGAGACATATCTTTTAATGCCTTGCCAATATTGTTCTTTTCCCCAAACCAAAGGAGAGTGATGAGACTGGGGATTTGGGTTCTTACTACCGAGAAGAACTAAATGGAGGCAAATTATAAGGAAGTTATGAACTTCAGGAAATGGTCCCTCTGGGACGAGCTGAGGACATCACTCAGAAATGTGTTATTCCAGTTACATCCTGTGGACTAACACTTGATTGACTGATTTTCCTCCAGTCCTTGTTTGCATTTCAATTCCTTCCTGTATCAACCAGAAATCAGAGACCAGATTCATTAGCTCACACAATCTTCAATCCCTGTTTAGATTGCAGTTTATCTGAAGCTGCCCACATAGACCACATGTTTTACCAACATCATCAGAAACACCGCCACGTCTTAGATGTGGAGGCGAGAAGTTAAAACTATATTAAACAAACTGAAAATGCACTTCAAAACTTAGGAGCACACTTGTGTATCACATGTGGGAGGAGAAGCTGGTTGTTCTTCAACTTAAATCACAAGGCTGTGGCCTGAGCACGTGTCACACGGGGGAGCTATCAGGTTGATCAAGGGACAGACATATGTGCATTTTGTGAGCAGCAGTGGCCGTTTTGGGGGAATAGTTTGTGTGTGTGATTGAGGCTGGGTGTCAGTAGACACTCACCATATGGGTTCATATGGTCCCCGGGCATCTGTGGGGGGGTGAGCCCCTGTTGGAACGGGTCTGTGCTGTAGCCGTTCTGATCCATGGTGACCAGCTGCTGCTGTGGTGGAGCCAGCGGTGTGAAGGAGTTCATCATCCCCTCCATCCGATTAGACATCACCTCTGCAAAGCAAATGAGGAACAGATAATGCATTAAAGCATTGTGTGGCTGAACAGGGCAGACTTATGATGACAAGCTCCGAGCATAGAAGCTTGTTTCTTGTAGATTCAGAAGTTCAATCTTAATCAAAAATGTCTCAAACTGCTAAAAATTACATCAAATCAACCTCCTATACCTGCATTGTTTGTCTGTGTCTGTTAGTATTTCCATGACAAGCTACAGTAGTTCTTTCTGTGGCTTCTCCCACAATGCTCCTGTACAAACAGAGCTATTGGCTAACTGAGTGGTGAGAGGGACAAAACTGTTGTGGCTTCACTGCATCCCATCTGCCTACAGCTCCATTTGCAGTGTTTTTTGTTTTTTTGTGAAATGACGTCTGACATTCATTTTACTTGGCTTCCAAACATAATTTCCAGCCTACTTGTGATGTGAAGTGTTCTCATTTATGCAGTGACATATTTGTAATCTGCTATTCACTGTAATAATTGGATACACATTCGGTCAGTGCAAAGTAAGTCAGTGAGGGGAAATATTGTATTCACCTAAAAGACGTTTATCTACTATTTTTGATTGTTCATTTAGTAAAAAAAAAAAATACTTCTTTAAAGTGCTTGAAAGCAAAGGGGCTAAAAGAGTGCTATCTGTTTGTTGTGAAAACCAGAAGCTAAGGTGGCTGACTCTTGAAAAACATAATCAGCTCTAATTTGTCAACTACAGTAGCCAAGCATGTGAAGGAGAGACACAGGTGGAAAAATACCACACGCCCCATAGTGCAGGATAAGACATCACCCCCCCAAAATGACTGTAAACTCTAAAACACATTTAGGAACAGCCACAAAACAACTCCTGTGTCATTGTCAAAATCCAGGCCTCCACTCTGTGTGGATGGCATGTACAGGGTCATACCTTGGCCAAGCCTCTGAGAATTCTGTTGTTCTTGTTGTTGCTGCTGTCTTCTTGCCAACTTCTTCATCTGAAATGAAGGAGTCAAAGTTGTGAGGAACTCCCAAAACTAACATGCTCTCTTTAATTTAAAAAGGATGCTCCTCGCTGTTCACCCTTGAATGAACTGCATAAAATCTGTATCTGAGTGCACTCCATTGTCAACTATCAAAGGTTTTCTCAAGATAATAATCAGGAACCAGGAGGGTGTAGACATTTAATGCAAGAGTGAGCTAGATTTGCAACTCCTCGCTCTTTTTTTACATTTGAAAAGGAATGCAGTGATAAGTTTAACACACATAGTTGTGGTGATTTATTAGCTGGACTTTAAGATTGAAGAAAGCTGCTGTGTGTGTTTGTGTGTGTGTGTGTTCGCAGATCTCACCTTAGCTCTCTGGTTCTGAAACCACACCTGGACCACCCGAACACTGAGTCCTGTCTCTGCAGCCAGCGTCTCCCTCACCTGAAGACACCCAGATAAAATACTTTCAAACAAGAAAACAAAAACAACTCACAACAGCCTGAAATACTTTGCCTCCTAAACATATCTGCCACATTGCCTCTTTGATTTCAGAGAGTGCTGAATGAATGCAGTGGTCCTTTTGGACCTCTCAGTTATTGCCTCTTCAAAGCCTTGGACCTGGTGCAGTGCCTGTTTACGGGCCCAAGCTATGACGGCTGCTCTCCTATCTCAGTGTGACATTTGGTGCAGACGGACTGCGTTACACCAGCCTGCCTCAGTTAACACAGAACAGAATGCTGCTCGCCACTTCAAAGCTCAGCTCTGAGGTGGGGGAGATTTTTTTAATTTGAGAATTTTATTTGTCAAACTACTGTAGGGCTTGTGGTCAGCACCAAATCTCCATTACTCCAAACACAAACCAGAGAATTGCAAGAAAACATCATTCATTGTGTGAAATTATTTCAGCTTGCTCCTACCTTTCTACAGGGTTTGGAGGACACCTCAAAGGATGCCTTGAAGGCCCGTCTCTGTTGAGTGGTTAGAATGGTTCGGGGTCTTTTTGGCCTCCTCAGATCCTTTCCGTCGTCCCCCTTGCCCTGGCTTCCTATGCCTTTCTCTGGTTTAATGTCCAACTCCTCATCGTCACTTTTCTCTGTGGACAGTCATTTTATTTTGTGTTACAAGCTTGAACTAACTGCACCCTTTTAGTCAGTGACAGCCTTCTGATAAATATATTTTCATTCTTCCCTGTTTCGAGAGATTCACACACCACAAGTGCCTAATCAAAGGAGACACATGTGTTTTTGATACTTTGTTATCAATTTATTACAAAAAGGAAAAGGCCACATGTACGATTAGACTTACAGAAGTCTACAGAGAGCAGGATGAAATATGCACATTCGTCACTGAACTAGACACCGTGTCTAGTAATTTATTGGTCTCAGCTTTGTCTGATTTACACTAAATCAATCTCTGATAAGAATACTACATCAAGTGCAACATGAAAAGTACATGTGGGAACAGCATCTTCTGAGAAAAATGGTCTATTTTAAAACCTAAAAATAAGGATACTAAAAATCCTTAAAAAAAATACAAATTATTATTGTCAGCATTGTGAAGTCTGGGGCCGTAAAAGTGGTGTCATTTGAATGATCGTAACCTACAATGTCCCACCTACTACATTTCATTAAAGTGTAGTTTTTTGTAATGAAAAGAGCAAAACAAGCAATATTACATTATATTACTTTAAGCTATATATAGTCTATATAAATATTATGTCATAAATATGTCATGTAATTCGACAAATCGTAGTTTTGTTCTGCACTGACTTATGCCTGTAACCACACATCCATCTAAACAAACAAATGCACTAAAGCATACATACTTATTCTATGCAAAGATAAAAACAAGTGTTTCCAAATCACAACCAGCCGTGCTGTTAACAAACTCTAATGATTTTGGGGGTCTAGTGGCGCACACATGATGGCTCATTGTCCCCTGTCATCTGTTTCTGATATGTATCTACATTTCACCAAAAAAGCTACATTTCATCTGCCACATGCAGAGGTTAACCTCTGTTCATGTCAACATTTTTTCTATTTTGACATTGGGAGATACGCACAAAAAGTGCACTGTTGTGAGACGGCGGTACACAAATGAACGAGGAAGACATGAACCAAATATTCCCACAAGTTGACAAAAGTTGACACAGGCACAGATGTATTTGACAAATTCTCTGCTTTTGTGCATGTTTAAATGTGAGCCAGATGGTAGTGAACAGTGAGGCTTGGCGAGATGCCTCATTGTGTGTGGAGGCTATAGGCGAGGAACACTAGAGCTGATAAGAGTGGAGGCGCAGGCTTTCTGCAGAAAGGCCCCAAATCCCTCTGTCACTCACCATGATACAGTGATTTAATTCTTTCCAGCACCAGACCCTGCCCACGCACACAGAGCCATTAAGGGTGGCTTGGCTTGGTCCTGTTTCCACTTCCTACTGTATCATAAACCTATGCTCCCTGCATGAGTGAATGCTACAAAATCAGCTGTTGAAAAGCTGATTTTGACTTTCTGACAGAGTCATGTTGGAGGTTTGTCTCAGCAGTTCATTAATAATTGTTTGTTTCTTTTGACACTAGCAGTGTAAAAGTGGTAAGATGCAGGTTAGAATAGCGCTGGGGGACGTCCATGCTGGCTACCACTGTGATGGAACGGAGCATACAGAATACAACACCCCGGTGCCATGTGATGATAACACCACAGTGTTGTTCTCATTCCTGTGTGAGAGGGTGCAGAGGGCTCACCTGAGTCTGAGTCATCCGGGCTGACTGAGCTGAGTAAGTCTTTCTCCCTCTCGTAGTCAAACTTGCAGAGCAACTGACCCTCCTTCAGGACAAACTCGTCGCCCTTCCTCAGCTGGCGGTCACACACACAGCAGCAAAAGCAGTTCACATGGTAGACACATTCCAGGGCGCGCATCACAAACTCTGTGGGGGCGATTTTTTCCATGCAACCACTGCACTTGGTGGCAAACAACCTAGAGAAGAGAACGGATAATTCAGCTTAAAGAACAAAAACACTGTGTCACTCCTAAAAAACTTTCATAAAAAATAACAGCTTCAGCACCGGTTAAGATTTCTGAAGGCGACTTGTTGATCCTGTGGGTAGCCACAGAGGTGACTCTTTTGGCAGTGTATCTGGGGTGGGGTGAGCTCTGCATCATTCCTAATGGACCTCAATCGATGGTAATTTAGTCATTTCTTTCATTTTAAAAGTACTCTATATGCATCAGATACCATATCAGCGACAATGATACATTGCTGGCTGCTAGGCCATCCTCTACTCTGTTCATATCTCCTCTTACTGTCTTATATCACGCCTCCGAGACACAGCACTACCTCTATCACCATTTCTTAGACAACACCTTCATCTTCTTTTAAATCCTTTCAGGAAGATGTTCGCATTGTTTTATTGGTGACTGAAAGATATTTAATTCACCTTCTGTTGTTCAGAAGAAGCCACATTAAATAGAGCAAGAAGGCAGGGAGTGTGGTTGATCTTGTCCAGCCGTAAAGCTGGATTTATTAGCAGCCTCTTTGTTTGCCCTGGTCTGGAAGACAGCTGGCAACCGCCTATCTATTTGTGGTGAACATCTATTTCATTGTGCGAGGCAGGGAGGCAGCAAGAGGAGCAATTGACATCATCTGCTGGTCTGGGACAGGGATGAGCGATAGTGATGAATATAATGTGTAAATATGAGAGTAGGAAAACCAAAGGATGGCTTTGTTATGGTAATGTTGTTATAGAAACTGATGGAGTACTGATATGTGTGTGTTCACATGTATGAGCAGCTGTATGTGTGCTAGAAACAAATCAGCTCAGAAACAGGAGAGCTACTTTTAATTTTTATCATCATAACAATTAATATTTTATTTTACTACTCTATATATCCATTAATCATAATAAAAATGATTAGAACCTGTCTGTCAGTGGAGGATGATTATAGCATCTTATTTTCTTCTTCACCAGCAGCAAAACAATGGAGATGTCAGAACTGGCCCTCTCAGGGTTCATAAAATCCTTTAATCTTTCATTTATTACAATAAGTTAAGAAGATTATTATTGAACTATGGAAAAACCTCAAGGATAATCCCTTGAAAAAGAAATGTTGGCATGTATCTCAAACAAGCTGGGTTCTTGTTTAAGTGACCTGCCAACCTGGATCTATTTTCTAAACAAACCATTGAGTTTGGTCACTGAAAAATTAAAGACAAGAGCAACACTTTTAAATTTTAATAAAAAAAGGAGAGTGAAATATCACATTGACTCATTGCTGCAAACAGAAAACTTAATAGTCAGAGTCTAGTTTTTAGAAGGATTAGTGTGTTACATGCTGGGATCAGGGGAAAAGAGGTGATGAATCTGTCAAGACAAGTTCCCAGCTCTAACCCTAATGTTTAGCTAATGATTGCCGGCTTAGGCTCAGAAAGAGAGCAAAAAGTTGAGGAAATGACTTGTTAGTGCGGTTTTGATTTGTCCAGGATGCATTCACCTACGACCACTCTCTCAAATCTTCTGATCTAGATGAAAACATTCTCATTCAGCCCACTTTCCTTTCTTCTTTCTCCTAGCCGAGTCTAATCTTGTAAGCCATTATTTTTCTATTTCCCCTCTCTGTCACTTTGCATTATTTTTGCTGCTGTAATTCCTATTCGTCCCTTCTGGAATCTTCCTGTCCTGCTTTGTCCTTGGGTCTAATCCGGACTTTCTGCCTGTTTTCTGTCCCTGGACCCCATTCTCAGTGGGGTTCAGATGGAATAGCCATGCATGACGCCCCTTCTATGGCAACCACACCTCCACAGGAAGGCAACGCCGACTTTTCGGATGGGCAGAGAAGGCTTTTGAGAAGCTGGCAGCAGAAGTAAATCCTTCTCTAAGGAACAAGGAGAATTAGCAGGGAGCAGTGGACTAGGGATTTAACCCTACCCCTCTCCTTTGAAAGGCACAGTCAGTCCCACTCCTGCGGCTAGCCACAATCAAACAGAGGAGGAGTGGGGAGGTGGCAGCGGGGAGAGGAGAACACAAACTCCCTGAATGACACAAGCAGTGGATTGTGGAGGAGCCTAATCCCACTTTAATACCTTTCCAAGTTCAGCTGCTAAAGAATGCTCTTTAAAACAACACCACTGTGTGAGCAGTGAAGGTTGACCAGGGAGGAGGCACGCCATTCAACCTCCCTAACATTACCTGATTAGTGGTTTGAGGACCAGGCCGCTGGGCTACCATGCCAACAGGAGACACAGTGGAAGATGTAAATGATGATTTTATATATAGAAAAACACACCAAGAGGGGCTGCTGATAACATTAGATGGAAGAGAGCTCTCTGTAAAGACCTACAGGGATATTAAATATATCAAAGAAGCTTTAGGTGTGGCTGAAATTAGACTTAAAGCGATTTGGGTGATCATTTGACACTTTCTGCCTCTTCTTGATCCTAGTGACCCATCACAGTAGTACTCATCCACCCAAAATCCACTTTGTGGATGTTGAGCTGCTTTTGGTAATGTGACTCTCAATGTAGAACACGAAAGCTAAGAGACACAACAGAAAGGACCACCAGCACAAGTCGCGTCCCAGACCCCCCCCCCTTTTCCTTTTTGGCCCTTCTCTCCTCCCACACCTGAGCGCACAGATCTAGTGATGTGACCCTCCTGTGTGGATCAATGGGTGCATCTCAAGCAGAGAGAGCTGTCAATATTTACCCAAGCCTCCCAAGAATGGGACTCATAAATGAAAAAAAGAGCCCATCTCAGCACATAGCTCTCTCCCAGAGGAATCATTACGTCCTTCTTTTTAATCCTGTGTCCACATACCTGTAATCCCTCGCCTGTTCTTTTTTTACATTATCTATGGTTGTGCGTCCTTCTCTGTGACAGATTATCACACTGCCGAGACTTGTAAGCAAATGCAGGAAAACACTGACAGCAACAAAAAAAGAGCATCATGAAGAAGACAAAAGCCAACAGGGACCAAGTGTTGTTTTGTCTGATGAACACTTTAGCCAAGCAAAGAGCAGCTGTGAGACATCGTCCTCTCTGCTGCTGCTCCTCTTCTTCTTTTCCCTTCTTTTTCCAGGCACTTTGAAGGACTATGAACTCTCCCTTTGAACAGATTATAGGAAAACGTTAAGTGTGACAACATTTTAAGCTCTCACCACATGTTGCCAATGGTTTCCCTTCTTAAAGACATTGCAGTCATGCTTGTGCCACAGTGATAAGCATCAGGAGGACCGCGCAGGATAAAAGAAAAACCCAGGAAAATGAGAGAAAAAAAGGGTGGGGTTATGGCGGTTGATAATCATGCTACATTTAGCAACACGTGCAACATTCTAACCTACTTACGTTCTCCTATTGAACAACTCTCTGAGAAATACCATAACAATTTAGACCAGAGCTATTATGTCACCCCATCCCTTCAAAGACAGAGGGAATGAGGACTATCCAGGCAGCAGCTGTAAGCTATTACTTTGAAGATGGGCTTGTGTTCAGGCAGGAAACCTGTGGCCATGCCAATCATGGCGAGGTGAGAGATGAGGCTTGTGAGGCAGGTCAGACAAGGGCCTCTGGGTAGATTGAAGAGAAATGACTGAGTTAGCAGCTACGTCTCAAATCAGTCTTCTCGCGGCAGCTAAACATAGCTGACCAACATGTTTTAGGGTTTCTTTTCTTTCAAAGCAGAATATACCAAACCTTAAAGAATACACTCATCCATTCCTGTAGTTTTCAAACTACAGGAATGGATGAGTGTATTCTTTAAGCATTTAAGCATGTATTCTGTCAGCTGAATACAAGTCATGCTAGCTTATGCTAGCATAAATACTGAAACCAAGGCAAATCAGGAATGTGAATACTTTAAAGCCAATAAAACACTAACCCCATGTAGAACTTAATTTTATTTAGCATCAATGCTAAAAACATGTCAGCACCTTCAAATCTTACAAATGATCCGGCTCACTCTCACAGACAACTGTGCAACAGCTATGCTGGTCCATAACACCAAATGTAAGACTTTCTAAAATCTTTGAAAAAAGTATATTTGATCTGTCGCTTGAATCAAAGCAAGAAGTAATAGTAAACAAAGGGAAAACTATGGCACAAAATAAAAGTAAACAGGATGAGAAAACAAAAAAAATAATGGCGCTATTCTGTTGAATAAGTGGCTGATAAATGGTCTGATAGAATTAAAATCTTTATTGTGAAACAAAAAACACATTTTTTGTAAAAGTCTGAGCTAAATGTCTGTAGCTAGCTGCTTATAGCCCACCAAACAGCAGTTGCATGATTGGCAGGTTCTGACTGAATACATCTTTTAATCTCCAAGCGGAACCTTGTTCTGTTTGTTGTCTGGAAACACAACAAACAGCCCTGTCACAGCAGAGCTCTCCAAACTGCAGCCACTTCCCAGCTCCTCACGAAACACGCCTTGGTGTGTGAAAATTTAGGATTTAGGAGCAGTATCAAGAGCTTTAGTTGGCTCTAAAGGAAAACATTTGATGCCCAGATGTTTTACTACATATGGTTAAACCAAGGCAATGCTTCTTTTTCAACTTTGCTTTAACATCACGAAAATTACTTTGTTATGTTCGGGTCTGGGGTCCTCTACATGCAGCAGGCACTATATGTTGGACACACCGGCCTAAAAATAGCAACCTGAATTTAGCTCATTTTTGATTGTTTGCAGAGAAGCTGATACAGTGGAGTCAAAAAAGAGAAAAAAAAACAAGTTTAAACACAGAGTTCATGTAAATAAAAACTTTAAGCCACTGTGAGTAGTAAAGTGCAAAAAAAAACTGTAGTGATGATGCTGTAGCTGACCTTGTTTCATAGTATCAGCATTTCTCTTTGGAGCATAGATTCATGGAGAGTAATGAAGCCAAATAAAAAGTGCCATCCTTCTGCTCCCAGGGGCCAGCTCCAGTCAGCTCTAAAAGCTGCTTAATCACCATCCCGTGCTTACAGCATTAGCATAATAATGGCCTTTAAATTGAGGCTCTTTGTTTTTTAATTAAACTCCCAGCAGGTAAAAGTAAAACATTAACGGGAGATGTGTACACCGCTAATGGCCCAAAGGTGCCTTCTTCATCACACAGCTCTGGCCACAGGGTTCTGCTTGTTCCCCGTACTGAGGCTCAGCACCAGCAACCGGCAAGCTCACATGGGAGGAATGAGACAAGCTGATTGCACTTGGCATAGCAAAGATAATAGCAGAGACGTGTTGGATGTGAGTGAATATGCATATGCACCTGCCCTACATCTCAGAGGGAACGCACTTAGTAATAGCTGCTGAACAGAGCTATACTAAATCTGTAAAAAGACACTGGTTACAGTTAGTCTGGAGTGAAGTGTTTCCAGGATCATCTATCCCACATGTCCGCTATTGTGAAAATAAATACGGCCACTTTATTTCTATGGCAGCATGAGCTCCTATGTGCTGGAATGTGCAGCTCCTCGGATGAGTCCCCCTCGGCCAGACGGACATATCTGTACATAACGCTGTACTGCACAGCTGCAAAAAGAAATCCTAACCCTTAAGTCGTTATTCAAATGATCTCATTCTAGGGGCTCTTTGTTTCACAGATTACCCAACACTTGAATTACAGTTTAGTAGGGAAGCAGTGTTCATGTGTGCCTAGAAATGTGTACATTTGTCTTTTTATCTCTCAAAATATCTCCCTATTCCACCTCAGTGCAAATGTGTCTGTTGTTCCAGAGGTTTGAATGGTGTCAAGCTATATGAGATATAAATATCAAAGTCAACACTGTGTGTTCATCCAAGTTTCTAAAAGCAACAGCAGAATGCTGGGAATTGTCTTGCAGCATGATCTGACCCAATGCTTCTTCTTCACATGAATTTACTAATGAGCCGCTACAGGAACACAGCCTGGAAATAATCCTCCCCCAGCCACACAGGTAGAACAAAGCTCATGGAGTGAAAAGGACAGTGTATTGGGCAGCAGAGGAGGCTAAGTACACATCTAAACACAAGAGTATAAGCAGGCAAACAGACATGATGCTGTTTGGACAGCTGGTGGTCCTAAGTATGTAAAATGACAGTCAGGCTCCGTTTTTAGAGCTCGAAACAAATAATGCAGTCACACACGTCAACAGTGAAGACATTATGCATTTTGATTTTTTTCACCTAGAGTTGATCTTTAAGCAAATAAATTAAAAGTCAGTGAATTACAAGGCTGTCATGAAGCCTTTTGTCACTCCTGGTAGTGTAGCAGTTTGTAAAGGCCCTTCTCTGCTGGAGATGTGACATGTTTACAACAGCAACCCAAGAAACGAGCTGCCTTTAAAAAAACTGAACTGCAGAATTATCCACTCACAGTCTAAAGCATAACTTAGGAATTAACTAATCTGCACGAGGTGAAGCAGAGCCTGCCACCGCAACTGACTGCTGCTTCTGAAAGAGCAGAGAAAGCAAGCGTAACCATGTGTTACACAACTACAGCATAGCTATAACCACCCAGCAATACATAATTATTGTTTTTAATGAGAGGTTGTAACAAGTCATGATGCTTGTACAGTTCTTGCAGCAATGAAAATGGCCGATGCCGTCTTTGAGAATAAGTTCTCAAAGACGGCATTAAACCCCACTGTGAATAAAGAGGAGAGATACTTTACTTTTCTTTATTGTTAGAAAATAAATGGACTCATCTTTCAGATCCAGTGCTGGAATGGTTAAAAAACAACATTTGGATTGGAGGGCTTTATAATTACTATTGACCCAGAGGTTCTGGGTCTAAGAAATAAAACAAACAGTAATATGAGGTGTTCTAAAGCACAAGTCTGCAAATATGCAAAGACGGGGTCTGGTGGAGAGCATCACGCTTTGGCTTCTTTTCTCCGCTCCCTAATCTATGGGCCTACACAATATTAAGACGGCTTTGGAGCCACTTGTGACCCAGCTGTGCACTAATGAAAAATTCCACAGCTCTGTGCTGAGGCCAATGGAGCTTGACCCCTTTCCACCCTGAACCAAGCAATGTCCATCTTGAGGAGTTTACCAGGGCTGAGATACTGGATTAATAGGCAAAAAAGAAGAAAGAGAGACAATCTGGGAATGTCTACAAAAAAAAGCCCTTGTGTGCTTTTTCCCTTCCTTACAATCTTTAGTATATTGGAGTGAAGTAAAGTGTTTACCCAGGTTTTAATGGTAAGAGATGATCTAGAGATCAACGTGATGGAGGATGGTTGTATGAGCGGCTCTGTTTACCTAACAGAGATCCACTCTTAGCCAAAAAAAATTGGTTTGGAGGGAGATAATGTGAGGCAACCAGGAATTAGCTGTTGTTCACAAAATCCAGATTAATATGTGTGTGATCCTGGAGCCTTTCATTCTCTGTCTCTTGTGTCTTAACCAAGATAAACGTCAGCAGATAGCAAAAGAACACCATAAAGTAAGCAGACTTAGGCTAAATACAGTGATATACACCGCTCTCAGAAAGGTCAATAAGCACTAAGAGTTTTTATAAGGATGTATATGTTTTGGTCCAGTCTGTCTTTCATTATCCTCTCCTATTTTTCCTTGGCATTTATTTATCCGAACTTAAAAATAATTTAAAGAACACCCACTCATCTCCTTCAGTTGCTAACCTTCAGTCACACAGTTACATAGATGTACAGATAGTATCTAGGAAAAAAGCCATGAAATGCAAAGGGAATTTAGACACACACACAAAATGAAGGATGCAAGGAAGAGATGAAATAATGCCTTTTTCAGGACACACGCATGTCACTTTGGATCTGCATATATCTGAGATTTTAATTATTACCTCATATTATATAATTAATCACAGAAGATCGGACAGATCAAGTAATCAATACTAAGCGCTTAAGCCGTGTCAATTTAAATTCTCATCAGAATGAATGATAATCTGCCTGTCACTGTTGCTGCCACATCATCACATAACATCAGACCGCCATTCCTTGAGGGAATAAACAACAGAGCTAGATGTGTAGTGGGGTTGTAAAGGAGGGGGAGAGAAAAGGAAAAAGAAAGCAAATGAAAAATAAACATTGTTATTAAAAGACAGGATGCTTTAAGACCCGGAGGCCATGGATTAACATCCAGATTAGCATTCAAATAATATATTTGAATTTCTGATCAACAATCCTCTTCAAAGAGCTAAATCCCAAGATTAGCAGGTGTTATGCTAAAAAGCTGTTTTTTTGTCGGGAACGTAGCTACACTAGCCAAACAAATATGTCTTTGAGTGTGAAGAGCTGGCATGGATGTATGGCTATAACCATGGCAACGGACTGGTAGTTAGGAGCCTTGGAGAGGGGTGCAGTGTTGGAATGTGTCAAACAGACAGAGGGGCGCACATACACCACAGAGCAAACCAAAAACCTGCTGTTTCACTAAAGACCATCCGCTACATTATTGAGACCACCTACAAATTCCCGAGAGCCTCGGGTCAAGACGGACGGAAGGATCAATTTACATCATCAGTTTTTTCATAAAATGTATTTTTTCCAATAGGTGTGTGTAACTTAGGAGTGCCTGCTACTGAAGATAGTCCAAATAAAAATGGTGAATTTATACTTATATTATAATTACATAGACTGCTGCAGCTCCACATTAATATGGATTATTGTGCATTGTAACAGCTCACACATATTTGTAATTAAATAAAATATTATAACAATACAATTACATTTGCTATAACTTACTACACGTTATTGTTCAGTTGTTGCACAAAACTATTGTTATATCTGACAGAAAATGTGTACCTCTGTAAATAAGGAAGCAAAAGCCACTGTATTTACTAATATTATAACACGCTATATTTTAACACAAACATATTTAATAAAAAAATGTAATAAGCCTAGATAAAATAGTTATAAATTCTAAGATTGTGTAACACTTACAGAGGCCAAGATTAGAATTATATGATCATAATAATTATATGTCAGGATTACTTGTAATAGAAAATGCTTATATACCGTAAGTAAAAGGTCCAGTTTACTAATTCTACATTAGACATTTAGTCAATTTCTATATGCAAAGTCACACACATTAAATGAGGGTTAGTTATTGTCAGCAGTGTGTTATTTTGCTCCACCTTCACGCAATATAAAAACAACCCCAAAAGAACAATAAATAAATTGTCTGTGCTTGCTGCAACCTGCATTGTGTATGTGGGTGTTTGTGTGTTTAATCTTGAAAGGGAAATTCTCTCTCCAACATAGCAGCTAATGTTACTGTGAAACTATTTTGTGCATGTCTTAAAGTATTCAAGCATGTATTTTGCCCCAGGAGGTCTGGCAGAGGAGTTGTCTGATGCCCTTGCTGGTCTTTTTTTCAATGTTCCTCTGTCTTTCCCACACACACACACACACACACACCGAGCGTTTCTCTGTCATGTGGTTGGTGAAGTGTAAAATCACATCTCTCCAGCTGGAAGAGAACAGGTTCGACAAAATTCCCTTTTCTCCACGTGGAGCCTCTAAGGCACAGAGTGGAGTTGTGAAGCATGGCACAGCACGCCTGGCCTCTCCACAAACCAACTGACAGTGTATCTGCATGGCCCTGCGGCACTTACCTTGAGTCAACTCAGTGGCCTTACCACAGCCCTTTAGTGGCTACATGATGACCCCTAACAGAGCTCTGACTCTCCCTTTGCTTTGGCTGTGGACTCAATAAGCAGACTTTGTATTGTCCTCTGCACAGAGATATACATGCCATGACTTAGGCGATTCATACATAGAAGAGGCTGATACGAATTCTCAAGAGAGTTTGATGTGCAGCTGTAGTTATGCATATTTAGCTGTGAACAAGGCCAATCTCACTGGTGCCCCAGCTTCTCATTGTACGCATGATTCGATCGATATGGATCCTTATTTGTCTTCAGACGAAATGACAATGTCTCCTGCCACACTGACACCCGCGGTCAGCCCTCTCAGCAAGGAAAAAGGTTTGCATTCACCCACCAATTTTACACTCTCTTTAGGTCCAGGAGTGTCTTTGTGTGCTGGGGAGCAGCCCATTCACTGTGGCTGTCTGAAAAAAGCAGCTGTTTGTATAATGCTGTGGCAGCATTTTATGCTGCAGAATGATAAATGAAGGGGAAGAGGCAGAGCTGAGGTGCAGCTGAATCACACACATGCAGAAACAATGGCCTAGGAGGCACTGCATGGATGTGCTCTCTGCTCCTCTCTCTTTCAGCTTCCCCCTCTTGCTTACACATACTCTCTCTCTCTCTCTCTCTCTCTAGCTCTCTCTGCAGGTTAGACTCCCAGAGCTCACGCATAGCCAGAGGTTATGAGAACATGTTGAGGAGGGGAGGAGACTAACAGACTGACATGTCCCACCAGTCCCCGTACAGACCCAGGGGAATGAGAGGTTGTGGCCGCTCTCCCACCAGGACCTGTCGCTACTCTGTCCTCAGGGCAGTCATCTTCCTTTCCACCACCAGCCTAATGACAGAGCCCTGAGGCCTCATCACTCCACCTCGGCCCCCCTCTTCAGCTCCATGCATCTCTCTCCCTGTTGTCCTACCCAGGTGCCTGTCAGAGGGGTGTCTGCTCTGCGACTGGTGTAGCTGTCCACATAAAGGACACCCCCTCCCCGTTTTCCCCACCATGCCTCCTCCTCATGGCCCCGGGCTCAGCCTTTCATTTTGAAGTGGCGCGGGCCAGCTCTACACCAGCCTGGGCCCTCGGCCTGCAGCCTGCTCCATTGTTTGGCCTCAGAGAAAGACTATTATTTCAACTCAATTTACTGTGAGTAAACACTGAGTGATAAGGCCCCCTGTCCTATCCCTCACACACACACGCTCCTCTGATCCCTCCCTCCCTGACTGTGAATGTAATATATGCTGCCAACAAATCACTGCTCTCTGCCCATTGCTATCACTGGCTTTAGAATGTAGCTCACTAATTCACTTTCCAACACAGATCAAAGGACAGGCCTCATGTGTTTCAGAATATGGCCCCACCATTTAAAGAGCTTGTGGCCCTATGGTGGACTGGTATAAATTTTAAGCAACAGCATTTTCACATCCTTAAGATACTATTCACATGCTAAACCCGTGCTAATCAGATGTAAATATGCAAAGATATCAACAGTGAAACAGCACTGCGACAGTTTATTAAAAATTATCATTTTTGGCATCAGTAATATCAAAGACGAGTCATATGATGAATGGCTCCTCTGCACAGATAGATCAGTTGAGCTTGGAATAATCACGGCAGCAGTTTTTTGTGTTTTCTAGACAATGGATGCAGAGAGACTCACAGCTGCAAGTAGAGCGCATATAAATGATATCAGGACAGTCAAAGCAGCAGACATGACTGAAGGTAGAACTGTTCACAGATAAAGGAGTGGTGCTTTTGCTTTTTAAAAAAAGAAGCCATGTTTGTTGTTTTTCATTGTTTCAGCACAGTAAAGCCCTCAGTCCTTCTGTGTGAGGAACTGCACTATGTCTTAATTATACAGAATTATCAGCCAGCTTTAAATAGCAGTCGTTTGCACTGTCTCCACCTTATGTGGCTAATATAATTATTGGGAGCCTACTTTATCTTAGGCAGAAAGAGGCTGACACAGTAGCACAAACTAATGTGATAAAAGCTTAGCATATCACGGCTTGATTCAAGGATTTTAAAGGTAAGTGTTTATGACAAGGTAATAATGCCTCATGCAAAAGGCTGGCCTGTAAATTGGTTAGTTAGGCCATGATGGATGAGGGGTAGCCTAACCTTATTTCCAATAGAGCCTCTTGATTTCTAGAGCTGAGGATAATGAATTTGATTTAATTAGACCATCCCTCATCTAATTAAGAGTGGGAGAAATCTGACCCTGTGTGTAGTCTTAAAACAGACAGTCCTTTTAAACATATGGAACAAAGACTGCACATTTTGTCTGAAAGGAATGCATCTATACATTACATTCCTATTCATCTAACTCACCCTTCATCAAATAAGTAAAGTTAATCAATTAAAAAAAATGATCATTGCATAAAACAAAAACAATCTTCCAGCATATTATGAATGGACTGGAGAAGATGGGAATAGGGATCAGGCAGCAGCTATAAAGGTCCAATTAAAGTAGTGATTCATCATCAGATTATTAATGAAGCTTGTGAGGATCCTCTACAGTATTGGTAATGGCTGGTTGGCCTATCTCCTCTTAATGCCCCCTGGGTGGACCTGCTCCTTACACTGCCAAGGTAATCTCTTTAAAGGCCGAGAAGATCCAGCCCACCAGGGCCCAAAAGTCACCTTTATGCTGCTCCCACTGCCTGCTACACTCTGCGCTTCTCCTCCCAGACTTGACAACTCTCATTATGTCTCCAACTTTTCTAGGGTTCACCTCAGAGAAACAAACTCTCTCAACTTGATCATTCTGACAGCCACGGGTGTTGTATTTGTCATCCTCTGACTAACTGGAAGGACTTGTGAGTATCTGAGGAGAAATGGTGTAAAGTCTGCCTTGTCCAGAGCCAGCTAGTCACTTCTCATTGGCTTCAAGTTCTGACAATGTCTGTGGGTGTAGGCAGCTAGAATATGTCAAATCAGAATTAATACTGCAAGTACTACAAAGCCTCATAATACTTATCATTGACCGTCCATCTTCTAGTGCCGCTTGTAAGCTGAAACACCAAACCACAACAACCCAACAACCTAGATGCTTCTGTAGCCAACACACTGCAGATCCAATTACCTGTAATACACACTTCAGTTTATCTCACTCCCAGTCATCTAAATTGCAGACATATTATTAGGAACCTGCTTGAGAAGTGTGTGTTCCTCTTTGTCTCCTAATAGGGCCCAAAGGGAGTGTTGTTTTGTGCATGGCCCTCTGTAGACTGTAAAGAAATGGGCTTTATAACTGTTTTCCAAAACAGAGTCATGCTGGAAGCACAGAACACTGCACCATTATGCACTAAACACAAACGTATCTGTCATGACATGGTGAGTAGTAGAATCAGGAGATTAATTATGTGATCATTGAGGATGGAGCCTGGCCCTTCCACACAGGGGTCCCTCATTACATTATCTTGTCCTCCAGAGGGGCCCAATTGACTTTATATGCACAGGGATCCTCCACAGAAGATATGCATTGATTGAGAACTGTAAAAAAATTACCAGCTGATTCTGCAGTTGTAATGCTGCACTAGTGTAAATTAAAGTCAGTATAATTCAATTATATATTAATTATAAATATTTTGTTTTTGTTGTGTTCAAAATGTCCTTTCATAGTATCCATTCCTCAGTAATGGCTTTCTTTCTTCATTGTTTTCCAGTTGTAAGTAAACTCAGAAGAAGCAAATTCAAAAAACATAAATAATCATGGTGCCTGTTTTAAAAAGTATTTCCATTATGTGTGACTGCATTGCTTTTGACCACCAACATTCCTTTTAAGATCACCGAAGAAGAATCTCTGTGACCGGAGAACCTCAAACTGCAGTGATGGGAACAGAACAGAATAGAAGAGAAATACTTTATTCATCATTCATGAAGTTTCACTGGTTGTAATGTATTAGACTGGTCGCCATTTTGTCAAAAGACTTATCCTATCCTCACTTAACAGTCACTATATGTTGTTCCCAATGTTGGCACTTATTTAATGAGCAGACCAACGGTGAGACTGTCACAAGCCTACAAAGGGAGAACTGAGAGCCAATCGTACCTCGCATCATTCAAATCATGTCCATGCAAGTGAGATGTACTCTTGACACTGGCCGCTCCTCAGAGAGCCATATATGCAATTGCAGAATAGCTGTGGCTGAAAATGTCTCATCCATAGGGACACTCACAAGCAATAACACACCATATGAGAGACAGACAGCTAGATTGAATTGAGAGACAGCTAGACAGGCAGAGATCAAGTCCAATCCCGCTCCTGTCATCTGGCGGTGCGTTCACAGGTCAGGCTTAGTTAATCTAATTCCTGGTCTTTTCCACAAAAAGCCAAGTGCCACTCAGGAGAAGTGGCAGTGAGAGAGAGAGTGAGAGAGAAGGAGAGGGGTTGGGAAGTGGATGTGGAGAGGACTGGTGGCGGCAGCGGCAGTGGTGGGCTTGAATAATTATGAATCAGGGAGCTTAACCTTCTGGGGAGTTAATTTGAAGAGCACTGGGGATAGAGGAGTGGGACTCTTTATTTCCCTGGGGTGCCCCTAATGCCATTGTGAGGGAATGGAGAGATCAGGACACGCAGCAATATCGTGTCTGTTAGCCACCATATGACGAGCTGACCCCAGAGCTGCGCTCACAATCACACCTGCCGTCATCAAGGCTAATTTGTTAAACATATCAATAGCGCTCTGCTGGCCTTTTCTCTGCCCCATTGGAACATTGATTCACCAGCAGCACTGAGTGACAACAGCCGACCTCTTGTTTCTCTCCCTCCTCCTGTCCACCAACACACATTCAATCACTTGCAATCGCTGTGCTGTACTTTTTCACAAGAATTGCTAGAAAGTTAACAAATAAATAAATCAACATAATCCTTCAGCAGTTTTGTAAAAAGCTGCAGCTATGTTACACCTACTAACAACCTGATTATATTCTGCCTGCACTAGCCAATCCCCTCTTGCACAGCAAGTGGGGAGAGACACAAACTAAAGGATGAGGGGGAACAAAGAGGAGATAGAGACACAAAGTGAGCATTAGATAAATCACAGTGTGAAAAAATGATCCTGTGTAGCCCTCAGCCCTGTGAGAAATGGAATTCTTTTATTTGGAGTGGGGGTCTCTGTCCCCGGCTCTCACTGGGAGAGTCTCCTGTCATGTTTGCAAGCATGGAGGCTGAGAGATTGGCTGGATAGCTGGTGGCTGGCTATAGCCCTGTTGTGTGGCTTTGGTAGCAGCCGACCATGGCAGCACAGACCTCGACATCTGGATCCTGTTTGCTGGGAGCACACTCAGACAGGCCTGACTTTGCCAAGGGGAATCTCAGCCCTTTGATTTCTACTCCCATGGAACGCTCTAATTGTCATCCCTCATTATTTAGTCAAAGGTGGAGGGATGAATCATAAACTATTACAGAGAAATGACATTTTCTGCTCTGAGAGAAATCTTCTTCAGCCTCACTCCCTGACTCATCTCAGCTGATAAGGACAATGAATTTTATACATGGCTGGAGAACAAATATCTGTCAT
Organism: Parambassis ranga; assembly: GCF_900634625.1. Classification (NCBI taxonomy): domain Eukaryota; kingdom Metazoa; phylum Chordata; class Actinopteri; family Ambassidae; genus Parambassis; species Parambassis ranga. Next base: position 896,995 of record NC_041030.1, on the reverse strand, counting down.
GTCATTAAGATTTGGCCCAGGGCCTCTGTGTTGTTCTGAAACCACAAGTGATGCAAGAGGGGAAGAGAAAAAGTTACAGCAGATTTTGGTGACAGTCCCTATGAATGTCTTGACAAAATAAAAGTCCATGAACATGCTAGGCTTAAATTGTAGTGATTGCAGAACTACTACACTACTAAATATGTAACATACAATATGTTTGCCCTTTGTTTTATATAAACAACATGTCAACAAAAAATCCTAAAAAAACATTTGTATGTTATTTGAAAAAGAACCAAAAGATTGGAGAATCAAAAATACAGTCATACTAATTCTAATTTAATGTAACATTTTTTAAACAAATTTTTCTGAGCATGTAACATGTTTGGCATCAGATCAAGGCAGAAAGGATAACATAATCTGTGGTTGCTTTCATCACTGCAACAGTCCTGGTCACACTGATGAGCTGTCCTGTAATGACAGCTATGTGTCTGTGCACAGCACCGAGCCAAGTGAGAACAGGTTTTGTTGAACTAAAGTAGATCAGAGGGGCAGAGCTACTCTTGATATTTCCTCTGTTTGTTTTGGAAACTCAGTGCTGCGTGAAAATGTTCTGTGATTAAGTGAATTTGACTGCAAGATGTGCCCTGTTCATTACCCCTGAAGTGGAATGTGTATTCTGCTTTCTATGACACATGACAGCGTCCGTCTGTCATTCAGTCCTTCAACAGCAGAGAACAGCCATGATGACAGATGCCTCAGTTCCTTTTAAGGACATTTTAAGGATAATTTTATTTATTAGATGGAGTTGTGTTGCATATTTTAAAGCTCTCCTGTATCAGCTGCTTTCTCAACCATGACCAGTGTGATGTCAATACTATACATTTGCGGGAATTCTGAATGAAAGATGTCTATCAGCCCCTTCTCTCTTACACTGCTGTGAGTCTTCTTTTTATAGTGGCCATCATTCACTCACCAGCAGCTAGATGAGCCATTTTTCCTACTGAATGTTAAGCCTACTATCAGATTAAGCAGTCTCTGATTTCAACGCTAATTGTGCACGTCCACTTAAGAAGCTGACAGCGCGGCGAATGAAGGGGCTTGCAGGCCTCTGCAGCACAACACTCATCCATCACAGCCTAACCGATTGCATCCCTCCGAAGGCTCAACAAGCTAACACCATTAGCTCTACTGCTGGGGATCTAACTAGCACATCACTCACAGAGCTACATGCTAACAGCATTACGGCTAATGCTGCCCCTCTAACTAACACATTCGTCATAGGGCTAGAAATCCTACGGCTCTACAGAAGCACACCGTCTCTCTGAGACAATCAGCCATTATTTTGCCTCTGTTACTTTTGTTGCTCTGTGGCTAATACCCTCATTTGTCTCTGAAGAGGCTGAATGCCACTAAAAGTTGTTTTGACTCGGTTTAGCTCTGCCCACAACAGATCCAGGCATATGGTTGAATACGCAAGCCTCTGTGAAGGGAGCCATTCAAATCCGATTATGATTTCATATTTCACAAAGACAGTACACCACTAGGATGATTTTTAATTAGAACCAGAATCAGTAAAAAGAATGGGGCATGGAGACAATCAAATGAGGAATGCATTCATCCATGGGATGATTCTCTAGCTTTATTTAAGATCTGTGCCAATGTGCTAACAGCATTAATGAAGTTATAAAGAATTATGAGGGGAAATCAAATTTGCCTCGCCACTTGAGCGCCACTAAAATGCCAAACAATAAACTACCAGATTGCAAATTAGATCAGTAAAAATATCAAACACATTGCGGTGCAGGAAAATCCATAATTGCATTTAGTGCCTGGCCTCTCCTGGGGGAAGAGACACTAAAGATCATCAGCAGGCTACACGGGAGCCGCTATTGACAGAGCGGTAAAAATCGACAGGCTAACTAAATAAACACTCCAGGCTCCATTAAATATTCAACGCCTGAGATTTGACAGTCTAGCATGCCCGCCTCTCCCCATCGCCTCCATTGGCTTTTCTCTGCAGCACATCTTCTCCCTGTCTACCCTCCTCCTGCACCACACCCCCATCCCACCTCCACTGTTCTCTCCCCCCTCCTCTCCACTGTGACTCCTGACAGCAATAAATGATGCGGTGCCTGAGGGCGCTGCTCCAGCGGGAGACCTGGGAGGATAGAGCAGGAGAGCAAAAGAAATAAAGGGGAGACAGCCTATGACCAATGGCCATTAACCAAGGACTGAGACAGGGCCCTATGACATCCACTGACACCCCACCCCCTCAACACACTCTCATTCTCAGGCAGACTCACATGTGTGCGTACACTGTTACAAACCTGATACAGCCTCCTCTCTCCATTTTGTTGTTTATGTTCTAATACCACAAAGACAGCTGAGCCAGGGAGCTCTGTATACACAAAACAGTGGAAGAGGTGGTTTCCTCTTTTCTTCTGCTAACTTAATCATAATCAAACAGTTTATCCTGCATGTTTGAAACAAACCTGGCACCTAAAAGGGGGTGAAAAACCCTTCAAATCATATGCCATCTAAACTCTTGCAGCCTCTTGACAAGATCAGAAGCATTCATCTGCTGTGGCGAGCTGAGCAGGGTTATGCAAATGAGAGATGACAGTGTTATTGTGTGAGGAATATCAATGGAGTAATTACTGTTCCATGTCGGGCTATTGGCCCTCCGCTGCTGTGCCCAGCCAGCACGCTTCATTTCTCAACCACCCTCTCAGGGGAGAGATGAGCAGTGTGCTCTGGAGAGCAGAGCTAATAATGGCAGCTCGGATACAGGCAGGGCTTAGACGAGCCCCGGGGTCCAGAGCAGCAGACTGCTAAACGTTGCGGGGGTCTCGGGAGAGCCCCCCAGCGAAGATGAAATGATTAAAAAACCACCCAAACTGACTGACAACCTGACCGACCACCTATAACTCTTGTGAGGGGGGTCAAACCATCACTACTGTTTAATCATAAGAGCGGATGACCTTTTTGGACATGAGCTGACTGGCTCACAATGATTCTTAGGAGAGAGTTTTAGAGAAGAAAAAAAACATATTGGACTATTGGCAGATGAGAGCAAATGATAAGAGATTTGTAAATCAAAAAAGTGACAGAGTTAGGTAAATATAAAATCATCCTGTAAGTACTTTGCGTCACTGACAGTGTCTGTAAGATCATAATCATCCAGTCTGGCTTCTTTTTAGTGTCTTGGCAGCCGTCCAATGAGCAAGCTCCTCTGGCATGTAAAGTGTCATCAAATTTTAAGCTCAAATTTGCTGGGGTGTTTAACAAAGCACCTCGTGTCAATACGAAAAAGCAGCGACTGCCTGTAACATGTCAACTTTATCATCTTTTACATGTGAGGGATTGTCTAATAAATAAAAAGGCCACAAGTTCACCTGTTGGAGAGAAGGCAACGTGAAGAGAAACTTCAAAAGGCTGGTACAGACCCTGGAGCTGTGAATTAACATACCAAACAGGAGGAATGTTTCTCCCGCACACCTTTGCAGAGCAGCAAACTAATCACTTTTTTCCTTTTCTTTTTCTTTGTTTGAAAAATCACAGAAACCTGTAGTTCTGTAATATATATACATATCAAGTAAATATTACAGGAATAGTAGAGCAATTTTTTCCTAAGTCAAGGTGAGTATTTCTGTAAAACATTAATAAGAATCCTGCTGTTTAAACCTGCTTCTCCACACCAATAATTTTCATACTGTCCCGATAGTCCTTTTACCTTTACTGCATCAATACAAAAACTCCTCTTATTTTAACCTATGCACCAGATATATCCCTGAAATCCCCCCCAAAAATATAATCATCTAATATCTCAGTCAGGATCTGGGGCGTTACGCTTACAAGACGGCCTGGATGAAAAAGGAGGTTTTTCTGTTGCACTTGTACATTCACACCATTCATTTCCAGGTCAGGTGCACCTCTCGCCGTGTCCAGACACCTCATACATCTTGCAGGCAAGGACCGGCTTATCTCCATACTTATCTCCTCAGTAATAATTCCCACTTAAAGCTGTAGCCACAAGCAAATGACTTAGGTAGGGGTGGGAATGGCGAGTCCAGGTGGTACACCACTCCTATTCCTTCAGGATCCAGGACAGGCTGCAGTAATATAAGAGCTGACATGAGGCTCTATATTTATTTATTAGCTTGCCTCAGTGTAATCTGGAGCTGAGGTGTGATGTAGAGTTTTTGGATATATTTGTGATCATACCCAGCTGAAACAGCCATCCTGCATTGACATGTGCCAAAAGAGACCAAACTGAGTCAGAGACGAGGCTGATGCAGAAACACTTTGACAGAAAGCTGCTGAATATTCACCCTCCACACACAAACCCAGCAAATCACAGTGAACAGAAAAGTCAAACACAGTGTTCATCCAAAACTGTTTCATTTCAATCCTGCGCAATAAAGATAAAAAATAACTACAGCATATACAGAGCCAAAGAAAGAAACTGTATATTTGTGGTGTTAAATCTCACTTTCCCTCCTTTCATTGCTGCTATTGTTCTTTCCACTTAACTGGCCTGTTTCAGACTTGGAGGCTGTTTTTTTTTACAGCAATAAAGAACAGCCTGACAGAAATCTGCCTTTCCCTGACATGGTTTCTACTTGTCATAAATCTGAATGTATGACTAACTGACTGTCTTGTTTATTATTGCCGTTTCTTTGCCTAATGTCCTTTCAACAAAGCTTTGATCCTGCTAACCTTATGGATCCTCACCATAAACACTTACCTCCTGAAGACATTTTTATCATCCTGAGGCTCAATGCCAGGCATCTGCGCGGAAGTACGGCAACAGTTAAACTTGCCAGTTACCAGCAAGGGCAAAGAGGACAACAGAGTGGTGAAATGTTATGGTTTCAGACTTTCATTGGCTGTAGATCTGGCCTAAAAAATACCACTTGTTTTCTTTTTTTAAGAATTCACAGCAAACCCTCATGTTTAGATTTTGAAGTCACAGCTCTGAAGTCATTCTTGACTATAGAAACATTATATTAATCACAATTCAGGCGTTTTTGGGGAGGTATATGCATTATTTTTACATCTTAGTTTTGGAAAATATTTTAAAAACGCCAAACCAAAAGCACACAGTTCAACTATGCATGTCTAAGCATACATACAAACACACAAACCACCCGTGAACACTCAGTCGTTGCCAGTGATGTCTCTGTGAACAGGAGACCACAGGAATTGTTTATCACTCCAGATCAGAGTGACTAATCAGAAGCAGGCTGTTTCTTCTTGAACCTGTGCGAGGCCGAGATGTTTCCTCATCCCACACTGAGACATACGTGCCACGGCATGACCTTCCCCTCCTCCTCCTCCTCCTCCTCCTCCTACTCATACTCATACTCCCCCCACCCCACCACACACACAAACTCCTTAGTACTCTGGTCCCAACATCAAACCCAAAGGGACACCGCGATGTTCTGCTGTGACAGCCAGACTACAAACATCCATGCTGTGGGGCAGTAGATCGTGGGGGGACCATGTCTTACTCAAGACAAATGTTTCCTTTCGTTCTGGTTTGTTTATCCCACCCTTAATCTTAATAATTAGCAGGTAATACATATTTTTCCACTCTTATTTCTCAGCCATGAGTTCATACTTAAGTATATCAAGACACAAATGAATAATTATGGTTAAAAGAGAGAGGGGGGGGGGGGGGGGATGAAATGTGATTACTAGGCAAAGTAAGAGTTTCCATTAGCATTTGCCAAAGTACCATTAAATGTTATGGGCACATCAAGGCCCACAGAGCAAGTTGGTCAGCACAGTGGGAGTATGACATCTTACACTGTGCAGGGCCTCATTCTGGACCATGCAGACAGCTTCAAAAGAACTTAACCGTCAAGAAAAACAGTCTGTAGTCCTAAACCACACGGCAAAAGCACCACTCGCTACGAGATAAATGCTGCACTGACTTACCCCTGGGGAGAGCATAATGCTTGATGTATTATAGTTAGTTACGAAAAAAATCTTTGATATAAACAACAACAAGCTGATCATAACATCCAGGCGTGGGCTAATGCGGCTAACAGACAGAAACGGGCTGAGGAAAAAAGACGCAGAGCCAAGGCACAGTGATAGAAGTGATGGAGCTCTGTTGCCCATGAGGGATGTTTCAAAGCCACTCGAACGCTTGTCAGTGCAGTTTATTACTTCCTTGAAATATCTGTAAAAGAGGAACCATTGAGCAAAAGAAAACTGTTTAAGAGCTGGGGGTGTAAATCTCTTTTAATGCTGCTGATCCCTGTGTTAGTGCCGCTTCCAGAAACCACTCGCTGTTTCTCCTTCCCTACGGTTCCCTCATTACGCATCGTCTAGGAGAAATGGCTACCTTTTCACTTCGCCTTCTCAAATATTGCAAACTATAAGCGGTTTTCTAAGTCATAACTGCAGAGGCTGTGTCTGCCAAGACTCTGTCGCTTGTACTTAGTTTTCCTCCCCCCTTTATTTTTGTGGCTGTTGGTTAAGAGTAGTCATGTCACAAAGCCAAAGTTGTGACATACAGAGGCATGCTGTTGTGCTAAAAAACTTGATATGGATGTTTTGATACCACAACAACATCTTACAGAGGATTGTGATGGATGCATGACTACATTCCTCGTCAACTTTCACTATTAAAATGAAGCAATACACGTGTTCTTCTGTACGTGTTGTGTATGTGTATTTTCTTCCAGTAAAGATAGCTTTTGACATGAGTGCTCCATCTCTGCACCAGGTTAGGTTGGTTCCTAGTGGGATGTTTTTGTGTGGAGAGGCCACCTCTCTTTCTTATCTTCCTGTCATCTCTGTGGGACGGCAGGGCATGACTCCTTCTCTGGCTCCAGAACCACAGGCTTCCCTTGGACACCAAAACCACCGCTCCACACTGGATGTACTCTTTGAGAGGGTGGATGTTTAGGGTGTGTCAGAGCTTATTAACACCAGAATGTGTGAAGAAAACAAGAGCTGGGTGAAACAGTATTAGCCAAATATGTTTTTATGAGTTGTTTTGCTTGTTGTAAGTGCCGGCAGAGGGGGGATTGCCACTTAAGGCAGGGAAGGCAGACAGAAAATTTGGACAATCTCAAGGTACCGGTAGTATTTGATCGACAGCTTACATAACAATATCTGAATGTTTGTGTTTTGATTGCCCTCACCCTGCTGACATTTGAAACTGGATACGATAAACATTCACATAGACATTAGTTCATCATTAGTAGACATCTTTTGTGCTTGTTTGCATAAATATCAGATTTCTAACTGATAAGCAGTGTTTCCCACTGACACAGCCAGGTCAGATGAACTCACACATTTATGATACTTCAGCTCATAAATGTGTACATAATGAGCCAAAAAGGTCAATTGCAAGTGGTCCCCAAAATAGCATTTACGGATGTTTTCCACTAAAAAGTTGTTACATAACAAAAGCCTTCAATATGCAACAAGTGTCTTTGCTATTTTCCCACCCCAAACAGCAGATTATCCAAAAGTCATTTCAATCATTTTAAAACACTACTCTTTGTCCAATGCAACTTTTAAACTTTTTATCCAACATATTCTCATGAAAAAATGCCTCATTTGGTCAGTAATACTTTGGCTAGACTCAACACATAGTTGCTGCAATTTATGTTTGAATGGTTTGATCAAAAAACACCTGGTTAACGTCCGGCATTAAAAACAAGATAAGGGGTCGCCATTTTCAGCTACCTTTCCCGATGAGTCCATTATTCAGTTATGACATCTGACTCAACTTTTGAAGGTTTATCAATGAAAGTTTAAGGTTGTGAAATAATGATCTCCATAATCTCAGAGAAGGAATTCACCATGCCATGACTTATTTCTGCCACTTAGTGAGTCCACAAGACATAACAATGATTACTAAAATACCAAAGCATAAGCACTTCATTGGAGATTCAAAATCTGTCAAGAAGAAGGAGAGACAGCGAGCATTACTTATTCCTATGTATGAATTGCGGTGAGGCTAAAACCTATAATAAAATCATGAATGGCAGCATGTGTGTTGATAGTCCCTCACATCGACATACTTGTGGGCAACAAGAAAAACATACACAGCGTACTGAGGTGCTGAACATGCATGCAGCTTGGAGAATGTTAATAAGGATTATGGTTAATGTACTTATAATATTCATTGCAAAAGGCCAAGTGTGTTTTGCCACTGTCTTTGAAGAGGTTGAGGCTTCTGCCAAGCAACACTAACTTTCGTGTTTATGTTAAGTTTCTCTGTGTCAAATTTAACTAAAAGAAAGTGCAACTCAAACAAGTCAGAACTCTCAGGAGGAACAGATAGAAATTCCTCCCCTGTCAGACAAGAACAAGGCTGTAAGTGCCGTAATAATTTTTCTAACATGTAAGCCATAAAGAGATGCTGATGCCAGAGAGTGTTCTGTGACCTCCTTGACCTTACGCCTGCTGCCTGGCTTCTGGTTAGTGTAAGCGGCATCCAGCTGAAAGCTACCAGAGGCCTTTATGTGTATATGTGATGTTTCCAAGGAGAGATGGACCAATTAATCTGATTATAGTCGCAAATCCTCTGACATGTGTAGGCCTGTCTGCGACCATGTGCGGTACAGATGTGTGTCCATGTGTGCACGAGAATGTATCTATACCTGTGTGTATCAGATAATGTGATCCACAGACAGAGGGAAGCTATCACTCTATGTATGTGCATGCACAAAATCAGAAAATATATGGCCCACAAGATTTATAAAATATACTGTAAAATGGTTTGTAAACATTTATCAATCTGACAAATAGGAATGGTTTGTTCTAGAAAAAAGAAACACTTGTGAGGGAGCTGTAACTGTATGCAAATACATGCTGTGGATGAGTGCTCGTTCCTCAGAAGTCAGAAGGCAAAAGCTAAAAGTACCTGAAATGAAATACTGGGTGAAATAGTAAACCATCTGTCAAAACTTTTGTGGTCTGTTTAAAAACACAACACCGGAGCACTTAAACAGCCCCTTTTCATTGGCATGGTTATGAATATGCCTATTCTAAGGGTGATCCTTTCATTCTGTTTGTGCCACTGATGGCGGCCTGCACTGAGGGGCGGGAGGAAGTGGAACGAGGAGCTGACAGACAGGGCCTGATACTGCATTTCCACCACAGGCCAATCCCCAGCTAACCCCTTTGCTGACAGCCAGGATGTAGCACTCATCCACAGGCCACAGCCGAAATTCTGGGGCCCAGGAACAGGAGAGCAAGGAGAGCTGGAAGAGGGCTCCTCAGCTGATGATAGAGAACAGGAGGGGGGTCAGCTGGTGGTTTTGGTGGCACGCACCATGTTCTGCCTCCAGAGCAGCACAACCAAGAGGAGAATCCACAGACTGCTTAGCCTGCCAACAGCATGTCCAATGCTTGGCTGAGTAACAGACCCACTGCGCCCATGCGCGTGGGCATTCTACACACACACACACACACACACACACACACATGCAAGCACTTTCACACAGGAATGCAAAAACCACGTTTAAGAGCACAGTGAAGCTAAAACCTACCAGATACCATAAGATTAAACATGCTGCATTAACAAAGTGCAAAAACAGATCTCACATGATACACACTCAGAAGGACATTGCTCACAGCAGAGTTTTCTGGTTACTTTTCATATTAAAGTGTTTAAGGGTGAAGCCAACATGGAGAAAAGAGATGGCAGACTCATTGTATGTTCTCTGACAGAGCCCTTTAACTGACATTACAAGTCATGTGCAACATTCATCTTAAACATTTTAGAACTAACAGAACTAACATTTTAAGTACTTTAACTTCTCAAGTAAAGGGCAATTGATAACACAACCTCATCAAAACTTCAGCTCTGATATTTTTTTGGCCAAAGACTGTGGGTCAATAAATAATGCAGTCCTAGTCGCTGCTGCCTAGAAGCAGTGGAGTGATGAACATTGAAGGTTGAGAGGCCACCGGTGACCCCAGCTGCATGCTGCGAGAGGGCTCCGCTCAGAGCCAGAGCTGTCTTTCCAGCTGGGATCACAACACAACGATGGAGCTCTGGTTTCAGAACACAACTCCTGCCTGGGGCTGGGACGGCGGTCCCCTATGATGCTGGGCCTGCAGGCCCAGTGTTAAGGCAGACAGACACCCAGGGGGGTCAGTCAACCCACCCACTCTCAGGAGGAGGCAGCGACAAGCACAGAGGCCAAAGACGGATTGGGGCTGCCTCAGACTGCAGATTTGCTTTTTTAACTGCTGAGTTTGGGTTTGCATCAAGCTTCAGCCTACTCCAACTATTTCTGTTCAGTGGGGATTCCAGTGAACTGCCCCCAGAGGCAAATTCTGTGCATAAATAATGTGCTAGGAGGCCAAGAGGTTGAATCAAAGAATACTATAGGCTAGAGGAGAAAATGTAGATGAATAGAGCAAACAAGGCAGCCTTCACCTGCAGCAAGACATTTTTCTTAGCAAGGCAACCATATAGAACTCTCCATTGAGACGGCATGTGAAATCACATAAAAACACTTTGAATTTTTTTTATGTTTTATTCCGTTATCCATCCCTTTCAAAGACACCAGATCATTTTGCAGTGTTCTGGAGACGTGGAATTTCCCAAGAAGACGTATTGTAGCAGCTTTCTGGGAAATATTAATATCCAGCCAGCAGAGGAACGGTAAAGGGAGAGGAGAGGGGATCGGGGGTGTTCAGCAGGGGGGTGGGTTACAGATGATCAGTATCATTGCATGGAAACCTGATGATAAAAAGCCTCTTTTATTGCAACTCTTTCCAACCAGCAGTGCACGTTGCTTCTACCGTTTGACAGTCTTTTATGCAGAGCACAGTGTTTCCTCAGGGACTCTGTGGGTGGAGATGGGCAGTCATCTTCTCCGCACACACTTCCCTTTTATCACGGCTGCACTGCAGATTCTCCACATCTGCCTTGCCTTACACTGCTTTGCCCTCCTCTTACCAAGCCCCCTATCATCTCTGCCTCCCTCCCACATCTCCACTCCCCCATCAGGATCATCCAAATATTTCCCCTCACTGCTTTTTGAAGCTTCCATGGGTCACGGGACCTCATGCACAAATCAAGCTGGCTTGCAGTGGGGTGGCTGGTCTGAGAAGACACGAGTGAGTCAGGCACACAGAAATCCAATCTGCACTGTTTTCAAACAGGGTTATTTTTCATGCCAAGACAGCCATCACCAATCAGCGGCTGGTTCTAAGCAGTGAGTTTAGGGAGCTCTCAATGTAGATGTTGGCCCTGGCAGATGATCTCAACCATACTCCCAAACCATGCCAAGGAGAAGAGATGGAGAGTAAATTCAGAGTCTGACAGCCTGTAGTGGTTTAACATGAGGGTTAGCCCCAAATACATGGCTCTGGGTTTATGTTGATGGATGGATATCCAAATCCATTTCATTCTTTGCAATAAAACATAGATGTTAGTTTTCACACTGTGATACCACAGTTGCTTTAGTGTTGAATTATGGTGTACTGAGAGAGAGACTTAACAAATGCTAAAATTCAGAAAGCAGCCTGCCTTAAAACTTTTTTTTGGTAAGATGCAAGAGAAAAAAATAGCAAACACAGATACACATGGATAATAAAGGAATCATCAGCTCTACAGTGTGTGGGCACAGGAGGTTCAATACCTAAGCAGGATTTTCATAACTCTAAGAATATTGGAGATGCCCTAAAAGCATGCGGGTAAGCAGGATAGACAGAGAAGTAGGAGCCCGTGTGGACATTCCCTCCCACCTGCAGAGGGGTGAGAGAGAAGATGCTGGGTAGGAATCTGCAAGTGCTGGTTAAAGTAATCACATTGGTCTCACTGCATCTGATCTGCAGTCTAACAGACTTCCAAACAGTTGAATGAGTAAATAAAGTGCCCTAGGGGACTCCCGCTGGAGATGGATTACCACAAGGGTGCACACACAAAAGAAGCTGAAGCCCCACAACCTGATGTGAGCTGCAGACAAAAGCTTTGCATTGGACCTCGACCAGGGAACCGGCAAACTTTATTAATCTCGTCCTAGACTTAACCTCCTGCTACTGCAATCCATTCCCTCATAGTGTAGACCATGAGCAGGTACACACTCTGAAATCACTGTGCATGTTTGTGTGTCCATCTCTGATGTGTGTACAAATAGAACATACTCATCTGTAAGGCGTTTGTGATTGTGTACTGTGTGTGCAAACATTCAAACATACTCTCTTGCAGATGCACAAATGTGTGTGTCTGCCTCTGTGAGTATGTCTGCTCGAGTGCACAGACCACATAGGATGAGTCTCATGCTCACTTGGCTGTGGAGGCCAGGTCTGGAGGGGACTAAGGGCCATGGCATTCTGCAGCCCCATCCCACCCCGACCCCATTCTTTCCTCTTTCTGGGCCTGACACAAATAAAAGGATTAGGAGCCCCCGTTTCCGTCAGACCCTCCATTCAAAACAAAGCTTCGACCAGCTTAGTGTCACACTTAATGATAAAAGTGCAAATCTCTGTCAGTCACTTTGGGCAGGAATACCGGTATTTGGGGGCTAATCTCATTTGATGAAGATTAGAAGCTTTAAAAGACAACAAAGAAATGTGTTTTGACGCATCTGTGCAAAATTTTACACTGCTGCAAATTTAAATATGATGTGTAGCAATTATGAAAACGTATCTTTACAATGCAAACAGTGTATGTGAGTCAGAGGAATGAACTTATATTGGAGACACCAAAAGAAGGGAGCTGAGAGAGGAAGCAAGTGTACATACACATGCACCCACACCCTCACAAAAACCCGGGGTGTATGTAGACAAACACACTGCTCTGCCCATTCCCACGTAGAGATAGAATGTGTGACGTGAGTGTGAGAGTAAGCCTTGGGCACACAACAGTCTGAATGCAGCACTTGCCACTATGATGCCAGTCCTCTCTAGTGTATCTGTGAAAAGCCTACGTGTTGGAAAAACATTCCAGAGTGGGATCACATATACACAGTTGGGGCCAGCAGCGATACTGAGAGCCAACAGCAGAGACCATGTCTCAATTTCTCATGCACATTCGACCGGCCAGCCTCAAGACACAAGTGTGGAGAATAGAAGCTAAACAGAACAAGAAGATCTGATATAATTTAATTAATATCCAGAAATAAAGTGAAAACTGTTTCACTTTCACAAACGCACCCCTCAATTATGCTTGAAATTTATGATTTCAGCACAGACAAAAATGCAGCCAGTAAAAATCTTTAGTGATGTAAACACGTAATCTGGCAAATCAAAATTGAAAACATTTGCTGTGGAGGAGTATTTTTCGGCTGGCGACTTTAAGAAGGCTGTAACTGTATTTCACGAATTTGGCCAAAATCTAATTTGTAAATTGCGTTTAATGGCTTTGTGGTTGGCTTGCTTTTTGTTATGAAGGGCTGTCATGCTGTGAAAATAAACCTGAAGATCCAAGGACTCAGAGCCAGAGATGAAAATCACTGCATTGCTGAGCCGTAGGCTCTCCCTCCACCATCACTGATTAGCATTCCCGATTGACTGACATGTCCCACTGGCTGCCTAACAGCCGGCTTTAGGAGATGAGGTTAAATTGTGGCTACCAACAAATTGCATGCTTGAGTTCCTCTGCACCCCTCTGCTATCATCCAGTGTAATGTGAGCACACCAGGCAGATCCCTCTGCAGATCCTTCTCCTCCCCTGCACAACAGCTCCCCCACACAAAGCCACAGAGACCTCTTTCCACATCCCTCGCCACCGGTCTGGCCTCTAAAGTGGTGATGGGCATTACCGTGGCTGAGCCTCTGTGGCTTCCCATAGAGTCCTGCAAAATGCTTTGTGTTCCAACTGCTGCTTCACACACACAAACAGACAAACCCAGCACCTCCTGCCACACACTCTGCACCCACTTATTTAAAACACATGGCCAAAATACCTTTATACACTCAACTAATGGAAGCACCTCATACAATATAATGATTTGTGCATTTGAAAACACTGTAGGTGAATACACAGAACCTCTTTATGAATTATCAGCTGTTTTTTATATATAAAAAACAGGATGGCTAAAAAACTGTGAATTCAAGATATTGCTAGTGATGCAAATAACACAAATAAAAACACTCTAATGGGTCTTTTAATAGATCTAAATGTATGTAGGTGAGAAGGGGGAGCACTATTAGCAAACCATGAGATGACAGATGATGCATCCTAGTATGCTGCTGGGACAGGCTGAGCCATGTTGACATAAAACCCAATACTTCCTTACAGAGGAACGGGGCCAGCTCCAGCTAGCTCCTTGCCGAGCACTAAAAAATCCCAGCAAGCTGAAGCAATATTATCCGGCTTTGTGTTTCTAACATTAGATTTGTCTCACTGTAGAGGTTCTTTTTTATTTACCCAAGAGCAGTGGCTAACGACATATTTTTGTCCTTTTTAGGCATAATAAAAAAAAAAGTATAAGTAAGCAGCGTTGAGGACAGTCTTTAATTAACTACAATATGATCCTGCTGGGTTGACAACAAGTACATCCAAGTGTTGTTGTTTTTTTTTTTTTTTTTTTTTTTTTTTTTTTGGTGTGCGGGTGTTCACAAAAGTGCCAGGCCACGCGGGAGTGTCCTAGAGTGAGTGAAACAAACACACACACACACACACACACTGGGTGAGCTAACACAGAAACCCAGCCGTCAGCATCTACCCAGGCACACAGTGCTGCAGCGTCCCAAGCACAGCTAATTAAAAAACAACAATTTCACAGAAGGGCACTCCAAACTGTTCTAAAAAGCACCTCTCAGCACACCGGGGGATCATCCAGTATACATGGGAGGGGAGAGAGGTTCTGGGAGCTCTGCTTTTATGGCTTCATCATTGCTGTGTTTTTCTACCACACATACTACCATGACCTGAATTTAAATTTTTGCCTGTACAACACAATAATGAAAATTATAATCATAATTTTATATTTATAATTATAATAATATAACACAATAAAAAAATAAGATTTGAAAAAAGGCTGCCTGCTGGTGTATTTGGATAAGTTACAAATGAAACATTCTAAAATAACACTTTCCTAGACAGTAAAACTTAATAGAGCATGGGGGAAAAAATCCACACAGGAATGCAAAGTTTTTATGCATCAGCAGGACCCAAAAGTAGACGGCATGGTGTATAATATAGTTAGTTAATGTTATGTTTTGTAGGTGGAGCCCGTGGCAGTTTCTTTAAGAGGCAGTCCATTACAGGGGTGTTGTCCAACACTTCGGTCAAGTGATAGGCCTTATTACATGGCTCCTTTCAAAGCATCTGCTTGGTTAGAAGAAAGGTCCCTCTGGGGAAAAGATCTCCCTGTTTCTAATGATCTATAATTGACCTCCAA
Source organism: Parambassis ranga (assembly GCF_900634625.1). Lineage (NCBI taxonomy): Eukaryota > Metazoa > Chordata > Actinopteri > Ambassidae > Parambassis > Parambassis ranga. The sequence continues at coordinate 881,678 of NC_041030.1, read as the reverse complement.
ACGCCAGGCCACAACAAACTCTCAGAATGCTGTAATTCCACTCTACCTTGTACATACCGCCTGTCTCGTTCAAGCTTGTTTCTCCTCTACGGCTACGGCTCTCCTCCAACTGACAACTCTGACTATTTGACTTTAAATTATATCAAACCTGCAATTACATATTCTCACAAAATTCACACAAGGTTTGTGTAGCCTATCCTTCCTCCTAAATATTTAATTTCATCTTTTGGAAAGTATTTGTCAGATTTTGGGATCCTCTGGACCTTAAATCAAACACATTAAAAGCAGGGAGGATGAACACAGGTCAGATGCATAACAACACACACACATATGGGGAGAAAATGGCTAGTAAAATTAAATCTTGTTACTATATAATTGCACTATATAGAGCAAGATGCGTTGAACTGTGTTGGTGGGAGTTTTAATAACACAGTACACAATTGTTTTCCCCCGTCTGCACTTAAACCTGTTCCAAAGGTGCGAAAAAAGACTGCTTGCCAATTCCTTGATTTATTACAGCTAGTGAGGGCTGATTACGGGGCATGAATCAGTTGCTGTAGGAATGCAATTAGGCACGTAGACCTCTGTAAGGCTAGGAGCTCTCTTCACAGCCCAAAGCAGTTTGTGGGCTGACAAATGCATCTTAAATGGGTGTCATAAAAGTCAAAAAGGTGCCAATTACATCTTTAAGTATCCCATCAATGCAAATGGAATAAACAACAAAAAAAGGAGGGGGGGGTGTAATTATGTGGCTATGATAGCAGGATGCTCCGGCTAAGTCAGCCTAGGAGAGGGTTAAAAACAAAGGTGGGAGAAGAATGAAAAGATGTGATAAATAATAGTTGCGCCCAGCAGGTTGTTGTGTTTGGCTGGACTGATCGGACTTGCCACACAAGCTCACAGCATTCAAAGTAAGAAGGGAAGAAAGGGTGGGTAATGGTCAGTTATATCCCAAATATGGTTTCTCAAGAGCATGTCAGACACAAAATGCCAGAAAAGAGTATTATTTGGCAGGAACACAGATCCTGTCTGTCTCTTTATCTCAGTCTTCTCTGCACACACACACACCAAACAAAATTAAAAGACTACAAATGGACAGGGCTAAAATGGGCATGAGAAAGAGATCCCCTCCTCTCTCTCTCTTTCCCTCTGTCTCTGCCGGACTGTCTCAACTTCAAGCCACCTCTGAGCCGTGACGCCGTGACTCTGGTATCCCCTAGTTACTGCTATGAATTTTCTATTGTTATCAGCCGACTACACTCCTGACACAGAGCTGGATGAATGGCACGCATGGCAATAGATGTAACTCTTTGTTGCTTGCAAGGTATCTAGCAGAGAGCCATAATGTGTCCGTAATCGAAGTAGAATTGTTAAAAAGGCTGCACACAAAAAGCTGAAAATTTAGTGACAAGCATGAAAAGCGCTCATGCAATGAGAAACACAGGGCACCCCGGGTCCACAGGCCCAACACTAACCCTCAGGATTGGAATACTTGTGTTACTGAGCCTCAGTATTTTACCTCTGATTGTTTTATCTGATCATTTAATAATTCAATTATTCTTCTTCAGGGAATAGCTGCCATACTACAAGGATTTTCTGATTTTTTTAACAATTGTAATTACATTTATATATTATTGGCCTAAAAATAGACTTATTATAATTATTATAAAAACTTAAGGAACAAATGAGTAATTCCAGCATTATTATCCTGCATTTATTCATCATTTTCAAAATTACTATTGCATTCTACAATATAAAGATATTGCTGTGTTGATGTATTTAATTATAATCACACTCTAGTGTTTTTGCTCACAGTAACTTTTTTCACAATAAATAGAATATACTTGCATGTTTTCACCTTGTGGAAATTGCAATTCAACACTAAAAAATATATAAAATTATATATTGTTTTGTTATAAACATTTTGTAAATATTTCCTGTCCGCGACTCGCGTGTGCGCAACCGCCTGAAGTTTTAATAATGCAGGCAGGTATAATTCTCATAGCATAATTTGTTTCGCAGTAAAACACAGATATTGTTTTTTTGAATTACAGCTTAAAAGTGAATACTGCGTCTTACAACGGCAATAAAACTTCGAAATAAAATAGAAACAGGATGAACTCAAATTATTTAGGATGATATAAATAGATAAAATGAAATATTTTTGTAAAAAAAATGAGTATATTTATCAGTCAAATAAAGAAAATAAATTCTATTATTTAATACAATCAGAGCGAGTGAAAAATAAAAGGGTGATCGGACAATAAATGTAAACTGCGCTCTGGGCTCAGATTCTTGAAAGTTAGACAGAAATAGTGTTTTGCATATTTTGAACTGATAGTGGTGATAAGAAAAGGCCTCACGACTCAAGCAGAAAATAGCGCATATTACAGAAAGCGCAAAGACTGCAAGTTTGCACGCCTTCGCATTCTCGGGCCTGAGTGGGATCACACACCGTTTTGTCAGAAACGCAGCTGCTGCGCACAGACAATAGTGGAAATTATTATGGGCCACTGTGACAGTAATAAAGCCATGAGTATGACAATACAGCGGGCGTCTTTCAGCCAGGATGAGCACTCTGGATGTTTAAATATATTTTTAATTAATTGCATATTTGTGGTTAAACACTCTGCTATAATTTCACTGGTTTATGGGTTTATATTTTTCTGATTAAATGTCATTTAACAAAAAATTATAGCAGCTTTCACTTAGATCATAGATTCTCTTTATTTCCCTGTGTGTAACGTCACACTCCCTGGCTGACTTCTCAGGCACACATCGGGCCTTCAGGCCGGCCCCACACAACACAATGTATATTTCTAAATCACTGCACACCAAACCAAAGCGATGAGGAGAAACGTCAGAGATAAAGGAGACAGAGACCTCCCGGAAATTGTGCTTACTGTTGGTAGTCGTGTTTGCAGTAAAGTTTCCTTTCTCTGAAGTAACAGCTGGTGGTGAGAGGCTGTTGACACACGGTGCACTGCAAACACTCTTCGTGCCATGAGGAATCGTTGACTCTCATCAAGAAGCGGTCGGAGATGGGACGCTGGCATCCTTCACACACGGATCTGTGATGACAGTCAGTCCCTGGAAGAGGAGCGGAGGGGACGGGGCCCGTCAGGAGAAGGACTGAACTGTCTGATAACAACATGTAAAGCGCAGTAAACACGATAAAGACACAAGGAGATATATAATCAGCTCTAATAGAAATGTTTTAATTTCTGTATTTCTGTCCATTGAGGTCTGCAGATGACATAACTGAGCTGCCTTACATGTCTGCACCTTCAAACTGCATGAAATGTAAACTGTCATTATTGGCTGGTAGTATTTGAATGCGTAAATCTGCCATTGTGTGGGTTTTGCTTGATGGCAGATGAAAAACAATACCAGGAAATAAAACAGCGGTGGGCATGCATGCAAAAATAATGGCATCCAGACAGTAATAACAGCCCAGTGTGTGACCTGAGCTCAAAGTTCACAGCGGTGTAAGAAGAGGTAAACTCACCGAGCATGACTCCGAGCGTGGCTTGTCCCGATCGCAGGGGATGATCTTCAATTTTTATGCCGTCCAGCATGATGCACGTCTCGGACTGTTCTCCCGCGGAGAGGCGCTTCAGTGACACCAGACCTGTTGCAATATCCATAAGAATAGGGTCAGACCTGACAAGACAATCCTCTGGCAGAGAAAGCGAGTCTTTGGAGGAGGAACAAAAAAGAACAGAGGGCGAGCTGGAAACCTGTTGAAACCGTGTGAGATCCGTGTGACAGAGCGGCAGCCTGCAGCTCGGAAGAAAAAGGAAAATAAAACTAACCTAATCAAGAGAAACGTGGCTGGGATGCGCGCGGGTTAATCTAAATCGAGCATATAAATCCCTGATGTGTCAGGGAAGTGTGAGAAACAGAAAGCAAACAACAAAGCTGGAAAACTGTCTGAACAGTCACCTGTTATGATTTGAGGCGCGAGGAAGCCTTATCTTCTAGTCCCCAAGCCGACGGGAGAAACCTGGAAAATGTCTTCACGGAAAAACAGCGTCGCCAATGGAAAGAGGAAAAAGAAGGAAAAGTTGACAATTCCAAAGATAGGGCAGTGTTGTGTGTGTGTAGATGTCCCGGCAGTAACTCTTTGGTAGTAACGCAGACGGTTGGTTGGTTGTGCCCCTGTCTATACAAAAAGTCTGAGATCGAGAGTGAAGCGAGTGGATCCTCCCACTCCTGCATGCATGGCTGCACTTTTTTCATTCCCCCATTCACTGCCATTGGGATGCTATTGGAGCCCTGTACAGTGCGCTCCACAGTCCAATAACAACACACACGGAGAGGGAAAGCCGTGTAGAAAAGTCTTTTACAAAGGCCTGCATATGACACATAATAATAACAATAATAAGAAGAACAACAACAATTAGCATAATATAAGTTCATTATTATATTTATAGATCACGCGCTTGCTGACCCAAAAACTGCTGACATTGTGTGTCACAATTTAAAATATAGAAATTGTAGTGGTACTGTGTACTGTGAGTGTGTTTTTTGGTTATTGTCTCTGCTGTCCCCTTTTAGCCGATGCACCTGGCGATCAGCATGATAGCCCGGTGGCCCCTGCAAGCCCAGTGTATCTGTCGGACAAGACACAAGCAACATGTCTATAAGAATAAGAATAATTATGACAAGTGCAGGACAATAGTAGCTCGTCTATGCATATTTTACTGCCAAAATTTGATCAGCCTAAAATCTGCACAATTTTAATTCCTGAAAATCCCAAATACATCCCAAAAAGGACCATTTAAAATGCATGGCGCTCCCGATATGTGCAGAAAGATACAATTCGATCCGTTTCTTTGTCCATGTATGATCAAGACATTTGGAGACTGCGCGGATGAACACTGCATTGAGGCCTGCCTGAAATGACAGTGCTGATGGTGGGGTTGTTCGCTGCTCCCCGCGTCGCGCAGATTGTTATCAGCATCTATAACTGTGGGTCCACAGAGGGCAGAAAAATGCCAGTGGACACACACCTTATAAACTGCTGCATGCTTAAATCAGACGTAAAGAACTGTAATGCAAAGATCAGTTTAAGCAAGTCTTTTTCAAAATAAAGATGTTTCATATGGCTGACACGAACAACAACAAAATATAATATTATTATTATTATTATTATTATTATTGGATACAAAATAATGTAGGCTATCTCACATAATACAGCGTTTACCTTCAGTGCAAGGCCCCGCGTGTTGTTTCTGAGATCCTGTGTGAAGCATCAGGGAGATGACCTGTAGCCCACTTTGGAAAACAGAGAAGAGATTGTTGGCGTTGCCCTCTGCTGGTCAGTGAGAGGATCGCTCCACTGATCTGAAATACACAGAGACTACATGACACTCGGTTTTACAAGAACCTGAGCGCCACAGAAATGTTTATTACAATGTAATTATTATGTTTTTCGTTAGAGGACAGTTGTTTTTGGTAAAATGAGTCCACACCTGCCTTCCATGAAGTCATCCAACACCGGCTCAGCTTCGCCTTCCTTCTATTTCCAGCACTTCTATCAGCATGGGGTCAATTACCTCCGCCTCACGCTATATTGGATTATCTTACCTCTAAGCTGCATTATGGGCTGAGCACCATCAATACGACATAATCAATACATTTAAAAAAAAAACCCATATGAAGTCACGTGTCCCCCTCCAACCCCACCCCTGCATTTACCGGTCAGGTCATTTGTGTGAATGGGGGACATCAAACATTCATTCAATAAATCAATCCGCCAACTTTCAGCCCGTGGTGCTTTAATGAGCCTCTACACGACAAGCCCTCCCTTTGCTTTCTACAGGGCAGATAAAACAACGCTGCAGCAGGTGTGCAGTGCAGAAACCAATGCTCCCCAAAGTTAAAGTCTTTAAAGTAAGCAGGACTGTTGCGCACATCGGAAAGGTAAGACATCATTCTAACGCGCCTTTAGAGCAGCTAATAGGCCGTGCAGGCGGCTGATGTGGTTTCAGCCGAGTATAATGACGAAAAGCGATTGTTTTTTTTTCCACAAAGGAAAAGTGAAAATACGATCCTGGATCTGGTACCTGAAAGTTTTGCGCATCGACATCAGTATCTGCACATTAGATGATTGAAGGTCTGGCATGAAAATGCATAAATCTATTATAGGAAATTTTAAATCGAAAATATAAATTAATTTGTTATTATGAGTTATAAAAGGTTGATTTCAAGAGAAAAAGATAACAAACAGTGTTCAAAAAATAAATCTCGAACTTAATAAAAATAATACAGTTATTTAAATTCGTTACATTTGTATCAAACGCATTAATTAAACTGCTGCAGCATAAATATAACTATTTATGAACAACTATTCTACATTAATTACACTCACATGAAGCTGTTTAAAAGCCACCCAGGATCCACTCATTTGTAAAACGCGCAGAAAAAGGCACACGGCCAGTGACAGGCCTGGACACCGAGGTTATAATCAATGCAGGGAAACCTCAGAAAATATTAATAATAATCCATCAAAATGGCGTGAGCTCTAATCATTTCTGCATCTATTCCATACACTACCACAGGTCTGCTTAACCTAAAATCTCAATCAAAGCATAGCGCTGCGATAAGCTGTTTAAAGCAGAGAACTGGAAAGAACACTTCACCTCCTCAAAGCAGAGTTGGGGACATAATGATGTCTAAATTGCAGGGCTGGAGGACTTTGATAGTTAACTTACTTTGATCTTTTAATGAGTGTTTCTTAGCTCTCCATGATGCTTTCTTAAAACTCCCTTAATTTGTTTGTAGCCGAGTTGAACATCTTTCAGACTGACACCGTGCAGCAGCAGCATGCTTTCTGATCTAAGAATTTGGGAAACTACATTATCATATTCGTCTTCTAGCCTCATGGGGGAAAAACATTAGTGTGGTCGTGACAGTGTTGAGCACTTTTTTCATCAAGTGAGCCTATAGCCGCTGGCCGTGCTGGATCAACAGTGAAGCTCATTGAAGGTTTGAAGGACGATTTGCGACCAATCAGCTGTAATTTAATCCGTTTTTGCGGAATCGATCCTTTTCTGCACGTTTTTACACTTTAAAATGAATAATGCATGTGTTGCAGTATGAGTTCAGACAGCAAACAAGCACTGTAACGCAGTGACACTGCTGTAATAACAAATAGAGGTCCCCTGCAGGGTCCCACAGACCTGAGGGCCTCTCAATAATGCCACGTAAATGAACCCGATTTGATTTTCTTATTCTAAGTTACAAATTCCCCCCTTGATATTTTTCTTTAATTCTCATTGATATTCTCATCAATGTTCTCTGAGCTGCGTACCATTGTGAAGATGTACAGATGAAGAGTGGAGGTATCAGCCCCACATGTCTGCGTCCCTCTTGCCTGAACCACACGGCCCTTCTTATCTTACTGAGGCAGCCAAAAATGATACTGCGGGATAATCCCAGCTCCCCGGGGATTAAGACAAAGTATAATACAGCACTGGCAACTCATGGCTAGATTTGTTTATGTTATGATATATTGAATTCGAGTTTTTTTCCTCCCCTCTTTCTACTGACAAATGTAATGAGTTCTTGACAAATGGCGTTCCCGGGCTCAGTGTGGCAGCGGGCTGACATACAAGTTTGAAATGTGACTCTGAAATCTGTTTACCTGTGCTTACAGGTTTAATCAATCCCACAAGAGACGTACTAATTACAACACAAAGGAATTATTAAATGCTGTGTGTAGCTGCCACTGATATTAAATAAATAATTTGGAAATCATTAGGCATCACATGTTAAACTTAACAAAAAAAAAAACACACGTAAATATATTTTCTGGATAAATTATAATCAATTATAATCTAATCATAATAAATGATTTCATTATAATACTGTCTGTATAATAAAGTCTTCTGCTGGTCGACAGACAGCTTGTATTTTTCAGAGGTGGTCCATTTTATTTCAATAAATCAGTCGTCATTTAAAGCTAAAAAGCACAGTCAAACAGTGTGCTGTGGTTTCAGTGAAGGGCCAGCTCATCTGATGACAGTGATCCATGATGCAGTCAGATTTATGCACCTGGTCCCCTGACTCACGCTGCACACAGAGAGGATCACTTCACAGTCAGAAGAAACAGACAACAACATCTGAACTACAACATCATCCCCTGCTGGACAAAAACAGCCAGTACAACCACGGAAAAACTTCTCCCCGGTCAAAACTAAAACAACACCAACATATAAAAACAGGCTGATAAAATACTATTTATAAAATAAATATAAATAAAAAAAACATTTACCATTTTGTAAGGACTATTTATTTATTCAGTCAAGTAAAGACTTTATTATTATTATTATTATTGATGTCTGCTAAACTTTCCAGGTAGGACAAAGGATGCTGGACTGGTCCTATAATCTTTCTGATATGTAAATTTGAAAATATATATTTAAATAAACTAATCAAAATATCAGACGTATTTGATGTTACTATTTTTAATAGTCAAAAATAAATTATATAATTAGCTCTAAATAATTTTCTGTATTTTTCCTGAATTCTTACAATTACTTAATTACTTTTTACAATTTTTACAATTTTTGTAACGAGAGAGCAGAGAAAGATGTCTCTATTTTGACATTTGTTTTCTGATTTGTTTGTTACCATTTGTTTTTGTATTGTGGCATTATATTCTGCATTCTGAAGCATACATGGGTTTTTTTTAAACGTGTTATTATTATTATTATTATTATTATTATTATTATTATTATTATTATTATTATTATTATTATTATTATTATTATTATTATATTGTTGTCATGTCATGTTATTATTTTATGAGTACACAAATAATATAAAAGGTTAAAAAACTGCATCTCAGGAACAGTGTATTTCTCCTCTGCTGTCATGCAGTAGCAATAATAATAATAATAATAATAAAACTAATATTAAGTGTTTTGTGAAAGCCATGAACTTTTAAAAGGTTATCTTCAAAACATTTTAAAAAGCTGGTCAATGTTGGATCACACATATCAGCAGATGAACATTATGAAACCCAGAAACAACAAAATCTTTTTTTATTCTGTGATGTGGGCATCCCCCTTTCTCTTCTGCTTTACTTCACACAAAGGAGATTGCTAAACAAATCTTCATGTGAGCTTAAGCTCAGACACATGAGGAACAACTTACTGCATGGAAATTTTAAACTAAATGAAACTAGGGTCTCCATCTGACACACCCACATGTATTTGTGATTTTTTTCTAGCTGGTGCGCACCAAAAGCATCTAAAGTCTTTGTCAAGTTATTGTCCAACAATAACTGTTCAATATCTCACACAAAGGTGGAGAGTAGAGGAGTGCAGGCAACCAAAAACAAAGCTCTGCCCTCTGAGAAAAGTCTCTCAAAAATGTTTCAAATCTTTGTCTGATGTGCATATAAGCAGCTGACGTTATGCTGTGCTACCATAGCGGGACACACGGCATTTGTTGTTGCATGGCTGTCTTTGTCATTAGTAAAAGTGTCTCAGCTCAAGCAAGATTTGCAGCTCCTTTCATCAGGTGATCATGTAATTCAGTGGATTTGTCTCCACAAAAATAATGTTTCCGCTGACCAAAACACTGGAGCTACAGGAGGCCGGGAGCATGATTTTAGGAAGTGTGCCATGAACAACAAGCACGGTTCTTTGTGTGGAATGTAAAAACTTCTATGTGCACTGGACGTGCTCGCAGCTAAAGTAGTGACAGATATTACAAACACATTTACACAGAACACCAACTGGATGGTTTTGTTTCCATGGTGTACGCATCCTGTGCACTGAATCAAACAATAATGATTTTTTTAACATAATTTATTTCATTATATGAGTAAAATCTGTCAAACCAGGCTAGCAGCAATAAAAACCCTCTACAATCAGACATCTGTGTATGTGTGATTCATGCTGGATGTGTGTTTGTGTGTACAGAACGTGAGTGCACATGCACATGTATGATTGTGAGTGTGTCATTATTAGGCTGCACTTCAGAGAAAAAGGTAGAAATCCACCAGATGTTTTGCAGCTGGATGGATCTGGTAGTGAAGATCTAGACAGCATCTGTCACAGGCGAACATTTCTAATCTGTCCTGAACATTAGGCAGAGAGCACTAAAAAGCCCATCGCTGGCTGCATGTGCTGCTCAGCTCACAAAGTTCTCTCCACAGGCTCTGCAGTTTGGCCCTGAGAAACTTCTAAATTATACCAGAACAAAGTAGAAGTCATTTTAACCACACCATCCGTCCATCATTTTATTTTATTTTTTCGAAACACTTGTTTTTAATTCAAAGTGTGCATTTAGAAAACAAACTGGAGCTAACTGAAGTTATTAGAGCAGAGGCCCCCGAGGCTGAAGACCAGGGCTTTGAACTAGAGGTCCAACAGAGCTTAGCAAGGTCAGGATCTGCCAAACAGAAAGCAGAGCTCACATCATCACATTTGCCAAAAGACTGTAATTATGCATTACTACATGTTTAGCTATGTTTTTGAAATGCACAAATTCACGTTCAGATGCATGTCCTGATGAAAAACTAAAAACAAAAAACACAGAAACCTTGAACTGCACTGTCTCTATTTAAATTGAATTGTTAGAAACATCGTTAGAACAGCGGCTTCACACTGTACTGCACAGCTAACTGGTGTGCTTTTAGCAGACATACTTTTGAAACTGTGGGAATCACTCCCAGCTGACCTTGATGGTCTCTAGATATTTCCCTTCCTGGGTTCATGTGCCTAGTTACCAGTTGGTCAATCTTGTGCCCTGTGAACTGACCCTGTCCTCCCTCTGAGGTTTGAAAGGAAAAGAAACCTAATCCTCCAGGGAGCGCTCTGACTAACAAGAAAACTGCTGGCCCGAATCTCTCAGAAGTGCTGTGTTTTCCCACTGGACCACTTTCAGCTTAATAAACATCTTAACTAGCCAGAGGTCCCACGGGAGCTGCTGGGAAATCCTCTGGGCAGCCAGAGCTCAGGAGCTAGCCCTTTATTGCATCCAGGTGGTTGTTAAAAATGCTGGCTGGCCATAAATGTCCAATAAAATGCAAGTGGCACCTTCGAGGGTGGACAGGGTCAGTGCACCTGTCTGTGGACGAAAACTCTATTCACTCTTCTGTGTCCGATCATTTTAATGTCCCACCCCTCTGCTGTGCCACCACAGAGCTGATGGAGAGGCTGCTGAGCAGGACTGCTAGAGCCAGCAAAGTGCAGGCCCAGAGGGGTAACATCACTCTGGGCACTGGAAAGTCAAATGGATGATGACAAAGAGATGCAAAACAGCATGACTCCAAACAACCCAGACACAAGTGCAAAAAAACAGAATGGATTTGACAGACTAATTAACTACAGATACATTACACAACCAATGACAGAATATTATAATCATTCAAAGAGAACATAAATAAAGCAGCTACAAAGACACAGAACTGCCGGGGAAACAAGTCAGAGATGCAAAAGAGAAACAAAATTACAATAGAAAGACAACTAAGAGAGGATAAAACAACCATACACACAAAATGGTGAGATGAAGAGATGAAGAAAGACACATAAAACTATGAGGCAGAGGCTGACCACAGAGACATGTACAAAAGAGAAGACAAACATTAAACACCAGACAGCAAACAGACGACGTATAACTGCAGATGCACAAACACAAGGAAATAGAAGGATTAGCAAAGCCACCTAAAAACTACCAACCAGAGATGCAAATAAACTAGAAATCGCAAAACTATGGCTATTGTTTGCACAGCAGCTAATGAAGATTCAGACTGGACAACTTGCTCCCCATTAAAGTAATGGGGGGCGTTGGCATGTTTGTAACCAGGAGTCATGAGTACATAGCCATGTTGGCAACAAGGGAGCACAAACACCTGCTGAAAGATACGCTGAAATGGTCCTTTAGTTAGACCTCCTCAGGGGAGGAAGTCATTCTATGCTGCTGTTACATCAACAAACAACTAACCACTACAGGAGGACGGCTCTTGTTTTAATTCTGTCCAGTAACCTCCTGTTTGTTTCTGACTGTTCCACATGTATGTGAACAGTGGCAGCAGCCTCCTCTGTCCAGCCTGGTCGCTGTCCAAAGGGAGAGTTAATTGTCCCACAGGTTTTGGACAGACCTGGATGGTGTATTGGGCCTTTGATCTGACTTGAAAGGAGTTAATTGATTTCTGTGTTACAGGCAGTGTTAGAGGAAAGGGAAGAAAAATGCTTGCTGGTCATTTCACAACATGTGCTGAAATATCTGAGAGAAAAAGAGAGAGGGAGGGGGTGAAGAGAGAGATCACCTCACACCCCACTCCATCCCTGCTCAATTACAATAATTTGACTCACATGGGCTGGCTGCCATGGCAGACAGAGAGGGAGATAGAGGGGGGTGAGCCGCTGTGTGGGAGAGGAAAAGGGGATCCCTGCCCTGGGACATCACTCATCTTACCTCTAGCTGAGGAATGGAAAGACAGATTTGATGTGCAGCTCCCCTCTGAGTGCAGCCAAGGGGCTTGTTAAGGTGGCGGTATGGAGAAGACCACACGTCTAACCTCTTAGTGAGGCACACCTGATGACGTCAACATGGAACAAAGAGACTGTTGGGGGTGAGCCATCAGATGGTAGATAAATGCTTCACTGCAACCAACCTGAGTCTCTCTTTCTTAGAAGACCACTACATGCTCATTTAGGAGTTTCTCTTGCTTGAAAGTGGACATTTTCAAAAGAAATCTTACTGGGAAGCTCCTGTTTGTTCTATGCAAATATGAACCCACAGACTGTCTGTCAGTATGATTTGCTGCATCACCTGCCTGGAAGTCTGTTCCACAAGCTTTGACAGGCCTCCTGCCTTCACTCCCTCACCTCACTCTGTCTCTGGTCACCCCTGCTCAGGGGGAAACAGGGCTGTCAGATGGAGAGTGGCAGGGTAAGCCAGTCTTAACACAGCACCTCAAACCACCTCATAAATACAGGCTTCCTTTTCCAATTTCCAAGCGGCCCATCTAACTCTGTCTACATGCTTACGCACTGCTCCGTGTCATGTGCCGGGGTGTGAGTTTAAAAATGACCACAGGACATCTGGTGGACTCACAGAGGGTGGGGCTTTGATGTGCTGCTCTGCAGTTCACTCTAACTTCCAAATCCTCAGCGGTGACTGAGGAGGCTAAAGTGGGTCTTGTAGGGTGGAGATTGCAAAGCAGCTTTATCTGCAATCTGTGAAAGGCTTTATCAGCTCCTGACCACAGATCATGTAAATGGCGGCAAAAAAGTAGTTCCAATTTTAATCTAAGTAGTGGCTTATAAAAATCATAACTATTCCAATATCAAACAAGGATAGAAAAGGAAAAGTGAACCATGTGAGGCAGTGTTTTGATGGGCAGCCTTCACAGGGAACTTGAAGTTCTCAGTGCCAGACTTGTGACGGATAATTGGAGGTTTTTGGCTGCACTGCTTCTTTTCTCCTAGTGAATAGCTTCATCTAAACACCCACATCTGACCGGCACACCAAAACATCACAACACGTTGCATGATCCTCACAATGAGGACAAGACAAGTTATTAGATATTATGCAGAACACATTTTTAAGGAATACTGTGGGCAGTATTTCTAAATGTTTGTAATATACAGCCACTAAGTCTCATCAATAGATCATTTAGCAATCCAATATTTCAAATTTGAATACTTGCCCCATCGTTAAACTACAGTAAATATTTTTTGCTCTGGACTGTTTCTTTTATTATTATTATTATTTTTAATTAATAGGTACTATATAACTAATAGAACAAAAAATAGTAAATAGATGCACTAGCATGATTATGTGCATGGAAATAAGTCCAAATAAATGTGTTATTTCTGTGGCAATATAGCCCTATGATGCAAAAGAAAAGGCTTTAGAGACTATATTTATCATAAAATCAGTCTTTCTTTTTAACACAAAGAACAAAGGATGCATTAAACTTACCAAACATGAATCAACAAGAATCTCATTGTGAGTTCAGGGTTTATTATTATTATAAATATTATTATTAAAATTAACACACAAAGAGACCTGATAAGAATAATGGAAGAAAATGAAAAGCTAGCACAGCACCACCTTGTGCCTCTACAGTGTGGGTGTGGACACATATGGTGTACTGTATGCACCTTCTGCTCAGCAGGGAGGAGGAAGCTTGTCACTGTGCTCTAGGGCGTCACTGACATGAGTGTCACCTTCACAAAGGAGCATGAAAGCTGTTCCCTTGGCAGAGCGTTCCTCAGGCCGTCGCTCCGTCTCAGGCAGTAGCACAGAAGTTACAGCAAACTCTCAAAGAGGGTTGTCATCTGCTGTATGATTCATTAACACATGAGAATATCAGAAGCCATTAGAAACCTTGGTGGGAAAATATGTGGTACCTGTTAGCTGTTAACAGAAAACATCAATACACAAACTTGAGAAGAGCCTAATTAACAACAGACAAGCTAATCTGTTCATTCAATTTTAGATACTAATTACACCTGCAAAAATGTGCCAAGGGATCCTCTCAATTTAAATACCTATAATGACATGTGATTTATTGTGAGTTCAATAATACACTGTTGAACATGAAACACATGTTGGAAAAATATTTGTTTGTGAAATGAAATAATTGTAACAATGTGATTATTCTTGTAAGATACACATATCACAGTAGGAATAAAAAGAGGAATGTGTCAGAAGCCAAAATGATTCAAACTTTATGGTGTTCTATACACTGTTCAAAATTATATAATACATTTGTTCCTGTATTTTAAATATTTAGAAATATAAAGTTATCATTATTAAATTCTTTATCAAAAAACACAACCAAGCAATGACATTTTAGAAAACTAAACTGATAAAAATGCATCAGAACCGAAATGCCTATTCTCACTCAGCGGAGTCCTGACGTGTGTGTGTGTGTGTGTGTGTGTGAGGCAAGTGTTCCCATGTCTCAAAGCTGTGCTCGTTCTTGCTGCACGTTGCTCATGGTGAGCTTTTTGATGGAAAGATGCTTCTGTTGGAAAATTATCATCAGTGTGTGATGATGCCTCTGTTTCCCTTCTGATGTTCCTGAGAGTCACTCTCTGTCAGTATGGCTCTGATGTTGAGTCACTGCTGACATACTAGTGAATGCATTTAGGAAAGATGTATTTTTAATATGAAAGCAGTTATTAATTAACTATCAACTTAGTTAAGAGGCAAACAAGTCACATAAAAAATAAATTCAATGCACTACACAGTTTAATACACAGAAATTATTTATGTTTTAATTTACAAATATATATTTTTTAAAATTGTATATTTTTTTAGTAGAAATTGTGGCTGCATTTTTTATCGTATATATTTTATTTATATATTATTGTACAAATAGTGCATTTTGTCCAGTTGTGGTGCTTCCTCTGGAAAGAGCTTACAGAGCAATGCTTCGCTCTGTGGTGAAGTTGTAATGAAACTGTGAGGAGAAGAAGAACAATGCATGTGAAAAAAGACACAATTTTAACCCAAAAAATATATATTCAAGAAATGTAAAAAAATTGCAATAAAATGCCACCAGAGAGTTATCTTCTATACAAAATGTAACTCCATCCAAACCACAGCTTAGAATATAAATATTTCATTTATTCATCAAAATCAGACAGTTGTAAGGAACCACTGCCCCCTTGTGGCACAGCCAAATCTCTTCATAAGTGCATCAAATGTTCTTGGTTTATGTGGCAATGAGGACAGGACAGAGTGCAGGTTTGATTCTCTTTGACTGATTCTGTTGGACACGGCTTAGAGATCAACTCTGATATTTTGGTTAGTTTTGTCAAATTCAAAAAATGTTAAAGGTAAGGCTTTGGCCTAATGAAATATTAAAATAAATCAACACTGCTAATTATCTTCTTTGTTGTTATAAAATTACACATTTCAATGTTTTTAAAGCTACAATAATGGCCTGCCTTTAAATTTGAAAATAACACAATACTAGTGAAGTACACAGGTGTTATTTGGTTTTATTATTACAGCACTGGGCATTTAACTTTACTGAGTGGTTCACATTATAAAAAAGAAAATAGAACACATCTCTGTGACTTTGTTGTGGATGTAATTCCACTGGCTGAGTTTCAGTGTCAAGCAGAGCTCCCTTTACCAAATTAGACAGTTGTATTACTGCAACACAGCACTAGGTGATGCTGTGTGATCACTGAAATAAGTTTCCAAATTTCTAACAGAAGCCATCGAGCCACAATGGCTGAAACTGGGTTCTCTCGATCAAAATATCACCTTCCCTGGTTTTCATCTACTCGAGGGGAAGCTGCAAGTTACCCCAAACCTGTCACATATCACAGGCCTGTTACGTGAAGAAAAAAAAAATCTGCCCCCCACCACACAAAAATTCACTCTCAACATCTGGCACAGTAAATAAATATTCCTGTGTGTACGTGTGTGTGTGTGTGTGCGTGTGTACATGTGTGTGGATGATGGATGGGGGAATGGGGTGTTATCAGGGAGAGCATGTATCAATGTCTGCCAGTTTTACACACAGGCTGACAGGACAGTGACACGCTAGAACATGGGCGGCAGTCACCCAGACGAGCCGAGCTTCATTTCCTGTCCCTGCTCCACTGCCAAAAATATGTGACATGTTGTCTTCATTAATTCCACCTCTATTTGGAGCTCTCACATACCCCTGTACACTACTGTCCTTCCACACTTCCACATGGAAACATGCACACCCACACATGCACAGAAGCACACACACAGATAACTCCCTACAAGCACTAAAAACTAATCATACATAGGTGCTAATGAAAATCTTGTCATGTGTGTATACACACTTCTTTCCACCCTAGCATACTCCCTCTGAAAATCATTAGCTAGCCGCCAACAACATTTTTCAGCAGAGCAAACTACATAAAGATGTCACTTTAAATCGCTTACTAATTAACACTTTAAAAGACACAAATTAGATATGCGTGGCTAAAAGCAATTATAATATCCGCAAGTTTTGCGAGTCATTTGGGAAATGAAAAGAATGCCTAATTGCTGGAACCAACATCATCTGAGACATGGCTTAAGTGATGCCTGTTAGGAAATAGTCTTATCTACAACTGTGGCTTCGATTACAACAGTTTTCCTCAATTACATGTGCATATGTATAATTCTACAAACTGCATCTCTCTCATGCATCTATATCTTTTAATGGGTTTAAAAGGGAGGCAATTAGATTCTGTGCAAAATGTAGTCTGTAGTTTGTGAAGGGGAAGGGAAAAAGCTACACTGTTTAGCATGGACAGTGACCTCTTCTGGACAACAGTAGTAGAAAACTGGAGGACAATTCCATGCTAAAAAATGCCTTCAGCACAAAAACAGTAGACATAAAATGAATGGTGTAACAATGATACAGAAAAACAAGAAATTTGGCAGACAGCATATTTGCGAGAAAATCATTGGCTATATTCCCCTCTTGTTCTGCAGATATCATATAGGATACTAATAAGAGGAGAGAAGTAAAAATAACACAATGGTGAGAGATGTTTCCACTTGGAAACTAATTATCAAGCTAAGCTGTGACTTCATCCTCATCAGCTTGGCCCCACCATTAATCTTGTGCTGTCGTCCACTTCACTAAATCCTGTGTGTTACACTATCTCACATTTACTTCATCAGCTCCAGCGCGGCTGTAATTAATGATTTCTCATGCCCTTCCCTTCTCTTCCCCAGCTCACCATGTGTCCTCCTGCTAATCACACTCTGCGAGGAAAAGGAAGGAGGAGGAAAGGAAAGAAGAGAGGAGGGGAGAGGAAGAAGAAAAAACAGAACATATAGGATGAGCAGTCAGCCTGTCTCCACCTTGGATGTGCACACACACACACAAACACACATATACATGTTCATGCCATTAATACCTGCTCTGACAATGAGCTTCATTCAGATGACCATATGACAAGATGGCGACTGTGTGATTTGGATAGTATATGACAGAAGACAGAGGCAGAGTGCAGAACAGACACCCGGTTTGATGAGGGAGTGTTTGCTCTGTAACACATCTCAAACCCAACAGCACCTGTTCTTTTACAGTGGTCTGTCACTTCCTGGCAGTTCTGATACCAAGATACCGTGCTAATGAGAGAGAAGGGGGGTTGTCACTCTCTTTAAAGCGCACACACACACACACACACACACACAAATGCAGCTCACACACACACAGACATACTGACTCTCTTTCTCTTACAAACACATGAGCTCCAAAGGAGGAACTGCACACTGATGATTTCCTTCCCACAAATGCCTGTAGGCTACAGTGTTTCATCAGAAATGGAGAGGACTTTGTAGCATTTTATATTTGCTCTACTGACATCTTTGTTTCTTAACTATAGGGCTAAATGGAAACCTTAAAAGTTAAACATGCAGTCTGACCAGAACGGTTCCCTAAGATGAACTGCAATACAGGATTGTAGATTGAGCTGTCGAGGAAAAAATTGGGAAATAAAAGTCAACTGTTTTGGAACGGGACACGAAGCTTTTAAGAGAAAATGGCTGCCCGCTTGGCCATGCTTTTATTCAATTGGGGCTTAGTGGAGCCAACAGGGCCTTGCTGTCTGAGACACTTAATTACAACCCCAAGACCGTTTGCTTTGCATTCTGGGCCAGTGGCGTCAGCAGCATTCGAGCGTTGCAGCCTCTACTCACTTCCTCCTCGATCTCTGCCAGGGATTTGATCGTAATGCCCATTAAATTGACTTGCTGCATCTAAAATCAAAAGCAGGGAGAGGAGGAGGGAAAGGAAGAAGAAGAAGAAGGAAAAAACACACACATGAAACATGGCGGTTAGGCTCATGGCTAAGTAAGCATGCTTAAAATCTTTAATCCTCTCTTTCTCTCTGTCAATACAAATGGGGCTGTAGTGACAACCACTGCCAACCAGCAAAATGAACTACACTGAGCCAGATCTGCTTGACTGCACGCATTCATCACTCAGTCTGGAGGAAAGGAAAGAAGGAAAGGAAAGGAGGAAGAAAGGGAAGGAATAGGAAAGAAGCGTACTTTCACCAGAACAGAGGTTGTAGGAGGAGAAAGTAGCACCACCACTCATGTGTACTCAAGAAACAATTATACAGAGAACTTTTACCATTGTGGGATTTTCACAAAACTTCTCAGAGATGACAAAGGGCACGTCCTCAAGAGCTGCAAAAAGTTAGAAAAAAACAAGTTGAAATTTGACTATATATATATATATATATATATATATATATATATATATATATATATTACTCCCTATTCCTGGTCCTGAGTATTTCAACAAGACTAAATGTGGGATTATAAAGCGGCAAAGCTATCAACATCCCCAGCCGCCCCGACACCTCCCCTCCTTCCATCTACAGAGAGAAGATGAAAGGCTTTTTTATTCTCTGCTGTATTTGAGCACCTCCACTCTTTCCTCCAACCCAGCCCTTTCCCAGCCCTCTTCCAGTTTAATTACTCTTGATTATTCCCGATTCCGTCTTGTCTGAGAGATGTTCACCCCTGAAACAAAGACACACTCACACTAGGCACAGAAAAGCGGAAAGAAGAGAGACAAAACATTCACCAGATATCAAATTTGCATGAAAATAAGCCACACTGTTCAGCCAGCAAAAAGTGGATTGAAATGAGGACTTGCCAAGAGCGTGGTGGTATAATTAGCATTTGACCAAACAAACGAGCTTCAACAGAGCTATAATTAAGCAGGCCTGTAATTAAGTGTATGCCCTTTATCATAATGATCGTGGTTAAAATGGTGTGATGGCTGCCAGTTGATTATTAATGGTGTAACCCCATCCTGCATGCATCCTGCACTGGAATCAAGGTGTCACGACTGTCAGGCTAGAGAGCAGCCCTTTGTTTATAAAATACATTAGGGCCCAAATTAACACAGGGTGACAAGAGACACAAAGCCTCCTGTTTCCAGACTGAAAGGAAACTGCAGCTGTTCAGCTTCATTATAAAACTACCAAATCTGGAGGCGCAAAACTTGCTGCAGTTGGCTTCAACAGGAGCTCCAAGTATCAAGAGGCTGAGCTTTCAGCGGGTGTTCTTTAACCCACAGTCCATCAGGCCTCTGGCACAGGAAAAGGAACTCATAAAAGTAAGCTGGGGCAGTTCATGAGTCATCGTTTGGGAGCTGACACTCCTTTTGGCCTTTCCTGTTCACAGAAATATATACAAGTATGAAATTCCAAAATATCCCTCAATTTGACACTTCTGTGACTTGTAGTCCTGCCGTGGTTATTACACAAATCCCCAGTTAGGCACTCCACACAAGTATAGTACAATGTGATCTTTGTCATGAAAGCATGACACTCACCCTCCTGACCACAGAGAAGCTTATTGAGCTTCTTGGCTTCCAATTATCTCCCACTCTAAAAATGCACTAGTAGCAAGATTCTGCAACCAAGCAAGCTGTACTGGAAATACTACACTGAGAAACAGTGGTACTCTGAACTGAATGCAGTGATAACAGGTGGCAAAAACAGCAGACATATTGTAGTTTATTTACCATGCTCACTATGTTAGCTCAGTAATTAATTTGCACTTGAAAAATCAGAACTGCAACATCTTTTGTACAAAGCCCCAAAACAGACAAAGATCCCAGTCTTCACATCATGATGCTGAATCAAAGGTGATGAACCAGGAAATAGACACTGACTTTAACCATAAAACCCAACCTCACAGCAGCAAGCTGCAAGAATCAGGGACAACTAGGCATATAGTGGCTAAACAAACTAAACTACACAAACATGCACTACTATGTCACTTTGAGCAGCAACATGCATTTGGGTAGGCAGGAAGGATACATCTGAATCAATAGTCAGCTATAGGGAAGCAGAGATTGTAGCTGCTGATGGATTTGCGTGGCACAGACAGATGAATGCACAGAGCTGAAGGCCAGAGAGTTTCTTTATTGCTCAAGGATTACATTTAAAACCGATCTCACTTTGTATTCCTCCACCATCTATACTAGAGAGGCTATCTTACATCCAGACAAATGGTGAGGCACAGGAGATGACTTGGTTGTAAGGAATGAATGCTGTTCTATGAAGAAATCTGAAGGTGCAAAGGGCAAAAATAATGTAAATCCAATCTTCTGAGCGGGGATCCCAGTATGAAGCATGTTGTAGCTGATCAAATGGCCAGGCTACACTCCATTAACTCATGAGTGTTTTGCAAGGCAGGAGAATTGGGTAAGAGGGAACTAGTTGGCCTTTGAAGTGTGTGAGTGCAGTCAATACAAAAACATCTGGCAGGAATTTTGGTACAGTGACTATGATGACGATGATGATGATGATGACGGTAGTGAGCCCAGAGGTGATGTTAAGTAAGGAGGACCCTGTGGCTTGAGTGATTGTAGTGTAAAGAACGAAGTCAGCACAGGCCCCGTGTGGATCATTGCCTTATTAATGGCTCCGTCAGGTGCGATGAGCAATGGCTGCATTGTCATCTCCAGCCCCTGGGCACAGATGAATGGCTGTTTCAGGGTGGGAAGGGCTCCCTCGTATGCTGGGCTGAGCACTAATCCCTCACTCTTCCATTGTTGGATGCACTGTCAACCAGGACTTCAGCACCACCATACATTGCATTTCCAGGGCTCTAACAGACATGGCCATGCACAAAGCAGGCGCCAACATACCTACACACACACAGAAACACATAAACCACACCGAGTTGCCTGCTCCGACAATGACTGATGGAAAAATATGCGTGGGTGATCGAGCATACCATATTACCTGAACCACAACTCAAGAGTAGCACTTTAGGAATGTTGATGAACTTTTATTTTACACTTCACTAATTCAGCTGAATAGCATTGATCTCTGTCTAGTATGATTACTTGGTTGAATCTGTCTTGCACCTGAATTAAGTGAGAAGTGAGAAGAAGAACACAGTCAGGGCAGTAATGTGTAGGGGCAAATGAGACTCAGTATTACAACTTCTTACCTATGATTATGCTCATTTTGATGGCTTAGTAGCAGAAAATAATAAGAAAATAATGAGTAGAACAGGTCAAAAATAGGTTAGGGCTTTCTCTGGAACCTGCTACATTTCATATTCTAAACAATTGGATGTTGCCTTCTCTCCACGTGTAGCCAGGCTAGACATTGCAATGCCTTCCCCTGTCGATGTGACTTTCAATTTGAGCCGGATTCTTTATGCAGACCATGAAAATGCTATTCTAGTTGCAGACCCCGCTCTGTCACCTCTGCAGATAATGGTGAGTAGATGAACAGAGCTCTGGAGGAGGACCCCCTATGCCCACTCACAGCCCTTAGCCCTACTTTGACATGAGAAATAGTGCCCAGGCCTGACAGCATCTCGGAGACATATTGTAGTTTATTTTGTCGCCCGGGCATGCCATCTGTGCCATTCCAATAGAGGGTGTGTGTGTTCAGGCTGCTGCAAGAGAGAGGGCGCTAGGCTGCGGGTCCCTCAGTAGCTTTGCAGCCACGGCAGGTCATTAGTCAAATTGCCTAATGAGAGAGAATACAAATGGCCCCCTACCCTGACAGGAGGAATTTTGGAGGTGTCAGAGCTCCTGACCCGTGCTATGAGAACAGATGATAGTGAGTTGCTATTTTCAGATTCTTTTAATGACTATGGCTCTATGAAACCCATTCTTTTTCTTTTATCTTTTTCCGACTTTTTCAACCCTCTAGACAGATGAGTGAAAAAAGAAAAAAGAAAAAAAAATCAATATGTTAAAAGTCTCACTTGCAAAAGTGTAAATGTAACTTTTGAATAATTTAAATGTTTATTGGGGAGTCAATTAACATTCTAAAAAGTGTATAACATTGAATAAGCTAAAATAGATCATGCACTGAAATGATGCTGAGGGTTCCTGATACTGTATTTTTGTTTTTGCCGGCTGTGTGCAGCCTAGTGTGTGCAAGCTTCCGTTGCAATTCTCCTGACAAGTCGGATCATTTATACTGAAAAATGTATTTAATTTCATCCAAACCTTCAAAAACGTACACAAGCTTTAAGAGTTTCTAAATGCTTAGAGTACTATGCAAGGGAACCTGTGGTTGAATGTGTGTCTGCTTCCATATGTTTTACAGGCTGGGGCTGCTAACACTTTAAATTTATGTGTGAGTGGAAAGAATCTGAATCATTTTGCACAAGCTCGCTCCTTGTCCTCTTTGAATATTTTTTCAAAGTTGACAACATATATGTGAATTTATCATCAAACTCTACTCTTTACAGTTGAATTTTAACAGTGTTTTTTTTTTTAAATTTCTTACACATAAATGTATAGAAAACTGTATGAACAAGCAACAGACTTGGAACAAACTATCTGCATTAACCAGTTCATTTACAGTTCCACCAATGTTAAAATTAGACTTTTTTTCATTACAAGAGGGATGCAAAATGGCAAGCTTATGGAGAATGACCCACTTACTTTTCCATCTGTGACAAGCAATCCTTAAAATCTGGTTGTGGGTAGGGAGCCAGGAGACAGTCCCAGTCGGGCGCTGGTCCATCAGTCTTCCAGAAAGTGGGCAGAGCCAGCAACATTTACAGTGAGTTGGCTACAAACATGCAAGCATAACACAGGGTGTTCTGAAGGGGTGTGTACATGTGTATAACCCCATCAAAATGATCAGACTGATCCGATAGGATAATTGGTTGTTAGGTTATTTGGTATAATTCCTGTTTTAGTTTTTTATTATTGCAGTCAGCACAGAAAAAAGAATATGAGGAGAACCTTTTTTCCCCTGGCTGAGCTATCATCAAATTAAATGGACAATCAGACTTTAATCAGCAGCACAGTGTCTTTTAAGACATTGCCATGGCACTGGCATTGATCCCCAGCTGTGGCTGCTGGTAAATGTGCAGCAGAATGTGTGTATAAATGGGGTACGCCTCTCTGGACAAGTGTAAAAGCTGGCAGAGGGCTGACAGTAAATTGCATGTGCCGGATGGGACACAGCAGAAGGCACAATTACACAAATCCCCTCTTAATTAGCGGTTCTGTGGGCAAACTAACCCGTAATGATGCGAGGGATGTGGCGAGCCCCAGAAATCCTAACAAGAAACACTCACCAGCACTGGAGACTGGGTCACATGGCCCCAGTTCCCCTAAAGTAGTGACTGACGCGTGATCTGTTTTGATCAGCGCAGCTGCAGGAGATGATTCCCATGTAGCCTTGCTCCCCACAACCCGTAGCCTGTGCTGAGCTACTTGCCCTCTGGACTGTGGGTAAAGCAGCAGGCCCTGTGTGGTTGTGGGTGGCATTATTAAGTTCTCCATGCTCACAGTACCAGGCAATGTAAAGTGGCATCTCACACAGTGAGTAATGAACTGTGCCAGAACGGAAGCAGGAGGGATGACAGCCAAAGAGGCCTCCTTGGCAGCCACTAACCTGGGCATCCACCAATTTATCATCCATTAGAACCAATTCACCAATGCTGCTCTGCCATTTGTCATTAATTATGCTAATAAGGACACCATTACTCTCCTGATGAAACAGGAGACTGTTATTAGTATCATGTATTTACACTTTAATACATATGCATTTGCTTATTAGTTTTTTTGGTGTGGATTTGTGGACTTTGAAAAGAGATATTTTCCATGACTTCAACAAAACTGTTATAACTGCACTTTAAAAATGCTACAGAGAGGCAAAGGACTTTCTGTACACACTAATTAGGTATACAATGACTAAAAGCTAACTGTTTCATAACCATGCACTATTCCCTGCCACCTCACATAAATATGGCCTCATTTATATAAAGACACTGATGTGTTTGAACTTTTTCACAGCCGACTTTGTGGTTCTAAGAAAACCAGTCTGAGCAGAACTATTTAATATAGCTTCTGGGAGCCCCAGATGCCCTTTTCTAAAACGACTTCATTCCCAGAATCTCATTGTGCTTTCTAAATCACACCACAGTATGTATTAGAAGACCATTAATTACGAACTTAACAAGTCAGCAGAGCCATTAAAAGATCTTTAAGGCATATTTGACCATAAATCTCCTTAAACTATATTTAATGACTGGATTTTTGTGAAATATTTTTATCAAGTTCTAATTAGATGTGTGATAACAAACCCTGCTGTACATGGGGCAAATGAGGGAGCCCTGACAGGCCCATCCATTGAGGCTGTCCACGTCTGGACACTGAAACTAATGGAGCACTTCTTCTATCTCAGGGATGGATAGAAAGCAATGAGGGATGAGACTCCAGAGTCCAGTCTGGCCTGCAAATGCAAAGCCATTTAAAGTCTCTTATTTGACTATAATAAAGGTCCAGAAATGCCCAAGGGCTTCAAGTCTCCAGTCAAAAATTCCATTAGGATTTATACAGGACTGATCCTCTAATACTTAATGGCACAATCACACTTGGATCGATCATGTTTTGCAATCAAATCCATATACTACAAGAGGTGTTGGAGGATTTAATTGAAATACATAATTAGCTTCTTGTTAAATAATGCATTAACAATTTCCATTTATTAATTATTGTCTAAATAAATAATAATAATACAAAAATGCTCAGAACAAAGTCCAAAATACAATTCAGAGACTCTTTATGATAACACATCTGTTGCCTCTGGTCATGATCACATGGTTTTGTTTGTTTGTTTGTTTGTTTGGTTTTTTGAAAACGTTCGGATTCTTCCTTGCATGGGAGGGTGAATTTTAGCCAATGTTTTACTTTAGTTCCGCATCATCCATTCAAAACACCGAAAATATTCTCCTGTGTCAATATGAAAAATGCACAAATGGCTTAAACTCAACACCGATTTTAAACAATGAGTAATTTATAAGGCACAGATTTATTACTACAGAATTCAGTGCTCCTTTATATCATTAGCTGCTGGTGTGCTTTAGGAGTGTGTGTTTGAGAGTGTGTGTGTAAGCACTAGGTGTAAATACTCTTCTCCCTCTGAACCTCATTCTCTCTCACCCTCCCTGTTTTGCCTTTTGCTGACCAGGGGAATTAAGAAGCAAAATGTGGGTTTTAAGAGCATTCCTTTCATGTCTTGATGTAAGCTTTGGCATTACTTCAGACATCAAGATCGGTTTCATAGAAATCCCATTCCATCTAAAGTAAAAGCGCGGCAGTAAATCTGCCCATACCTCCCCCATAACACTTCCATAAATGATTCATTCAGCTCAGTTTAGCTGATGCAAAACAGAATGTTAGTGAGTTGTGGATGGAGCCTACGAGCTGCAAGTGGACAAACCCCACTGCTAAGTAATTTCATCAATCTCTTAGGAAGAGAAAGAAAGGAGAAAGAAGAGAACGAGGTACACTAATAATAACTTTTGTGTCACTATCCAGAGGTCCTGTTTTTTAATCCCTCAGCCTAAAGAATTGTGTTATTCTAAAATATAACCCCAGCGGTGCAGAAGCAGTTGAGATCCATCACGGCTTGAGATAAGAGCCGGCTGATCTCCTCCTTCTGCACAGCCTAGCCCAGAACTACACAGGGAGATAAGATGGAACTTTTGTTTGAAACCTGATGAGAACCCTCTTAATGAAAGTGCTGTGCCAAAAATAATCTTTTTTCTCCATGTTAGTCAATCAGGAAATGGTGTAGTTGGGGGGAAAAAAGAGGAGAAAGAAAGTAATTTTGCATAATCAGTGAGCACCATCTGGAACAATTAACCAAATTCCACAGAACTCAAAGGATCAGTCATATTGGCTTATTAAAGATCCAGAATTATACAAGTAATAAATCCTTGGAAAAACGAAGCGTACCCCTGCCTGTCACGACTATTTTAACTTCAAATACAGTGGAATACTTGATAAGGCTGAAAAGAGGAGATTAATATATGCAAATTATGTCGAGCATTTAAAAGCCCCCCAACAACTGTCTCGTTTTTTTTTTCTGTCTCTTATTACAGGGCTTTATGTTTTATTCATACACCAACTCACCTGTCATTTCATAAGCTATAATATTATGAGGGTATTATTAAACAGCATAAAGTGGAGCTTTAATTGGAAAGCTCCATTGCATTTTCCAATTATTTGCAGCAAATTAAAAGCAGATGCACATAGTTTAATAAGAATTCTAATATTGTTTCCTGAAAATCAAAAATCACTGTCATCCTGCCAAGATATTTTGCAAACCCAAGTTAATTTTGAGCCTCCTATTTTTTTTATTCCTCAACCTCCTCCTTCTCTGAAGGATGAACTGTCTCTTGTCTGCTAATTGAAGTTCCACTAATGGATTGGGAAATAATTGCTCTCCATATTATGTTAGATCAGGGTCAATGTCAGAATTTATTTTTGATTAATGCTATAGATATGGAAATGCATTACTTTTTATTACATTTACCTTTTTATCGAGTGGATGTCTGCCGAATACTATATTTTCTTCTGCAGGTAATAAAGCCAGACCGTGATGCAACAGACGTCAGATTTAATTTTGCATTTATTTTATTTTATTTTTTATCAAACGTATGCTTTTTTAGATCTTTTGAATGCACGTATAATTACCTTTAGGATATCCTGATTTTCTGTCAATGTATGAAAAATAGACCTAATTGGTAAAGAGACTTGGCATGGATCAAAGCAACGCTGGTGAACAAAAGCCAAGCTGCTATGAAAACTTGATAACTTTTCAAATGAGCTTGAACTGTCAAGTGAAAGAGGGCTGGAAAATAAATGTGAATTAGTTTTTAATATTCTGGTAATAAATGTCAAACCTTCTGCACATCACTTCTGTACATGATGTGACTGCAGATGACAGATTTCCCAGACATGCTACCTCTCCTCCCCTTAACTCGCTTTTTTTTTGTGTTGGGGTTTTTGTTTTGTTGGGAAGTGACGGAGGGTTTAATCAAGAAAGCAGGCAATTCATCAATCCTAAAGAAGGCGCCTGTACAACCCTGACAGAGCGCACATGGTTTTAGACCAACTCGAACCTGGCCAGCTGTCAGCCCACACACACACACAGGCACCAACACACACACACACACACACCCTAGCGCTACCACCATGCTAACAATTAACACAAATAGGCTGTCGGCTACAACCTCACACTTGGTCTGCAGGCACATCACAATTTTAATCAAGGAAAGTTGCATTCTCACACATTCACAGTTTGATTCTGTATGGCTGACAACCACACAGTCTCAACAAATAAAGCAGAAAACCTTCTCAGGCTAACTCCATTATCCTATGTTTTTTTTTAATCTTGACTAAAGAACACAGGCTAAAAAAAGGTGTGTGTACATCTGCATAGGACAGTTTTCTGGAGATGAGTGCTGGCAGCACGATGTACAGTATGTTCATGTTCCTCATTGTCACTCAAAGCCTGTCCCAGTGGAGGAATCCCACACCAAATGCCACAAACCGTTCAGCTGTGGTGTAATATCGGTTCCTTCAGGGCCTCACATGTCCTGACTAACTTAATATTAATACTTAAATTATAAACTGGCTGTCATACCAGCACAATGATGTATTCATTATTGTGTAAAATTACCTAGTACACACATTTCCCTCTCTTTTTTAACACAGACACTACATGTCTAAACAAATACAAAAAAATAAAAAAGGTTTACATAATAATAAATTAAATTAAATGTGCATATTCAAAATGAATAATATATATTAAACATTTAATTTTCTTAATTGTTATATACGTATTGAATTGGCTGGGTGCAGGGTGTGCCTCGGCTAATGCAGCAGGAGGAATCCTCACCACATGGTGTCTCTCTCCAGCTGGATAAAACCCTTCCTGCCTTATTCACCACGTGTGGCTCACACACTCTTTAAGGATAGAGCGTCTGAGCTGACTCTGTGGCGCTGAGGTTGTCATAGCTAAGCTCTGTTTCCTAACGAAATAGCCTTTTTCTTCTCTGTTTTAGTCATGGGGCATTGTACTGTTGTTGAGTCTCTCCCTGACAAAGATAGAGGAATTCGTCCAGTGTATTCAAGGTACACATGTAAGTATGGCATGTGATGGATCATCTTTGACGGCTGTTAAATGTTCTCTTGAGTATAATGCCATGCTCCTCTGGGGAGTCACGTTCACTGTTAAGGAAGCTCTGTACAGTAGCCCTCAGTGAGAACATCTAGACAGAGAATTTGTAGCTCAAGCAGCAGTGTGGAGTAGCTCTCTTTATGATTATGTGCAGAAGATGAAGTCGTTTGTGGTATAATGCGGAAAGCATGGAAGTACAGATATGTTTCCCACTAAATGCATCCTGGGTAATACTATTAAATTCATTTATTAGTCTTTAGGCAGTTTCATAAATTTTGTTGACTTCCACATATTAGTGTGAGACCTTTTACCTGTCATGGTGTAGATGCCACTGATCTGGTGCTCATAGTGTGGCCTGCCCATGGTCCTCCTGCTAGGAGAAAAAAGAAAAAGAAAGTTTAGTCTGTTGCAGACTGTTGCACTGACAGCTATGTTAAAATATAACGTGTATATAAGACATGTAACCATTTTAAAAGGATATGTTTTTTCATAACAATACATGCTTGAGAAACAAAGACTGCCTTTAGTGTAAAGGCAAAACAGAGGATGAACAGGCTGAATCTAAGGGAGGACTATGGTAGGAGTTAAACTATGCCTCAGCTGCCCAGGGGCTTCAGCAGACCTTTAACTGGGGTTTGGAGCAGGATCTTGTTAATTCTGGAGAAACTGAGAGATTCCATTATTTAAGAGAAACCCTGTTTTTTTTACTTTTTCATTGCCTTGTATTACAGAAAAAAGCACAGAATGCACTTTGTGGGCAGTTGAAGTTAACAAACCATATAAGATTGAAATCCTCATCAATCAAGCTATCATGAATTACACCCTGTGACTCACCCCTATGGATCGATAAATCCACAGCAAGCAGGGAAAAAAAAAAAACAGCTTCAACACAGCTGCACAACATGACATGCTTTGAAGGTAGAATGAGCTCCAGGATGATGGAATTATAAAACAAATGATCTTATAATGGTAATGCAAAGCAGTTCAAACAGGCAGCTGCTTTGATTGGAGGGCACACAAGCCTAAGATTTTAAGTAGGCTACGAGAGAAATCGGCTATAGAGGAAGGAGGAACTAGGTGCAGAATTAAAAAGACAGCAGCTTTTCAGTGTGCGCAGCTGTGTTGCAAATAATGAATTACGTTTTGTGTATCGTTATGTATTTTGGACCGTTTATGGATAAACACAATTAATCTTTAATAGAAAGGAGTGTAAAATAACATTTAAAAAACAACTCTAAAATGTAAAGACTAAAGGCATATCTGCATATTTGGTAGATGCTGTGGGTGAGTAGTGACTTTCAAAACCTTATCTCTTGGAATGAGATAAATAAATGCAATAATTTCCATCAAGAGCAATAAAACAAGACCTGTGACAGGCTGTGGTATTTATGAGCTGAAGCCTACAACTCAGATTTATTTGCAATGAAAGGGTCGACTTTTCTCCTCCTCATTTACATCAGCATTTGGCCATGTTAAATCCAGGCCAATGGTGAATTTTTAAAAGGTTGGCATCAATCTTGTGGGAACGATTGCCATATTCACCGCAGACTTCTTTTACCCTGCAAAGGTTGATTCCACTGCTGAATAAAGGTACACATCTTTCAAAGCGCAGACATCATACTGCACTGATAAAGTGGAGGCAAATTGTTTAATGTCTTTCAGGGTGTCTGTGTCATGTAAGAGGAGAGCTTCCCTCTCCAAAGGACACAACATTGTGCTATTTATGTAGAAATCCCTCAAATCTCTGTATGAAACCAGTAGTTATGAAATATATTTATACAGGAAACCTCTTGAGTTGCTTTTACCATCTGTTTGAAAAACACAAACTGTTTCTATCCAAATTGGTGATTTCTAAATACAATTTTAGGTACATTGGAGAGGGTAACATATGGCAAATCAATTAGATAACACATTTTTAAACAAAAACATGGCAAGAGCCTTTGCTAATCAACAGCAGTTTTGGGGGCTCATATTATGTTGGCCACTGGAGTTTTGACAACAATTAATCCTCATTTCAGGCAAGGAGAGCCATATTGACACATATTCCTAATTTGAATATTCAATTACAGCGTAGTTCCTCATCAAATTATAGTAACACTGGGAACATGGCCTGAAAGATTTATGCAGTTACAACATGGATCGTGAGTATTATGTCTCCATGAAGTCTGCCATAGTTAAAAACATATTAGTTTAGAAGAACAAACCACAGCACTAAGGACTGATGACACAAAATTACATTACAAATTAACAGATTTTTTGTAAGGAGTTTTTGTTGTTGTTTCACATGGAAAAAGGAAAAGAGTTGTCTACTAAAAAAGGAAGGAGAAGAAAAAGTGGGAGAGACAGTGGGGACAGACAAGCGATAGTCGTTGGAGAGGTAAGATGAGAATGAGAGTAATATCAGTGACTGAAGAGCTGTGCGCTGGAAGCTCTTGTTTTGACACACATCCAGCCTTTCCTGTGACAACATCTCCACACCTTCCTCTATGTGCCAACAGTGCTGCTTTGTGGGAGCTGCTTTCTCACCCATCATTATCCTCCTTTAAGCTCAATGTCAGGTGTTGAAAAGAAGATCTCTCTGAATTTTTGTGGTAAATCAGTGAATAGTCTGCGCCCATCAGATCTTAGCTGATCATTCGATCATTCCTGGCACCGCTCTGCATCCCTTTGCTTGATCTCTGCTACTTTTTGCAACTTTTCTGAACATAACAAAGCAATAAGTGAGATTGATGTAGGAAGGTTTGTTCTTCAACACTTCAGAGAGAAGATCTGTCATGTGACACAATGACAGTCACAGTCTCTCTCTCTCTCTCTCTCTCAAGAGCTGTTTGCAGTGGGAAGTCTTGGTTAACCAGCATGCAATGAAAGCCAATACAATACTCCTGCAGAGCTGCAGAAATGTGTGGAGTGTCACAGGTAGAAGACTATGCAATCTGAAATGTATTGATATGCTTGTCAATTCTGACACTGATGGCTCTCTAGCCTTCATGTGCTAAGGAACGAGGCAGCTATGTAATGAAAAAAGATACTTGGCCTTGACATTTTTATCACTGTACAGTTTGATTTAAAAAGTATCCATGTGTACAAGAGCCTATTATTCTAAGAGAAATGTCAAAAACCTTGATTCTGAGTGAGGTGAAAGAAATTGCAATATTAGGACAGGGCTAATTTATGCTAGCAGTCACTGTAGAGGTCAGATATCAGCCTCAGCAATGACAGTTTTATCAGGAGAACAAATGGTAGTGTTGGTCAGGGGAAGGAAGGAAGGAAGGAGATACTTTACTGGACACATTAAAAGGCTGACCGGATGGCTCAGGCTTTTTACATTATAAAGTCAGGGAGTGGCTGATACGGTCTGTCTTGACAGAGAACAAGCCAAAGTGGTTGACATCAAGCTGCTGCAGCTATGAATCAAAACCACAATAGTGTGCTGGTTGAAGCGCTTTAAACAAACTTGATAAAGAGACATTAAACACACAAGGTTTAAATGCTTTTCCACAGAAGACGGCATAGGGCCTCAGCTCTCACAGTTGGCCCAGCTTACTGTTTATCCTCCCTGTACCTACTCACAGGGAAATTATTTATTCCTGTGTGGTCAAAAACCAGCATAGACAAGCAAAACAAAGGCCATGGGAGTTTTCCATGGCCATTTTACATTTTTTGATATTTCCAATTCTCAGTATTGGTCTGTTTACAACACATATTAAATGGAGAAGGGAAAAAGATCCTGTCATGTCAAACTGTCAGCAGACACTCAAAGGTGTAAAATCAGCCTCAGACATGAGTATTAAGTGACTATTCCTATACTAAATAAATAAATGCTTAATTAATAAGGAACAGAGTAATTAATCACAGCCATTTTTGTGTTTGTTTTGTTAAAATCACTATTATTAGACAGCAGGCTTGCTTGTTATTGTGGCTAACACTAATCACAGTAGTTTAACTCAGAAAAAGTTGCAAACTGCTGCAAACTCATTGTTACTTTGAAAGTCTGTAATGACTCCTGACAGCCTATAATTATACAAAAACAATTTCCAACATTACTGCTTAGTGCCTACAACATAAAAGTTATTTAAGATGTCTGCTGATGAAATTAAGGACTCTTTGTATAAACTTAACTTAAACCTTTGAAAAACTAAAAGATCTGCAGAGACTATTTTTCTAGGAGACAAAAATCATGCAAAAACAATGGAAATACAACACCTTAACCTTGATGCAATAACCCTGTGCTTCTCATAATGATGCAAGACACTGCAGTCACTATGTACTACAGCTCTGTGCTGGGGAAAAAACTGATTTGTGGTTTACGTTTGTACACAACTCTAACAAGCTCTCGCTGCCTGAGGCAACTTAACATTTGAGAGGGATCACTGCAGCTTTCAAAATTATAAGGGTCATTAAAAATTTACACATTATTGACTGTATTTAAAACATCTTTTCCACTGACTGTAAAGAGCACTTAAATTTAAGAGGTGCTATTCTCCAACGGCCATAAAGTTGTTATAGATAGCCCGGAGGAGGCATGGAGGAGAGAATTCTCTCCTGCTGAATATGAATATAGTGGTGTAATACTACACAGACAGTTCCACTGTGGTACTGTACATACAAAATGAATCAGCTTGTCTAATCTGTGATGCTCTCAATACAAAACTATTCATAGCAATATGTATGGACGTCCTGTCCCGTGTGTAACTACAAGGAAATAAATAGTCAAGGAAGTGCCACTCTTAAATTGCCCACAGTCCTGTCCTTATGTGTCACTGCATTATGAATGAAAATACTCTCAAAAGAAGACTCTTGCTGTGGAATGAATTTTAATGTTAATATAAAAACAGCAGCCTGTGATCTCAGCAGGCATTAGGAGGGGGGTATGAGCCGCTTCGAGGTGCAATTTATTCCAACCTCTGAGCCTCACAAACTTGAAAGTGGGCTTCAAAAGAACTGAGGATTACTGGCAAGAGTGGTAAAGGCGCACATGGGCCTGGGCTTTCGCCATAACTTCATAACATCAAAGATTATTGACTATTGACTCCCAAAATACTACACAGTATGAATTAGAGTTTTGAATCAACAGCTGTCCAGTTTATTGTCCACATCCTACTGCGCCGCCATGTGAACAGAAGCTCTGTTTTGAATATGCCTGCTGGCATTCACTACTCTGGCCTATTGTGGCTTTTAAGTGGCTTTTACTCAGCCCAGCACAGGATGGCTGAACATAGCACTTCAAGCTGGCAAAGCCATCAGTGCCTTGTGCCAAGATTCCCTCTCCACAACACCACCACACCGAAGGAGTCTCAATTGTTTATTTACAATTTGCTGTGGAAATCCCCAGCTCTTCATTGTGATAAATAATTGAGCTGTTTGGTCTGGACACAGTACAAAGGATTGCTAAATTCACTCTGCAGCCTGAGGCGGAGGAAGCAGGAGCAGCATGAGCAGAGGAGGAGACACATTCCAGCATGGCAGAGATCTTGGATCTCTCCTCCCTTCCTCTGCAGCTGTCGCTCCCTCTCCAGGCTACGTCTCCTCCTCTTTGTCTGCACAGTACAACACTCCTGTCACCACATTCAGAGGAGCGACCTGCCTCTGCCTCCTGGGACACACCACAAATAGTAGGAGTTTAGCCCTCATTGAACTCAGGTTCTTGTTCTGGGGATCCTGTCTAGTTAGCCTGTCTCTCCAGTTCACCCTCGCTACCTTGTTGTCCAGCCACAACCTATACGGCAGATTGCCTGCGGAGTGATCAATTGCTTGTGTCTTCTTTGTTCACTGAGTGTGAAATAAAAACGAAAGCAATCAGGGAAAGTTGAACTACAAGTTGCACTGCTGAATATTTTGATACAATGTTACCTTGTAGTGTTACATAAAGCATCACTTTCAGCTATGCTGAATGGTTCCTGGGTAGACTGATGCTGTGGGACATCTCCCATCCGATACCATATTCCCATATTGTTTATCTCACTGTAAAAAATAAAAAAAATACAAAATAAAACAGTGTTTTGTACAGTCTTATACAGCTGGGTTAGTTATTCCAGAAGAACCACACTGAATACTCAGTGACTGATACAAGTTCCAAAACGTATGATTTCATTTATTTTCAGTTTTAAAACACTCACCCTATGCAGGTGTAGTTAACAAGATGGTACTTGGACTTCGCAATGATCTGGATGTCATGCACCGCTGTCTTGACAGCCTCACGAGGACTCATTTTCACACAAAGCCTTTTCTTCCTCATGGCAGCTTCCTCTGATAAGTCAAGTACATATGAGCATGTCAGAAAGAAAGTCCTGGTTCCATATTCAGTTCTGTCTTCTCTGAGTTTCAGGCTAAAAAAATCTATAGACATTTCAACCTCTAGAAGAAATACATATCCACAAATCCCACTTACACTTTCATGTTTAGTTATTACCAGTCATAGAATAAGAGATGAGCTAATATCTGTTTCTGGGTGACTTGCTGTGCTCAAAGGGAAATGACTGGACACTGGAAAGCCACAAAATTCACACGCATTATTATCATTTTTATCATTTTAGTAGGTAAAATGACAGAAGCAAGTGAATCCTTTATCAGCTTTAGTGCACAACAGGGATTTAAACTCGATGTTCTAGATAGAACCTCATACATAATGTCAAATGTATACATTAAACATGGATTCACATAAAGTAATAAAACATTAAATTACAACATCGCCAAACAAAACATAATCTCTTTTCTTCATTCTGGCAAAAAGAAAGCATTGCCATGCTTTCCTATATTGCATCTGTGCCTTGCTCATTTATTTCCCCAGCAACACTAGAAAGTGCAGTGCAAATGCAATGATAATAAAAATAATAAACAAGCTGTCCTCACTCCACACACCAAAATATTATTACATTTCCAAGGCATGGATAGTGAGGGGGAAATACGTAGCACTCAAAAAGCACTAAAGCATTGGGGAATGCATTTCATTAATATTAGATAACCCCCATCCACTCGTCCTCTCCCCAAATAAATACATAAATAAATAAGCCCCTCATAAAGAAAAGCACAGCTCCAGCTGAGATAAACAATGACTCATGATTCTCTTCTCTTGTACCTCCAGGGCAAAATGTTTATTTTATTCCCACAGTCTGCCATAAATTAAGCTAACCTGCACCCATAAAACATTCACTATCTCCAGCAAAGCTGCCCCTGAGGACCTCTACATAAGCTGGTCGGAGAATGAAAAAAAACAAGCAGTGGAAGGGAGGGAGTCTGTGGTTGGCAGTGACTGTTTACTTACTTGTGTCCATTGTTTCATGCACAGGTGTGAAAGACTCTGGCAACATGTCCTTAATATCAATCAGCTTCAAGTCCACAACAACATCAGGTCCCTGAAAGGCAGCAAAAATAAGGGGAGCTTAGTAGAGGAGAGCTTTTTGGTGGGCTCAGATAAAAAAAATATAGAGATAATAGAGTTGATTGATGAATTTACAAAAGTGAAGTCTCTAAAGAGAATGGTTGACAAAATAGCTTGAGTAATTACTCTCTAATGGCTGTTTTTTAAAGTGATAGAAGGCATCTGTGAACTTGTAATCATCTTCAACCTTTTGGTGAGAAGCAGTGGCATGATGAGAGACAGAGCAGGCAGTCTGATCAACAGAATGGGACTAGTTGAAAATAATCAGAGGCTGTGTAGTTGACATTTTCAAGCATGACTTTTCCCAGCCTCCCATTACATTTTCATTTTTTGCCATAATAAATTGCAATAATACACAGTGGCAGTAGCTAGTGGGACGAGCCAGGCGTGACTTGATGCGTCCAAAATGCCTAGATTCCACTGCTACTGTTGCCCAACAGTCATTACCATTAGAGATATTTTTTATTCATAGTTTTTATACTGACATAAGGTACAATATGGATGAATGTTATTACTATGCATGAAACCTCTTTTAGTGTTTCTCCCCTTTTTCTGGAAAGATTTTATCTATCAGGACCAGACAAAAGGGGCCCTCTACCTCCAGCCTAGAGTGTGATAAATCGCAAACTATTTACTTCCCCCCATATAATTCAGAGGCTAATTTTACAGAATCTGTTTTTGTCAAAGACAATTACAGCGGGAGCTCCATTGACTGGCAGACAAAATAGCCTTTGTTGATGGCTCTGTCATGTTTTATTTGTGTCAAAGTCTTTAAAACAGTGTGGACACACATTTTAAGATCATATACAGGAACTAGGGAAAGGCTATTTGCATGCTATATACTAAACTGAGGGCTAGATTGAGCTCAGACATGAGGCAGCCACGGCCAAGTTGCCTGGCATTTAGAGGACATACAGGAAAAATATGACTTGATTAAGTTCTAAAAGTGAGGTGATGCAGAGTAATAACAAAAATGCAGGTTTTGTTTACAATACTGTCTGCATTACACACCTACAACCCAGGGAAGCATAATTAATTGACAGCCAATAGTAAGCTTTATGACCTGAGGTTGAGGCTGGTAATCTAGAAAATGTAAGCAGGTGAATTTCTGGCCACAGAGACAGCCAAGCTGTAGGTTTCAGGGTTAGGGTTAGGGGAGATGTTGAAAATGACCCAACATTATTATTATTAGCACAATAATGCAAAACCATTCTGAAAGGCCTTTTTATATTAATATCATTAATATCATTTCTTAAAGTAATTTCTTACACAAAACACATCATTTTATATTTAAAAGTTATATGTGCATCAGCTTTCAAGTACTCATCGGTAACCATTTTCTCTACAGGGACACAGCTGATTGAATTAACTGGATTACTTAAAACACACCTCATTGTTATTTCATGAATAAACATAGATAATATCCTTACGAGGGCCTACAACATAAAAAAAAATCTCTCTGAGGTATTATTCACCTGGAATATGCATGCAAATCCATTATATGTAAAACTTCAAAACTGCTCTGCCAGTGCTGGCCTTTTTAAGTGGGACTGCCAGAAGATTTAACTAGCAACCGTTGGAAAACCAACACAAAAGGTGCTGCAGGTGAGGTGTTAGACCAGGATGCATAGGGAAAGGGAGAAGTTACAATCATGCTTACAGTTTTTCTGGTGAAACAGAGGTAGCGAGTGACCTTGGATTTGAATAAACCGTCCTTCCACAGGTCGGCATCACAGCCATCTGTTGTTTGTGCAACCTACGTGGAAAAACACAGAGAAAAAACAAGGAGAGGAAAAAAAACATGCAGGAGGTTGGATAAAGTTAATGTATGTATGCCATGAGCATGCTGCTTTTGCTTCTTCCTTTGCATACTAGCCTTAATTAGCGCTTGCCTACACTACTGCTCCGTCTCATTAGTGCTCTGCGTGGATAAAGGAGTCTTAGCCTCCAAAAAGGTGGCTAAAAATATCATCCCATGGGACTGTGCTGATTAAAGATGCCCTGACATGGATCTGCTCTAATAAGGAAACCAAACTTCAATGTGGGAAAGCAGGGGTAAATGGGTGAATGTGGAATAACTTGTTTTTAAATAAACTTGCAGTACTTATATAATATAATATAATAATATTATTTATAAATAAATATTATTATTTAAAATAAATATAATTAATATATTTATATTATATATATATATATATATATATATATATAATATTTTTAAGCATGCATACTTTTACTTCTATTATTTAAGGAGACATTTATTCTAGGAATAAATTACAAGAAGCTTTAAAGCGAAATGCTTGTGTCTGTGGACTTATGAAATTTCATAAGTCCACAGACACAAGCATTTCGTCCTTGTACAATTGGCTCATTCATAGTTGTAAATGTAAAAAAGTAAAAAAAAAAAAAAAAAAAGTTTGCATCAAATTGACAGCATGTGGGCAACACAAGTCAAGCTCAAGGTCCTACACTACATTGCTATGTAAATGTAGGTGTGGAGGGCTGAATGATGAAGCAAAATACAACCTGCAAACTGCACAACAGAGACTCCTCCATCGAGCAAATATGCTTGGCTGAAACGTCATGTTCCATTGGCCATCATGAGAGAATCACCTACATAACTGCCAGAGGTATTTTTTAAAGGGATCCTTTACAAAGAAGAGTCAATCTAATGAGGTTCATTCAAATGAAGAAGTCATAGATCTCTGCACCCACCCACACACATTACCCCCTTGACAATAATGATGAATGACCCCACTGACTAGGTGGGGGGAAACATGGCATGGGGAGATTCATGCAAAACCACCACTGACTAGATGGGAT
Source organism: Parambassis ranga (assembly GCF_900634625.1). Taxonomy (NCBI): domain Eukaryota; kingdom Metazoa; phylum Chordata; class Actinopteri; family Ambassidae; genus Parambassis; species Parambassis ranga. Next base: position 842,528 of record NC_041030.1, on the reverse strand, counting down.
GAGACCAAAGACTAGAGTCAGGGAACAGAGACGGATAGGATGGAAGAGAGAGAAAGAAAAGATGAGCAGAGGCAGAGAGAGAGAGAGAGAGAGAGAGTGTGTGTGTCTGTGAGAGAGAGAAGGATTGCTGGCATCTCCAACAGCAGTTCCATGAAAGGTCCCAGAAGGAGCCTATACATCACCAGCCTCCCTCTTCCTTACAAGACAACCCGTCTTGGCCACTTTTTCCAGGTCAGTAGCCAGCGCATCCTGTCAGCGTAAACAAAGGGCTCGCTTTGTGAAACCCAAAGTCAAGTTGAGGAGTAACGAGGGCACAGTCCTCCTAGGAGGCACCTCAGGCATCATCCTGCCACAGCCGCCAGCAGCAAGGATGCGACGCAGCTTGAATGTAAAACGCCAAAAGCTAAGCCGTGGCTGAAAAAGCATGTCTAAAATCACACTGGCTCTTTGCACACTTTTCATGTGTGCCACTGTATGGCTCCATCATTACTTGTATTTCAATGGGAACAATGTCACATGTCTGATAAGAGATAGCACAACACTGATATCAAAATATAGGTGTATCATTATATCAAAAATGCCATGACAGATTCAACTGCCACTTCCTAAAATCTTAGGCTCACAGTGATCTAAAAGCCACCTATCAAACATGTCTTTAGGGGGTGCTGAATTTCCTATGAAGTGTCTCAAGAGACAGTCACCACCAGCACACAGAAGCACAGCTGTGAATACAAAAGATATAGAGGCATACAATCAAAAGCCTCTGGAGAGTGAAACCAGGTGAGAAACAAATAATTATTTCAAAAAAGGATGAACCTGAAAATGTTTCAGATCCTGTTTCATCTAAAAAATGACTTCTGACTATACATTAAGTGCTAAAGCTTTAGTTTATCTGGAAAAAATAAATAAACATCATGGTTTAAGATGCTGAATTTTCTTGTTAGGATTTAGAGATTTATATCACTCCCATGTCTGCATTATGTATGGGGAGCTGAGGGCAATTAGTTTAGCTGAAAGTATTGGGTAAAACCAAGGTAGCATCACAACCCTTGCACAGAACATGGATGTGCAAGAGTCTTAGCGTGGTGTTTGATGTTGCGTGGCTGCTTGTGCTCCAGCAATGCTCCTGATCCCAGTGGAACACTGTTTGATCTGGGCCTGTGCTGTCTTGTGTTGGAACAACCTGCTCAAGTTCAGAGATTTAAGCACACAGTATCAGAGAGCAAAAGAGTTAATCAGCCCTTTGATCTGATATATAAAATGTATCGTAAGTATGCTGAGAATTCCTTGTATGAGAGGTGGAAAAATATGGCTTAATATCCTGAGACTTTCCCTTCCACTGTGGTATATTAGTACATAGATACTGAGTAGTGTTGATATTTGTGTTTGTTTTTTTTGTTTGTTTATTTCAAGTCTGCAGATGAAGGACCACATGGTGATGTTCAAAAGATGTTCTTGAAGATGGGACAAAAATTTTAAATACTGCCTCAGAGTCTAAGGGCTGAATTTTATCTTGGAGAGTGACTTGTACTTCACTTTTGCATAGAAAGATATTATTTTATGATATTTTATATAATACGGAAAGTATTCAGACCCCCTTAAATGTTTCCCTCTTCCCTCTGTTATATTGCAGCCATATGCTAAAATCATTCAAGTTCATTTTTCCCTCATTAATGTTCACACAGCACCACATATTCACAGAAAAACACAGAGTTGTTGACATTTGTTGAAAAAGTGAAGTATTCAGAGCCTTTGCTGTGATGCTCATATATTGAACTCAGGTGCGTCCATTTCTTCTGATCATCCTTCAGATGGTTCTACACCTTTATTTGAGTCCAGCTGTGTTTGATGATACTGATTGGACTTGATTAGGAAAGACACACACCTGTCTATATAAGACCTTACAGCTCACAGTGCTGTTAGAGCACATGAGGATCATGAGGTCAAAGGAACTGCCTGAAGAGCTTCCTAAGAGCCCCTCCAGCAAGGGGACTGATTTATGTTTCTGCTGGTGGGTGTCTGTGCTTGCGTGACATGCTATTTTGATGCGCACACGAAAACAATCACACATGCTCTCTTTTACAAACACACACAGTCTACACACCTGTCGGTGTCAGGTCGGTGGATATTTTTGGTATTTTTATCAAGTTGCCATCCAGCCTTTTTGGCAGTTAATCTGACACCACAATGCAGTGCCTTGATAGGAGGCGGGGGGGGGGTGGTCATTAGCAAATCAATGATAAGTGTAGGCTGGCACACGTGAGTGCTCACGCTCCAGGGTCGGAGCACCTACGGAATCGGTGCCTAAGAATGTGCACACCACAGTGTTTGCACATCAACTGAACTGTACTGGTGCAATGGAGCACAGAGGAGGAAGTCTGATGGGCTTTCTCCCTGTTTGTCACTACCGGATGGTGTGTATGCAGCTTCCCTGCCAGTGGCTCCATTCTGATGCCAACACACCATCATCTGCCAGAGATTAGAACAAGCTGGGTGTGCAGGGTGGAGCAGGAAGAAAGAAAAAAAACAGCGAGAAGAAGGAGGGTTTGGGGGTGTAGCAGAAAACAAAAGAGCTCTGAATAGGAAGAGAGAGGAAAAGAAACATATCTGCCCCAGAGACTGTTTCTAACTTTCTGAAGCTCCCTGCTCTGTTTCAGCCTACCCATTTAATAATAAGAAAATTGTGATTACCAACTACTTTGCGTCACGACATATTCCTGTTAAGGTTATTGTGAGCATAAAGAAAATTGGGGGCAAACTTAAATGATATGGCCAACAACCGAACACCATTAAACCATTGCCTCTGGTGTGTCTACAATACCGGTGGCAAACAATGAAGGGAATCCTGCTTGTCATCAAAGTAGACTTCATGAATAAGTCATCTAACAGAACAAATAAACACAGTGAAATGTTGCCAACATCCTGGCTGTGAGTTATGCAGTTGCAACAGTTGCAAGTACCATCATCAGCATAGCAAAAAACAATCAGATCCAAAGACTGTATAACTATGGACCAAGTGTCTATGACATCACCAATAGGTCTCTATAGAGCGCATTGGGGCTTCCTGTTGGAAGCTTCACTGTTGCCATGTTGGTAGCGTCATAGTCCACCTAAACTTCTTATACAAGCAAAGAGGTGGGCAACAGCTGATCTGTCCCCTGTACCACACAGATTTGTCAACAGCGACAAAGAGGTCAAAAAGGTAGTGGCAGATACTGAATTATTGTGTGTAAGGTGGACACACAAAACAGAGAAGAACAAAGGGGAATACATTTTGATTGGGTTAACTGTAGCTAATACTAACTCATTATCCATTATCCATTATCCATAACTAGATGAACTCTGTACTAAATCAACTTAGAATTAGCACCGGACATTTTTACTCACAACATAGTAGCCGGCTGTGACCTTGCTGAGTGAAGTGACTACTCCAATTGCAGAGATTGGGTCTGTAGACATCTGGCTGCTCATGTCTGACATGTTGGTGATCTGTTAGAATAGCAGAAAAACTTTATCATACATGCATTTTGCTTAAAGCTTTCTACAGTATTCTATTTTTTTTTACTTTTGGGAAACTTATTTACTTTATACACATTAAATTTGAAACCTTTATTAGTCCCGCAATGGGGAAATTGCTTAAGGCAGCCCAGCAAATAGCGCTATACACCAGTGAGTACACTGGAGGCTATGTGGGTAAAGGGCCTTGCCCAAGGACACACAACAGTGCCTAGGGAGAAGTTGGGATTGAACCACCAACCTTCCAGTTATTGGACAACATCTGCTATACCACTGAGCCACTGCTGCCCAATCCCATCCACAGAATCAGTGTAGATTTTGTACTATACATGCAAAAAAGTCATTATCCTCGAAATGAAGAAGGCATTATTTTAACTAAAGATATTAAATCAATTTACAAAATGTGCAACAAAATGGGGATAGCACTGTTTGCAGACATTACACAGAGAATGGACATGGCTTTTTATGGCTGGAATGGCCACTTTATTGACTTCTTGATGAGGCTTATTAGGATCTCGAAGAAAAAGTGGCTGCCTAATCTGGGATCAAATGACAAGTGAGACCAGTGACAAAACAGCATTTGGAGACCACCCAACTACTTCACCAAATCACAAATTAGGCAGAGTGATCACATATTTTCAAGGAAGTCCCAATCAATTGCCATCTATTTTTGTCTAAGGGAATTTTTGCCTAATGGGTATGCAAGCCTTTTACAGGGTAAGTGGCTTTGCAAAGGTTCCCTTACGCAATTGTATTAGATTAGGTTTAAAGATTGTTGTACTAACTGACAAAGTCCCTGCACTCAATCTTGATATTTACAAAATCTATTGCAATTAAGCTGATTAAATTAGGGGATTTAGTCCAGAAACAGCTGTCTCTTTAACAAATGTTAGATAGCCATACTTATTCAAATGAAACAGGATAGCAAATTAGCTAATAGAATGAAGATTCTCTTTGCAACATTAATTTGTTCAACATGAGCTTTGTTTACCAGCCCAACATCCAAGCTCTTGTCCAGGCAGACCTGAGACAAATCTATCCATGGTCAAATCTGCAATTATGTTAAAGACGAGATGAATTCATATAGTTGATGTTCCTATAACTATTTTTTTTCTATTTTTAGCCTGGAGAACTAACCTTCTATTTATTGCTGAGACTGCTAAGAATTCAGAAACTCAGAGGGGACCTACAGTTTCTACTCCTGCTTGTCCAGTTATCTCACACAGAGACATCAGGCATTGTCAAGCCAGTTCATCAAAGAAAACCTGGCTCTGTCGAACTTGCTTCGTGATATAGGCCTAGTACTGATTTCTGCCATGTTTACAATGTTCAGGCTCAAACTTGCCAGAGACAAACTTACTGTCTTAGCACGTGTGTATTCCATTATTTACACAAGTAAACGAGGCAAACATTGTGGGGGGAAATAAATCTTCAAAAGCATACAAATAATAATCATGTTAGCATACCAGTAGTGTTTCATGGATGTTTATGGTAGTAACAACGTGCCTACCTTACTTGGAAGCTATGTCTGCCTACTGAGAGTGATACAAGCAGGTGAAGAGTCAACACAAACACGAGGCTGCTCAGTAAAATCTAACAAATCCCACACCTCTAAACACGTTGTAGTCTTACCTGTTTACACGAACCTTTGATTCAACTTCGGACTTCAGGCTGGTGACTACGAAATCACTTCCGTGTGTCACAGGTAAGAAATTATTAACCAAAGCGTTTATGATAACGTCATAAAATCACAGCACTTTGCCTACTAAGCGTTTAAATATATTTGTTTTTCAGTAACAAAAAAAAGAAAAAGATAGAGAGATAAAGAGAGACCAATGTATTGTAGCTGCTTTTTTAAAAAAATACGTATTTTATATTAGCATTTGTATATAATACACTTAAGGTAAAATAACTGAATACAATTCTACAGTGTATAGATTAAAAGCACTTTATTCTACAAATAATATTTAATTAAATAGGAGTCAATGACAAACATGTAGATTTGCATAGAAAGCACAGGCCTGAACCAGCAATGCACACTGACTTCAGGGTGTATTTCTTTGCAATAAGTTCTGAGATCCAATTTAGCTGTTGTACGGTAACTAAATTAAGGTTGTGCTTCACCAAATGACTGTCATTACATGGATATATCTACAGGTCACGCCTCCTGACAGTTGGTTGTCTTTCTAATCGTCACATGTCATTACTGTAATCAGATAAAAGTAAGACAAAGAGCAATGTATTAGCTTAGCTGTAACATTAGGATTTGCATCTCCCCGAGTACGAAACTTGAAAGACTCTTTGTAGACTGTCCAAAACACCAGCAGGCGACAGATGCTTTCCCATCACCAGGTTTATTATTTCTACCCCCACCATAGCATTCAAATAAATTATTTCATTGTGCAAGTATTATCCTAATTTATTCAAATCAAAGACTTGTTGCTCTGTTCTATGACACGGTGCCATATGCTGGGTGGGTGTCACGCACAGTGAGATGTATTTATTGGCTTACATGGCTGAACATGATGTGATCAGTTCTCCCTTTTTAAAATTTATGATGCTTCTGTTATTAGAGGGGAGACGCTGAGAGCAAAAGTGTCACCTCATATGACCATAAGCTCCAACTACATCCACGTTTAATGTCAACTAAGAACAATCTAGCCTTTGTTTCATGTGCTTTTTTTTTTTTCATTTTAATGCAACTTTAAATTTAGTTGCCTGCTTTTATAGATGTTCAACAGATTTTGAGTTTTAATCTTGATACTGTACATTCTTGGGTTCAGAGTAACCAATGCAATGCTGTTTCAGGTGTCCTTACTTTAGGAATAGAATCAGTAGCCTAAAGAGGACACCTAATGTAAGTCAATTAGTAGGTAGGACCATTTATTTACAACCACTGTGATGACATAACAGTGACGTGGAGTGATTCCACATAGTGCCTATAACTCCTTCATATCAGCCAGTAACACGTTTGAGATTAGAATGATATGGGAACTCACACTTGTCTGGTAGCTAAAGTGAGACCCTTTTATTGAGGTTTACTGAGATGTCACAGCAAATCACCTGTTGGTTGTTGAAGGAGGTAGGGGTTGCCACATTGCTTACATTTATTTTATGTGTGTCTGGCTGCAGTGAAAAAACAGAAACCTTTTAGTTGGAATATGATACCTGGTCATCCAAATGAAGTTACTGTACTTATTTGTGTTCTTGGCAATGCGGACATCAAATGTAAAGTGGACAGAATGAATGGTTGTTGAGAAAGGTGAGGGACAGACATGCAGAAACCTCTTAATTAATGAGGTGATCTTTAGTAAAAGTTGAACTACAGCTACATGTCCAAACACCAATGAAAGAGAGATTAAAGACCTTCTAGGTTAAGTAAACAAAACCAGACTAGCTGCACATTGTCTCACTGCACCCTTTGTAGCTCACAGTAAGTTACCTGTACTATCAATAGCAAATAATTGTAGCTAAGAAATATACATGGAAGACTTTCCTATGCAGTAATCTTACTTTGTCAGCTAGTGTAACACCCCACATCATCACCCTCACCTCACATGCACATACTCCTACTAACATATGCGGATGTCAGATGAAGGTGTTGATGACCCACTGAAACAGACATAGCCTACTTATTTTATGAAGAATCTGTGGCAGTGCTAAAGTATATAAAATAAAATCTCAGGTGTGAATAGAAAAAAAAAACACAACACATGCTCGGCTGAGAAGAGGTGCACCTGCTACAGTAATGGTCTAATTATGGAATAGGTGATGAAATGATCATTGAGAGTCTTGAGATATCAGCAACACATGCTAACTGTGAAAACCATCAGCTTTTACAGTGTTTTAATGTGTGGCACATTGCATGCTGAGGATTGTGGGGTAAGATGAATGATGGCTGTGGCAGATTTCTGTGGGGGAGCTGCCAGTGTAGGATGCATAGCATTACAGCTGGCATTTTGAAAAGGTTCATTAAAACTGTGATTTCTTTGTTCACGCTTTGTTTCATGTATACTTTATGACACATCTCAGTTAAAGTCGACCCCCATAAATACTAGATCATCTTACAAAATATTATACGCACATTCTAGTAAGTGTGTAATCATGAGTGGTAATAATCAGCAGAAGACCAAAGGACCCCCCTAGGACATAGACCTTTGTGAATGACTTTGCACCTAAATGATAAAAACAGCAAAGGTTTTCTTTTCATGTATAAAGGTCATTCTCTGTGTTTGGTAATTTGCTGACACTAGTCTGGAGACTGAAGATGGAGATTTCTGTGTTATCACCCTGAGAGTAATAATATCCCTATCTCAACTTGGGAAATCTACTGCGCCCCAATGTCCCCGTCACCCGCATGAACCCATTATGGGCTGTGTAGAAATCTGCAGGTCTCATTTCATATATAACACTCAGCCCCCTCCTCCTCTCTTTTCTGTCTACACATAAAAAATCCCTGTGTCTCCTGAATAGCTTATAATAACAAGCTTTAAGAAGCCTATCCTTAGTGCCCCCTTAGGATTCATCCTTGCAAGCCTCTATAATATCATGCTTTTTTCCTAATTAAAGGTCAGTTGTGTCAGGTCTCATTGTTGCCCTAGCTGGAAAAATCTCCTGAAAAACATGACAGCTTTTCCAACTTTCCATTCATGTCATCTGTTTTCCTTGCCGAGGCACTGAATTGCATTGAAGTCCAAAATTGTGTGAATTAATTCTTTACTTTTAAAGAAAGTGTACATTTCTATTAAACAGTGGATCTTTATTTTACCTGATTTTGTGCATGTATCTCATGTACTTACAGACTGGCCTACAGCACTCTGAACATTTTCTTTGGTAGTATTTTACATTTGCTTATCTCTATCAGCTTTATTGCTCAACATATCATCAAATATACACCCATATACTCACATGCACACACACACTCTCACACGCATGCATACACACATATACTTGCCTCCGTCTGGTGGGGAGTCTGGACTGCTCCGACTGACTGCGCCTCACTGCCCTTGTGCAGTGGTGTGCCAGTTGTGCCTTCCCCCATCGCTGTGAATGCCACCATCTGGTGTGCCACGTGGACATCATAATCTCCCCTTAATTACATTAGCAGTGCAATCAGTTACTGCATTACAAGGCCGAGCGAAGAGCTTTTAAATCTTGGAGGAAATCATAAATAATTGCACTAAGTACCCAGCGCCAGATGTGCGTGCCAACTTGGCTGGCATGAGATAAATAGTAACCTCAACAACGGTGTTCAGCATCCAGTCTGCAAACATTTTTGGGCAGTATGATCCCCTTGTCCTTTGCTCTCAGCTCTGTCCTCGTCCTTTCCCTTTGCATCCTCTCACTTTGTGTGTTAAAGCACATAGAGATGTTGACTGTATACAGTCAGCTACCTGTTGCCATAGTACTCCCTGGCTCCATGTGACTGATGGCACCTGCGAAACTTAGTGTTTTACAGTATCACCATTCAGTCCATTATTGAACACCTTTGTTTTTCTCAAGTCATATAATTCAGTGTATTCAGGTTAATTGTGTAGAAAAATGACATTCTTTATGGGTTCTGAAGAGTTGGCTGAGGTGTGTGAGTGTAGCCTATACTGCTGTAGACCAGTGGCCACCAGAGTATTGCAAAACTATAAATAGGAAAATCATTTGTAAAGCTGTAAACTTGTGTTATATCTGTGAAAGGTGCTATATAAATAAAGTTTACTTACTTACTTACTAATTTGCAGACCCTCCTTACTGCAGACAGTTTAGCCTGTCATTAGGAATCTAAGTTCATGTTTATATTTAACCTCAGGTGTTATTAAGGTTTTCAATGTATGACTTGCATACACAATAAAAAGCAATCACTAATGTTATTTGCACCTGTGCTTGTATTTGCATTGTCTTCTCTACAGAATATAATCCAACACTTTAATTGTGGGTCAGCATCTTTGGAAAAAAAAAAAGATAAAATCCATAAATTAATGTGCTAATTTGAGTATTGGTTTTTAGAGAAAGTATAGGGGGAAGTGAGATTATTGATGATGCATATAAAAGTGCAGTTTAGGAATGCTAATACAAAGTTGAAGTTGTTCCTCTGGATAAGGATTTACTGTTTTGTAGTTTTTAGGATCCCTGCCAGGGGTGTAGAAACTCAAGGATATTCAGAACAGTGCTATTATCCTAATTACAGTGTGGGACCATCACCATATTACCTCCATCCTTTACAAACCTGGCTACCAGGTTCCTCCATAAAAGAACTTAAAATTCTTCTCCTGGCTTATCAATGCATCCATGCTGAACTGGTCCACTGTTCAAGATAACTCCTGTATGTAGAGCATGTGCTTAAAGCAAGAAGATACATGACCACAATGCTGTTAATCTGTATTTGTGTGTTGTTTAATGTAAATGTATCATTTGTCTTTTACCTACTTAAATCAGAAGGTAAAGAGAGCACGCATCACACAACTGGGACAATTGAGTGGGCCACCATACTGAAAGATGATATACCCACATGCACGCACACATAAACACCCAGCTGAGCTATCAAAGGTGTTCTGGAACATGTAGGGTGGGGGTAACCATAACATAGAAAGACTGGGCTTATATTAAAATAATCACTGTATTAGTGTATTATCAGTTTCAAGGTCCTGATGTTATGCTTTGTCTGTTATAGATTACTGGGACAACTGAAGGTGAGACAGTCTTTAAGTATTACATAATAGTACACCTGCAGCTTTAGTACTACACTAGTCACAGTTATTTAAAGGTAGGGTAGGAGATTTTGAAAACTCAGTGAGTCAGCCAGATTTTGAAAGTAAGCACATGCCCCTTTCTCTCGGAGCTCACCCCGAAGCCACGCCTCCCAATCACATGGACGCGCATTACCTGAAGACGAGCTGCGACTCGGCCATCATGCATGTACCTCTCTGGTGCGCGCAGAGCAGGAAGAGAGTGACAACCAGCCAATACTATACTAATATCCAGGGTCGTCCCGGAGGGTTGGCTGATGTTTTTAGTGTTTTATAGCTTCCACAGATGATTCATATTCTTCGTTTTAATGTGAAACTGCCGAACTAATTGGTTGCTATCGGATTGTAAAGAGAAGTTACACTAATTGAACAAAAAGTGCATCAGAATGAAATCTCCTCCCTACCTTTAATATAGCAACCCATTGTTTGCACTGATAATTAAGCATTAAATTGCTTATTCAATTTTTTGAATGGCACCAACTAGTCACCTAACATGATGCCTTTCTTTCACTTAAAGAAGTGCAGTAGTTTATGATGTAACTATGCTATGGTGATGGTCTTGTTATGCTGAGTAAAACATGATTAATTTGATTATAGCTTTAGTTGAAGTAAATGTTTTGTTAAAGTTTGATGACCAATAAGAGTAAAGGTTTAAAACAGAAATAACAACTGAAGCATCTTATAAAAATGACCCATGGTGATGTTTTTCAGTTCATGTGACAGATGATAAAATGCATGTATTGAATCTGATCCATAACCCCACCTAATGATGAGTGTAATTAATGATAACAAACCAAAGTCATTCCTGAAAGCTGTCATTATTAACTCAATTAATTGATGTGCAATCTACTTTTTTTTAAATGAACTAAAAAGCCTTTTCCCATGCTTTGCTGTGTTCATGAGAGAAAAACAAAAACACCCATTGTAGAGAGTGGAAATATGCCCTACCTTACAGTGTAAATAAGATATAAATTCATAAGAAAAGGCACCTTGACAATCTATCTCCTAGATGGAGATATTGATATTAACATGTACAACGTCCATTTCAATTTGATCACAATCTGGCCTTCAAAGTGCAATTTAAATGAATGGGTGTCTTTTAAACTAAACAATGTGAGGGTAAAAATACAGCAGAGTGAAGAAAGAGAATTACAGATATTGACTAAATACGTCTTATCATTTATCATAATTTCTCCATCCACTTTGTCACGGCTTCAGCATTTAAGGAAGATAGATGATACAAGATGTTGTCCTCTCTTTCATACTTTCCGTGCTCTGGGAAGTGTGTCCAATATGGACTGACTTTACCTCTTTGCAATTCATTTGGCAAGCGTTTGTGGAGACTATCGTGCATTTCTTGCATATTTATTTTCCCCATGCTGTGTTTCAGAGCATCTGGTATTTGGACCTTTAACCTATGTGATAAAAGATGTGTTACAGGAGCAGCAATAGACACTGTCTTACTAATTAATATTTACAGAGCTGTGACTCATATTTCAGCACAGGACTTTTAGTTGACTAAGCAGTTGATACACAACTGTATGTTGTATGAAGGCACTACAATGTCACCAAAAAAACAAGGCTTTGAAAGATGTGACATGCTATGCTATGCTAAATCCCAGTGGACTTTATGCTGAGGTGGTTGCCACAGCAAGGGCGGCCATTAATATCTGAGAGGGACTATTCCCATGGTGAGGTGACTGGTTGAAGAGGGTCCTGCTCCTGCACAGACACCTACAACATGAAAGTTCAAAAAAGTGCTGACTTTCTCGTGAGCTCAGTTAGTAATGGCCATCTGCTCCCCTGCTAACTAATGCAAAACATCCAGCGTGAACAGATCTCCAGGAGGGGTGTGATCTACTACCTAATTTTTCTTGGGAGACAGAGATTCTGCCATCTAAAATTCATCAAGTCATATCATATATGAAAACAGAGAGAATACAAAGAGTTATTAGTTTAATAAGATGTAGTGATATCTATCACAACAGTTTCTTTTTATTTCTTGTTCTTCATACAGTTATCTCCACATCTATTACACACGCAGGACTTTGTCACTCAGCTCTCTTATGTATTTGAATGTGTTGTTTGCCCTGGTGTGGTGATTTAGAGGGAACATTTTATCAGAGCTAGCCAAGCAAGCCAGGTCCACCAGGGAGCCAGACATTTTATAAGGGTATAAATAATCAATGACACTGCATCTGTAATGGCCTGTAATGCAGTTTGTTAACTCCCCCACTACACCCCTCCCCCACAGAGGATGGTGCATTTGTTGCTCAAACAATAGAAAGGGATTGCCATGGCTAATTGACACGGCAGGGGAATCTCTGCCTCTGTTTATTCCTGTGTTTCTTTTATGGCCCATGACCCCTCTTACATCACATGCTCTATCCAGTATCTCCATATCTGTGCCACTCTGAAAATATGACGTTCTTTGAATCCTTTCAGCTGTTGCTCATTATGAGTCTAAATCTATATTGATTCATTATGTCTTAATCCCAGAAGGGCCTTAAAACATTTGAATTTTGAATTGTGTGAAACACTAAAATAGCCAGCATGTGGAGGCTTAGAATAATTGTGGTGCAGTAAAATGCATTTAAATAAGCAGTAATGTTACAAATATCAGCAGCTGCTCATGTAGGGTGACTTCAAAAGATACACCATGCTATCTGTGTTGGACCCTGTCTCATATTTTATGTATTTCTAGAGAAGAATAAAAACAAAAAAACAACACACTAAGGGTACCCACCCCCCCCCAGGTATTCACATATACACCCACATCTGAACGTGGTGCATATTTTGAGTAGCACCCCTCCCCCAGATCTCACCCATGAGCTTCTGATTTCCATTATTATTAATATCTGCCTGTTTAATTTTCAGCTCTGTCATAATGTGTCGGCCTAAACTACAAGAGACAATCCCTTATTGATTACTTTCCCAGCAGCCCCGGCGCATGCCCCAGCTGATCACGCCTCTCATGCACAGACATCTCATGCATTTCAGATAATAAGCTGCTGCTCTGGAGTTGAAACAAATTGGATGTGCAGTCAGTCACTGTCCAAGTGAATCATGTTGCAGTCTGTCAGTGGACTAGGCTTAGATTATCATTTTACCCAAGCCAGGCAAAAAAAGGTAGAAAAAAGAATAAAAAAACGTACCTGCTATGGTATACGTGAACTCATGCATGTTGCAGAGTTGTATAATGGAAATATTGATCAGAAAATGTAATAATTTAATTTATTATTGTCAATTAGAGCGGTGGTTATAAATAAAATGGAACTATGCTTTTTTAAAAAGCTCAAACTTAGATAGGAGACATACTGTAAAAGTAGTATAATAATCACTTGCTTAGATTAATGAGAAGTAAGGGACATTTTGGAAGCAAACTTTAGTTTACATAATTTATAATGATGCTAGAAGATCCTGAGACTACAAGAAGGATCAGACATAGAACTCCTTGTTTATGCACAGTATCTGCCGCCCTGTCAGCAGATGTCTTTTTTGCATGACAGTACAGTAGTGAATTTTCAATAGCAGATGCTAGAAACATCATGCTCCATGCATGTGTTCTTCTATGCACAAGCAAGACATATAGTGCCAAAAACACCACATTGCCATTATATTTACTTGCTTTAAATTCTGTAACCGGAAGAAAATAAAGCATGCTGTCACCCTGGACCTGGCTCTGTTTCAAAGTCAGCACACTTTCATGTGGGGGAAAAAAATCAAAAAGGAAGTTTTTGGAGTTGCACAGGAAGACATGATTAATAATACATCAGAATTATAGAGCACAGACTGTGCTGCTCTGACTTTAATAAGTCCACAGAGGGAAAACAAACCCAGACTATGAAAACAACCCCACTCACTGCCTATACACATCTACATTTAAACTCCAATAAATCTGAAAATTTCCTTCCTTAATGTTAAGAATTAGTTAGCAGCAGTTTATGATTTAACAACGCACCAAAATATAAATGAAATCTCTTATAATGTGCTAGGTACCTCCAATGTTTCAAAAAGTCTCCAGAATAATGGTTTTATTTGAGAAGTACACCTGGGCTGCTGTGGTTTGCTGCAAAACCCTGAGAAGTAGAATAATTGGCACCCTAGTGTAAGACTCCCTCTGTTTGGTGCCAGCTGTTTAAAATATGGATGATATTGTTTTCATTGCTGGGCTTTTATTGAGTTCTGCTTGGGCCATGCAGTATAATCCTCTCACTCTGACCTTTTCTGGCATGTGGAAAAAGTAAATAAACAAGGCACTGATGTATTCCCTCTGTTACCAGAGGAGCTGAGCAGCAGATTTTCTGTTGCTCATATTCAGGTGTCTGGATTCAGAAAGCTGTCTGTGGCTGCCTGTACTTGCTTTAAATTCTGTAACCGGAGTAAATTCTGTAGAACAGCTAGAGAATAATGGATGATGGAGAAGAAGAGAAAATGTATTGACAAGTGTGATTGGTGTATAGAATCTCCCAGCTATTGGCAGATTTTCCCTTCTACCAATCCTAAAGGCTGTAGACCATCAGATGTTTTACTCTGACCGTTTTTTGGACATGTAGCCTTGTGGAAGTTATAATAAAATATAGACACTTTTTTATTTGGACTGTAATTTAAAAGCACATCTTTGATGTGTTCATTTGAACATATTTTGCCCTCACAGACCATACATGGATATCATTATTCCACTCATGGCCATCCATTGTCGACTTTTGCATAAATGCATAGACAACAAAATGATTACATTTAAGTCATCTTTCTTGTTATACACTGTCGCCTTAAATCATGCATAAATGTGATAATTACCCACACTAGGCCAAAAGGGCCCATCACTGCCACTTTAAATCCAATAAACGCCATGACCTGATCACTATAATTGACCATCTATCAGGGTCATTGAGGAGTCCAATGCTGTTAACTGCCGATTATAATTCCTCTAGATCATTGCTAATTACAGAAAGTGGGAGAAACCAATACTAAGAGAGCAGCTGCCAAACATTTCAAGAATTAGGACTGAATGTTTGTGTGTCAGTTACTTTGATATATTTTGTAATTTAAGTTATATGTAAGGGTTTGACATATTCAGTTGCTTCGTTACGTCCATAACAGAGGAAAGAAGGTGTGTTTTGGGCTGTTAAATTCTATGCTGTAAATCATTTAATTGCTGCTTCATTAGTCATAAAAAATATGATATATTTTCATGCACATTTTGTTACAGCTAACTACTGTTACCTCCAGTCAAACATATAATTGAATTTGCTTTAGTTTTCGGTGGTAAATGAGGAAATTTAAGCTACGAATGTATTATATTGTAATTGAGTTAACTTGATTTTATCGTTAAAGGCGTATTAAATAAGAAAGGATTTTGATTTACTCAAGGGAGAACCTCTGGTCTTGAATTTCATTTAGCCCTGTAATGCCTGAATATGAGGGGAATTTGCATTCAATTTTTACACAGATGTCACATATGTAGATGACCTCTAATGACATTTTAAACAAGCCTTAATATGCAAATACCATTAAAGCATACTATTTAGTTTGAACAGTTCACGTTTGCATGCTCTGCTAGCATTTGCACCCCATTCCTTTCATTCTCATGTTTTTATTGTACTGTTCACTGGGGCAACAAGTCATTGAGAAAATGCACAGTTTATTGAAATTTTATGGAAAGACCCTTACCCCTTTTCACCACCACACAATTACGTAAAAGCCATCTAGCCCTTGAGTAACCCTTTTTATAGTAATTCATTTATGACTCTGGTCACAGAGGGGATGCTTCTCCTGCCACAAACACCTAAAACATGTGTGGATGGCATGAGGATGAAATCCACAACACATTGAAGAGCACAGCTTTCATCAGAACCCTTTTTTTCTTCTTCATAAGCACATCATAAAATATTTCATTGCGCTTTTATAATCCAGTTGTTTCATTACAAAGTTATACATTTTACTTGCATGAATAGCAGTGACATAACCAAGGCTCATTTGTGTGTTTTAAAATGCCTCCCTCTGATAGAAACCATGCTGCTTAGACAGCAAGGGAGAGCATTAATAGATGGACAAACTAAGGCAGAAAATGATGCTGCAGATGTAGAAATAAAAAGAAAATGAGACAAAGAGACTGGAGAGTGGTTGAGAGCCTGCTCTAGTCTCTCCTGAGATGAGTATGATGATTGCACCCACATTCTACTGCAGAGCTAAAACCCTTGGAGGCTTTTGGAATGTGAAAACCCACTTCTTCTCTCTTTATAGTACAACACTTAGGCAGCGTACCACTTTTTTCTTCCCACCCTGAACATTGCTCACATCGTTGTTCCCTGAAGGTTGAAAGCACAACATTTCTCAGCCAGCAATTCCCACTGGGACTAAAGCCCAGAGATGGAAATGCAAAGGATATGTTTTATTGGACAGTTGCAGACAAATAAATCTAAATATGTATTTTGGTCATGTTTGTGTGTCGACTGCATCCTGAGGGAGTTGGAATGATTATATGACATAAATAACAGCGCATAGTATGATATTAGGTCACATGTTTACATACACAGAACTAAGGTCAAGGAAGAAAATAATTCAAACACTATTTCTCTTCTTTGGAAGAACATTGTTTGGTAGCACACACGCACGCCATGCTTTCAGTGTGCATAGACTATTAATGAGAGATAGAACCATACAGTCAGATAAAATATACATACTTGAATGGATAAAAGTCATAGCTTTGTTGAAGCCTGGCAGCAAGGCACAAATCAACCTGTCCAGCATGTGGGGACAGGGGGACGGTGGGTCACCCTGAATGAAATGGTTTAGGCTCACTGATCTGCGTGAAGGAAAGTCAATAGGAGGTGTCAATGAGAGGGCAGGCGGGGACTCCTGCAATCACATGTCCTGTGATTGACATGGCCTAACCTCGCGGGTTATGTGAGATGTCAACGTAGAGCAGCCCCCTAATATGGCCTCAGCCGACATTGCTTCACAGTGAATTACTGCAGAAGACTGTAGGTAACCACCATGCATCTCTTTTACTGCGTAGTCTTGGAGAAAAATTGCTAGCTTTTATTTAAGTTGTGTAGGATAGTTTTGTTTAAAAAAAAATGAAGTATGGGACTAGTATATATATTGTGATATATATTTGGTGATGCTAATCCCTATTGCTATCACAGAGTTTAAAAGAAAGAATCAGATGAGCTCTCATTTTGTGATTTGAAAAGTTCTACAGCTGCCTTAAATAACTGCTATTATAATATTGGCCTTATCATCAATAACTGTTTAATCCTGCTAAATTTAAAATTCAATGCAAACATTTGTAAAATATTTCTTATTTTCCTCTTACCATGGCTCCACCACAAAAACAAAGAAGAAAAACCATGGCGCTCTAACCTTCCAATGGTGTCTTTGAAGGTAGAGCAAACTTGGGGAAATACAAGTGGCGGCCTGTGGCAAACTGCACTTCAGAGAATTTATCCCCTTTTCCTATCTGTCACATGTGACAAGTGAGCCATGCGGCTTTGCAGAATTATATATCTGTGCGTCTAATTATTTCTTTTCAAGTCCTTACAGTGAAAGACTGCATTCTTTTTCTCTTGCCAGTGGTAGGACAGCAGCAGGAGTGCCCTCCAAAATATTCCCTCTCATGCACCTGACATGCACATCTGTCTGCACGTCAGCATGGCAACTTTCAAGACATCTTTGGTTTTAATAAAATAAATCTGGGAGCTACAAATACACTTGGTGCTGTGATGACATATTTCAGTTCCTATTCTGCTAATAAAATCTCTGACACATTCTTTTAATAATTATGAATCACTGCTTCAGAGTTCAAATGACAATGACGACAGATCATTGCCCTTCCAAGTACTCACACAGACCCTGTTTTAGTAAGGTGTTATTATTGGTAATGGGCAGTGATGTAACAGTAGCATTGTTGAAAAAGTTTAAAATAAGTAAAAAAATGTCCTTCTTATATTAATTTAAGTTAAAATGAAGCATGCTCATTGTTTTTGATGTTATCGAAGTGGATTGTTTTTCTTGCAGTGGAAGACGTTTGTAAAGAAATGCTTCTGCTGCAGTGCGGTCACAAGGGGGTAGCATTGACACAGTTGTTTAAGCCCCTTTAGCAGGCAGCCCGGCAGCAGGACAAACTGCCTTTGATGTAATTGAGGTCTGAGACCTCTTAGAAAAGCATGTATTGGTTTGTATGTAGAAATCTTCAAGGAACAATGGATTTCCATAAGTGGATGTAAAATCTTATTTGGAGCATCCCCGCCATACTAACCACTCTCAAAACAATAACAAAAAGGACTGCTTCTGGATTAGACGGGTAATTCTGAGGCACTTACAGCCTGGAGATGTAATGGAATGTAGCACTAGGATTAAATGTGTGACTAAAACATACAGACTCAACTAGTTTTAGGCACTTTCTGGGGTGATTCATTTGAATACATTTGTAGATATGCCCAGCTCTATACAGCAGCACTAAACATCCTGATAGAAGTTAACATGGAGTAAAAAGCATTTTTTTGTCTTTGTCTTTTTCAAAGGAATGATTAAAAGTCTTTTTTTAATGTTTAGAATTACACAAATTCATTTTTCACCCCTTTAAGAAAATGCTTACCAGTGCAGATGAATTATAATCTGTGGACCTTGTGTAGATTAACCTGTAAATTATCAATCATTCCACTGCCACGCCAATTTCCCCTAACTAAGATTTTTGTCTATCCATCTTATCATCCAAAATAATACTTAAGAGTAGGACTCTGGCAGAGACTCATAAATAAAGGTTACCTATTTACATATTCAGTTTATCATGGGTATTGCATACTCTGTACATAAAAATTCAAATGCAGTGTTTATGAAATATGATCATGCAGCAAATGTGAGAAGACAGAGCACAGCACATCCATAGTGAGAAACCCTAATGCATGTGATTAATAAGAAATGAAATAGACATTATACCTGCAGAAATGAATTATTTGTATGTTTCTTTCAGCTTATGCAAAATATTAAATGTAATGTATATTTTCTTATTTTAGATATTTTTTAACTGTGCATATTAAATAAGATATTGAAGCATCAATCAGGGTAAAATGGATTTATATCCCATTACAACAGTCACATGTTGAAATGTACACCTATTTGTATCCAGCAGAAAATAATGATATCTCTCTGGTCATGTTTTCTACTGTGATTTAACATGAAGACTAATAGAACCTCAACTCTAATGTATCTAAAAAGTCTGCCTTTTTTCAAACATATTCTACAGTGTTTGGTGATGAAGTTGCTCTATGTTTGGCAATATTAGTGCACAGGTACAATATCTCAATATGTGTACATTATGAAAACTGCCAAAGGACCACACACTGTATGTTTTCAATTCCTCACACTATATGCATGCAACAAAAAGCTGTTTGGTTTGTACTTAAAATGGTTGAGAGGAATAATGGAAGCAAGAAGCAAACAGTGTGCAGTAAGTGTCTCATGTCTCTCATGAACTAGTTAACCTGAAAGAATACGATCTACAAATGTGTTTCAGCAAAAGCAAATTACCTGGGTTTTGTAGAGGGGAACTAATCTCTCTAAGCATGACACTGGACAGGAAAGGCCTCTTACTGTTATTATGATGTGTCGGCTTGTGTTAGATGGAGGGCCTTGATGGCCGCATCAGGAAGGAACATCGAAGCCCCTCTACCATGACAGCACTCTGATGGATGTATGGGTGGTGGAGGGGCAGGGAGGATGGAGGTAGCAAGCTGGATATGAGGAAAAGAGGCAGGGTGATATGAGGCACAGTGGAGGTTATATACAATAGTAAATACCTACGAATGCAGTGCATTAGCAGTAGCTACAGAACCCAAGATAACATTAGCATGCACAATAAGGCTTTCTGTTGGACAGGCCATTTCTGAAACAAAATAAAGGGACTGTGTGGCAAATTTTCAAAGCCTATTTCATTTGACCTGTGATGATTTGTTCTGAATATGAAACAGACTGACGATAACAGCTCATTTAAAAGTCATTTAGGGAATCAGAATATCAGGCTGTCTGAGTTTGACACATACAGTATACTGTAGTTTCTTGGCATTATGAATAAAAAAATAGGGTGAAATAATTTTAAGGAAGGAGCAGCTCCATTTTTGTTTTCTTGTGGAAGTAAAGTGTTTAATGACAGTTTGTCCTTATCTTTAAAGCAGCTGTGTTTTCAGCTAATCCTTTTTTCAGCTCAGAAGTGCACATTTTCGTGACTTATAAAGCAGCATTAATCTTTCAGTTTTTTCACCAAATTATGTATTACAATCACTGCCGCTTTTCATCAGACAGCAACTCCACAAAATGATACCTGCACTGACTCCGAGTATACATCGTTACCCTGCTTATTTTTTGCGACTCAGCAGCAGTTTTGTTAGAATAAGCTGGTGTGGTAGGAACCCTCCAGACAGGCACTTGTTGGTGCATTACAGTGTTATATTTTTTGTTCTCTGATTTAAGAATACTCACAGCCAGAGGTGTCTTGCACATAGTATCTATTCTAAAGTATTAATAGCCAGTTTTCTGCCATGTCAACAGCTTGCAATTTGATTTCTTGTTTGGAAATGCCGTTTTGGGTGGTGGATCTCCCAGTGAACACCGGTCCCAGAGTTCTCCCTCAACTTGCTCCTTTGGGGTCCCTGGAGACATTGGCTTGAAGAAAGTCCTATGGAGAGATGGTGCTCCTCCTTGGCCTGGTAAAGATTGGGGGTGCCAACGCACAGCGGGACAGGTGTTGGAAGCTGCACACAGGGGAATCTCATCAGGCTGCAGTGCCTGGCCTACATCCATCTCTGTACCTGGGGGAGATAAATGTAAAAATGTGACCCAAACAGTCCAACATCACAGCCATGGCAGGAACGTGTTCTAACAATGGGGAGAGGGGAGGGTTCCCTGCCATATCATTACTAAAAATGAGGCACATACTGCAATTAATTCCAGGCATAAATGAATGTCTGCTGCTTGCAGCATACTTCTCTGTGGCAACAGAAATAGATTAATAGTGCAGAATAGAAAGAATAATCTTATTCGGTACCATGGTGCACTGACACAAAATGGGCTTCAATGCTTGGCTCATTTCTTGATCAACATTTTTTTGTCATCTTGCAAACCGTACTTTTTTCAGCCTTTATTGTATAAAATGGTGTGATCTTTCCACTGCCCTTTGTCTTGGAAGAAAAATTAATTCTCATTTGCATTACCACGTCTAAATGTCAGCCACCGATATTTTGTTAGACATTAGTAAAGCTGGCAGCGAGAGGCGCTGGATAATTGCACTCAGCCTAGCAGAGGGATTTACATAATTTCAGATAGCAATTAAAGAATCCTTGGGAATTTTCTTCCTGGCCTCTCTCTCCAGCTCACTTCTACAACTGTACAAAAGAAGCATTCGTTTACATTAAGCTCCATGCTCCTTGCTGTTCATTTGCATGAAATTAAAGGTTTTCATGATCTTGAACAGCAGGGTAACATTTAAAATGCTGTTTTAAAGCCTTCACCTTGGAATAATGAAACCCTGCTATTTTTTTTTAGAAGGCAGTGGGAGTTCATTGACTGCCTGTCCACAGCAAAACTTTCTCATTTTCTATTCAGTCATAGCTCAATTTTGCTTTCAATTAATTAAAAATACAACTTTTTTTTTCTCTTTCCAAGGTCCCCTTTCTTTTTAATCAGCCTCATGACCATCATCCCAACTCACGTCTCACAAAGCCCCTTAAATGTGATATGAGCATAGAGGAGCTACTTTCAAGAATACAAATGCATCTGTCAAATTTTGCTTTTAACAATAAATACATGGTAAAATGTGCTTCCTGCCTCTTTTCAAGGATAAACCGATAAGGGGACCTATGCCAGTGCTGCAAAGATAAACGTCTCATGTACAGTATCTTTAATTAGGTCCCTGTGGGTCCCCGTGTTATCTGCCATGCTGATTAGAATGAACATTAACTTGCTTTAGGCCTGAGTCTGATAACATGCACCGGTGTGTGGTGACAAGAGTTCTAAATCAGACATGTTATTCCAGACAAACATACTCTTATGTTGTTTGGCATATGATATTTTGAGTATGTATTTCTTTCATGGCAGAACCATATTGCTTTAAGTCTTATTGGCATAGCGTAGATGACACAATTGACACGAGTATGGATCATAAGGAATAGTTAAACCAAACCCTTCTCTTGGGAGGTCCGTGGCTAAGCAGGCAAATGTCCATAATGCCTAACAATGCCTAACACTGCAAGTTTACCATTTTTTCACTTCTGTTTTTATTAGAATATTATCCAAGAAAACGGAAGTGCTGTCACAGAGAGAAGAAAAAAAATCCTGATGAATAGTAGAGCTTTGTTAAGACAATAAAGCTTTCACAGAGCTTAGAAATAAATACAAAGCCTCATCAGAACAATACCCTTCACACTTCTTCCTTGATTCCCCTTCCATCCTTAAAGGCATCACAGAACATTTTCACACTAGTCGTCCCAGCGCTGTGAAATAAATTGTGACAGTAACTCAATATGAAGTGAAATAGCTGAGAAAGCCTTGAGTTCACTTGCGCTGACAGTGCTGTTTAATTCCATCTTGTGCCAGCCTGACATTTCTGCTGCCACTAAATATTAAACATGTGTACCCGTTTCATTTGCATCTGGTAATGAGGTGGGAGACAGTGCCCAACTGGTCAAGCCTCTCTTCTGTGGTAGTGCATGTATGTTACCTCCAACACAGTCACATGGACAAGGGTAAACCAACAGAAATATTTAGAGAGGAAGGGGGCTGAGACAGAATGAAAGAGGAACACGGTGAATGAGTATGCTGAGGAGGGGGTAGTGAAGGATAGAGCACCCTTGTGTATGAATGTGTGTGCTCACCAGAATTCAGTCTGAAATGACCCCGGCTCTCAAGCAGTGTCTGCTTTGGCTGACATTTCTCCCTGAATCTTTTAAGATGCATTCCTTGCTGCAAATGCATTAGTGCAGAGAGGAGAAACAGAGGCACCAGAGGAGAGGGTTAAATGTGATTGCTCTAAATGTCATCACATCTTCATAATGCAATATGTATTCATGATCTGGCAGTCCAGGAGGGCAGACATCACAGTTGAGCTCTGTAATTCAAATGTTTTATCCCAATTTTAATTCCTCATACAATTCCGGGCAGACATTTCAAATCAGGATATGCATCAGTTTTTTTAAGGTACCATACATTTAGAAGGACTGGTGGCATCTGAGGTTGAAGCAGGTGTTATTGAAAAGGCATTAGAAGGATGCTCACAGAATGAGCAAGTCAGTCACTGGCCATATAGCATCTGCTAGCATTGTGGTGGAATCAGAAGTATTCCATTTGAAGAATTAGAATTAGAACTTGTGTTGTAAACACGTGTTGCTTTGCCATACGTATTTGCCCATCAGGCATGCTGCAGAGCACCGTACCATTGCTGTAAAGACGCAAATGGTAGATAGAGCTAGCAAGATAATCCAGATATCCCATACATCCATACATGCATGCATTGACATAGTTGCTTGTAATAAAATACTCTTCTCATGGACCCTGTGTGTTTTGTGAGAAACCACTCCATAAACTACATTTCTACTTTTGGACAGTATACGTAAAACACCAACGTCTTGGCAAACCTTGGCACTAGAATGACAGAAAAGGTTTAAGGTATACATGTAATTAGGTTAAAAATCTTTGTAGTAGTTTGTTAAAAATATCAAACATTCCGATAATGTGATTTATAATATTAAAGGTGCAAAGCCAGGTTTTCTGATGCCATGAAAGCACAATATTCCTTTCCCTCCATCAGACTCTCATGATAGCATACAACCATAACAACACCAACATGAGGAAAGTTTCTACATTTATTTTACTTGTATGTATTAAGCATGGATTTACCCTTCTTTGCCACTGGTGTGGGGAGCAGATGTATTTCTGTCTTGGCTCTGTTCAGCATACCCTTCTGCAACAGTTAAAGTTTAGAGACACTATGCTTCAGTGCTTGTATTGCTTTCATAATATGCATCAGATATGTCACAAGAAATCAAACCTTGATCAAAACCAAAGCTGACTGTCAGTGTGAAACAGGGAAACATCAAAGAGCTTACAGTGGAAAGGCAGAAGCGGTTGAAGTTGGATGTGTGTGTGGTGGGAAAGGGGGGGGGCTTCCCACTTCTTGTTAAATTTCTTCATAAGAGCTGTTAAGCACATTCAGCAGTCATAGATAATTGTGTCCACTCCCGGGCCTCCGGTGGGACTTCGTGTCCTGAGGTTTACTGTTGCTAGCTTGTCATGTCCACGTCAACAGCACTTATCGCCTTCTGTCTGAGCGCTGAGACATTTCCCAGGCATTTAGCTGCCTGTTTGTCTTCTCTTGATTTCCCCTCCAAATCTGTCACATATAGTCTTCACCTGACACCTCACAGAGTGTTCTTCTCTCAAACACTGTCAAAACAGGGAGATCCAACAGGAAGAGATAGCAGCAGGGAACCACAGATTGCCAAATGTTACACACTGATCAGGCACTGCAAATAATGACCTGTGTAGCCAAAACGGTCTGGGATCGTTTGCTTCATCAACACACTGCTATCCAAAAAAAAAAAAAAATGAACAGTTTGTGTTCACAGTTTTTACTTTTGCAGTTCTTTTGGAAAAATCAAGTGCGATTTCATGGCGCCCTCACATTGTCCTTCCCATCAATAACACTGAGCCCAAAGTTTTCATATCACTAAGACTTTCTCTGTCCTTTTATTTCTTGGAGGGAAGAAAAATCACAGTCATGAAAACAACGCACTTCACAATGAATAGCTGGCATTAAATCAAACACTTCTCTTTGGTGCATTTTTGCTTGCCTTTCTTCCTTGGCGAAAACCCTTCTATTATTTCAATAAGCTCTTGCTTTTAATACATTATTGATCTTAAGGTTGAACTACAGGCCATTGCATTACCAGGATTCTAAAGCCCATCATGGCATGACACTCATGTACTCATGAAAAATTATACCAATTATGAAATCAACCAACAACTACCTCAAAAAACAATTAATTGTCACATTGGAAAGCATTTTGTCCCACAATGCTATTGGCTTTGTGGTTACACAGAAGGAGTGGGCGTTAGGTGTTGAATGACTTCCAAATACTGATTTCTCTGTCTTTTTTTTCTAAACGCTTATTACTATTCACTCTGAGATGGTTTTGCTGTAAAGTAAGCTTCGATTATGTTTGATGCTCCACACTGAGCGAGTGTCTGCCGATAAGACAATAGACATTGCCATTGATTTGCCTTTATGAGCATGGAAGGCTCAACACCACCATGTGCCCTTAAAAGCCTGCATTAAGGCTATGAATTATGATTAGTATACTACACAGCAGTGAATTAGGAAAGAATATATTTAATGTAATTCTGAAAATGCCACGAAGCTAGCTCAGAAGAGAAAGCATTTCTGGAGCGGAGGGGGCCAGGCGCTGAGTGCTGGCAGGGTCAAGTGCAAGTCGTGTCTTAGACAGTGGATGCCTGCCTGTGTTTCCATATCACAACATTCAATCATGCAGTGCCCTCATGCAGAAACCTTTAACTCAATGCTCATAAATGCAAGGAAGCAAAGCTTACTGTCTGCTCCAGCAGCAGCAACCTCTGTGTTTATATTTATTGTAAACAGTGTTTGCTGTTTTATTGTTTTGTTTTCCTTTGTTTTGAGGATTGTCTGATAAATGTTAAGGAACACTATGGAGTAGATGGGGGGGTATAAAGGACTACAATTAAAGTTACCTTTATTGCTTCCAATCTGAATAATCAGTGTGACACCTAAATGACATTTTAATGAAAATTTTAGACAGCTTATTTTGAATAGTTTCCTGAAAGACGCAAAGGGTTGAGCAGTGGTGAATTGCAAGTGTCTTTGGGGGGGTGGAGTTGACGGGCGTACAAAATCTGAGCCAAATAAATGAAGTGGAGATGGTAATACAGTGTGTTATAGCAGAGAGTGACAAGCCCGTTCCTCCCATGAAGCAGCTGAGCTGGCATTAAACAGACAAGACATCCCGTTCAGTCAGTTATCAGCCCAGGAATAATGAAGGAACAGGCCGGCAGACCAGGACGAGTCACCCTAGTCAGCCAAGTGGAGAATTTAATTTCGTGCAGGTTTCTCTGCAGCCAAGCATTTCCCCCATCTGAGGTCCACTGGTGCTTGGGTGAGCATGGACAACTCAGTGCACCCGACTCTGAGTCTCTCAGGCACTGACAGAGATGTGTGATGATGGATTTTAGAGTGGCTGGGGAACAGGGTGGACTTAGGTTTGGGCAGGGCTGTTAAAGAGGAGAGAGAGCGATGACAAGCTAAGTTCACAGAAAAGTAAGAAGGCAATCACTTCCTCATTTTCCAGACTATAGGTGCATTATTAAATCAAAGACAGTGAAATGTGAAATCTTGAGAAATGAGTGTTGTCTGATTGAAAGATATGAAGGAAGTAAATAATATTGTCTGTGCTTTAATGCTATGGCTACAGACACGCCACTTGGCCACTAGATTTAAATTTTCAGATCAGAATCAGAATCAGAAATTACTTTATTTATCTGAGGCTGATTTTAGTTCTAAAACTCAATTTTTATAATAATAATATCCTATAACCTTTAAGATAAGGAACGAACAGTATGCTAACTTTGTTTCATACTTAGCCTCATAACCCCCCCCCCCCCCCACACACACACACACACACACACACACACACACATTGGCTTATGGTGGTTACATGAACCTGTCCAGTTTCCAAAGCATGTCAGCTGGCAGCTGAAGCCTTGAGCCTCTGTCCGCCACGTTCAGATTTCTATGCCCTTGAGCCACAGCAGTGTGTGTTACATCTAACATGTATTATTGTTGGTCAGTACATCACAGGGGCCTTGGCAGACATATTATACAATATATTTACTGTTTTATTTAGTGTTTTATTTGAGACCCATGGAAGTATTTGTACTATTGTTCTAGTCACATGATAGGCCTTCTGCTTTTTTTGCAAAGCAAATCTCTGGAGTGTAAAGCTTGTAAGAAACCAGGTACATTTTTGTGTGTGACCACACACAAATCTGCTAATCTGAAAATAAAATACATTTTGTGGCTGTTAAAACTAGCATATTTAAAGTGTACAAGCCATTGTGTTAATAAACAAACAAACAAAAACTATCCAGCTCAGTGAGATGTGGTGCAAACTGTGGCCCATACAATCAATAACATGCTTCATATTATGCAGAAATAGAAATATGCTTATAAGCTGTCTTACTGAGAGTCACTCATGTTTGTGTGTTCAATATGTTGCTGCACACAGGGGACAATTAGCCTACAGGCTCAACTTATACTCTCCATATCTAAGGCTAAAAGATACTTGCTCCAAGAGGACTCCAGAAAAGAGAATTCTGCATTCTTCATTCTCAGCATTTTATTTAACTGCTGATGTAAACCCCACTCTTCTCAACTTTTGAATGTGTTATGACTCCTCCTTCCCAAAGTATTGGCCTCCATGGCTGTTCTTTTTTAACATGTGTGATTTGTCTTTAGCACGAAAACTCTTTTTGTTTAACTTTTAAATTTTCAAGAACCTAATCCAGCCATTTTTGCCTCTGTGTGCTCAGAGTTTCTGATTAATGATTTGTATCCCCTAATTAGTAGTAATTAGGGGGGATTTCTCACAGTGTGGATGGCATTATGTATTTAATATCAAAATATGCATTATTGAATAAAAAACATAATCCTAAGCATATCAGTTGTTAGAAATGAATGTGTTACTGTAAATCATGAAAAGGTGGTGACAGTGGTAGCCCAGTGGTTGGTCATGTTGGTTTCAATTATCCATAGCTTACCTATTTGTATATCTCTCTCTGTATTAAGTGTGTCTCAGTTTGTTTATATGTGAAGGTAGCAGTCAAAATGAAGAAAAATTCAACACCCAATCTTTCTGTAGCACATTTGTAATAGTGTAAGAGGCTTTCTTTCTTGTGTTTGATCATGTGGGTTTTCCATCTCTCTGAGAAAATATCCCATAATCTGGGATCGTGCTTGGCTTTAGAAAAAGACTATGACTAACATTATCACCTCTTTCATACATTGAATATTTCATCACACTGTGTGGATAAGGGAACTGTTCTGGCAAATATTGATCTTATCAGAGAAAAATATCACAGGATTAAGGAAGTTGCTCAGATTTGTTCTATTAGACTTTCTTTTTTTAAACTTGCAAAACAGTCATAATATTTGAAGGAGCCGTCTGTGCTGTGAATTAGTTGCTGGCAGGCTCAACTCACAGCCAAGCGCTTGTGGACAAACAGTGGTTGTAAATTCTCATGCACAGTATGGGTATTTGCACATCTTAAAAAAATGTGTTTGCTTATTAGTCTGGTCTTGTTGTGGCAGGTGAATGGCTGAATTTTCACCAACAGCAACCACTCATTTGGAAGCAAACCAAATGCCTGTGGCTGCAAAGACCTGCCCAGGGTTCAGGTTCTTAAAGCGGAAATAATTGCAGAGGTGCACGCTCCATTAAAAGCAACTATTTAATACAATAATCATTCAATTAAAAATCCCTTGTAGCAGCTGCCATAGTTGATTTGGATCAAAGAAACATTGTGGTATGTTAGACCAAGGGCCACAAAACAGTCTGTCTACAGAGCGCTTTGAAATGTATTAGTATGTACACCTGATGCAGATTTGAATATATATCCTCATAATGATTTTTTTGGATTTGGATGTATCTCTTACAATAATGTAAGTGCGGTATACAGTGAATATGGTGCAGAGCATTATTTGTTTTCACAGTGTAAATTGTGGTGTGAATAAGTTTTTTTTGTTAAATACAAAAATAGCTCGAGAAACAAAATAGGCCATTATACAGTTACAAACCAAATGGCCTTTCAAATTGGAAGCATCAGACATTATCCTGCTGGTTTGCATGCGCGCCCATTCTTCATCATGGACGGATGGCTTTGTGTTTTTATCTTGTTGAGTGCCTTTTGAGCAAAGGAGCACATTACATCGAGTCTTTGTTTTATTGTGTTCAGCAAATTAATAAATGGGAAGCACAGTGGGAAAAATAGATATGAAAATGTGTACTTTGCATTATTAAAAAGCCCATCCACTAAAGGTTACCAGGAGCTATTGTAGTACAATCTGTGAAATGTAATTAGAGCGAGTGTGAGAGCAGCACAGATAAAGCTGCCTCTGCCATTATGGACTCCTTCATAACATTTTGCTTCCCTCTGAAACTTATTCTCTCTGAACTAATTTTGCATGACATATTGCATTTCTGCTTCAGCTATCATGAGGCTACCTGTGAATTAAACTGGGTTTGCTATACAGCAAATTTCCAGATCCAGAGTCTTATATTGCTACAATTTATGAATTCAAAGAAGACAAAAATCACAGGGTCACTTACAGTTGCAACTTATATAATCACATATCACATATAGGCGAACACTTGGTATTTACTAACGATTCAGTATTTTTTAAGTATATAGTATATATAGTATAATATGTTTGTTATTATTACTAAAAGACAGATTAATTCATTCATTCATTCATTTTTGAATGAAAGCATAGCATGCCATGCTAGCCTATAGCATCATTAACTTTACAGGAGGTGTATGCTAAACGCTGACTTGATGAAAGCTTCATTTTGTCATAGAATGGCATAATGTAGAAAATAGCTATATTCACTTAATACAGGATAGGATATATGCCATGCTGTATCTTGTTATTGTGTCTTGTTATTAGCAGTACATTCATGATGGCTCTCCTACCAAAGCTTAAACAGCATAGTCAGATACACAAAGTGTGTATCCAAATGGGTGCTATTTCTACACAATTATGATAATACATTTCCTGGAAATGAGTAATCATAATTGCATTCCTCATGCAGAGCTGAGTCTCCAGTGTACATGGTCAGGTTTGGGTAATGAAAGAATTTGGTGAAGGTTAAGGCAAAATGGATTTGAAGTTTACCATTTCAGTATTCAAAAAACAAAAAACAAAACAAAACAAAAGGCCTACGTTACTTAATTTCCCCACAGGGATTAATAAAGTAATTCTTAATCTTAATCTAATCCTAATCTTACATCATTACATTAAGTGCTGTAATGGGCCATATAGGTACCTGGTGTTAAAATATAAATCATAATTTTGTTTTTAGTTGTTACAAAACAATCCACAACAATGTTGTTATTTGTGAAAATTAATGAAATCTCTGTCATTAAATATTTTCTAAAAAAAAACGTACGTATACTGTCAGTAGTTTGAAACTGATTTAAGTGACAAAATGAAGATGAAAAATAATTGTTGAAAATTAGTAATACGACAAATGACAGCAGATATCGACTGCATGCAGTGTACACATGGCTACTTTCTTGTTTTCTAGGCATACCTAGACATTTATAACTGATAAAGCTGATAAATGCTATGATGTTGTGCAATGGAATATGTTTTTTTTATTGACATAAACAATATTTTTCAGGGTTACAACATATTTTGAAATATGAATCCAAACCCACTGCTGCCCTTAAAGTTGGAATAATTTCATTTTTGGACACGTTCCTTTGTTTTATTCTTATAGATAGGAATATCTTCTTAAGATATTATATTATCATTCAAACTTCATGGGCAAAAGTGTGTAATCTGAATTCTCTAAATTTAGGAAAACCTTCACAGTCTTAAGAACATAACTAACATCTAACCTGTGCAGTCTGCCTTATCAATAAAACAATCAAATAATATGTGAATGCATTAACCTAAATAGGTAATGTTGAATTTCTAACACACAATAATCCAATGGTCCCTGCTTCCTGTTCTTAGATAAGCTCTTCTTTTAATGGTGCCTCTCCATGAAAAGAGTGATAATAGAAGCCAACCAGGCCAAAAGTTGAGCAAAAAGGAGAAATGATTAAGGAACCTTATTAAAAGCAACCTTGTAGATTCAGACGCATGATGGAGAGCACATTATGAGGCCTGATCCTTTTCAAATGACACCACGGTTTCCCGAACACGCCGAAAAACCTGATTAGGGTGACAAGCACTGAGTGATACTGCAAACCTGTTAATAACATGAAAATTAGAAGGGGCTCATGCAAAGAAAGGAGATTAATTTAGCTGGAGTCCATCTTGTGCAAATTGCGAAGTTGTGAATATGTTTTCAGATAATGAGCCTTCCTACTTGTCAGCTCACTTGTCATTTTCTGTAATTAATGTTAAGGAAGACTCCTTCCTGATGGTTCATATTACTCATGTACCAGGAAAATTTCTCCCCAGAAATAATTTACATTTATTATCATCAGTCTGTTTGTGTGGTTTATTTCACAGTGGAGTAATTTATTGCAGCACCATTTCGCTTGCCTTGATTAGTCACTCGTCAGACTGAGATGTAATTTTTTTTATTTTTTTTCATATGTCTGCTCTGTGGAAATTGAAAGTGTTTTTGGCTCAGCATGGTACCTGTGCTGCACTACCTTTTACTCTTTTTTTCCTTTTATTTTCATCTCTGTGTTTACTCCATTGTTTGAATTGCAGGTGCTATTGTATGTTATCCTCTTCATTATTTACAAATCACAAACTGCAAACAACCACGATGTAAAAGTTTAACTAAGTATTGTAGTGATTTCTTTATTCAAGATATGGAACGTGACTCCTAAATAGGGGTCTGATTTTTTTGCACAGTGACAGAAGTTATGGTTTCATTTGCAAATAATATTTTAATTTATCATACAACACCTACACATATAATTCTGTATATAATAAAATTACACATTTGATTCCCTTACACAGTGAAGTTTATCCCCACGAGTCTCCACAGACACCAGATTTACCCTCTGTGGTGTGACCATAACTCAAGGAAATATTCATTT
The DNA here is from genome assembly GCF_900634625.1 of Parambassis ranga. Lineage (NCBI taxonomy): Eukaryota > Metazoa > Chordata > Actinopteri > Ambassidae > Parambassis > Parambassis ranga. The sequence goes on along the minus strand of NC_041030.1, from coordinate 810,405 downwards.
AAGGCAGATATTTAAATCAGCCTTGCTTAGCTACTAAGCTTTGCTTTTCTTTGTGCCAGTAAATTTATAAGCCTACTTCTTAAATGTATTATTCATCCAAGCATGTAAATAATGCATGCCTGCTTCCATAGTAAATTAACCCTTTACCTTACCAGGGATACAGGAGTCATTGTTTTGAAAAGCAATTATGTCATTTAATTAATGTTGTAATTAATACTGTAATTAGCTTAAACACCCTGCAACTGGGTGCCACTACTAAGCTGTCTTAATTAAATAGATTGAACGGTTTCATATCTTTTTGCACTGTCATGTTGTGGGATGCTGAGATGCCATTTTATTTGCACAATTCAACTTTTTACGACGAACAAGGTGAGAGATCACTCACAGATAATACAAGAGGAGGAGGGAAGAAAGGTCCTCTTTCTTTTTCTCTCTCATTCTCTGACACACACACACGACATCCTACTTTTGTACAATCAGTTTTAAACTACCATTTTAAATCTTCTCTGTGTAACCTACCTGGTCACAATGTGATATTATACCACAGTGGGAGTCATTGTCTGCTAAAATTATGAAACAAAATAAATCTGATTCCCAATTCAGTTCTCAAGCTAAGGTAAGGGAGCTGTGCAAGCCTGTGTTTTACTGCTGCAGCAGAGCAGCAAGAACAGCAGACAGCTAATCCGCTAGTAGAGAGTTTTTATCCTTGCCCAACCTGACAGTGATAGAAAGTGTTTTCCCCAAACTAGAAAAATAGTTGAGAGAGGATGAAATAGCAAAGAGGTCAGTGAATACTGAAGTATTTCCAGTCCACTCAGCTCCACTGGCTGCAGGTCCGGCTTTGTATTCATGGGCTGTGAGCATCCGTACAGCTCATCTATTGTGCATGTGTATGTCAGGATCATTTTTGAAGCCAGGCGCCTCGGCACTAGCAGGAAGCAATAAGGAGAAACTCCCTGCTTGTAAAATTAATTCCCTTTAGTATGTCGGAGTGTGGCTGGGAGTTAGTGAGGAGATATAAGCTGCTTTAATGCACGGGGTTTCTTTACTGTTGGGAGTCATTTTCAATGCATTTGCTCCTCATGGAAATATTGCACTGAAAAGCATGAATAACTGCAAACATTTTAAGTGAATTTGTCCTCTGTATCATACATGCATTAGTGGAACACACTGCCTTTCTATTTAGTTGCAAGTGATTTTATCACTGTCATTAGACCATTCATTGAACTAAGTGAGGAATCCATCAAAAGCTGACAGGAAGCTGCAGACTAATGGCTGTTAGGCTGTAATATTCTTTAATATGATTTTTATTTGCCTTAATTTCATCTTCTTTTACACAGGTCCCAAATCGGTAAAGAGCTGCTGAACACCTGAGCACAGAGCAGCTCACAGAGCATAACTATGGATTTATTCTGGCACAAAAAGGGGCTTCAGCTCCTAGTAAACTGGAGTGAGACACACGTGTGACTATTGCCTTTCACTGCAGGGACACTTGAAGCAAATTAGGATGACTATATAGTATGTATGGTGGGAAGCAGAACAGTAATTTGTACACATGCGGCTGCTCTGCACCCCTGTTTTTATCTGTTCATACTCCCCTGCATTTGGGGGCCACCGTCTTCATACACTCCAACATTTCAAATTAAAAATAGCTCAGTGGGTTTCAATTTTGTGCTGACACAAACCTAATTTTACACCTCCTTTTAGTAGTTTCCCCTGTTCTTACACTTCATATCCTCTGAAACAATCAACCACAGCACTGAAATTGCCTGAAACATAACAAAACAAATGAAATGGAAATTAATTTTTTGCAACAGGATTATCTACCCATGTGACTATTATCTTCCCCTGCTGTTTATCTGGAGCACAAAGAGGAGATAATTTTACAATTAATGGCAGAGGATTCAAAACACTACTGTAATCATTAGATGACACATCTTGAAGAAATAGCCCTTCATATTGCCTTACTCTGAGCTTCAATAATCTTGACCCTGGGTATTAATGGATGAGTTAATGGCCTGCAGAAATCCTTTAATTTATGCCAGGGTGAATTAAGAATAAGTAATGGATTCTGCTTTTCAAAATGTCCAGACAAGGCATTTCTGTTCAGCCTATCTGAGAAATCAGATTATCATATTATCTCTTTGAATGGGTCTTCTGAACTCATATTTCACAATATCTGATGGAAACCGTTTTGACATTCATTACATGACTCTTGCTTTATTGTGGCTTGCTAGTACATGCTATGACAATAGGGGATAATGATTTTCTGGTTGGCATTGAAGAGAATGGACAGTGGGAGGGGGGAAAGGATCAGAAATGACAAATCAAACTTTCAGTGTCCTAATGTAAATACAAATGTAATTATGGAAGTATAAATTGGTTTGACTCTCTGGAGAGAGGCCACTGCCCTTTACCCTTTTCTTCATGGTAAATTCACAGAACATGCGACTCGCCTAAGTCATTATCGCTTAATAAAAGGAACATGGACTTTTCATCAGGTTTGTTACCTCAGGTTTGCACTTAAAATACAGGGTTAATTATAGAAGCACTATATTGTACAGTCAGTGTGCTAAATGTCAGTTTTGATGACTACAGACACTTCACACGTGCTGTGATTTGAATCAGTTTTGATTTAGTCATTTGCAAAATTAGGAAAAAATTCGATTTCAGTCAGTGCAGTTCTGTGTGTTCATGGTTGTGTGTCAGTGTTGTCTTGTGGTACAGCAGATTGACATCTGGTGTATTTGTTTTGTCCTAAACTTAAACAGCTGACATGTTTTTCCCTGTCCCCTCAAATCCCCCTCTCTTACCTCTCCTCTATTCTCATTAGTCTGGTTCATACTAGTGATTCATGTCATTAACTGTGTTTGCTGTCTTCCTTGTAGTTCTCTCTCTCTCTCTTTGCAGGTCTCTCTGCCTCCAGACCTGCATGCTGACCTGCAGCCCGGCCCCTGATCATTCCAATGCTTATTGCCTACACCAGTCTCTGTTCTTCATCTTTGTTGTAATAATTATTAAATTACTATTACTATTTATTAACTTAATAATATATACATCCACTAACAAACAAACTGTTTCATCTTGCTCGACAACACCAACAACCTGTCATGTTTGTTCTCTCTAATGTGTGATGTTTGCTGCATGTTTGTTCCTCTCTTCTACCCAGCCGACTGTAATCAGTAATCAGGAAATAGAAAATGTCCAACGCCATGAGAACTTAACAAGTTATAACAATGCAATAAAGACTTTAGGTAAGATATGTGATAAATCTAGTTTAACAGAAACAACAAAATAAACAAAGGTCATCCATTTCATGTGAAGAACTAACAGCTATGCCAGACGCCTTTGTATTGTGTTGGAGACACATCTAATAAAGCTGGCATGCTAAGAAGCTGGCCACCGCACATACTATTGTGTATATTTTGTACTGTGAGAAGACAAAGAAGTTGTGTTCGCATAGTGTGGAAATTATCAGACAACAAGACGTGTGATAATCTGTTTGATGAGTAACATGATCTCTGCTTGCTGTGAGGACCAGGACTCTGTTCCTCTAAAGTGCTATATGTCCAGGAGGCTGGGGAAAAAAGTGCATATGGGACAGGAAGCTATGTCTCACTTCAAAAGTAAGAGGGGTGTCTATGCTTTGCTAAAATTTAAAAACCTACCACAGCTGAACAGCCCATCCTCTGTTCTAATGTTTACTGTATGACCTAAATTAGTCTGTACTCCAGCAGACTGTGCAGTGGAACTTTGCATCTTTGTCTTTATTCTGATGGAAGTACAATTGTTTCACTGTTCTCTGTTGTTTATGTCCTTTGATATGATTTTGCTGGGCAGTAGTAACCACTCACTTTGCTAGCAACTACATAGTAAGTTTTCTATCCTTCTTTGTTTTGTATTTTGTATAGCCATGGCAACATGTCATGTATTATTTTATGTTTACAAGCCATCATTTTGGTAGATTACAAACTACTACACTTGCTTTTCCACAATGTAGATATGTAGAAAAAAAGTGCAAGAGCAAAAAAAAAACACCTCAAACTAATCCATAAAATGTAACATTTAATTATTAGTAGGCGTTTCTAATGTTCTAATGTCCTCCTTTGACATGTGACACAGGGTAAAACAAAGTAAGATCAGGACTGTATGTTAAACAAATATCCAGGACTTATCCCAGGTCTCCTGTAATGGAATGTATTACCGGTAGGTAGCTCGGTGTATATTATTAGGCTTTCACTTTTACAGGCATCTCCTCCATTTGAGCCCTGCTTGCTGCGCCATGTAGATTGAAGACACTCTTGGGGGCAAGACCAGCATTTTTATTGGATGATGTCATGTATGTGTTAGAAGTTTGATGTGAGGCGTGACGCTGTTGCTGGGAGTTGTCCTGCGATGATGAAGTCATCTGTACACAAGGGTGAGACACGCATCACTTGACTCCTGAGGTTGTACAACATCATGTAAGTGAACCTGAGCCTTCTCGACCCCAAAAGCCTCCTCACACACTTGCACATGCAAGCAAACTCACACATACTCTCCTGTCAAACAACAACACAACACTGGCAGTTATTTGGGGTTTGTTTGTAATCTTTTTGGGCGCTTTGTCAGGCAGGCGTAGTGATATTAGTGTGAGTGCACAAAAGCCCCCGAGTGGTGTCACACACAATTAATGTCCCCAGGTAGCAACTCCATTAGTCTTATGAACTCAAGTCGCAGTGGGGAATGCTAATGGTGGAAGTGCCGTAGGGCATTAGGAAGGAGTGCAGCCAAAGCTACCACTTTACCCTTCGATTTGGCCAGAGTGCACCTCCATCTCACTTTAGTGCCCTACAACCAACACCCCCAACCTCGACACTTTAGTGAGACACACTGTCAGGTAGCAAGCAGCCTCTGAAGAGGCAACTGGCAACATGTGCCACTAACTCACACAGCTGTGCAACCATTCCCTTTTAATAATCATTTATATGTCTCCACCACCTTATCTAAATGTCTTCAGTTACATAACAGCAGTGTGTATAGTGTATTGTAACTCTGTCAGATCCTTTGAAAGTCCATATTTTTTAGTTTTATGTGAAAATACTCCTCTGTGGTTAATCAGTGTCAGCTTTCATAAATGTTGACTTCAATCGCAGACAGCCTCAAATCTCACATGGTCATGTGACCCTCTCCACTACAGATCCCTAGCCTGACCTTGCTAGTGTAGAAGCATGGAGTGGTTCATTTGATCTAACAGGCCTACAGCTGAGCTAAACCCAGTGGTGAGGCCTGCCTGCCTGCTCCCCTGCTCCGTGCCCACTCTAGCATGGATGTATTTAGGAAGCCTGGTAGCTACCTTTACATCACAGCTCAATAGCATCATGTTGCCTCCAAACCTACACGTCAATTCCATGTCACACAGTCCATGGAGCAAAAAAAGAGGTAGAGGTGGTGTGTGATAAAGAGTGAGCTGACACATAGCAGAGAGATAGAGAAAGAAACACTTGTAATTTTGGAAGAATGAACCCACATTGCCAAGCAACCTCCATCCAGGCATGAAAAACACAAGCCTGCCATGACAGTGACTGCAAATGGCAGAAAGTCACTCTGAGCCCATTCACAGCCTTTATTACATTATCAATTACAGATTATAAATGTACTCCACACGGTCTGGTTCTCTATGCCTTACTCCATCATGTTGTGCCGTCATCACTCAAACTGAGGCCCACACGGGAAGGCCGGCAGGTTCCTAGGCACCCTCTCACCGTTGCTACGGAATGCAGTGGCTGCTTTATTGCTTGTGGCAGTAATTGCACTTACATTTGATGGTCTTTTGTTGGGATAAACCCCAGTGCTGACCCTCTGTTAGTCCCCAGTAAACCAATAGAGCCACAATGTTCTTAAACATGTGACAACGCTGCCAACCCTGAAGCAAAATCAGATCTTCTACCATCTAATATTTTGCTGAAACATCTGTTTTTCACATACAGCAATGGTTAAAAGATTCCAACATAAGCCTATAAAAAGTGCATTAAACATTCTGCTGTGGTCATTTACAGGAAGCATCAGAAAGTGTCCACATCTGTTTGAAGTCCACATCTTTGATTTTACAGCCTTCATTGAATGAGCTAAGCAAGTGTTCATATTGATTTGCACATTAAATATATTAGTTATAAAACAACATCCTGCTGCAAACCAATTGTAAAATCAATAGTAATTGGAACCAAAATATTATGAGTTCTTGGTCTGCAGTCTTATTGTCTCTGTAACTGACCGGTGAAATCCTGTACGTTTGCACCATAAATGTGATAAATATTGATAACAGTGTCAAATTAATATATGGCTGTAATTCTGAGAACCTAAATACAAATTGAATAAACTCTGGAAAGACAGCCAGTGATGGAAAAACAGGGTGGGCAACAAACCAAAGCACAGCTGAACTTGATGAACTTACAGTAGAGGAAGCGCTACAGATAAAAAAAAAAAAAGTGGGAACCTTTTAAAAGACACATAGTGTCTTTTAAAGGAGAAATTATTTATGGTTTATCTACACATCAGTAAGTTGTGTCCATGGTAGTGTTACATTGATCTCAATGATCATGTTGTCTATGTACTTTGTGTGGCTTTCCAGGCCCTTGTCTTGACCGCTGTCATCAGCAAATAACACTGGTCCATGTTACTGCTAGTATACAGAACTGTCAGTGTGGTATTGAATAAAGACTGTCGAAGTCTTCCATAGTGAGCATGAGGAAACAGACAATAAGAGGTTGAAGAGTGCAGGTTCATGATGTTGCCTTGCTTCACCGCACATTTTATTCCAAAAGGCTCAGCCACTTGAGAGGACTTGATTTGTAATGAAAACATGGAAAAGTCCACGCTGCCTCTGGAAGGTTGGCTCTGATCATGATGTTAAGTATGATTCCTAAAATGATTTTTCCAGCCATGAAAAGAAGGTACAGCTCCCTCTGTAATTTCCACAGTTGGCTTTGCTGTCTTTGTTCTTGTATAAGGCACCAATCAGTGCATCACAGAAGTCCCAGATGCTGTATCAGATATCATAGAAGACACTGGCTGCTGCTGGGCCTGTGGCTTTATACACTTCAGCTGGAATTGCAGCTTTCCTGATCACCTTCCCAATTCCTGAGATGGCAGGTTGAAGGGTAAGCTGCTAGAGAATCACGTCAAGTGCAGCAAAGCTGACAGAAGAGGGGCAATTCAATTTGGTGCTTAAGTGCTCAGTCCGGTGTTCACGCAGCACCTCCTGATCTTGATCAGTGTTGAGCCATCCAAAGATAAGAGTTGGGTAGATCCAGATTTGGAGACACATAAACACTCTTCAAAGTATTGAAGAGCTGTTTAAAGTTGTTGGTGTCACCATAACGTTGCACATCCTTTCTATTACACCACTTTCTATTACACATTTCCCTCAGTTCTTTCCAGGTCAAAGTTACACGAGGTGCTTGAGTCTGTCAGCTTTGAAAATAGATGTTGGTATCATTCTTCTGGAGGAGTTTGTTTGTGTGTTCATCATCTTCGGTCCCAGAGTGGAGGTGGCTGTTTCTGTGATGATGTTCTTCAAAGACTTCTCTGTTCAGTCTACTACCACTGGTGCATTGGCGTTAAGATTACCATTGAGTGCTTGCTGAAACATCTTGTGTGAGAGCATGCTTCAGTGTGGCAGTGTTGAATGTTGCCCGGACCACACCAGTCATTTGTCAGTGGATTTAATTTTTTTTTATATTTTATGTCCATATGGCAAATATAGTTAGTAATTTGCTCTCCTTTAGCATTCTGTCTTGTCTCAGACACTCCTAAAGGAAATATGTCTCTTTAACTGGACTGTTGTGGAGGGCAGACCCTTTACAACGTTGCAATTCATGTTATGGCTCTGTCAGCTATAGACTGGCATGGACACTTACAAAAGCATGTTTAGAAAACACACACACACTTGTATCTCTACTCTAAATTGGTGCTACGCCTTAACTTGGCTGGCTTAGCAGCCAGACAACAAGCAGAGACAAGGAGAAGTTTGTGACCTCAACCCATTCAAACAGAATGTAACAGAATTGTAATTTTGATATTTGTTGTTTATTGCTTAGTAACTACTCAATATACAGTATCATGTCACTGCTGTGATTTAAAGATGCTTATATGTACATTTGGCAAGGTCACAGCAGGTGGGCTATTTTTGGTCTTTTCAAGTGTGTGTATGTATGATTGTAGTGTTACACATTTGGTGAGGGAGTCTAATGCATACATTTACTAAATCTTCATCTAAAGTTTGAATTGTACTTTATTTGTATAGCATCTTTTACAACATTACAGTAGAAGGTGCTCCAGGTAGAAACCCAGAAGATGGACTGTTAAAATGCTATATTACTGAGATTAACTGTTATATTATATGCTATTATACAGAAACTCATGCTACCTAAATTTCTCAGATTTCTGCAATAAGCCTTCACTGCGCACACATTCAGAGACAAATTGTTGCCTGTCAGGACCAATCTAAACATACAAAAAGCAGTCACTTGGAATTATCTTTAATGCGTTAATACTGTTAACATTTCTGGTAAAATAACTTTTTGGTACATCTTTTACACATAAAAAACAGTGCATGAAAAGAAAAAAAGGTTCTGAGGTGTAAGCAGAAGCAGACTTTTAATAGAAAGAACTGAGACACTGCTCCTTTTATACACTGGCTTTCCTCTGGTGTGGGATCCTGTGGAGCAGGAAAACAAAGCATGAGGTGTGTCTTATTCTCCACAGAGTGCCCTGGGGCCAAGGAGTGAGCTTGCTGCCATCCTGGAGGCTTTGAGTGCTTTATAACAGTGTACACAAAGGACTAGCTTCCCACAGCCCAGTCATTAACAAGTGGGCAGCGGTGAAGGCAAAGCCAGTGGCTTTCTACTGTCCTGCCACCACACCTGCTTCCCCATTCACAGAGCTAGCCTGGCCCAGCATGAAGGATGACTTGTAGTGTGCTGAACTCTAGGGAAAGGAAGCCGGCATGTCTTGTGTGTTTGATAATTCAAGAGTTTGTGACAACAGTATACAGCTCAGGACTACAAAGCTGAATTCTCCAGATTTGTCATTATTAGTCCCATCAGAAAAGCAAACAGAATTCAAACAAGCAGTCTTTGAGTATTACAGAACACATTACAACTTTTTCCTGTCAGGCTGTCAGTGGAGTACAGTGGGCCTTTGTTTCTACATGTCTTATTTGTCTCACTGCATTATGGTCATGTTGTCCTGGAAAATGCATATAAAACTTTACATTGTGATTGATAAACTGTTTCTGAATGGCATCTTGGAATCTAGAGGTACCTCTACAGGTACTCTGAAACAACAATATAACATTCTATAACTCCCTCTGCATAGCTGAGATAGATTTCATTGAACCATGTTATCGTTCAGAATGACAGATGAGAGGAAGTATTTATTTTTGACCACTGTGGATCAAATACCAAAGCTGCTATTTACTCAGCACACAGTGTCAGTGGATGCAGACATCACAGACTGGACCAGACTAAATTTTGACGGATGTGAAAGCGGATATATGACATTTACTTACAGAGACTGCTTAGCAGCAAGTCACAGTGTTATGTAAATAGCACACCTGTCCACTCATAAATCTGACTGGCTAATGGAAATAAAATCTGTGTTTAGGGTCAAAATATTGTATATGCGTAGCATTTTGTACCATCTGTGCTGTGTTGGAATGTGTTGCTGTGTGGAAAAAAATATAGGGGGTGGAAGCCTATGTCTTACGAAAAAATAACAGCTCTTGTGGGTTTTAAACTTTAATGTGTACATAGCTATAGCTATCAACACATTGGACACTGACTTATGGTGGTATTGTAATGATGACGGAGTTTGTGGTAATCAACCCAACTGTCATGCTTGCATTGCCAGAGTCATTGGACCTGTGAGTAAATGCCAGTTTTACCTTTTTCCAATGAAGACAAAAGTCAGATGTCGCTGGGTCTGGGTGGTGTTGGTGGGTTTTTTATTGAGGATAAAAGGGGTCTTTGGTCCTCATAGAACCCCTGTGATAAACATACCATGACCTATTACGCCTCCTGGCACAGGTTGAGATTACGCACACTCTGTATAGCTGTAAAAATGTCTACTAGTATTCTATTATGCTATTAACAAGGACAAATGCTGTCATTGTCTATCATAGTCAGGTCTTGGTATTGAAGCATAATCACTCTCACTTCTACAGGTACACTCTTTGAGAAATCGTGAAATATGAAAAAAGCTGACAAGATGAGATAGATCACATGGCCATCAATTTCACGATGAACCCCTTCACAAGCAAGCCAGCCAGACACATTTACATTGTTAATATTGTATAATAGTCTGCAGCACAGGCCTGGAATGGAAGATAAAAGAAGAATGCACTACTCTAAGCTGTATTGGCTTTACACCATAAACAATGAGCTCTTTTCACTGTAATAGCTCTTATGGTGCCCCACTTGTGTCTCTCTAATTACTTTGATTTCATCAGGTCCTACAGAAATCTGCTGTAGACTAAAATCCATACTCGATAACAATGAAAAATTCATATTGTTGTTTTTCCCTCCATTCCTCTCTGTCTCTCTGTCTCTGTCTCTCCCTCCTCTCACTCACTCACATCCTGTTCTCTCTTATTCTGTGATATATTTAAATGTTAATAACCATTCATTCCTGACACCCTATCTACCAAGCCCCAAGTTTAACAGGAAATCTATTTAATCTGAAGAATCTCATTACATGATCATGGCAGCAGCTAAAGCTCCGACTATTGTCGATAGATGGGAGGTGGTGGTGGTGGTGTGAGGGGTGGGGGTTGGGGGAGAAAGAAAAGAAAGGCATGCACAGAAAAAAATGAATTTAGGGAAAGATATTCAATTTAATTATTGTGCATGAAGCAACATAAAGGGGGCATAAATACTCTTCTTCTTTCTTCATTTGAGAAGACCGTGATTAAATGTTTTTGTATTGTGCCACACAGCTGAAAGGTTTAATCATTCCCAGAGCCAAAGAGAAAATGCTGAAAATGTAAAAAACATCACACCCTTTAGTGCATTTGACAGTATTCTAAATATGAACTTCTTTTAAGACCATTAAAAGATTATCACTGATTTAACAAAATGCCTGTTCAGAGCATTAGCCACAGACGGTTCCCCAAACCCCTCAGAACGCCATTCTCTGAGCTTCTATTATCTCATCCACCCAGCACTATTTAATTTCATTTCCATGAATATGCAATGAATTTAATTTTGAACACTATTTTCATCTGCTCCTGTAATCACAAAAAATGCCAGTGTAATTAGTTTCTAATTACTTGGTGTAATTGTTGTAGTAATCATTTTAATTACCCAAATGCACAGACATTAGATGCTAAAAGGAAAATAATCTGCTTGTACCTCCTACTGTGTCTCTCATTCTCCAGAGTTTGATATCTAGATTTTGACATGGGCTGTTTCACAGTCAAAGACAGAAGCAATAGAGGGCTGCTGTGTGTGGATGCTTTATAGCACTTGATAGGGGAATCATGTTCTGTATAGGAAGGAACGTGAGGGAGAGACAGAGGCAGACAGACGGGACCAGACTTACATTGTAGCGTCTCTGCAATCTGCTCTGTGGAAATTTGCATGCCCCGAAAAGCCATTAAGTTAAAATATACAGTTATTGTACCTTTCTGGGATCGGCGCCATACAAATGCTTATTGCATGTGCTTATAGCTCAGTCTACCAGATGGTAAATCATGAAATTTTATGAAATTATTGCACCAGTGAGGTGTTTTGAAAAGGAGCAGCTGTGAGGGAGATGGGACATTATAAACACTCACAGGTGTTCTGTCTTTCCCCACCGCCAGCCACAACATAAAAAATTAAATTATAAACAAACCAGCAAATGTTGTAATCTCCTTCACAGATACACTACTTACAAGAGAAATTGCTTAAACTAAGCAAAGAATTTAATTCTAATTTGCATAAAATATTTATTGTGGCTGAGAAATTTCATAGCAGGGTCTGCTCGTCTGCCAAGTTTGGAAATGTACATCCTACCAGCATCTCAGTGCCATGGATGAGGATCCATTAGGGAAGGCTCTAATGGGCACTTCACCCAAGCACATATGGGCAAGTACACCTAATAAGAGCGAGCTGGTCAGTGCCAAACACCAAAACAAGCTTGTGTTTCTCATTAAGATTTTATTCCTTCCTTAGTATTTAATTAGCCATCTAGCGCAGGGACCAAGGAAGATAGCTTCACATCCACTATGTTGCCACCTTCCAAGTCTCCAACATGCAAACTGGAGGTCTCCTACTCCCTGGGTTACAAGTATACAAACTTGTTGCTTGGAAGGGAGTCAGATTTTCCTCAGAAACTTTGTGGCTCTGAGGTACAATATGCAGATTTGGCTTCTCTAAGATAAGCGAACATGCAGATACATTTTGCTATTGTTGAAGTGGGAGTTGATGAAAGGGCCATGTTGAGACACTCCTCAGACATGACCTTAATAATCTAGAAATTATCATACAACAAAACTGCTGGAAAGACCATACAGTAAAACCTTAGATTACAAGTAACTTGGACTGCGATGTTTAATAAATTTCAACTTGATAAATGAGCATTGTCTTGCGATACGATTTGTGTGTATTCTGTTTGTCTGTCAGCGTCACATAATGACAACTGAGTCGGTGGTTCTTCTCTCTGTTGCTGCGAGATTGTTGGTAATTGCCTCCATTGCTCGGTCTCAAATAGTCAACATCCGTATGAGAGTGTACTGTTTACCATAGCATTGTGACCACATAGGTGCGCGTGCACGTGGGCTTTATGCACACACACACGTCGCAGTGACAAACTTACAGATATCAGTGAGTCCAAAAAGCGCAAATTAAGCTACAATTACTGATTCCATTAGTGATAGTGAAAGTTGTCTACACAATAGCCCTCCTCCGTTATATTTTGTATCATTTTTATATGATATTTTTGGGTTGTGGAATGAATCATCTGAGTTACCATTATTTCTTAGGGGGAAATTCACTTTGATTTGCTTTGGATTACAAGACCCTTTAATTATTTTTGTGCATTGCCACTCGCCTCGCCATGCTCCTGCTTCTGCCCCGGTAGAGAGGAACTATGACGTGGGTAACCGTGAGCTGCTGGCAGTGGATCTGGCCTTTCAGGAGTGGCGGCAGTGGCTGCAGGGAGCTGAAGTTCCTTTTGTAGTATGGACTGATATGGACAGCCAAGTGATTAAACCCCCATCAGGTCTGTTGGGCACTGTTTCTAAGTAGGTTTAAGTTCACGCTTACCTATCGTCCTGGCTTCTGTAATCGCAAACCAGACATCCTCTCTTGACAGTTTTTTCCTGACAACGTCTCTTCTGAACCATCCCCCATCATACCCCCCTCATGCATCATAGGATAGGAGCAGCTGTGTGGGGAATCAAGACCAGGGTCAAGGAGGCCCTGAAGGACCACCCTATCCCCAGAAACTGTCCTGAGGAATGGTTGTTTGTACCCGAGCACCTGTGCTCCAGTGGGCCCACACCGCTAGGATCAGCTGTCATCCAGGCATCCGTCGGACCTTACATATCCTTCAACAGCGCTTCTGGTGGCCCAAGATGGCCCCACAGGAATATGTCAATGCCTGCTCATCGTGTTCCCACTGGCCTGTTACAGCCCCTTCCTATTCCCCATAGACCATGGTCACATATAGTGGGGACAGTGGACGTTGTGTCCGGTTTACCACCCTCACAAGGTAACACAGTAATTCTGACAATAATCGATCAATTTTCTAAGTTTGTCCATTTCATTCCTCTCCCGAAGCTTCCCTTTGCTATAGAAACAGCAAACCTCCTGACTGATCACGTCTTCTGTCTACATGGGCTACCTAAGGACATTGTGTCAGATCGAGGTCCCCAATTCACCTCTCAGGTTTGGTCAGCCTTTTGCAACCCCCAGTCTCTCCTCTGGTTATCTTCCCCAGTCAAACGGCCAGACAGAGCGGGCCAACCAGAGCCTGGAGACAACCCTTTGCTGCTAAGTGGCACGCAACCTGGCCTCCTGGAGTTCCCAGCTAACTTGGGTGGAATATGCTCACAACTCTCTCTCCAACTCGTCCACAGTGCTTGTGTTCACTTCCCTCCTGTGTGGGAGGGTCGCCATTTGTTCAGGTTGGCGGGGTGTGGCTTTGGACCGGCAGGAGGCTGGAACACCTGCACCTTGTTGCCTGTCCTCTTGCAGTCCTCTTAAGCCAGAGCATGACTGAGCTTTGACGCTGGATTGTCTCCTGTGTTGGAGTGGTAACTCTCATGGCGGTTCCTCCACAGAACAGTTTCCTAGTTTACAGTCAGGCTTTTGAATTCTCAGGTTTTTTGGTCCATAATTCTTGTTTTTTTGTCTCGTCATCAGGAACTCGCCTTGGACTCCGTATGCTCCTTGAGCCAGCCTGCCAGCCACTCGCTACGCTCCTGCTTCGTCAACTAACGTCTTACCTTTTAGAAAATTCCCCTTGTTGTGTGATCAATAAATCATCTTTCACTACTATGTCAAGTGTCCTGCTTTTGGGTCCTGACACGAAAACCTAAAAATTATGCTCACAAACCAAGGTACCACTGAACTGGAATACAAGTGTCATTTTGTAACTATACTATTTGATTTTATGAAGCAGTTCTTAGACATCAGACCTGAACATCTCGTTTGTTTGATTCATAAAAGTCACGGCAAAAAATAAGCATCCACTTAAAAAAAAGATACATCCACCATTAAACAACTCAAACTTACAAACAAAAGTATTTCTTTTAACATGTCCTCCTGAAAAAACACCTTAATTGGTTAAAAATACTGCCAGATATGACTCATTGTTCCATTTTGGATATGTTCTGATATTTCCCGACATACTCCGTTATACTTTTTATGCAGTTGACTTTAACTCAGTCCCTAAACACCAGCAGACATTTTGTTTTCACCCAAGGCTGGATTCAGCAAGAGTTACGGGTTAAGGTTAGACACTAAGAACAGGGTAAGGTGTTGTAAAGCACATCTTAAAACAAAAATTCATAACATTAAACACATTTTACAAGGAAAACTGCTTCTGCGCGATTTCACTAATTTTGGCTGCCATCGGGACCTTTGCAAGGATTGAAATATCAACCTTATGTTACAATTCCTTGTGAGAATATCTTATTTCTTTGCTTTGCTTTTGAGCATTGCTGAAATGTTTGCATAAAAGAAATATATATCAATCCATCAAAATATAGACTGTATAGTCACTGCAGTCCACTTAGTGTCTATAGTTCTGGATTATTTCATTATCATCTTCCCTAAATATTTTTCACAGACATGTAGTTATTGTGTATGACAGGCCCTGTAACATATTCAAATGAGATGCATGTGTATTCTCTCTCAGAAAAAAAGGCTGGTGCCTGCACACAAGAGTTCTGCTGCAAGGGTAGCTGGTATAGTCATGCATATTCAAATCCACTGCTGGACATGGCTGTCCTAAATAGTCGAAGAGCGTGCAACACTCAAGGGTGGTTTGTTTTCCATGTCCCCCCCCCCACCACCACCACCACCACCCTTTCTTCTTCTCCTTTCAAGCACCTCCCGCACATACTGATCAAGGCCCTTCTAGGCATTTATCTCACATTAGCTATGGGCAAATCATGGCCCTGGTACATCACAAAGGAATAGAGTGACGCATTAAAATCATCTGCATCTATTATTACAAATGTTAGTATTATTTATCTATCTATCTGTCTGTGTATATATATACATATACACACACACACACACACATTCATATATATATATATATATATATATATATATATATATATATAAAACTGGCTGTCATCTTGGATATAACCATTTTATTTAACACGCACACATCCAATAATTACTTCATATAAATACAAACCAAACCAGACCTATTGTTAATTTAATTGCAGCCACATAGATGATAAACAAGGACATAATTATTTTCAAAAAAACATGTTGGAATGATGTATAGAATGCAAGAATGTGTGAATGATACTTTAGGTGGACAAAAGCACACTGTGGCTTGTTTATGAAGCTTTAAAAATGGCACAGCTTCTCACCCCACCAAACAAAGGCTCTCACCAGGAGAATCTCATTATGATTCATAATGACAAACTCACCCTTTGCAATTATTTGCTACTGTCTCAAAGCTATATCTTCTTGGGAGAGGATTCAGTTTGTGCATGTTTGGTCATAAACCTGCTGAGTGCACCAGGCATGGTAGTGATATATACTATACCTTCTCACAGCAACACTATTGACAAATGAAGTGGCCTGCATGGGAGGTCAGTGGTGTCCTTGTTATGACTATTATGAAGAAGTACGCAAACATATATCAGCTCATATGCATTGAAATGTGTAGTAAGATAATATCAAATCACAAATTTTACACACAGAAACAAAAAAAAAGAATCAACAATACCCATGGAACGTGGTAATGGAAATGCAGAGTATGGTAATCAAATGTGCTTGCAAATTACCTCGAACTCATCAACAAGAGCATTTAATGAAATAACACCCTTAAATGATCACTGGGAGAGAGTGAAAAGTGAGCAATGGCTTTTCAGGCTAGTTTGAATTTTTAATTGCATGTCGGGAGAATATTAGATAAAGCTTGATTGGAAATAAATTGAAAATCTCTGCTGAATGCATCTACAGATAGATACACCAAAGAAGACAGAAGAGGAAAGCAGGACATCCATAAAAACATTTGAAGGCTTTGGAAGTTGATACTATTAGTGTTAGTAATCATTGACACACACACACACACCTATAGGTGTTCTATATGAAAATATAATAAGTATTCCATTCAAGGATGATGACAGAAATGAAGATGAAAATCTGAAACTATTTTTTTATAACTTTATCCTGCATGTCTGTAGTCATGTGTACACACTGGGAGGGCTGCCTCATGTTCCACTGGGCAGGGATAGACATGATTACAATATCTTTTTTAGACCTTTTTCAGAACCTATACATTATTTTTGCCCTCAGGTTAGGGTCTAGACCAGCAGTCCCCAACCTTTTTTGCACCACGGACCGATATCATGTAAAACAATACTTTCACGGACCGGCACAGAAAAAAAAAAAAAAAAAACAAAAAAAAAAAAACAAAGTGCATAAACAGACTCTTACTCTTATGCTTAATTAGTGGGAGCCTTTGAGCTTTCCCAGCAATGAGGCGGTCCCATCTAGGGATAATGGGAGACATGACACCCGAAGTGTGTTTCTTATGTCCAGTCCACTCCGTAATTCTGTTTTGGCCGTCATTAATTGCTTCAGTCGTTCTTGTTCATGTTTTCTTCCATGGCTTGTCTTTTAGTGCAGGGTGCTCGGTCTCGCAGTTTTGAAGGCTTCGTTGCCTCATTTGCGAGTCTGTCGCCACACATCACTCAGAGCGGACTTGGTGTGTGAGAATCACCTGTTGCAATAAATCCGTATTTTAAATAGGACTCCTGATATAGTCTTTTAAATGCGGGTTTCTTTTTCTTTGAAGGGGTAGGCTCCTCTTCTTCTGTCTCCTCGTTAGGCCTTTTCCCCTTTCCGAAGAAGCTCTCCAAAGACGTTTGTTTTTTATTTATTTTTGCTGCTTGTGGGCTTAATTTTGGGGTTCCGTATCCCGTGACCGAGACCAGCGTCTGGGCAGGTGCTTAAAGGCACAGGCGGATTAATCTGATCGATTTATAAATGAAACAGCTTTCAGACTCAGATAATGAATAATATATGTTTTGCTCAGTCTTTCTGTGCGGCCCGGTACCAAATGACCCACGGACCGGTACCGGTCCCCGGCCCGGTGGTTGGGGACCACTGGTCTAGACCATTTCAAGGGATTTCAAGTGCTATTGGGTCAAATTAACATAATTGACGTCTGCAGACTGTACAATTCAACTGACCAGTTAGAGTTGAGCTTTGAGCTTGTAGAGCGGTGCAGTAGTTCAGGTATTTTTTGTCTACTCTTTCAACCTGTTTCTGGTTTTCCACCTGCACAGACTCTTTTTAAGCTGATCCACATCCAGGATATCGTTAGAAAGCTTTTCTTTTTAATCATATAAACATTTTCAGCACACAACCACACTGATAGGCACAACTAAAGTCTCTGTAAGAAAGGCAAAATGCTAGTTTTTTATTATTTTTAGTCATCCTGCAGTTCATACATACATGGCATTCTAACAAAAATAGTCTTGTTCTGTCAAGAAGTGTCCAGAGAATCAAATCCAATGAATAAAATGGTCAAAAAAAATGTTACTGGGTCCACAAATACTCAAAGAGTGCAGCCTATCACGAATTCAAAAGTACATCCCACCTTCTCTCCTGCGTTTCTCTGTTCTCCTGCTGCTCCATGTGTGTACACCAAACTGGTTGCTTGGACTTGGTTGCTGTATCACAGTGTAAGTTTCTTGCTTCCTCGATTGCCCGACCTCAACTCAACTCACTCTTTATCCATATTTGGAGTTTTGACGCTTCCTGGAGCCTCCCACCAACTAACACAGTTAGCATGCTAGATCTGACACGTAAAATGGCAGTGGACAGACATGAGACAGCATTCTGTCTCCCTTGGTCAGGAAAATGAGAATTCCTTCCCTCAATTATGAATAAGAAAAAATATATGAATAAATAAACTTGAACCTCTCTGTTTTAAGTAAAATATTGTCTCAAATATCTCTTAGGATATTTTTCTAATGATTATTTTCATTAAAAAACCAGCAATGAGAGAGGCCATCTATATGAAATAACTACTTCCAGATAACAGAGGCCATCACAGTGACAGCCAGGTCAAGAGGTCAGCAGACTGCAGAGCATGTGCAGTGGGCTGTGTGAAATAAAGGACACAGGGGACAGTGAGCTTGGCTCATCTGACCAGCCTCAAAATATAAGCTTCTTTACTCACAGCAAAGAGAACATTATAAACAAACCTTAAAGGAACATATGTACAAACTGTGCTTCACCAACAACATGGCACTGCCACTGATCTTGGTTAGGTCGAAGGTCAAGGTTGAACTCTTACTGTATAATTTATTTTTTCAGAAATAGTCAAAATTATGCAGAAAGGGCGTGTGTTTCAATGCTGAAGGACATCTGCTGAAAGAAGGCAAGGCTTTATTGTGTTTGTCTTTTTAGTTGCACTGTTTATTGCTTGTCTTCCATATTGGTATGTTGAATTTTGCCTGCATCCTGACAGCCGGGAAAAAGCTGCAAATAAAGGTAATCTGCCTTTTTAATCCTAAACATTACAGTAGTTGCATGAACAGAACTTGCACCAAGCATGGAGGAGTGTGTGTGTGTTGTGTAGGGGTGGAATCTATTGTTGAAATGTGCGTGTGTTGTTTCATATATCATTGATTAGACAGAATAAAAAAGCCATAACATTGGGTCAGGAGAACACAGGCCATGGATGCTGACATTCTATCACAGCAGACACATATTGACTGGTGCTCTGAAAGTAGTCACTCACTCATCAGTGTGAGGCAGGCTGATTGAGTTGCCAGAAGCCACTAAATGAGGCCTCCATCCACTGTGGGTCGAAATGAACTGCAATCTTTTTAGACCTTGTTGCAGCCAAGAGACCAAGTGAATGTGTGTGTGAGTGTGAGAGAGAGAGAGAGAAAGAGAGAGGTTTGAAACCCAGGAGGATTCCAAATAAGTTTACCAAAGAAAAAAAACAGAAGAAAGCCATGAAAATAAAGCAAGTGCAGTTGCTGAGTGTGTGTGATTTCAACCATATTGTACCTCTTTGTAATTGTATGGATTATTCTTGAACAGTATCACTCTCACATCACACCATACAAAGACTGAAGACAACAATAGATCATTATAAAAGAGGTATCTAACAGCACTTTTGTCGTCTCCAGCTTATTCTTGAGTTGAACTCTCCTGGTATTGCAAAGACACAAAGTATGCAGTTAATTACGGCTAATGAAAGCTTGTTTGAGCAGAAGAGGAGGGGTGTACATTAGGGGAGAGAGAGTCAAGCGGCTTGAACCAGAGGGTTCCACGCACAATTTGTTTGAACCTGGGTCCTCCTCACTCTCTGCATGCTAATTTACCTTGGGGCTGCACCGCCTGTTTTTAAATATCGTTAATTGACTTAAGAGCTCATCAACGTGCTTCGTCTTCATTAGGTTAATGAAAAGGCCCAGTGTTTATTTTTCGTAACAGATTGTGGCAATGACATAATCTAATCGGTTACTTCCACTTCCTGAAGGATCGAGTCCTTCTGATGTGAGCTGTTGGAGTCATTCAGATGTTCTGTGTTTGTGGGTGTCTGTCTCTGACAAAGTAGAGATGGGGGAGGAATTAAAATAAACACATTTAGCCCTTGGCATGAATCTATGTTGCCCTTCTCTAATCGACAGTGTGAACTAACAAAAGTAATGCTACTTTTGATGTGTGGATTGTCGGGTAAGACTGTGTGAAAAAACGAGTGATGGCGTCTTAAACTGGGGAGGATTGCAGATCTGTAATCCTAATGGACTGAAATAAATCAGTCATGTCCATGACCCATGTCATGTACCTAAGGGGATTCTGAATTGAAAAAGGAAAATATTTTCTGCACTTGACTACTACAAGTGTTTGAGTCTGTTTTTCCGTTGGGATTGTGCTATATAAATTTGAACCATATAACTAAACAAAAGTATTGATGTGAGGCTGAAGATGATAGAAGATGTTTTTAATATAATTTATCAATCTTTTTATTTTCTATTTTTCTGATTCAATACAAACCAAAACATTAGCTGTCTTTCTAGTCCTGAAAGTAAACAGAAAGACCCTATCACATAAAAGAAATTATAAGCTACTTTGTGTTTATTTATTGTCTCTTTATTTTAGATATATTAGATATTTGTAAATGTCAAAAATATGTAAACCTCCAAAATTAGCAGTTTATTTGACCAAATGAGTGACTGCTCTGTTTTAATGAAAAAACAGAGATCTAACAAAGTCTGACCTTCATAACACATATTCATAGAAGTGCACTATTGCAGCACTATCAAAGGAGATTTCTGAGACCCCCAGAAAGGTCATCAGGGTGGAAATGGTTATAAAACCATCTCTAAAGAGGTTAGACTGCAATATTCCAGAGACAGACAGATTGTGTTCAAATGGAGAACATTCAAGAACACCGTTACTCATCCTCTTTCAATACTTCAAAAACAAGATGTGTAATTGTATGTGAGGTCACAAAGTAACATGGTGACCTCTAATCAACCAAAGTCCTCTCTCAGTTTGGCTAACATTAATGTTTATGTATATCGTATAATTTTCTGTATATGACCTATCCCAATGGTTAAACATGGTGGTTGTAACATCATGGTTTAGGCCTGTTTTTACACACCTAGGCCAATATGACTTCATTGATGAAACAATAAATTCTAAATTATAGTAGTGAATTCTAAAGACATTCTAAATATGTCAGTACATCTGTCTGTGAGCTAAATCTCATGAGAAAGTGGGTCATGCTGCGAGGCAAAGACCCAGAGTAAATACAAAGGAATGGTTAAATACCTCAACGGAAACATTGTAAAGGGACTTAAAGCAAGCAGTTTATGTGGGGAAACCCACCACCATCTCTTGTAGGTCAACCAAGCTCTACTGAGGAATGGTCTAAAATTCTTCCAAGCCATTGTGGATGATTGAGCAGCAGTTCCTGAAATAAATGGAATAAAATACATAGTATGATATTTCTGTTTTTGACTTGTCTGTTTTCAAAAGGGTTGACACACTTTAAAGTGCCACTGTTATGATTATGTCGTGGTAACTAAAAACATGATATAGTTGTCACCGGACAACTATATATCATTTAAATGCTGTGCTGCAATTTAACCTTTGACACTGGGTCAGCAACCACTAAGTGGTGATCCCTGGCTGATGTAAACATATAGTCCAATGCCAGGAGGAGAACTCAATAGGTGAATAAGTTTATCTGAGCTGCTGTAACATTTAAGCAATGCAGCCTGATCTTCCTCCTGAGAACAGTAACATTTGAGGCCATCTCTTGTGGTGTGGCCCATAAAGACTGACATGGTGGTAAATAAATCACCCCCCACACCCCCCTGGACTCACTCTACTAATTCCCCCACTGTCTGGGCCATATGGCCATCAGAGGGCTGCAAAAGCTCATCAGTGAGAACTTGACAATCCTCCCAGGAGCTGTTCTGGGGTCAGCTCGGCCTCTCCATGCCATAAACAGTTTCCATCGCAGTCAGGTTCATCACTAACCCCCCCCCCCCCCCCCCCCCCCCCCCCCCCCCCCCCCACCACCACCACCACCACCACCACCACCCCCCAGCCCACCCTGTGCTTACTGTCCATCCTTGCACTCCTTTTCAGAAACACCCAACAGCAGACGTTTACAATAAATCATCTGACCCCTCCTCTTGCCTCGTGTCTAGAAACCCCTGTCTGTCCCCGACTTGGCCCGAGATGATGCGTTCTGCTGAAGTCACTTAAATAAAAAGATCGCAGTGGGAGACATAATGTGTTAAAGTAATAAGATGGTCTCGGGCAGGTCACGGCCCCTTTCCCTGCTCCAGTGCTCCTGTGGAGGCTCTTTGAGTTAATGGGCTGTGGTCAGTGCACTGGTGAGCCATAAAGGCTGCCCTCTGAAACTACTGCCCTGTTCAGAAGAGGGGATCCTCCAAAAGTCACTAACTGGCCCATCTAGATAACAGCACACCAAGCACTATTTCCACAGTGCATCTGACACTCCCAGGACCTGTAAATCTCTTGTATTTATCATATCCTCTTGTACCTCTCCCTGCTGACTGCCATCCTTACACAACTGTCCTTCAGTGTCAGCTGGACTTCACTGTTTTTTTGGTGAAAAAAGGAACATGACTTTCTATCCCTGCAGTTTTTCAGCATGCATACTGATTTGACTGGGATCCAAGCCATGCAAAATACCCTATTTAAATGTTACAATGTTAATACAGCTGCAGTGTTTAGTAATTAATTAAAATGGAAATATTAAGTTCAGAATGCTATAATAGATTATCTTACTGTATTTCAACAGCAGGTCATTTTTGTGATGGCTAGTGTGACTTCTCTCGGGTGTGCAGGCTTGCTGAATGGAGGGAGTGACCGTTAATGAATGTAGCTTAGGGGATTAATGAGAAGAAGCAGGGGACGTGTCATGGAGAAGTGTTCTAGCATTGTGACGATGACACCGCAGCCCCCATCTTTGTCTACACTTACAGTGATTACATGTGAACCCCTGTCATGTGTTATAAGCAGTTTTATGAAATTGTATTAAATGCCAATGTTAATGCCTCCCTTTTCACTTCCTCATTGGTCTTCCACTGTTTTTCTGTTGCCTGCCTTTAGCATGCTTCTTTTTAGTCTCACTTCAGGTTTCATCATCAGGCCTCTTGCATGCCAAATTGAATTAACAATTTTTTCTCATGCTTGCATTTTTAGTCCACTAAATCCTTTTGCTTGTGAATGATTAATCATGTGTGTTATAACTGCAAGTAAAAGCTTACTTCAGTGACCCACTTGCTGAAGCAGGTGGATTTACCACAAAAAAAAAAAAAACTTGCACAAACAAAAGTGTGAGTTCACATAATCTACAGAACATTACAATTGCTGGTTTGGGGGCAAGGGCGTAGTTTTAGCATGGACAGAGGTGACGCCCACCAATGTCAAGTGATTACTAAATTGTCCCCATTAATAATTTGATCCCCTCCAAAAAAAATCCCTTTTTCCTAAATGGTAGATTGATAAAGTGCTCCAAGGGCCAGAATCAAACACAATTTACATTAACAGATATCAAACACTGGTAACAACAGAAGATATAATATCATAAAAAAATCCATACATAATGTTTAAAACAGATCCAAAATGTATCTTACCACTTTAATCTGACTTAGCCTTAGTTACAGTTAGATTTATACCACTCCGCAGCAGTGCAAATCTACGGAGCCCCTCTGATGACATGGTCAAAAAAATAAATAAATTGTGACCACGAAATATGTATAACATGCACATATGTATAACAGCTCTATTTTGGAGATGTGCCCAAGACACGTCTATTTGCACCAACTATATCGAGCAGACTGGAAGTCAGGCACCAGGACAAAAGAATTTCCAGTGGATTTTTAAAAATAAAATGATCGCTGATTTTACATTGCTACCGACAGAGAAACACAGCCACAGCCATGTATGAGGGGAGATTAATTTTGGAAGTAGAGAAACAAGATTTAATATGATATAACATGCTTATTATTCAGACAATATCAGAAAGGAAAAGACAGGGAGAGAAGCAGCAACTGTTTTCAGAGTGGAAGGTGAAAAGCTGCTCTGTGTGTTCGTGTGTTGATGGAGTAAACTGAGTTTTCAGTGACATGCTCTGTAACCCAACCTGATACATGTAGAGAGGACATTAACCATCAGGTAAAGATTACTATGTGAGTTTGTGAATTTCAGTGTGAAACACTCTTGCAGGCAGCGCTACACTACGCTACACTTCTGAAACGCTCCTGGTGTAAATTGATGTTGTGAGAAAGACGCGCGTAAAATGCTATGCTTTTGCGTGCAGTGTAAATCTGAGGTAATGTATGTAGAAAGTGCAAAGATTTAATTAAGTCCTTTGCAGTTGATAAAAATCCAAACTACCTAGGTGTTTACCATATTAGTTTGGAGGTTACTGTATGTTTAAATTGAGGTAACACTTTATTTCATATACTGCTTAAGCCAAGAAATTAGGTTTTCATTACTTGTCGTGCATATGAAGTCAGTTGTTTTGTCATACTTGTACTCCATCTGATTATGTGCAACAGAAAAAAATAATCACTGTATTAGGAGAACAAACAGTCCTTTACCACACCTCCCTTTCTACTCTGTGTTTACTTGTATTTACAATTACATATGTGTATAAGTGTCAAAGCAGTTTTCTCTCACCAAGTCGTCCTGTCTGTACAAGATATAGAGAAAGAGGAAGAGCAGCACGCTTGACATACTGGCTGCCTCCCCCCAGCATGGCTATAATAACCTCCTGGTGTTGAAACAGACTCTCTGAGAGATATCCTTGAGCCTCACCTCCATCTCTCTAACAGGTCACGCCGAGATCCAAGAGATAGTGAGCTATAGTTAAGGTCCAGATCTGCTATCTAGACTTGAATGATGGAGGAAACCATGTGGCGACATGTTTATTGTCACCCAGATGGTCCACAATGCAGTGGCTTGGTGAGCCACATTGGTCTCTAATATAATTCATGGTGTGGCACCATTGTGGGGTGACTGATAAGGCCTTCACTTTGCCCTGCACTGGTCACTTGTCTCAAGGAGACTCCAAAGAAACTTCACTCTGTACAAATGGTGGCCAAAATATCTAATCCCACCAAGGGTTGCACTTTAGTGCTAAAACTTGTAGGGAGGTTACATGGCTGAGAAAGGCCATTTATAATAGGAGAATTCTCTCTTTACCATTTGGCTCCATGGAAGAATTCTTATTTAGAGGAAAGAAGCAATTTCTAGCGGAAAAACAGTGCAGAAGTTGTAGAGTAGATGAGAGCGACTAGAATAACGGAGCAAATTCCACCCAGAGTGGGACTCTTATGCAGTCGTGGATGTCCACACAAAATTAGGCCTCCAGAGGCTTTCGTCTTGGCACGTCAAAATGTTTTGGCACCTTCAACTTCAAGAATTTTTTTTTTTTCTACAACAAAAAGCTGAGAAAATGTTTTTCTTACAAATTACCAGACTGTGGTGTGTATGGTGACAGTTTGATAGCAAAGGAAACAATAAAACATACATTTCAGGCAGGGAGGTTAAATGAAACCAAATGCACAGAGAGCGAGCTGGTCACCAATCAGAAAGATCAGAGGAGATCAGCTTTGTGCTGTGTTGACTTCTTAAATCTGTTTCTCATCAAGCCATTGTGGCTCCCATTCTCTGACAAGGAAAATGTGTATAACTGCATAAAGATATTTGGAAATGTGTTCACCATTACCACAGTCTGGTAACACTTGATACTGATGTTGTTGAAGCAAAAACGAATATAAAACTGTCTTGGTTTCTTTGTTGTGATAAACATAAAAACATTAAAAACTTATCACCAATGTGAAAGAAAACAAAGAAAACATGGTAAGATTCTCTATGCAACCCAAATATGTAGCCACCATGTTTGCAGGTGACCCATGTATGTAAAGATAGATGCATCAGGAATAGCCTACCAGGACAACAGCACTGGTGGGTACAGGTAATATGTGTCTGAACACATACTGAGTTACCTCAATGTCATCTCAAATAATACAGCCAATACATATTAATATCCTCCTTCTTGTCTTTCTTTTATCACCTTTCAACCTTTCACTATCAGCTTTTGATTGTTTTTAATGCTATTGCTGCGTTGAAAAAATCCACTGAGCAGGAAAACAGAAACACCTGTATGATGCAAC
Organism: Parambassis ranga; assembly: GCF_900634625.1. Lineage (NCBI taxonomy): Eukaryota > Metazoa > Chordata > Actinopteri > Ambassidae > Parambassis > Parambassis ranga. The sequence continues at coordinate 783,998 of NC_041030.1, read as the reverse complement.
ACAGTGCAATACAGTAGTCTCACAATGAATTCTACCCTACTTTAATGACTCGTGTGTTGAGTTACCACTGTGGTGCAGTGTGAGGCTATATTTCACATTGAAAGGTGTTTCTAATAATTGCTCTTCTTCCTTTGAGCAACAGAAATGTCTGGGGTCAACAAAGGTCAAAAGTGACAGTATACATGTGTGCTATTTGAGTGAGTCACATACTGTAATATAATGTCTGAGCCAACTATATCTGGAACAAACCAAAGTGAAACCAAGACAGTTTTATATTCTTTTTTCCTTGTTTAAGTCACTTTGGTTTGTAGAACACTCTCTGTACCACTGAACACAAACACTTTCACAGAAAACTTATATTTGTTTATGCATAAGCCCTTCTACTTTTAATGACTTTTTATTGATTGATTGATTGATTATTCATTCATTTATTTAGCTTCTTTTTCTTAAATATTTATTTCTTTAGATTCTTGTTATTATGATGACTTCACATTATTCTTACAAATCTTTCCTTGACTTTCTGTATTTCAGCACTGGACGCTGTGGTACAAAGTAGAACAGTGATCCCTTGTTAATCGCAGGGGTTACGTTCTAAATATAACCTGCAATAGGTGAAATATGCGAAGTAGTAGCTTTATTTTTTTACAATTATGTTTTAAGGCTGTAAAACCCCTCACACTTTATACACCTTTCTCAGACAGGCATTAACATTTTCACACTTTTCTCTCTTTTTTAAACACTCTCAAAGTTCAAACCTTCGTAGAAAAACACGTCCAGTATTATAGTACAGCACTTCAGAGTCACAATGCTAGCAATCAAAGATTTATGTAAATTTGGCAAGCTGGACGCATTATACTGTACAGGAGACACAGCACGGAGCAGACTGATTGACAATGAAACAAACAAACAAACAAAAAAAAACAAGAATGCAAAATTGCACAAACAAGATCTGCAAAACTGTGAGGCCGCGAAATGTGAACCACTTTACAGTGAGGGACCACTGTATTACATGATGGACAGGGCATACAACTTACATTAACTAACTTATAGCAACCAACAATACCTCAGTGCCACAGAAGGCTGTGTAGCTTTAATTCATTTTGTTAATAAATCCTCTATAAGCATTTCTACACATTTTCTCTTTATACTAAAAGTTGCCAGAGAATGTAGTAATTGAGGTTTTTTAAATTGAGGCCAGATACATTGTGAAAAACATAGAATTGTTTAAAAATAGATTTTGTCTGAAATGAATGTGTAAACAAGCTAAATATTTATTACAAAGATCAGGGTTACTAAAAAGTGAACCCAAAAGTCTTTTGCAGTGTATGTAGTGTAAGAGAGAACACAAAGAGCTAGAGGACAATATAAAATAATTTACACAAAAAATAACTGTATCCATACAGTACAACTTGACTTGCAATCTACACTGGCAGTCTGGTTTTAGCAAGGCCAATAGTTGGAGTTCTGCCCATCGAAGCAGCATCTTTATTCGGATGGAAAATGAATCCTCAAGGAACATGGCCAGGCGCTTTATTGTGTATGCAGTGTGTGGCCAGGTTCAAATTGGCAATCAATTATCCAATTAAGACTGACAGAAATGCACATCAGGAATTCCAGCCCATCAGTCCAAGCTTCTGATTGGAACACGATTAGAGGGACTTAATTAAACCCTAGGTGCTGGGTGTTTAAACATCATTTGTGCTGCATTGGAGGGCTTGAAAAATATAAATCCAGACTCTGGATTCTTCATACCTGTCCTACTTATATGCCACAGAGGACATGGAAATCTGCAAAAATGTTCATGTGAATGTGTTAGTATTGGACGAGGTGCAAGGACATGGCATTGTAAAATTAAAATACATGCCCTTGGAAAGATAGAAAGAAAGAGATAAATATTTGTGAAAATTGCACAGTACAATGGAATAATATGCAAAAAGAACAAAAGCAACCATGATATTGTACCACATTAGTCTTAAAACCATTCTCATGGTTTAACAGGTTCTGAATAATTCAAGGACATACCATACCACGGAGAGCCATATAAGTGTGATGTGTATGAAATGCAGCTTGCTTCTGCGATTCTTAGGGGTATTTTCTTACTTGGCCAACCTCTCCTCCTGTGTGGTTGTTTAGTGCCTGTATTGATTTCTGAGCTGTTTCTTCCTCCTATGTCAGAGAGTGTGAAATGGAAGGCACTGCATTTTAATATTGGGTTGTGAATTAATCATTTTTCCTGATAGCAAAGCTCAGCTCTGTCCCTGTAGGAGAACACCTTATCACAGCAAATAGGATTCAAAGGGAGAGGAGCAGTATAATCCACAGCTAATTGGATGAAATGGCTGTGCTCTCTCCCTCCTTCCAGGGGCTAGCGTCCATGCAGCCCCCTCCACAGGGATCTTAGAGCCACCAAAGAGGTTATTACAGTTTGTCCTAAGGGAGCATTAATACCTTAGCCCTTGTTCAGACATGCAAATAATCTAATTCAAGGTCTAGCTAATTAACAACTTAGCTACAGTAAAGATAAAGAGCCTCAATAATAAGCCAGAGCTTTTTGTAGGAGGGCAAAGTACCACCTACCTCAAATACACCAATGTCACAAAAACACAGAGGCTGCACTTAGAAATTAGCAAACAACCTTGTATTATAATGAAAAAGAGAGCTTTGAGCAAAACAGAGAACAATTAATATTAAAGGTTGATGTGTAACTGGTCACTTATGGGACTGTGTGAAAATTATTTAGGCAGTCCATATTTTTTTCGGATTAAGGGGTACAGTCTTTAATGACTGAACATGATCTCTCCAGAGAGAATGTTGTTTGTCATAATACTTTAACAGAAAGCAGAATCAAAGTTCTCCAAAAGTTCTACTTTTGTTACAATTTGGTGCAGAGGTGCAGAAAAACTCAAATCAAGTAACTGATCTTCTTCATTATTGTTTAGTTCAGTTTCATATTAAAGTACGCAATTCTGAAATAAGCTTAATAATAAGCTTGTTTAATAATCATAATTGCTTATTGAATAAATGTTGAAGTTGTGTGGTAATCCTGACTATTAACGCCACACTCCCAATATGTAAAGCAATATGCATGTGATGTTTTCATTAAGTGATCAGATGGATATGTCAACATTTTTCTGACACTTTGCATGCTTAAGTCTAATAAGAGTGCTTGAGTGCTCATACAGCACTATGGGCATTTATTTGAATAGCCTCTGTAGGCTGTTTCATAATAAGCAACAGAAAATGGAACATGTTTTAAGGCATCTCTGGCTTTTCTGGGGTAAAATGTTAATCCAGCTTTAGCAAGGTTACATGGTCAAGGTTGCCAAATTACCGCCAAGCACTAATCACTCTGCCTTGGAGCGAGTCTGGCTCAGAAGCAAACATTGTGGAACATTGCTCCCAGCCCCTGCTGAAATGCCTCACCGCACTTGCAACTGCACTCTTTCCCTTTCCTGTGTATGAAGCAGTGATTTACAACATCACAACATGTGCCAATACCAAATAACTTTTCCTTAAATACATCAAATTTATGCTCAAAAGGATTTGTGTTCACCCTCTGAGGTGTTTTAAAGCTGTAAGCCTATGAAGATCACTGACCTTTAGGAATTACCATCAAGGGAGCATCAATTAACACGGAAACATTCCAGACTAGGGAATGCTCACACGTCTGTTACTTTGTTTAGACTATGTTTAAATTGACCATGAAGAAATCTGTAAAAAGGTGCTTATCCACAGTAAAGGGATTGACATTTGTAGTTGCATTAAAAAGGACAGGGTTAAATCTCTAGCAATGTTTTTGACATTCACAAATGAACTGATTCCAGTAAAGAGCATCTTATGGTTGTACAGTTGTATAGTATTAGTTTAGATTTTACCCACCAAAAAGTTTCAAATAACAGTGTGCCATGAAGGCAGTTGTAGTTTACTTGATCGGGGTTGACTGTCAACTAAAAAGTTACACATAGCCAGGAAAAGAAAGGGCCTTTTATGTTCAATTAAAGATGGAGATTTAACGGTTCTGTAAGATCCAGTGGACTTAGTGCTGTATTGCTGAGTGTCAGGGTAGCAAGTAAGTAAGTAAGCCATCAGTCAGTTTAGAGACACAATTTATAACAATTAAAAAAAAAATACTGTATATCTAATTAAATTAGCATGCTAACCAGTTAGCACAAGCCAGTATCAGCAATACCAGTTTGATTGGATAGTGAGCCAATATCCTCCCAAAATGGGGGACCAGTGTAATTGTAACATCCAGTTAACCAATGCTTCTTACAGTAGAAGAAATGACTGAAAATAAATAAAGAACAAAGAGAATCTATATGTAAATAAAAGTAAAGCTATCCGCCAATTCATCTGATCAAATTCAAAAGGCTGGTATAATGCAGTGATCCATACTGACAATAATAATCACAGCTTATTGTGCTGATTAATATGTCTTTTTCCCCTCTCTTAAAATAAGTGTTATTATAAAGGGTTAATGAAAGTATAGCATAAAATATGGTATACCAAGTGTTAGAGTCCAATCACTCTTTTTAATAGCTTTGTAGCGGCCAGAAAATCAAGTATTCATGAAGATTGAGGAAGATGATCCAGTGAACTTCAATTTAATTGGTGCAAATTAAAACAATCCATCTTTTGTAGCTGTCTATCTATCTGCTATCACCACTTCATTGCTCGTCTTGCACCTTGATTACAATTATCTTTTAATAGCAAAACTTGTCAGCAATTTCTTTCCCTTCTGATTTACATCCTGGCCCAGCACAGCGTTGTTCCACTCATATAATTCATGTTTTAGTGTAATGCAGAGTAAGCCTCCACTGGGCAGACAAAGGATGTATTGACACCATCACCTCATATCTGCTGGGTGCTATGACATATGGCAAACTGTCTCTCTGTAGTATAGGCTGCAATCCTTCCCCCATTCATACAAAAAGAGCATGTTTGCTTGGAATTTGGTCCCCCACAGACAGTGTTCAGATTGAAGTGCATCAATTGATTGTAAAATAAATGCATATGCAGACACTATTTTTTTGCAGTGTCCAATAATGGTTCCAGGCAATTAGACCGAAAGATGACACTGTGTGATCTCTCTCCTCTTTCATCCTGTGCCTCTCACCTGATATGCTGAGTGCAGGCCTTTCCAAAGATACATAGCTGTAGGCTTGTTTTATCATAAAATGAAATCCTGCCATTTCCTTGTAATAATTTTGAGTTGAAATGCTCATTTTAAGTGACTTAAGATTTCATAGATGACAATTATGGTGGTGCTTTAGAAATGGACAGCATCAGTAGCACATTAGCTATACAATGTACTGCATGACCAGAAGCTGTGCTGAGATTTTTTTGTTGCTGAAGGCAAACTTATTGTACTTTTTAGAAATCAACCCTACCTTCGTGTCTGTAAAGTCCAACTGAAGCCAGTGAGATTCAGTATGGCTTTCATTAAAAAATAGAAATGATAATAATAATAAAAAACGTGATTCTGCATTACTCTTTCTTTTGAAGTATCAGCTGCAGACTCATTGATGCAGCAATAAAATACATCCAAGTCAAGAGTTTGAGCTTTTGAAATGGACATTACAGCAAATGAGCCATGCATGAGCAATAATCAGCAAAGAGATGAAGAAAAATACAACAACTTCATATTAAAATATGAGATCAATGGGAGAAAAAAACATTTGCTCTCTGACATTTTATTGCCAATAATTATTCACTTACCAGGGGTAATAGATGTATTATACAGATACAATTTCTCATAAACAAGACAATTAAAAAGGTCCTTTAGGGAAGCAAGTGGGAAAAAGGGTGGGTGGGTGGAGGCTTTTTTACAATTGATACAATTCCCTGGTTTTAATAGTAAATCTGTTGGTCCATGTGTCCCTATTGCTTAGAAAATAAGAAAAAAATATCTATAGGTGCTTTAGGGAATTGTTTGGCCATTTCCACTCTGCCCCAAATAAACTTGGATGTTCTCCATCCATCAGGTGACTACATGGAGAGCTGACCTGTCATAAATTCACTCTGTGGGGATGATGACAGAGCCGGAGCCAATCTTCATGAAAGAATAAAAAAAATGTCGCAAGGTTCCCATCCCCCCACTCCCTGATCCCCCTTCCCAACCCCAGCTCACCCTTTACCCTCACTACTGGAGCACCCTTGCTCCCTATCTTCCTGCCTATCTCCCTGTCTCTGCACCCACCAGGATTTCTCTCCCTCTCTCTTTCTCTCTCTCACCCCCTTTTCTCTCCATGGGTAAGCAGGTAATCATGAGCTGTCACAGAAAGGTGACCCATTAATGTGATGGATACGGTGTGAAAAACAAATGGTGTGAAACGTGTGGATTGCTGTCCTTACTGCACCTTGGCCTTTTGTTCTGTCATATCAATATCCACACAGGGCCTCATTACACCGCTGCACTACACAATGAGTGGAGCGCCAGGGTCAAGACTGCGCCACGCTCCCTTTGACTGGCTCCAACTGGGCTTTTCAGCTCAACCTCACCCCAAAGGACTCCCAGGTAAACAGGAAGAGGGGCAGCCGCTGGAGCCAGAGACAGCACACATCATCCCAGGCTAAATAAGCAACCCCCAGCACTTCTGTATCTATCCGGGGCCCTGACTCCACTGCTCATATATGTTTACAGATAACTGACAATAGACGGATGGCGAAATCATTGAGTTCTTTTGGTTCATTTTGAATTTAAGGCAGACGTTCAGCTTAATGGGAGCCTGGACATCACATGTGTGTCTAAAAAGTTGCACTTTATTCATCAGCTATGTCTACAAGGTCAGGAACATCTCGGTGTTGAATACATGCTGGTTCAGTTCAGAAATTTAGATTATTTTTTCTGTAAAACAGTAGATCGTGTTCCTCTCACATTTTCCCAGACAATGGCAGCTCACATAGAGATAATTGAAACTCTACATTGCCAGACTGTGTGTGAACAGCAGCAAAAGAATCAATAAGTAGGACTTATATGAATGTGTATGGACTCCTAAATTGCTTCAGGCATACTGCAAGATGGGTACTTAGACTTTCAAAGAGCCATACCGCCAGTCAAGGTCAGGAGGGGAAGGAGTGAAGAGCTATCACAGTCCTGGCCTAACCCTGCACTGTCCATTACACTTCCCTGCTGTCTGGTCAAGCACTTATTAAAGACTCAGGCTCATTCCACTACCAGGACCTGTGATCTGCTAAGGAACAGCTAATCACCAATTAAGAAATATTATGGATTACAATCGTTGGTTTTATGTGCAGGATTCAGACTACTTGGCCAGAGTTTCTTTGACTAACTAACATTGAGTTTCTATCTACAAATCTTTACAAACTGTACCTTTGTGACAACCCCACCACACCACTAGCTGTGCTGTGGTTCTTGTCTGTGTTCTGTCTTGCAGGGGTTGTCCTTAGCTGGTGAGCTGCACCTGGGTCTGGTGCAGTTCCATAAAAAGGCCTTGGGCCTTCGCTCTCTCCTCCTGCTTCCGTCCACACACACCCTGTGAATGCTGCGGTGCGGCTGGCTCTTTAGTTTAGTTTGCTTGTTTGTTTTGTTGCACATCCATACACACAGTCCACCATGCACGCATGCTGACACTGATTATTTTTCTAGCAATTGTTTTGTTTTCTAATAAATTTAGTTTTATTCGGACTTACCCCGTCTCTGCTCCCGCTATTGGTTACAGCCTTTGAGCTCGGTTGTAACACTCTTTAAAGATGAAATTCATATGTGACAGCAACAACTTTCTACAAATTCACACTTGAAAATATCCTTTTTAAATGGCAGAACATATGATTCGCTTTGGTTCATTGTTGATTGTCCAGGAGTGAAATCTCTCTGAACCTAAGCAAGTACAAGAGATGTCGATACACCCCCTCTGTTTTTTCCCTGAGGTCTACAATGGTGGTCCAGTGGACACCTCAGATAGAATGTTGGAGACTCTATTAAGGACAGTGGTTACGGGCCACAGACTAATCTAGTATGACAAACTGGAGGTGTCCTGTTATTTCCAGACCCAGTGATGAATGGAGGGCTGTAGTCCCCCATGCTGTCATGTCAGAGTGGAGCTGAAACAGATTGAGAGGGAGCAGACAACAGATTGATGTTTCAGGCTTCTTCTCTCTCTTCTAAAACCCACAGATTTCCATTAGCCCTCCTTCCATTTGCCTATGATTTTGCACAGCTACCTGCACCAATATAAACTAGTTAAGCCTTACACAGCCTATAACATGTTGTGTGTCCAAAGTAAACCATTTCTGCATATTTCCAGCAGCTTAAAGATATATTCAATATTAATATAATGTCGTCACGACATGCTGAAAAGAACTTCAATGAATGCTGTGCTATTTACACAATTCAATGGTAAATTGAATGCTATGATAGATAGGGAGGAAGCAGCACTCATAAATCTCATTAACCCAAATGTAGATATTTCTGCACAAAATAAGATATAAGGTGGTTTTACCCCCTGTTTAAGTTAATCATTGGCTGCTAGCTGTAACTATTTACTATACAGGCTTCGGCATAATTTAAAGTTTTAATCTGTTGTTTAAAGAGTGTTCCCAAAAATGCCAAACTATGTTAGAATAATAACTGAAAATAAATTTTGCAATTTACATTGCATTAAACTTCATGTTGTTCACTCTCTGACTGGTCCAACCACTGAGTTCCAGACTTTACATTCAGGCCATAATTCCGATATCTCTATACTTAGAGCAGAGGGAATCTTCAGCCATGGGTTAACTACTGTTGCCTTTAATGGTGGAATGAAGACAATGCCAGTACTACATAGTGAGTCCTGTTGTGCCTATGTGCCTCCCTCCCTTTCACACACACCCACCACTGTCATCCCCTTCTCTCTGCGATGACCGCATCCCCACTGTAATGTACCTGTATGTGTGTGAAGGACATCCCGACCGGCAGGGCTATCACAGACACAATCTCACAGCACTTTAATAACTTTGAGAGCGGTCAGCACCCTGTGCTTTAATAACACTCCCTGTCAGCTCACCCCACACTGCGCAAAATTGTCTCGTTGGAATTCTTTATGGTGGAGGCCAAAGAACTCTGGTGATGGGGATGGAATATAGCCACACTCAACCCGCTTCTACCTCTAAATGGCTTTCCAAGAGTATGTTTTTATCTTTGGCTCAAAACAAACAGAAGAGAAGACAGGTGCTTGCTTTATGATGCAGCAATAAGCTTTAAAAATCAGCACAGTTGACTTTGAGAAAAAAAACACATGTTCTTAGAGTGCGCCTAAACTTCATTCATTCATGATAAAAATGTTAAAGAGAAAATGACTGGTGAATGCAAACTGAAGAGCAGTACCACAGAAGAGCAGCAACATATGAGCAGCAACAAGCTCATATGATCTTGTTTTTGTTTTGTATTTGTTGTACTTTGGCATCACTGTGATTTCTAAATATTATATAATATATACATACAATATCAGTTAAGTTTCTTTTAGTTCTCCTTTCACTCCCACCATGCAGAGTTGCCTGGTGCAGCGGCAGTGTTCTTATCATTATGTAAATATTTGATTATCTGTTAAGGGATATCACAGCCAGTAGCTTCTCAAATGCAGCATGTTTATCTGCCGTATACATATTAAAAGGAAATTCAAGCTGAGCATGTGAAGTGTAAATTGCCCAGTGCTGCACACAGTGTGCAGTGGCTGTGTTTCTGAGGTAATGATGGGCTCAGGCTGTTTTTTTGTGATGCATCTGAGATTATAGCTCTCCTGCAGCAGTGGTATTGCGTTCGTGGTCATCACTGCCTAGTACTACTGATTAACATAATCAGCCAACATTAGTTATTCATGTGATGTGCAGAAACGCTTGGGGGTCAAATCTTTGCCCTGTCTAATAACCTATGTTAAATATTAAAGAAGTACATGGGCTGCCTGATTTACATGCCTCTCATCCTGCCTTAGATGCACAAGTAAAATCACTCTTGGCCTGTGGTCCATTACTTGTATACAGAATAAGTATTTAGTGTGCTGAAAATGCATTGCTTTGAAGATCTGATGGTGTACTGTTGGAATAACACAATGTACAACAATTGTATTCAATAGTTTTGTATTCACTAGATCATGTGCAAGACCTTATGTTCATGTAAGCTGAATATGTGATCATCTCACATACAATCTAGCCAGCGCTAGTGACCGTTGCCCTGCAGAATTACTCCCTGTGTGTGTGTGTTTGTACAGTATAAGAGAACACTTTTTTCCACTTGGCTTCATCTGAATGTCTGACAAAAAAGACCCCACTGGGCATGCATGAACTGACTTGCTGCATCTTTATGCCTCACATTTCTTGATTAGGAACAATGAGAGAGACCAGCCAAGCGTTGAGCTGTCCATGTTGGGTGAGCAATGCTCTGGGTAGAGGGGGAGAGGCCTATAGGCTGCAGAGAAACAGCCAGGATATGAACCCTCAGGAAGTCATTAGGAAGACCAGTGACCTCACTGGTGCAGAGCTCCAAAAAAGCTGCCCAGTGGCATGTTGTCATACTTCAGATGTCAACCTTCATCACAGCGACACAATGAAGAGTCCAAAACTGTCAAAACTACATCAAGTACCTGGCAGCTTTATCTCCACTTGATGTACAGTAGTGGCCTTACCTATTAATCAAGCAAGGGAAGCATCATACCATACTTTGTCTTCACATAGTGTTACTTGAGTAAAGTATACTACACACTCAAGAATGTAATTTGTGAGGTATCCGATTGCTCAAAGTGCATTTTATATTTAAATACTAAATCAATTTAACCTTACATGAATGTGTATTCATGAAATAGTGCTGCCAGAAGAGGACTGAACTCTGAAAAAGACAATATTCTAAATGATATGAATGTGTTGTATACATGTTCACACACTTTTAAAACCTGATTGATGCCAGCATATCCATCTTGTTGCAATTGGAAAAGGCTAAATACATAAATAAAATGCTATTTACATGATCTGCATTGAGTTGAGAGTGTAGTCCTAATAGTGCTGTAATATAAAATAAAGGTGTGCATGACTGACTGTCACTGAATCCATGGTGCAATGTGCATGTGTACACATATTGTATGTTGTTGTGTTGCACATATATCTGTGTGATAAAAAAAATCTACCTGAACCTCTTGTAAACCAAATTACTCCCAAAAAAAAATCTAGCTCTATTTTTTCCTGTGTTTATAAACCTAATAAAGCGAAATCAGTGTAGCTTCAAAACACATTTAAAGGCTATTACATACCCTGTAGACTTTATTTCAGAAACTCGGTCCTTCTCTCTGGGAGTTATAAAAGTCTCTAGCCTTGCAAAATAAATACAAACACAGCTCCAGCAGCAGGTGGATCTCAAAGGTGGCACTATGTTCCAATTCCAGGTTGGGCCTTTAATGACAACTTGCACTGTGGAAGTGAATGGATGCACAATTTATCACCAATATTCCCTCACCCTGTAGGAAAGTAGGGCCAAGCGTGTAGACTAATGAACTGCAAACTCTCCTTTAGGCTTTCTTTGTAATGATGGAACTACTCAGGATTTTTTTTCTTTTCTTTCTTTCTTTTTTTTAATTTGGTCCTTAAGAAAATAACAATTCTCCTTGGTTCTGCTCATTACTGCTTGGCTGTGGTGACCATTAGGAAATGAAAATAACTTTGCTCATTTTGTGAAAAGCCAAGGGCTGTAGGCTGAGGGTCTGAGTAAAGAATTGGATTTCTAAATATAACTTCTCAGGCCGGCATGCTCTCACATTAAAAAAAAAAAGGTGCGATTGGCCAGTTTACAAGGCCGCTAAATTGCAAATAGAATTATTGTTTGTGTGGAGCAATGAATAAGAGATTAAATTCAAAACATAAAAAACCTTCAGTGTGGCTTTCTTTATTACCTTCTGGAGCACCAGCTACTGTGTGTGACTACGCATGCAAGATAGCAGCGCTGCAATCACCTCAATTAGTTGTACTTTTAGCCAAATATAAGGGGCTTGTGCAGCCCGTCCTCACCATGAAAACATAACATGGGGTCAATATTTCAGTCCTTCAAAACAGAATGTGTGTGTATCAGTGATGGAAAGTAACTAACTATTTGTACTTGGTTACTGTTGAGTAAAAATAATACAGTACATACTTTTCCTGTTACTCCATTACATTTTGCAGCTATTATCTGTACTTTCTACCCCACTACATTTCTACAATGTTTGTAGTTACTTTTTACATTTTCTGAATACAGTGCTGGACTGATGTGAGGTCAGACTCTGCATGGAGATGGTGTCACGCTGCCAGCTGTGTTTCTATAATGTGCCTCAAGCATGATGCCGGTGCGCTGGCTCAGTTAGCTAACTAGTTTGCTACTAACATCACATGTTCTGTTAATGTAAACATAACATAACACCATATCAGGTATTATGGGTCCCCCCAAAGCTGGTTAAATGCAGTCACCCCCCCCCCCCCCTCCAGGGCTCCCTGTGCACAGTTCACCTGTGTACAAGAAGAAATAGCTCACAGATTAAAGGTGGGTTAATTTATTTACACATGTTGCTTTGAACTAAAATAGTGAGAAGAAGTTCCAAAAGGAAGTTTATATTAAGGCCTTTATTCATTTGCTTTATCTCTGCACAGTATCTGCTCTTGTCAAGATACGTAGGTGTAGAAAGTTGTTTTGCGCAGTGTTTAGGGAACACGGCATAGAGCACACATTTTCATGGTGCTCATACAGCATCAGTTCACTCACTCTAAACACAAATGTGGTGGCAAGCTCGATGTATTTGGCAGAGACCAATGTCCAGTGGTTACTGAATGAATGACCCACAATATTGCACTGAGTGAGTGCACTCCCACATCGAGGTTGGACTGCTGTTTAAATCAAGCGGGCGGTCACACTCGATGTGTACATCACCACTGAGGCATGGTGAGCAATGAGACGCCTGTACAAGGCCCCTGCCGGCCTATTGCAGAGCTGGACTGCTGAGGCCCCTGGGCTGCCTAATCAAATCTGAAACCATCACATTCACTGGGCTCTCAGGCAAGCATACATGCAAAAAAAAAAAAATACCACTCATACCCCTCCCCCACTCTGTTTAAATACCACCATTAGGAATGCACTATAAAGGTATATTTAAGTCATGAATATGTAGCATTTAATTTCTTCTTACTGAGGAAAAGAGGGTTTCTGGTTAAAATAAGGTCACATAAGTTGCTCCAGCCTTTGCACAAAACACTAGTGATGTTCACTACATTATCTGTATTATCAGCCTTATGCAGCTGATAAGTATACAATCTCCCCTCAATCTCTAACTTTCCAGACCTATGAAATTGATGTGTTTATTTAGCGTGTCCAAGCCAAGGCAGAGCTGTAATAGCCTTGTCTAGTGAGTGAAGATGGAATCCCGTCGCTTTACCATCGATGTAGGATAATGGTTTCCTTTGATGGAGATTTGGGCCATCTAAACATAATTAGGCAAGCGTGAACAATGATCTCCATGAAGTGCAGAGTACTAATTAAAACAGTTCAGCATTACAGCATTTCAAACATGACAATAAAAATAACAAGAGGGCCCAAATGGATTGCACACTGTGCCAGCCGTTCCAAGGAAAAAACTGTATCACATATTCAGAAGCACTGAATTCAGGCTAATAAATATACAGCTGAAGAGAAAAAAAGTGTAATTATAAAAAAATATATGTGTATTAAATTAATCACTTCTCACTGTTTACACTTTTATCTCTGCTTCTCATCTCGTAATGTGTAAAATGAAAACTAATTGTAAGATTCACTCACAGAGATCAGCTCTAAGCAGGAATAAGAAAAGTTATTAGTCAGTTAAAGTTGAAGTCATGCTGAAATGTATCTAATGATATGAGTCTGTTTTCAGATGTTAGATGAATAACAGTAATAAACCAAAACTCTTAATGAGTTGACTCTGAAAGTTATGGACTATATATGACTGTATATATTAGGTTTTAATCACTACATTGACCTTGTATTTTCATCCTAATTAACATGTTTCATAAGTATTCACTTAAGCGCTGTTACTAAGTACCTGCAGTCCATTAACGCCTGCTGTCTAAAAGCATTTAAAGCTCAGAAGATCAGAATCATAACAAAAGGTTTTCCAATTGTGTGCATGTGTATGTGATTTGAACAGCCAGTCTCCTGAGAGGGGGGTGCATTGATTCCTAAATGAATGCAGGCTAGAGAAAAATGGATTTTTCTTCCTTAAGATGTGACTTTATATCTCTTCTTTAAACCCCTGCAGCACTGTGTGCATTTGATTACACACTGAGAAGAAGAAAATCTTTGCATCATTATAAAATATTTATCGTTGTGGATGGGTGAGGCAAGGCTCTGTAGATGGTTGCTTGGTGAAATCTTTGAAAGTTCAAGTGGCTAGCAACAGAATTTGGTGTCTTTTGTGTAAATTCTACAAGTAGGTCAGAGATTTTATTTTGCCAAAACTGCTGTCAGAACTAAGATGAGAGTTTGCATTCATATTAAAGATGTGGTCCAGACTATTTAATGAAGTGCTCATCTTTTTTAGTCTTTAATAAATGGTGTGCATCTAGTAAATGAGCTGATCAAGTGATTTACTGTTGTGAGATGGCTTTTGTTACAGCATCTTTCATCCATTTTACACTGACAAAAGATTGATTTAAGATATGATCAGGATTCAATTACAGCTGGATCCTTTATTACCCACTTGGCAGTCTGCTTTGTGCTTCCCACACTGGCAGGGTCCTTGTTTATATTTTCAACTTCTGACTTAAGTTAACAAACAGCTTAGTGTTAGAACATTTTTAAAATGTGTTCCCCATTAAAGAACACATGCAATGTCTACATGTGTAAATTATATTATTTAAACAGTGTAACATATGTTCAGTATTTGGATACTTCATTGTTATTAAAACTCCAGGCAACACTATATATATGTGGTAAATATGGTGATGTTATTACATTTACCCATTCCACATATCAAGAACTCCACCAACATGAGGTTAACCTCTCCTCTGTTCTCATTAGTCTGGTTCATACTAGTGATTCATGTCATAAACTGTTTGCTGTCTTCCTCATTGCTCTCTCTCTCTCTCTCTCTCTCTTTGCAGGTCTCTCTGCCCCCAGACCTGCATGCTGACCTGCAGTCCGGCCCCTGTGCATTCCAATGCTTATTGGAATTGTATATATATATATATATATATATATATATATATATATATATATATATATATATATATATATATATATACACACAAATATATACAACTTCAACAACCTGTCATGTTTGTTCTCTGTAATGTATCATGTTTGCTGCATGTTCGTTCCTCTCTCTCTCTCTCCGTCATCCTCTCTGTCCTGTCTCCCTCTTCTTCTCCTCCTCTACCCGGCTGACTGTCAGCAGGAAGGTTCTCCTTATGAGCCGGGTCCTGTTCAAGGTTTCTTCCTGTTAAAAGGGAGTTTTCTTTGCCACTGTTGCACTTAAGGGGGTTCAGGCTCTGGGTCTCTGTGAAGCGCTTTGAGATTGTGATTGCAAAATGTGCTATATAATTAAAATTGAATTAAATAGAATTAAAACTGTACTGTTCCATAGTCTTTTTCTCTTTACCACTGAGGCTCCTAAAATAAGAATGGCTGCAGAGCAGAGTGCAGAAGACATCATCTTTACAGAACGATGTCAATGAGAAAGCTAAAAAAAAACAAATTTACGAAATATTTGCAGTTCCGTGTTTAGGTTGATATATACATGTTCTATATATTACTGTATAAAATACTTCCATTACTGACTAACAGGCTGATCTAAACTAAACTACAGCTATTTTAGAGAAAAGGGTTAATCCTTACACGCACATTGCATTTATTTTAAAAACATGGCAGCATTGTAATTACCTGTAATTCCCTCTTGCATGTATGTTACAGTTAAACTTGGCCCCTATTTTTGTCCAGCAAATATGTGCCAATCTTAACTTTGTGTACTTTTATAACCCCTCACATACAAAAAAATAAAGATAAAATGCAATATATGGATCACTCAGTACATTGTTTGACTGAGAAGTCTGCAAAGACAGTGAGTGAATGAACACAGGAAAAAAGCATGCAGTGCATTTCTTAACTGCCTGACATGTGTATTCTAATGTCAGGTAAAGTGAAGGCTAAAGATAAACATACATGATTTTCAAAAAAAAAGTAATTACACAAGTATGTTTAGACTAGACTAACATTTCAACATCATAGGGATTGCCAATATGTTGAGTATGACTCACACAGGCAGAGCTTTAAAGGTCACTTTTCAGATGAGGATACAAATGACCAGAAATTAGTCTGCCCCCTCTGCTGACTATAAGGATACAGTGGCCATTTCTGAGAGAGAACCACATTTATATCTACTATTCACAAGTCAGAGCATACATGTCTAGTAACAAATTACTAAATGAGGTTTATCAGTTTACTGATGCCATGCATAATGATGTTTATTTTAAGATGAAGTACAAAGTGAATGAAAATTTGATTCCAGTGTCCTTTTCAGGATGCCAGAAGGTGTCACTGTTCATGCTATGCTTCCACATCTAATCCTGGAAAGTTGAATGCACATCCCTGTTGGTAAAGACTGCATGCATTATATTTTATGCAGTGTAAAGTGGTATCAGCTAATGTATTATTTAACCATTAACATTTAATTCATTATTTAAACAACATTGACAGCTGGCCAAAATGATATTTTATTAGCATTAGAAGACATTCGGTAGTTTTATTTTACTACAGTAAAACAATGCTCTATCCCTTATTATAATAGTGGAACATGTAAGAATTATTTTACCAACACGTAAAACCTCTGAAAGCTGAAAAGAGTAGATTTGGCACACACAGAGATTGAGTGCAGGGGCTTGTCAAAAGAGTAATACCCCTTGCTTGGTATCTTCAAAACTGACTGGATGACAAACATGTCTGTCAGCGCTGTGCCAATATAGTTTAGGGCCTCTCGTGATGGGGCACACACCCAATGACAGAAGCAGGTCATTTCCGCTCCCTGGCATCATAAATCCACCGTCTGGCCCCTGTCCGGCTGCTGATGCTGCAGAACACCACACACAGTGGACCTGTCGGAGCACCATGAGCTACTGCGTTGTCCCCATGGTGCACAAAAAATACACACATTCACAACACTCTCTCCTCATATAGGTGCAGCAGTGGCCTGAAGACCATCCCATCTGCTCCTGTTATGGCATATTTCCTTCCTATGGCATCTCAGGTGAATCTATCTAAGCACAGTTTTTGTTGTTAAGGCTTACAAAGCAGGCTTCAGTTTTTCCTCTCTTGTCAAGCAGCAAAGCAAAGCTGCCATGCTGTGGTTCACCTGTCCTTTGTGCAAAACCTGACAGCGTATATTCCTGCCTGAAGTAAAGACTGCACTTAATATACAGAAGCATTGCAAGAATACAGTGCAAGAGCGTCAGCTGGGGGATGAGGGATACTGCACGTAATATATTCATGTTTGCTTAAATCAGGCTCAAGGTTAAAACAACACCTATTTCTCTTGCCGTCACATCTCTTTGGCAGAACACAGAGTTTCGATGTGCCAAACATGACACCTCCACTCACTAATACAAGAAAAATAAAGGATGAATGATAAATAAGTCTGCATTTTCACAACCTTCAGCTATAAACCCCACCCTCACCCTTCTCTTCTAGACAGAAATGCAAATAGGTCATTGAGCTTCATCCTCTCCAGCCCTAACATGCAATGACAGTCTTTAAATTCCCATATGAAGCAGGAAGAAAAATACAAGAAATTTCCCAATTTAGCATGAAAAGATAAGTAATATTTCCCTATGTAAGGCTAGGGATCAAAATATGTGCTTTAGGGAAGCCATGACCGCTTTTAGGAAGCCATGACCGGGGTTGAGGCGAATGCTAAATGCCATACATCCTCAAGGTTATCTCTGAAGACAGAGCCCTTTTGGAATCTGCTTCTGCTTTATTTTCTTGAATGCATGCATCAAGTCAGCTGAACAGAAAAAAAAAAAGATGAAGGTGACTCCTAGAATTACTCAAATGCGCTTTCTTTGTGCACCCTGCCTGGCGGTTGCAGGGTGTACACCTTGCTGTGTTTGCAATGAATGGCTGCAATTCCGAGGGTCCATACAGCAGGCAGTCTCTGTGCAGCATGCAGGTTCTGTCTGTGGACTGGGATTAGGCAGAGGTACAGTAAGCCAGGGGCTAATACAAAGCACTTAAACATGAAAAGTGTCATTTTCATCCCCAAGTCCCTGAATATTGAAATTAGGTCATCAGTGCAGCAGAGGCCAATTTTCAACCTCATATATCACGGCTGCCCCTGTACCCAAGGTCTCATTACACCATACATGGTCAATAAGCCATTAACATGCAGCAGACAATGTGTAATGTTCACACAAAGACAATGTATCTACTGTACAGAGAGAGCAGTGAGTCAGTGTTTGTACATTTAATGATATGGAGAGATCGAACTAACAACCATCACTTGAAGAATCTAGGATAGTTTTGATTCTGGTTGGCCATTTGGCAAAGCGAAGAAAAGCTTTTGTATGCTCCTGTTTTTTTTTTGTTTTTTTGTTTTTTTCTAAACATCAGTTTGCCAGTGTGATATTCATTTGTTGGAAGCTGTGCTGCATAAACAAACAACGCCCAAGGCTGCCACTGGCTGGTTAAACAACCACAGGCTGTTTTCTCTTTTCTCCACCATAGCAGATTGTAAATTCCTTGTTGGACCTCTGCATGTTCTGTACTGCTAATAGCCTACATGTACTAACATTTCACCTACAATATTTATTCACCTTATCCTTAAGGGGGCTTGTGCACATTTTCTGATCAGATTTTATGTAATTAATCAGACATAATATGATAGTTGATTAGCTTTAGTAATGATTGAATGCCATTGTACATCCTTCAAGTGCCAATGACATAAACATTCTTTTGTTTGTCTCTATTCCCACGTTTCTTCTTGCCATTACCCTGCAATAAACTGAAGGCATCCACATTCTTCTAACAAACCAAAGGCACATTGAGGCTCCTGGCTGCCACTGCTGTAACAAATGGGGCAAATCATTGTCACAAGCCATGTTTCTTGCTCCTTTAACGTGGTTACATGATTGTGCTAGGACATTTATGGACTGCCTGATCCAGTGCTGGCAGATTAAAGCAAAATCAAGCCTAACCGGTTTAAACCTCCTCGGTGACAATTCTTCCAAGCATATTGTACAGCAAGAAAAAAAAAGGGGGGGGGGGATTATCAACAATAAAACATTGTTTTATTTTATTTTCGTGCTCTGATTCAATCTATTTCCCTCAACATTTTTTCCAGAGTACCTTCTTCCTGCTTGTGAAAATGGGGTTTGTATTGATGAGCTGGGCCCAATATTGATTTCCCATCATTCCTGGTGTGGACATTTTCTGGTCTATTATACTACAGTCGCAGCATATTCCCCTAGCAGCTGTAAAGTGGATATATGGACAACCTGACCTTGGCAATATGGAGATAATGAAATATCCTTAATGACCCTTCCTGAAAGATTTTACAGGCTGGACTATAGACTGCCAACCCATGTACAATAATAGTTAGCAGAGGAGAGTTTTAGAGGCCCAACTAAATCTAGAGCTCACTGCACATATTGGGAGGACTGTTAACTTGTCTGTTTTACTAGTTTAATGTAACTATTAGGGCCACACATTTATATGGTAGTAGCTAATAAGAATGAGTGGCTTGTATTTAGGGCATTGCCCTTTGACTCACAGCAATATTAAAAAAAGAAGAAGCATAGGATGTATTGCAAAGTACACTATAAGAATGATTGGAGGTTGGACGCAACAATGAATAAATCCATAACACAGTAAAAGTTTTGGAATTTAAATAAATTGTTCTGCAATAGTGTGTTTCAACTTTCATTTTAATCTCATTTATAAGTGGCAGTTAAGGTTTTACTGCTGTCTTAGTATGACATATGTCTTATATTCGGTAATATGAAGTATTTTGTTACTCATATAAAATGTGCTCCGACTGAATATTATGGTTAATTTTATGTTAGCAAAACATCATTTACACAGGGGACATGTTCACCATCAGAGTCAGAGTTATACTGTAGCTATGTGTATTGCATGATAGTAGTTTTGTTATATCATGTTATTACACATGTATTACACATTTATAAGTGTGATTGCAGCCACTGTACATGCTGGTTTATTTACAAATACAAAATACAAACAGCCTCCTTATGATGTGTTATTATGTTGAACAAAGCCATCCATTAATTGTTTAGAGCTTGATGCTTTAGTCCTCATTTGCATAATTTTGAAAAATTGTCTAAAACTGCAGAAGAAGAAAAAAAGGAAGAAACTGAATATCTGAACTCTCGTAGTACTGTAGGCATTTAGGTGTCAGAATTGGTTTGGCATCAGCAGGTGAAAAAGGGAGATCATTATTCACATGTCATACTGACAGTTGTTTCAGAGATTCGCGCCGATAGCAGCTGATAATCATCCCCAGAGCGAAGCAACAATGAACTTGCCCTAGCACTCCACTGTCTTCTCAACACTTCAAACATGCTCCACTTCAAACACAAAAGCAGCCATCTCCTTTGATGTCATTGTCAAAAAATGAGTTTTGTTCCATCGCATTTAAACTCCACCCCCTCCTCTGAAACCTAGACGGAGACGTGCGAGAAACAGATTTTGAACATGAAAAGAGCAGCTGTGTTGTCTGATACAGCCCTCTATCCTCAGGCTGCCATACTTCTCCCCTTGCCTCACTAGAATAGGAAATAGTCAGGTCTCTGCATTGCCACAGTACATAACCTTTTACTGTTTCACATGGAGCTACTTGATGCTTATGGCTAATAGCACAGAATACATGATTATTTGTAATTTGCTCTGCTCTTAAGCAATGACTAAGCCAAGCAGTGGCTGAAATCTCCAGTATTTAATCCAGCTCTTTGTACCGCTCCTTTACTAAATGGGACCTGGTTGCAGAGGCAGCTGGCAGAGCATGTCTGCTCCTGATGAAATCTCACTACAGACACGGCTGCTTCATAATGACTATAATCACAGCAGATAAGCAACTAGTGCATGGGAAGGGTGGAGATCAGAGGGTGAAAGAAATAGAAGGAGAGAAAAAGTAATTGAATCTTTTGGAGGCGCATTCAGATGAAAGCCATTGGCTGTGTAGGAGATGCTTTTCAGTGAATGACATTTAGATTACAGAGGTGCCCTGTTCACCATCACGGTCAATACCTCCTTCTTCACAATAGCACTCCTAAGTCTCAACAACACAGCTCTCAGAATAAAGAACGTGTCTGTGCAGTGATGTGGATTTAAGGGATACAGAGGTTCAGCGTGAATCACTTCTTTAGAGTTATCATTTCTATTGTAGGTTATCTGTTAAGAATGCAATAATCAGTATTATCACTATTATCATGATGCACCACCACCAGTTCATTCAAACATTAGGATGCCCCCTTCCTACTGTATAAGGCCATTTTAAATATTCATTGAAGTGCCTTATCAAAATGTAACCCACGTGAACTTTCTCCTCCCGCCTTTATCCCCTCTATCTGCTGTATTGACATAGACCAGCATATTTCCAATATTAGAGGGATCACATATTGCCCTGGTGACACACTTCAAATGTATCTCAGATTAATGATATATCACAGTAAGGGATCTACAAAAACCATTAGTAAGCCTGACACTTTCACGTCAGATTTTAAAAAATTCCCAAGTAATCTTTTTGATTTATGAAAGTGTGTCCAGGTTCATCGGGAGTGATTCTAGATTTATCACATCCTGGTTAGAATTATTAATGATTTTCAATTTGTAAATCTGATGCTGCCATGTTCAGAGGAGCTCTGCAGAATCACCAAAGGCAGATATCAGAGTCCGAGCTTTGCTCCTGAAAGCATGATTACTTTATCAAAATATTGCTACCTGTGACTTACATTTCGCTTATTTTCCACTCTTGCAGTGCCTTTCTCGTTGCCTTCATTTCTCTCTCCTCACGTACGACTGTCATACACATTTTTCAAAAACGGCTTCTAAACACCAGCAGCCCCAGCTTATGTCATTGCTTGGCTAATCTTCTGAAGTTAGACATCGCACTATTAGTTGCGAGTTCCTGACACATGCACTTTTAAGGACCTACTGTGTCAACATGTCAAACGGGATGTAGCGCACAGACAGCTGTACATTGCAATCTTTCTCACTGTTGATGAGAGGCACAGCTAAGATCATCATCACTTTCCAAAGATAGCCAGCTATGTGTTGATGTTGAAGGTTTGCTTTGATGTCATGTCAATGCATCAGTACGACTACTTTACTTCTACTTACGTGCATACTCACAATGACTGGAATCCACTGTGTGAGGTGTCCTTTGTGTGGCATATGCCCACTCAGACATGAATAAGAATGTCAGATTGCAAGTAAGCACTATGAACACACAACAAGATGTATGAGTGTGACACCTGCTGAAATGTGCTTTTCCACTATAGCCATTTATAGTAAACCAGTTGATGTGGACAATAAAAATTTAAAGACCTCACAGCCTGCCTTGTTTCAAAGGAACACCTCAGTAATTATTTTAAATGCTACACTCCATAAATAATTGGAGCTTTTACCAATATTTCTTGCTATTGCAGTTCTTTTCCTTACACCTATGCTGCTTCTCACTTCAGAGGGAGTCAGTAGATGTGTGAAACAGTTGATAACCCTCTTCAGTTGCTGTCCTGTTCGCAGATAAATACAGACCTTCACATCCATGATTCATTGCTGATAGTGCCAACAGGAATGTGTTAATAATTGTGTCTGTTTACTTATTCAAAAGACTATGCCGCATTGTTTCTTCTGCACAGGCATGGTGATATTGATATTTTCAGTATTAAAAGTTACAAAATAGATGTGCATGCAACCTTCCTATTGTTGGATTAAGATAATAGTAACCAGCTACTGAATACATTGTGAAAAAGGAAACAACCTATCCTATGCTTAGTTGATAATACAATTCTTTGGTATGTGAACATGCAACCCACAACATGAATGCAAAACCCACCACACAAATGCAAAACACTGACAACAGAAGGTAGTAACACTGGAACACTGGAACCCCACGTAAAACATGTTAAACCTGGTTTGAGTATAAAAGTCAGTGCTTTCACTGTACTACCTCTCCATGATTATGTTAGTCATGCTAATCCTGCTACAAAGGTTGCAGGAGTACATATAAATATAAACACATACAGGGCAATTATCAGCATTGTTCATTTGTGACAAACACATAGTGACCATTATGATTAACTTCAATTGTCAGGCTTTTTCACTTATGTTGCAGCTTTTACATTTGTGTTGTAGCTTTTCTATTTGTGTTATGGGTTTGTCACACAATTATAAGAAAATATGTCTACAAAATGTAATTGAGTAGATTACAGCTTGTGCACAACTAGAAAGTGAGAGGCACTAAACTTTTGTGTGGATGCTTGCAGCCAATATTAGCTAATATTTTTTTTCTTTGCTGCTAATTTTGGGGATGTCTGTTAACCTTTTAATTTATATTATATAAATCACTGATCAAGGTAAAATGATTGTCCAACTTTCTCATCCCATTGCTATTATGAGTTATTATTGAGGCATAAAGCTATTATACCTGGCCAAAAGAAGGACTATAATGTCTTACTGAGCTGCACTGTGTAAGAGTTGATGATCTACACATGCTTAAGGGAATTTGTATCTGCTTATTATAAACTGTAAAATGAAAAGACAGAGTGACTCACAAGTCACAAATTTCCAAATTTCTGTCTTTCTGTTACCAGTCATACGGTATCTGCACCCCTTATTGAATTTAACTTGCTGAGCATCAAAGTTCCATTTAACTTGAGCAGGGATGAGCTGTAAAACCCAGATGCTCTGAGAAGAAGCAGAAACGTTGGTGTTTCCTCCTTGGCGCGGGGGGGGGGGGGGGGTGTTGTAAAGAAAGCAGAAAAATGAAAAATGGTCTCATCATCACTAAAGTCCTTTTTAATGCCAAAACAGCAGCATCTTACAGTTTGAACTAAACCTGTTGGGGTGCCATGTGTGTCACTCTGAAAAATTGAGTGAACAAGTATTTTCAAGCACTCTATCCCACGTTCGGGCTCAGGGGCTAACAGGAGTTAGGACATTCAAGGTGGGAGTGAGAAAATTGCGACACTCTCTCCTTGCCTGTTTGTGCAGTCCTGCAAGGTAACACACTGCCTGTGACAGCCATACAAATTAGGGATGACTTATGATGAAGGATTGTGGTCTAAGAGGAAAGACACAAAGTACCAGAACTTAATTTGTGTCAGACTCACAATGATGGTAAAATGAATTCCTGCGGTTGGGCTTGTCTCAGTGCCAATATCTTGACATTCATACAGCAAAGATCCCACATACAACACATACAATCATCCATTGTACTTAAATGTATTCCTTTTGTTCTTTAATGTGATTTTTTTTCTTCAACTGTATGTCATTTTTTTAAATATTGTTCATTTTATGCTTTAAAGGTGCTCAGGCAGTAGAGGCTGATCATTTTATCCATACAGTAAATGACCTTTTATTGAGAATGTCAATAGGAGGATCTGGTTACCTATGTTGGGGGAGAGGGAGGAACTTAATTGCTCCCTGTGAGTGCAGACCGAGGACTTGATTAGACCTTGAACCACTTCTCATGTTTTTCATTTGTGTGGTGACGACCTTCCTCCTGCCTGAAATCAGCCCGGGCTCATTCCATGTCCACTGTTCTCTGGAGATTCATGCCCCAGTGACTCCAACTGACTGCTGACTTCAAGAACTCTCAAGACAAACTAGTAACTCATTGAATGGTGTAAAGCTCATTATATTCATTCTAAAAAAAACACATTTTATTATTCATCTTGTTGCCAGTAATTTTATGGTCATACTAATCACTACATAGGGATTTACTAAGCTAAAATTACACCTAATTTGAAAAAAAAAATGAGTTTGTAACTATATTTGCTTGTCTTCCTAGAATGTACAGAAGGCATCTTGTGAAGCTGGTTTTATTTGTGTAAGATCATGAAACTGAAAAAAAACAGAAATCACAAATGTAGTGCTCAGCTGACCCACCTGCCATTAGCAAGATGAATTAGCTGGGTCCATGCAAGTGACAACGGCTACAGAGGGAAAATGATCCTGGTGCCTCATAGACCTGGGCTCCCAGACACCACCAGGAAGCAGACAGGGGCTGCTAGGACCCCAGAGACTCAGAGAAAGAGGGAAATAAACAAGATAAACACATTTTCTAAGGCTGTGATTGTGTGGAAGAGTAATAGAGCTTTACTTCTTGTGCAATAAAATAAATTATGCAGCACTGTGTTGCATAGTCGCCACAATGGTTACAATATTTCAGACATTTTCATTGTGAGGCATCATTTTAACAAAACATGAGGTAGCCGTGCCTTTTTTCATATAGACAAAAGTGAAATTAACACAAAAATATTACCATCATTCGTATTCACCCGTAGAATGGGCTTTAGTGCACATGTGCTGACACAAAAAGACTTAAGAATGCCTGTGTACAGAATTGTTTGAATTATAAAAATATTTTAGAGAGTGTTCATTCATTCTTTCCGTGAGAAACAGAGAAACTGCAACTGCAGAAATGGAGGAGCTTGTTCATATGGGAGAAGTTTGGCTTTTTACATGCGTTCAATGTTGTGGCAATGTTTTAACAAACACCATCATCGTTTCCTACTTGATATGCAGTCTGGCAATTGTGCAAAAAGAAGTGAATCTAAAGATATTTTCTCAGCCTTCAAGCTCACAAATAAAATAAAGTTAAACAGTATTCTACATAACAGGTAAACTGAACTTGTTTTAAATCAGTTATCAGTGGCTGTAACCATGATGATTGAGTGCGTCATGACATGTACTTAAGCCATTTGGAATTCTATTGTAATTGCACTTCATGACAGTATTCTTAAATGGTCAATATATGTATGCCCATCAGATTCGATTGCCTGGGGAAGCAGGATGACTGTTGGCATGTAAAATATGACATCATGCCAGTGGGCAGTTTTCTTGAGTTCTGCACCAGTGAGGTCACTGGTCCTTCTAATGACTTCCTCAGGGTTCAGAACCATCTTCCTCTTCTGCCTCCAAAGGTCTTCCTCCCCATATAGGGTACAGGGGCCTTAACACATGGCTACCTTTCTTCTTACTCTTTGTAATCAATGCAGTTTAATTACTGAACAGATATCATGATGAAATATATCAATATAATTCATATGGAAGAGCATGTTACACAGACTACATTGAGCCTGTGTTGCTATATGTCTTGTGGATTATGGATGATCATTTGGAAATCATTGGATTGGATATTTCTGCTTGTATTATGTTAACAATGCAATGCCAGATCTTAAAGTATCTGTGAAAGAAAAGTGTGTGATGGTGTTTGCCAACTAAAGCTCTGGTTGCTGGACAAATATGTCCTCAGTCTAACCACCTCACATCTGTATTTGTTCTGCTCTGAATCATAGGTGGCCCAAAGCTGTCTTGATAAATAGCTACTCCAGGCAAGTATGGTGTATGCTCTCTGACACTATAGGTCACATAACCTTGTTGTCGGGACTAAGACTAATGCAATGTGAAGTGTCAAGTTATTATACTGAAACTAGACTGTGGAGCGGAACCTGAGCCACTGTGGTGATAGCAAGTAGGTGAAACAAGGCAAGGTGAATGTAAAAAGGTCATATAAGGAGGAGATACTGAGCAAATGAGAGGGTATGGAAGGGAAAATATTCAACACTAAGTGGGTCTTGTTGGAGGTGAAAAGGGGCACTGAGGTTCCTGCTAGTCAACGTAAATCATAATTGGCTGCTCTGAGCTGAAGCAATGCAAAACATAATGCTGACTTGCTGGTTGCACATGATGCCAGGAAGGGAACGTGTTTGTTTATTTCAGGAGAACTAAATAATGCAGTAATAATGCTCCTCACCGTGTCTCCCGAGCAAATGCCTCAGCACCTGTCAAGAATTTGCAGTATGTTGTCTATTGAGAGAGTTGCAAGAAGAAAACATGTTA
This sequence comes from Parambassis ranga, assembly GCF_900634625.1. Classification (NCBI taxonomy): domain Eukaryota; kingdom Metazoa; phylum Chordata; class Actinopteri; family Ambassidae; genus Parambassis; species Parambassis ranga. The sequence goes on along the minus strand of NC_041030.1, from coordinate 756,940 downwards.
TTATTACAAAGCCAAGTAAACTAAAGTAATTGTCTGCAGATGGCAAAAACAAGCCCCAGCTGTTAATACAGTGTGAAACATACAATATGAAATATAAATGTAGCAATGAGGGACTAAGAACAAACTGCATCAGACCAAAAGCTAATGACTTCCCATTACACAATGTAGCCTATAGCCACACTGCACTAGATGTGCAGAGGTGCACAGAGGATGGAAAACATGCTGTAAATATGAGTTGTTGCTAGTAAGTAATCACTGGAATCAGAGCAGCTGGGTGGTGAATTTCAGGTTTGAATTGATTAAACTGACATTAACCTTTCACAAGTTGTAATGGTATTAAGTGGCAGTATCACTATTTTATCATGAATGTGTTTTTATATATCATTATAATGAGCACAACACTATCAAGCAAAACAGTTACAGCTACATAGTGCTACATTCTGGAAAATATAATGCTCTCTTTTTTTAATTGAGAGGACATAGCCGGCAGGCCGTTTCAAAAGCACAACTAAACTTAGCTTAGCATAAAGCCTGAAAACAGTCAGCCTGGCTGTCTAGCATGAAGAGCAAATCTGCCTTCTTCCCAGTAACTGATTTTATTAAACAAACAAGTCTGTAAGTGAACACATGCCAGTCCTTGTTTCCAGGCTTCAAACTACTGTATGTGCTTGGCCATGTGATGACAGGATGACGTTAACATGATAGATTGTGATCTGTGCATGATGCAGATTCAGATTACATCAGAGTTAACTCTAAATTTCTACCATTAAGATGTTTACACTCAGCTGAACTGACAGTACCTATGATCTAATGGTACCTCTGTAGATGACCAGTGCATGGCTCACACACAGAGAACACATAGGGAACATGCAGAAACATCTTAGCAATGATCTGTATCTGTGCTGCTGCTAAGAAGTACCAAGATGATGGGTAGGGTGAAACTCCATTGTGTCTCATTCCCTAGTCTAGTTGTACTAACAACAAAGGCCTGCTCCAGCCTCTTGAAGAGGAAAACAATGATGTTCACCCAGCTTAGAAACCTCAAATACACCTCTGACTATGAAGTTGATTTAGCAGCTCTGAATACTTGAACAGACTTTTGACAAACTCTCTCGGCATGGCACCATCCAGCTTTTGAATCATCTCACCTTCAGCATGTGAAAATGTAGCAAACAATCTTTAACAGACCATTTCATGTTTAAAAAAAAAAGGAGAAAAAACATCAGAGACATCCAGCCACAAACATGTTGTCACTTTAGGTAGGCTTGTCACTTTATCCTTTTTTCAAATCTTGCAAATGATTTTAGTCTGGTTGTGTGGTGAGACTTATTCAATCACCAACTGACCTAATCTTGAATAACAAGTTGGTTCAGCCATTTGATCTTTTCTTCAGAAGTTAAAAAGAAGCTTGTTTGTAATTGGATGTCAAGATGTACATCGACAAAGACAGGGAGCCAGATATGAGACAAAATCCTGTATGGTGTGTGAATACAGGATATTTGCATAGAATTTACTTTTGAGGGACATAAGAAGCTTCCAGTCTCAGTGCTTTTCTTGTTTTCTAAAATAAATGTAGCAGTTTGCTTTTGACATGAAAAATCTCTATGAATCCAGACAGGAGCATCGAAATTCCCAGAGCGCACACCTCAGTTCTAGTAGTATTACTTTTTTTTACAGTTGGCAACCTCAATATACAAATAACTGCGTCACAGGATCACTTTTCTTTCCACTGCCCTTGCCTAAGCATACATTTAGCTTGTACAGTTTTTCCACTGTCCTGCCAATCTAATAAAGCATTTTACATCGTTTACAGTTACACAACATAGCCAACGCCAAACTTCCAAACTATTTGTAACCCTTTCCCCACTTTACATCCCGTACAGATTTACACAGTTTAAACCATCAGCCTTGCAGAAATATTGCCTGAGCCTTGAGACTGTATGTCACCACAATTTATTTGGATGAGAAGTGTTTTGAATATAATGTTAGGGCATGTTTAAATAAAACCAAACACATTTTTAAAATGTGAAAAATCTTCATGAGTCAGATCCTACAAAACAACAAAAGCAACAGCCACATTATATAGTTATTAAATTTGCAGTGTTTTTTCTGACAGATTAAGAAAGACACCGCTCCTGTTTCCTTTTTTGTGACTTTGTGTCAGTGCTTTTGAGCAGCACAAAGGCAGCCTTTGCTTGCTGACATGCGTCTGCTAAGAGGTACGGCAAACATCTGTCTCCTGTCACAAGCTTTCACTCGCCTGCTTTTGCCCAACTAGTTATGATAGGCCACCATCAGTTCAGTGATGAGACTTTATGCGATCTTAAAGCAATCTCCCAGCTACAAAATGGGTGAATGGGTTGAAATGAAATTGAAAATGAACTTCCAAAGATGTAAGGAAGAGGAGGATCAAATGTTAATTAACTCCACTGTTTTAAGCTCAAAGGCCACTCAGGACTCATCTCTTAATAGAAGTCAGTGCTGCTCAGTGGCGGCCTATGGTCCATTATACCGCTGCTCAGTAAATCAAACCACTGTACACTGCTCTGAGCTCATGTCTTTGGATTTATAAGAATCTCCCAAAGCAAGCTCATCATTATCCAAATGTGGTGATTAGCAAGTTAACCAGATTTTACATCCTGCTGTACTAAATACGCTGCTCAAAGTAAACCATTAATGTACGGTACGCTTAAACTAATTATTTGCGTTTGACTAAATAAACTGCTTTAATTGCATGTTTTAATGTCTTTTTACAATGAAAGTAACATATAGGCCTAAATAATGAAATTAATAATAATTTTTAAGCATGGCATAATCTTTATTTAAAGCTTCCACATTGCACATTGTCTTAGACTCAATTCAGAATATTTTTTTTATCACAGTTTTTAATTATTCCTTTAAATCAAAGGAGACAAAAGTTGATATTTTAGTGCTTTTGTAGGAACATCTGCATTTGTGCCATATTTAAGAAGGAGCACCAGACCTATGCCAGCATATGGAATTCAGTCTAAATCTCCTACCAATTTAATTTAGCTCTTATGTGATGCAATTACAGTGTTTTACATTTTAATATAAACAATCACCCTACTGAAATACAGTATAACATGGGTCTGTGAACAATGCACTATAAGCAATAAATCAAACCGTGGCAAAATTACATTTTATATTTAATCTAATATGAACTCTACCTAATAATATAAATGATATCTTTCTCTAATTTAATTGGCACTAGCTTGATGCATATAGCTAATATAATCTGGATTTCCATATTTAATGATGCATGCTTTTCATGGAGAATTTTACTTAAAAAATGTCATCTTTAACGAACCTTAGAAAAACCTCTAATAGGCATAATCTCAGAAAATGTAACTTCTTTATTTAAAAGGTTCTGAGACCACTTTTGCTGAGAGCAGTACTTAAAGTCTCATAGCTGAGGTCTAAAGTAAGCAAATGTATCAGTAAAATGAACAAAGAGAACATGAAGTACAGCAGCGCTGACTCAACTTCACATGCTGTCATACATGCATATATGCATTTGCACAATCTTTTTTTCATACTTAGAAAGAACTAATAAATATAAAATCAAACAGTGATGTATTGCAAATAACTCACTGTCATACTTCTTTCTTAATAATAATAAGAATCATAATGTAAATAAAGTTATACAGGTTAGCAGGATATTTTTGAAAATCTGTATCTAAACATTTTGCAGGTTAAGGGGCAAGTTATTTTTTGCTAATAAAATCATATCTCAGTTCTCAATGATTGTAACATTGCAGCATGAGTGTGCAGTGTCAGGATAAAGATATGATTTCCAGAGAAAGGTGTTCAATGAAGTTCTGCACTGGTTGAGTGGATAAATATGCTCTCCGGGGAAACCGTCTGTGCATTGCGCTTGAATTAAACACGTGCTTTGCTGTTACATCTCTTTTCTGTTCCCTGTCTATCCACATGTGTTGGCATAAAAAGATATACCACATATACACACACAACAGCTTAAAGTCCTTTAGTGTGTGTGCTGATATTCTCTATGTATAGACATTGCATGCACTGCATCAAGAAGGTCCAAGAGTGAGAGACACTGGACACAGTTTTGGGGTGGGGGGAATCAGAAAATCAGAATAAATGGCTGCCAATTTCCATGTGGGATTGGTAACCAATGATCCATTAAGCCAGCCTCTTCACAACAGACAGACAAAATAGCCTGAATTAGAAGTGCCTGACATTTCAGTTAATTGGACTAACCACGTCAGGTTCACAGTAACTGCAAACCTGAAAAACCAGGTTAAGTTCTCACCTTCTACCCACTGCACAAAAAGTCAGCATGAAGAAATGACATGAAAGATGATATTTATTTTCATGCATTCTTTCACATAGGTATTTTTTTTATCATATTGATCGTTAAGTACAACAACCTTCCATTAAACCATTAAAAACTTCAACATAAACACACACACACAAACACACACATTGCTGTCATGAAAGCAAAAGGTTTATTCATGTTTGAAATTACACAACTACCACAAGGAAGACTTTTCAGTCCAGGGTGTAGTCTGGTTAGAAAGTAACACTAAACATCTTTAATACATTAGAATCACTGCCACAAATCATTTGTCATGACTTTCAGTTTCAGAATCACATACAATAGAAAAAAGAGAAAAGAAGTCTGGAACCCTGTTGAACAGAGCTGGAAATGTACAGTTCTGAATACTGAAACCTCTATGCATTACCGTTTTTATAGTGATTTTTTTTCTTTTTTGCATGATTTAGTAACAAGATGAGCAACATTCAAAATTTTTTTTCCTTCATTATTTACAACAGTTTTACTGTTTTGTGTTAATTTATCAACAAGGTTCATCGCACCCCTCATAAAATCCACAGACCAACAACATTTTCACCCCCTCCCCTTCCATTTTCCATGGTATTAATATTGTTATCACTTTTTTGTCTTTTTGTAATTTTACGTTGCAAATACAGCAACACCATTTTATTAAAAGATTAAAATATACATTAGATTACATAGAGAATGGAGGGCTTACAGTGTTACAATATGTAGTCAAAATAACTACATAAAATGTTAAATCAGGGCCAAAGAAACTATGGTAGTGATACTGTTTAGAGGTAGTAAGTGAGTACTCTAAGCTACAGAAATGTTGGAAATTATTGGTTTGTATGAATGAGGTAATAAAGCTGTGTATCGATTGGTGGGGTGTAGAATTAGTCTTAAGCTATATTATGTACAACTCTTCCTGTATAGTGCGGCTGGCTCTCGTGTGTCATGTTGGAATGATCTACTATGTGTGTATGTGTGTCTGTGTGTGTTATTTCCATAAGCAGTACAAAAAATGTTTACATATGTACATACTAAACATCGAATTATAAAATATGGACTGGTGTCATGTTGTAGTCAAGCATTTAATTACACTTCTTTATGTTCCAGAATTTGAATAGTCATTTCCGTGTACTAATGTATACAGCTGTAAGGCAAAAATAAATCTTGAAAGTAACTACAAAGCTGCCATTGAGCTGTCAACAGCAGTATTGTTGACTTGCCGGACAAGACTGTGAGCACATTACAGTCAAGAAACAGCTGCTTTAATCTATGTATTGTACGGGCTGAAAGAGAACACAATTATCAAAGTGGAGAGTAGTAATTAAATCAAGAATCAAACTAATGGGCATTTAAAATGTCATAAAGTGTCAAGGAAAATATACGTGTCCTGCAGAAGATAATTATCCACAAAGTTCAATAATAAGTAATATGTGAGGTCTGTTTTTCTTTGTGTGTGTGTGTGTGTGTGTGTGTGTTTACCCCTTAAAAAAAAACAAATAATGGCATGGTGACTAACTTGATTAATGAAGACAGAATGAAAACACAGAGTGATCGGGAAACACTTGGTGTTCATAATGGAGGATGTCATCTGCATGTGTTTCTGGCATGGTCATTGAAAATTTTGAAGGTACAAGAATTTTTTTTTTAATTCTCTGCAGTTGGTCAGCCAGTTAAAAAGTCAATGCCCATCTTGAGGCGAAGATGCATTTATAGCAGATCAATTCGAGGTATCAGAGTGCACACTTCCAGGTCCTTCTGTTGGAGATATTACAGAAGATGGAGTCGTTGCATCTTGCCATCCCCCATTAGCCTGGGATACAAATAGGAAAGGTTGAGATTACAATCACATACTCTGCAATATAAGCCTGCTATGCTCTAGACACTCCAAAAATGGAAGGGAAACAAAAAAGAAGCACAGACTCGGGTTGCACTAATGTGTCGGCTGACAATAAAATGTTGCAGATACAATGATGCTGTGTGATCAGTCCAGTCTTTCTATTTGAGTAGCATCAGCAAAGAGACTGTTGGAGACAAATTTGTCTTGTGTCCTGACCAATAGGAGCAGTCCCTGAAATCAGTGTCTTAGCAGATTTCAGCAACAGCCGACAGCTTGTCGCTACATATTCTCCTGTCAGTCAACAAGAGGGAGGGCTTGGGCCGGGTGAGGTGGGGAGAGCTGAGTGAATGTGACAAGGCAGGGCCTTTCCAAGAGAGCCAGTCTTAGCCAGCCTGACTTTGCTTTGCTCCAGGCATGACCTAGCCTTTACTGGATCCCACTACGTCACAGCCAACAAAGCAAAAGATTAGTCTATGTGAATATTTCTAGGTTGTTACAACAATTAGCTGTGCAGCATTTTTATCATTTTGCTAATCTCCATGTGTTAATGTTATCCAGCACTGTCACTTAATGTATTAGTAGGAATCATACTGTGCTCTTGGGAGCCAGTAGGCACAGGTCTACAGTACACTGCACATGGAAGTGAGAAACCTTGTGAGAAAGTGGAAAACACTTGATCTTGCTCGGAGCTGACATGTCTAAAGAGCTTATAGCAATAAGGCAACAGCAAAGCTAAAATGACACAAACACCACTGAATGCTGGCAACACACCGCCACCGCTTGTTTACATGAAACCTGGAAATTTCCTTTCATAGAAATATATTTTTTAAACATTTTATATTAAATAAAATAACATGTCTGTCAATTTAATACCTTATTCTGATGCTTGGGCTTTAAATAATAGAGGACTGAATATTCATGTGCTTTAACAGGCATGACTACAAAATAGAGCAAATACTGCAGTCCTGATATAGTGCAAAGAGAGAGAGAGAGCTGTCTGATACTAAGTCTCTCTCTCTCTCTCTCTCTCTCTCTCTCTCTCTCACTTCACCCTCTCTCATCAACAAAATTAATCTTTACTCTGATAGCTTCAGCTTATGCACTGCCTTACAAAAAGGCGTCATATCAAACCTCATCAGGGAAGATGGAATTCATGTCTGGAAAAGGCTTTGGGCGATCACGTGTTCATATTTTATCACAGAGATAAGTCTGGAAAATCTGTAAAGAATTTCAAAACAGCTAAAAATGAAAGAGATACGGTGTTGTGAAAGACATTTTTCATCTCTTTCTCTAGTTTGAGTAACAGATTGGGGACCTAATTTACCTGCTGTGTATTGTGGTTTATTATGTTTTTATTTTTTTTTAAAGGACATGCAAGATTGCAAAAGAAGTACTGTCATTTTAGCATATTTTGATGCCTTTCTTTTTACTGATCCACACAGAGAACCAATAAAATTTGTACTTACATTCAAACCATGTGGACTGTACATCCTGTTCCCCCCCATAGCATCATTGTATCCTGCCGTCTGACTGATAACATGGCGCATGGTATCCACCTGAAGGGACAGACAAGGTGGACAACCTGGTCAACTGGCTGTCTCGCAGAAGTCCAATACTATCTGTAAACATGCTTAGTGAAGCAAGGGATACTGGTTTGAATTAATAAAAAAATCCTGAAACAGCAAATGTACGGACCAGATAAAACAGATTTTCTAATAAAAAAAAATAAAGCATACTGATGTTATAAACATGCTCAAATCTATTCATATTTCTACAGTGGTTATGAATAAAGAAAACAATAAAAGCAAAAGTGAAAATAATATAACACATCCACTATGGCTGTTTAAATGAGCTTTTATTTTATTTATTTTTACCTTAATTATGAATAAGCATAGAATTTATTTTTACAAGTGCATGGTGGAGGGTGTATCGGTTGCACAGGTGCGTTAAACTGACAAAATGGAGGACATCAACAACAAACAATAACAAGATGAGACAACAATATAGAATATAGAAAAAAAGGGAGAAAACGTAGTACCAAAAACCCAATACCAACCCAAGAGCTCAAGTCAAAGCCAAATGCATTCACAAAATGTTTGGTATAATAACCAGGATTTTTTGTGGCATGATAGCAGTGGGGTGGGATCATATTTTGGCTGCCAAAATATTCCATCCAAAGCGAAATAGTCAATAAACACTTCAGCCAATCAGATGTTATCACAGGCCTCACTTGGTAATTTAAACTGCCCTTGCGTGGCAGCGTGTTTTTCTTATTTGCTTTATTTGGTTAAATGTGCTTCAGACTGCACTGTGGATGGCTCAGTACACAGGCAAGACAAGGACAGCACTGCACTGATTGCCAGGAACTGTCCCTGATGGTTGACCCTACCTGTGACTGTACATTGGCTCCGACTTGTGCCCCTTGGTAAGAATCCCCATTCAGACTCTGCATGCTCAAGAACATGTCCCCAGAGTTTGGGAGGTTATAAGAACCTGAAGAACCTGGAAAGGGAAGATGTAATAGCTGAATACATGAGAGGGCTATAAAAGGAAAGCACAGACACACACGCACAAACACGCACCACGCACATGTCTGCAAAAACAGACCCAACTCAAGCAGACAAATACAGAGAAGAAAGACTCCCATAAAGCAAGCAACTACAAGGGTGGAGGAAGGAAGAGGAGAGAACCAAACACAAGAAGACAATATGTAGAAGCACCAAAGGGCTTTAAAAAAAACAATGCAGTGAACACAAATGAAATGAAAAGCACATGACACAAGGGGGACCAGCTCTATATGTGGTTGGTTGCTTAGAGCTCCCAATTGTTCCACATCACCTACTTCCAATCTAAAGTTGGCAGGGAGATATCACATGGTAAATGACAAGGACAATAAGAAGCTTATGAAAAGACCAGTACCAGTAAACATGTTGCTTAAAAGAGTGTTTTTGCTCTCTGCAGAATCCAGCTGAAACTCTTCATCTTTCATCTGGAATCCTGGGTGCAAGAAAAAGGGACCACTTCATAAGCTTACCACATCCCGGCGAAGGTAACCTAGTCCAAACTCAGCATTGCATTACTCATTTAACTAGCTTAAACATGCCTTTTCAGGATCTCTGTTTGTGTTTGTATCTTATCAGTAGGAACTACATATGATGCCATTTTGATATAACACTATTATTGGAAGTTAAAAGCTCCCAGCAATTATGTTTCACTTTAAAAAGCTTACCATTCAGTGGGATTACATACCATTACATTACAAATGACAGGATGCTGACAGAAAGTCAAGGAAAACAAATCCCATGGCATCATTCTGAATTCTCTCTCTCTTTTTATTTTGCCAAAAATACATGTGTTCCCGGTTCACAAGTCAGGAACGCTCTCTTTATGCACGAGTTTGCTTGGCATCAACTGTCTTATAGACAGGAGACACTGTGATCCCCAAGCTGGGAGCAGAGCCTGTCACTCTTGCCTGTGTGAATGGTGCATGAGAGAGTCAGGCAGGCAGGCAGCAGGTTAAGGGCTGAGGTAGAGGGCAGATCTTTCTTTTTTTTTTTTTTTGCCTATATGCAGGAGTGCCTACCGGAGTTAGGTGTGGTAGGGGAGTTGGCCTGGCTGTTCTGCACTGCAGCGGCTGCAGCTTGTGCTGCATTTACAGCAGTCTTGGCAGCATACAGGTTGGCTTCTTCCTGAAACTTGCCGATATTTTTCTTGTACCGGATCCTTTTGTTGCCAAACCAGTTGGATACCTGTGTGAGAAAGCACAAGGAGGAGGAGCAGAGGAGTCAGACGTCAAGCAGCCACAGCACCGTGCACTGAGCAGTGTGATTGTTTCAAGATGTCAGGTTTGGGTCCATCAAGTACCCAATTCCCAGCCCCTGCAGTAATGTCCACTGGGTACACAAGCTAATTAAGCCATAATCAGAAGCCACTTGTGTCTTCTCATGGATGGGAGCATGACATGCTCTCGGATCTGTCTCCTGACAAAACTAAAACATAATGGGGCTCCTATTGTACAGACACTAAAGCGTTTATATCATATATTCCTCACATCAGCAGTGCTAGTTAAGCATATAAATTCAGAAATGTTCCTTAGAGAAATATCTGAAGGTTCTTATTTTATTCTGTAAATAATGCTCACTGATTCTAGACCAGCCAGTCAAGGTGACTGACACCTCTTGTAAATACACATGTACAATTACTCATATAATTAAATATCATGAGGCAGAGTATAAACAACAAGAACAGTAACACATTATCATAAAATAAACAGTTGACCATGATTAATCACACTTTAATTTTGACATTAATCCAGCAGTACAACATCTGTAAAATGTGTGTGTGCATGCATGTTTGGTGTTTGGAAAACAATAAATATCAACAACAAGAGTTAGAGGGCAAAGGCCTGCAGACACTCATGAAAGAGTAAACAGATTACTGAGGCAGCCAGTATTAACTAATGCATTACAAACATCTTATTTTACTGTAAGGACATAAAAAAGATCAATTTAGAATCCGAGTATATACAGATTTAGAGCAGTCGGATAATCTTGTGGAACTGAAATGATGACATCAGAAACTGAAAAGTTGTCTGAGGGGGTGAGCCTAATGTGTGAATGCTGGCTCTGCAATAACAGCAGAATAATAATGAGATGATGCTTGTTTTTAATGGTCCTATAAATTAGAGTGTCTTGTCTCTGTGCTGCAGCCCCCCTCTCAGGCCCTGCAGCCCACGGCTGGACCAGCCAAAGAGCAGCTGCCCCTAATGACGCTTTATTTAATTTCCACCTATGTGCTTAAATTTTAATATCCCCAGCAGCCCGCCAATGCTGTGGCGTAAAAACTGACTGGATTTGCAGGACATCAGATCATTTCTATCCTGCACGTCTCTGTGCTCTAAATCTTTAATATCTAGGCAATTAAAATTAATGACCATTCAGGCGAGGCCCACTGTTGGCAGGGTTTCCTTGACATCAATTGTTTGATGGGTTTACCTAGAGGTTAAACTAACAAGCAAGGTTTAATTGGAAGCAATGAAAGCCCTGGCCATCATCCTTTTTACTTAACCTGCTTATAGTCGATTGTAGAGCCAAAGACGAGGCAATATTCTCGCTCTTTTTCGACAGCTCACAATGTGCCCACAAACCAATGGAAATCATAGAATATGTTTTCTAAAGACATCAGTCTGTTGATTTTCACAGAATGTTCATACATAAAGTTTACTAAACAGATCTACATTTGCCAACATGCCAGCTGTGCTGTGTACAACAGAACACATAATTATATTAATATTACTTTTGCCAACACAGCCACAATGAAAGCCAATTCTGTAGTACATGTGACTAATAATTTCATATTATATTAGCAATGCACTCATCACCTATCTTTCTGTTCTGTTCTTGTCCTTCATGATTAAATGTATTATGAGTGAATGTACAACTATTACAACTATGCCTGACCACGCTTAGCAGTTCTGGGATTAAACCTCAGTTTTACATACAGATTTCTCTCCTGACCACTAAACTCTGGCTTTAGTGCTTCGCAGGTTCAGCTAAATATTGAACAAATGCACCGCACCGTAAGGTGTGGAAGCGCCATGCAATCTACAGAACTAATTCTCCTTTATCTCGTGGTAGGCCATGCATTCAATTGACTCCCATGTTTAGTGAAAACCAGGTTGCGAGAGTAAATTACCTGACATCAGCTGCCTCAAAGTCAGCGATTGTATGACCCTGCAGACTCCTTGCAAGGACATGATACTACTGCCTTCATGGCTGCCCACTTGAGAGGCCATGGAGCAGTAGTTAATAATTCAAACTACCCTGTTTTAGGTCAATAGTACTCTCTGGTCAATGTATAGCTATGCATGATCACTACTGTGAACTTTAAATACAAACACAAAGCTTTCATTGTGCTACATTAATAATGGATCGTCTAAATATTAAAATGTGTCACTGAGAAGACAATACCTATGCATTTTGAAAATGTAAATTCATCTCTGTGCTTGAATCAGGTTTAAATGTGTCCCGGTCACACAGATTATATCGCAGTGCCCATTCTGAGACCCTGACACAAACCACAACCAGCTAATCCCATGCCTTCATTGCAATGCACATGCAAAGTGACAAAGAAAACAAGACAGGGCCTTGCATTTAGACAGCCACTTAGGTAACAATCATAATACATTACTGCATCTGAGATATATAACCATACATGATTCAATGATGAAATCAAACAGGAACAGTCTGATGATGATGTGTTACCATCACTGCAGCATTTAAAATTTAACAGTAAAAACGTCTGCAGAAGTCTGAGTTTACACTCAAGCAAGTTGACTGTGCATCACGCACATTTTAAATGATCCCTTCTCAAACGATGCAGAGTATTTCATCAGCGATGATGCATCGAGCAAAGCTGCAGAGTGGTATTGGCATACCATTCACAACGGATGGTGTTTACTTAATGAACTACTTGTGCAATCAACAAAGAACCACAAAAAGGCTTTGGTGGTGTTTGAAAAATTACTTAGCCTAGCCCTCAGTGCGACCACAGTGAGCCATTTGTGACTCTGAAAGGTTGGGCCACAGTGAGGGATAACATACTTACACTGTACCCGACATTATGTCAAGCCTCTGACTTTGTTATTCACTTAAAATGAGGCAAAGCACTAAGAATAAGTCAATAAGAATGTCTGCCATGGCCTCCGCTTATCGAGAAGTGCACCACTAATGGGGCCTGAGATGAGTTCAAGTGAATTTTTAAAAGCACTCTAAGTTCTGCATATACTGATTTGTTCTCTTGGGAAGTGGTACAGTGGCCTGTTTTGGGAGGTACTCAAAAACAGAAAACAGAGTGGATTTTCATTTATGAATGCTTGTGGCTATTTCTTTTACTGCTGTGAGGCAGGTGGTAATCACAACGTTTGGGAGGGCGGGAGATAAATAAACTCATGGCCAGCACAGTTTGAAGATTCAAAAGACCACACAATTAGTTAATGCTCCAAAGGAAAACAAAGAGGTAATGTGGTAAACAGCAAAGAAATTGTAAGAAATTAATATATGTGACACATTTGTACACAAATAATATGGTGACAACATGGTGTGTTTTGTAAATCTATCAAATCAATCAAAAATAGGCTGTGGTCTTGTGTGACATAAGGTGGGATGTAAATGCTTATCCACTTTTTAAAGATGTAAATTCATATAACATTAGCACTGATCCTGTAGTGTGAGGGAGGGAGGTTCTGTGAAGTGGAAAACTGTGAGGCTATTACATACATAAACAGAGGTACAAAAAATGAAAACAGTGGATCAGGAGAAGTTATGACATACCTGTGATACTGTGATGGTGCATCCCACCCCCTGAAGGCAAAAAAGAATGGGCTTTTACAGTATCTGACTCTTCACGACTACACTCAATATACCCCTCATCACCCCCTCCCCACACAGACAAAACACTGCAGATTATTGTATAGATTCATGTTTCTCTGATATTGTGTCTCATGAGGACAACCATAGAACAATAGGGTATGAAAAAATCTAGGTAGTAGTCACAGTCTTAGCAGAAAAAGCACAGGATAATAATACTTTGGATGTGGGGGTTAGGTGTGAGAGATATTGCCTTCAGGTTTACCCAATGAGGAGGCGCTGCTATGTAAAAAGTGGGAAAGTTGCATCTTTAGGTGTAAAATATAGCTGTGAATTAGCAGACTCCTGCAAGGTCACTTGAAGAGCAAACATAGAAATAAATACCCTGTATCATCTGGTGTTTTGAAGCACCAGCCATCTTTTCTTAACATAATGGATGATGCCATTTTTTTCTTCCCAGCTTATGACCTGAGCGACTGACCAGGCAACAGAGAGAGCACACATGGTGGATGGGAATGAGAGGGAAAAATGGCAGGGGACCCAGTGTTGGGGTGGCTAAGGAAGGACAGCATAGTGCTTTGATTGAGGCTAAGATGATATAGGCCTCCCTTCCCTTTGGCCCTGCTCTGACTGACTGGGACCAGCCTTGACTGAAGCATCATTAGGCAGTCACAATGTCAAGGTTAGCAAAGGACATTGTGTCTTGGTGGTGTGACCTATGGTAACTATCCCTCTAGGCTTTAGCCTTCCCCACCTTGATTACCCACCAGCTACTGTTAGATGAGCACTACCCACCTGGGAAACGGTGATGCTGCACTTCTTGGCCAGCTCCTCTTTAGCTTCTTCACTTGGATACGGGTTGCTGAGGTGCGAGTAGAAATATTCGTTTAAAATTTCTGTCGCCTGCTTGCTGAAGTTTCTTCTTTTCCGCCTGAGTGGGAAGCAAACAAGAGAAAGGCAGAGGAAACCTATTAGTGAGACCAGCATTAACCCATCCATTTGGATTGCACAAATTACACAATCAATCTCACACATAAATGGTGAAAATAATGAGGAATGGGCTCTAAGGGCCCTCAGGGGCAGGATATCGTGTCCTGTTCCAAGAGTCTCGTCAAAACACAAAAGAAAAGACTGATAAACTGACAAGCACACCCACTCTCACATAACACATACAATGTTTAATTTGGTCTGTTGGTCTCCAATCTCCAGTCCAAGCGTGTAATGTGTAGAGTTTAGTGCAGCGGATGGGTGGGCTTCGTGATGGAGCGCAAAGCCCAGTCGGAGTGCATCTCGGTACATTATAGAAATCATGGCATGCACAGTTGAGCATTGTTCCTGAAGTGCCACAGCCCCAGGGATCTCCAGTAGAAACAAGCAAACTCTAACTAGATCTGGGTCCTGTTCCCTCCCAAGGGCACTACTTATCATGTTGTTGAGCATTTGCTTATTTTGCCTTGTTTACTGTGCTTCACACAGGCAGTGGGCAGCAAATGTGCTTCCACTTGGCTTGTTTGGCCCTAACTTGAGCCGCTCTCCACCCGGCTCTACAATGCACCACACTGTTAGTGATTAGAGTAATCCACAACACCTGCTGATGACCTCGCCTCCATCCATTACGCATGACTCGGTCCCCATTTCATTTGGTCTTAACTGCTCTCAGGTGTGAGGGCATGATTGTCTTGAAAATGGATAATGCATGGGACATGAGCATAATTAAAATCATGCATCTTGGCAGTGCTCATACTGTGTGCTGTGCCAGAAAACTGAGAGAAACTTTAGAATGACCTCACTCACAGGCTTTGCTTATATGGGTCATCCAGAAACTAAATACCTAAAATACATATACACATGTGCACATATACACTAAACACACATGATGCACTGACCTGGCATCAAGGAATCTGGAGCGCAGGATCATGACAGCCTCACAGGTGCTCTGCTTCAGTTGCATCTGGATGGAGCTGAACTTACGGTGAATGATTCCCACCATGCGCTCAATCTCTTTTGGAGAGATAGGCCGTGTGCGAGACTGTTCCCGCAGCAGGTTCATCACATGGGTAGTGAATTCGTTACATGCCTGCCAAGAGACACAGTGACAGAGTGAGTTGTGCAAATCTTTCAGATTACATCAATGAGCTTTTTGAAACTTCTAAAAGCTTCTTGACTGATATTCTACATTGGTCTACATTTCTGATATAGAAATGAAATAATTACATACACACTCTTTATGTTAAAAGCTTCAACAGAGTGCTCTGCTAGAGTATTATTTTGATTTTTATAATAGGTCATCATAGAATAAATGCAGATTTGCAATTTGGCTGGGCCTTAATGCTGAGCGAATTTAAACAGCTTTTCGTTAAACCAGTAGTTCATACATGATTAATTAGAATAACTCATTTATGTAGTGCACACTTTAGCTCATTACTCTGAGTAAAATTCGTTAAGTATTTACATTTAGATAATTAAAACCTGGAAACACCCTTAAGAAAGATGCATTTACTCCAGGCGAAGTGTTGTGTGCCCCCACATACCCACCTCTCACAGAGCACAGAGTAAATTAGTCTAATTTACCTCACTAAGTTGCTGAGGCATCACTGTTACACCTTCTATTTTCACCCATAATGCCTCTGTGCTTAATGGTAGGCTCAAAGTGCTAGGTAAAGGAGCTGATCATACTTTTCATTTAACACAGATGACACAGGCACTCGTTTGGATCTCTATAATCAACTATAACACATTGAATAATACTGCAAATTTTCTTCAAGCTGATAACACTTTTTCCCCCATATCCACAATTTTTCTTGATCATGCAGAGAATGAGCTGTTCTAGGTGTCGTGAAGCAAAGTTCAATTCAATACTTACATTACAGTAAAATTTGGAAAACCGGTAGTTAGATGGTTATTTAAAACTCTAAGTGGTGAAAAGTGAACATCATTCTTACTTCTCTGCCTTAATGTAGAGGTGAAAAACTCATTCATGGTAAAATCTTAACCTTAGCAATAAAAGGACCCCTTCTTACCTGTTCATATTTCTCCAGCTCTGTGTGGTAGATCTGTCTGATCTGGGTGAGTTTGGCTCTGTAGTCGGAATGTTCAATGGAGTTGTCGGCTGCTGCGCCTGAGGCCGCAGCAGCAGCTGCAGCAGCGGCGGATCCACCGCCTTTCTCTGGTCCTGCCACTCCCTCTGCCAGAAGCATGTTGTCTAAACGCATAAGCTGGGGGTCTGGGGGGTCCTCCTCTTGGGCACCACGGATGCTGAGACCTGCAGCAACACAGAAACAGGGACAGAGTTGCAGCTAATGCCATCCAGGGATATCTCATGATAGAAGGAAACAATAAGATCAAATAGGTCAAGACTGAAGTGTTAAGTGCAATTAAAAGCATTATTGTTTATATAGTCTGCTACCCAGCACTATCTGCTATGCTGTGATATTTCCCTTGCAGACATGAATGTGTATATGCTGTGCTCCTGTCGCCCATGTCTGTGCCTGTTCTCTTTTATTTACACACCGCGCCGCACACTGTTTGTACGGGAAGGCTGACATGACAGCAACATCCATAAACTGACAAATGCTCAATGGTGAAGTGGCACTTCTACTCTGAAAGGATGCTAAACAGAAAACTATACCTCTAGTAAGTGTCTCTGTCTTTGACACAGTGAATGCTCGGAAAGTAACGGCTGTTTTCTTCATTTCTATTTGCTCATGTGGTTGGAGTCTTGTATTATTTTACAGTCCTGATTTGGACTGTGCTGGTGGAATAAAAATCTACTGTAAATATAGCAAAATGAGTCAATGCAATGCTAAATGCAAATTCATGAATTCTGTGTTTGTTCTGAGGTCCTGCTGTTTATTTCCTCTGGTTTTCTGTCTCGCCAGCCTGTCAGCATGCCGCAATCACACAGCAGATAGCTTGCATGCACACCTGGATACACTGGCAGTGTAACAACAATGCCAGGCTTTTCACAGAATAAACAACAACAATAAAAAAGAGGAAAAACACTGCAGGTCAAAATTACAGCAAAAACAAGCTCAAGCAATCCAGAGTAGTAAGTGGATAAAAATGGGGCTCAATGGGCAGTAAATACTGAGTGGCTACTCGCACGTTATGATTACCAGAGTTGTTTCAATTCAATAATCCCTCCCGCAATTCAGGGATTTTCAACAGCTCATTACAGCTTCATTAAGATATGGCCAGCCTCTGGATTCTAAATAAGAAGATTAGTGGCTCTATTGTGTCAGCCAGTAGGCATGCAATCAGAGAAGCCCTTTTACCATGCTCTGACCGACTGACCCTGCACACTATCCACAGTAGTAAATAGCAGAGAAAACACCCTTTACATCTTTATATCTTGCTTATGAACACAATTCTCAGGACAAAACGAGAAAAAAAGGAAACATATTGTTGCCACTTCTCTGTTTTTTTTTATTTCTCTTGGTGTTTTTGTTCGACTGCAGTGCCACTGAAAAACAAATTTGCCCCTATTTATGGATCGACTGGCTTTGAGTCTTTTAGGTGTAATGGTGTGAGAGGAGTGGATGAATGTGGCTATTTGTGTTGGAGACATTGAGATGCTGGACAAGGCTCCATCAGGCTTGCAGAGCCAAACCATCCATGTGGACAATATGCCGCTGCTCCACTAACCCTCATCCACATCACACTGCATTTGCACAGCTCCACCCAACACTATCGTTCTGGAGAGATTCCACTGTTTCTATTCCAGCTTGTGCAGCATGAAACAAAACGGCACATGACTCAAATATTGACTGACCAGATGCCTGGCTACATATCTCAACATGCTCTAATAGCTGTTGGTTTGTCTGCCACAGTGGTTCATATTTTCCTAATTCAGTATTTACTCCCTCTGTCTGATTCAACACAAGTTCAGCAGGCTGCGCTTTCCTTTGTGCTGCGGGTGGTGGTAAGTAGGTAGGCACGTTTTTCATGTCAGGTATATTAAATATAACTCTGGGACGCAGCGTACATTTCCACACCAAACCCAGTTGTCACTTTCACTCCAGTCACTCTATATACAGGGGAAATGCAGCTGAGGGAATTTACAGGGCTTTTCAGCTAAATGGGCATAAATCACTGGTTTCATTCAAACTAAATAATCACGGGCCATAAAGAGCTACTTGTCTCTTACCATATATTACCACAAAGTTCCTATGTGTAATACTGTAGCCTTTCACAGAGAAGGAAAACAGAGCAAGACTTTAGAAAGTGACATGTAATCCTGTTAGTCCACTGACATGTGGAATGGCCGTGACATTTTTATCATACGTGTCTATTTTTATTTGGGAAATCAGCAGGATAAAAATGATTACTGTGCTGCTCTGAGAAGCAGACAGACCTGCAGGAGTCTACCAGGGTGTATGTGTGCCACGGCAGCTCTGGCTGGTCGTTCATAACACATGTGGGGAAAGATGGTGCTAGGTGCGTCCATCTCAAGCAAATAAATACTAAAAATTAAAAAGAAAATCCATATCTGTCCTGCTGTCTCTTTCTGTGCACCTTTGTTGGCAGAGCTAAAGATTCACCACCTAAGCTCAGCTTCATCACACAACTTCCACAATATAAGCTTGGGTGAGATAATATCTTTAATTTGCTCTGTGGTTGACAAATCTGTGACTGTACCTTGCAATTCCACAGTCACATTCTAACACTGCAGAGATTCTCTTTTTTACTGCTCAAATCTTTATCCTGTTTTTGTCTGATGATATGGGTATTAAAACAAGTTTGGGCACCCGACTTTAGCTTTAATCCACCTCCACAGTCAAAGTGGGATTAATCTAAGTGCAAAGGGAAAGTGAAGGATTTATGTTACCATGGTAAAGCCAGCGAACAACAGGAACTTAAGAATAAAAAATATGTGTAGATGTGTTGTGGCTATTTCACTGAGGTTTGATGATGATGCTGGTTCACTCAATTACCAGAACACATTTAATAAAGAAATTTTAATAATGTATATTTAATAATATTACATGTACTTCATTAGTCTTATTTGCCTTTCACCTGTATAGGTATTTTATAGGTTGTTTCACTTGCATATATGATTGTTTCTCATTTCTCTTCTGTGGTTGAGACAAAATAAGACACTGAATATTCCACCCCTATCAGTCAGGGATGTTCTTCTTTTCACTTTACAGATTTCACCATCGTTATCTGGTCCAAGGAGGTAACAAATGTGACAAATAAAGACAATGCATCTCTTTTCTCTGTTTATAATCATTTCTGGGTTGGGGCTGTTGTCTCATACATCACTCCCTGCTTGAAGCCCTGACAGTGATCAGAGCACCGCCTCTGGCCGCTCTCCTTTCCTCCCACCTTCTTTCCCCTTGTGCCCTCTTTTATTCTGTGGGCTTAGCTGACCTTTGGCCCACTGCTTGTTTACTCTCATCACTGAAGTGTGAGCAGGAGAGCCATAAAGGCAGAGCCATGCTGGGTTAATGTGGCCCGCTGAAGAGGGAAGGGGTGGCACAGGGTTTTTCCACCTCATTCTGCTGCACTGACTGCACTGTCAGATGCCAGACGATACACTGGAAGAGAAGCACTAATAAAGCTGGACATTTCACATTTTTTGTGTCATTTTTCTTGCAATGATGCATTTTTGAGATAGTAAAAGGTTCATTGTAGAAGTAATGTAATCTTTCCTGTGTTTGGCGCTATGACTCTTTTCCACTGTTTCCAAAACATCTTGTTCATTACAAGTAACCCTGACCTCCTGCAGCTCCTCTCCTACCCAGTGCCTCCAAGGGAACAGCTCTGGCCATATATCGACACTCTGTTCATCTAATTGCATTGATCCACAAAGGTCTCCCAAAGCTAACTAATCGAAAGAGAATTTATTTTCTGTCAATATTTGCAAAGGTCATCTCCCTTAAAGCTGTGGAGTAGACAGTGTGAGGAGAAAGGCATCTGGAAGGAGGAGGACCATGGCATCTAGCCTGTTACTGAGGCTCATCCAAGGTGAGCTTTAACTCGAGCTTGGCACTCTGAATCCAGGGCTTCTAATCCACCGTGTTATTAAAACCCACTGCCAAAGGAACACACTAGAGACTACAGAGGGCTTAGAGTATCCATTTCACAAAGAGGCCTGTGTCACTACAGCCGCGTTCCACGTCTCCTTTGACTTCATATCATCTCCTTTGTCGTGGCGCCTGGATCAGTAACCTTCAGCTCCAGAAGCAGTGAGCTGGATCAAATTACCATTGAAAATCTTTTGTTCTGACAAATGAAACATAAGGATCCTCTTTCATTGATGTTCTTAAAGGCTTTTTTTTAGGCTGGCCTACATCCACATGGCACAAAGAATCTGAGAGAATGCCTGCGGGCTCTCTCTTGCATGTACAGTAATTAACATGCCATTAACACATTAATACACATTAACTATTCCCAATGTTAATGGCAGAGTAATTACCATACCTGATACCACACTGTGGGGAAGCCAAGGCACATTTGCCACTTAGTGTCTCACTTCCTTTGTGGAGTGAGTTGCAAAGGATTGTACTTTGGGAAGATTGCTCGCTCTGCACGGAAAGTATCATTGTCTATGCATGTGTGGGCAATGCTGAACTGCTCAAACAGTAACTTTCCTACACATCATGTAGCTGTTCACACAAAAGGAAGAAAGCTTGTAAACTATTAAGGCTTGGTTTTAGAGGTGAAGCCAAAATACCAGAGTGGACAAAGTGTCCAATGATTAAATGCAGATTAAAAGGCCAGGAATGGGTCTTAAACTTGGGAATCCCTGTCTGAATGATGATGTATTTCCTTTCAGTGTAGTGAGTGATAAGCTAATAAGCCATGCTGACAGTGAAGTGTTACAGCCCCCAGTGCTGGGTCAAGACTTCTTCCCATCATACACCACCGGCACACACTAAACAGACAGCACATGGAGGATGCGATGGTGAGGAGGGAAAAGTGGCTCTGGTCAGAGAAGAAGAACTTTGTCAGTTCAGGTACCCCCTCAAACCCCTTAATGGAGGCTGAGACAGTGGAATAGGGGGAATTCATAAGTTTGGGTTTCAGGATGGAGGGCAGGGCTGGAGACCCTAGACCTAAAACTCCAAGACATGTGGGGAGCAGGGGTGGGCAAGGGCTGGGAAATGACAACTCAAACAAACATCTTGAGGACATTTTGCTAGGCACACCAAAATTAATCACCGTCCCACAGTGGCACTGACATTTGTGGGAAGTGACACACAACATGACAGACTAGAGGGAGAGGATGAAAGGAGACTGAGAGAGGGTGGGAGGGCTGGGTAAACAACAGCCACTGTCACTCGCTGTGATCGTGAGTGCATGTGTGTGTGATGTGTGTATCTGTGTGTTTATACGTGGACGTGTGAGTGCACACTTTGTTTCCTGCCCTCTAAGACTCAGTGTGGGCAAACAGCCAAGTGGTATAGTGATGGCTGACCAGGCCTGGTGGTGGTGGCCGCACGCAGCGGTTGGGGAGACTGGCCAAATGAGTGGATGGGACCTCCGCTACAGATCAGCACACTGACTGACCCTACAGGACACATACAGCATGGGGCTCACATGGTTCACATGGTCTGCTAGTCACAGAATGAGTAAATGCAGAGACAGGCGTGTTATTCAGACTGACACCTTCGATCTAAGATGAAATATACTCAATATATTAGTCAAAGAATTTAAATCTCTGCCCTGTTAGAAGGAAGTTAAATCAGTGTGAGACCATTATTACATCTTATGTTTCAATACTTCATTTTACTCATGATATTGTTAGCATGTTTTGCTTATTTCTTTTCTTCAGTTTCATTTTATATTTCATGTATTGATGGTCTTTAGCTGCTAGCCTCAATTTGCTGCAAAGGTAGACTGATTTGTTATTCAGACCTCAAGCAAATAATGCAAATGTAGCACTGAAAGCCACTTATGAAATACCCAAAGGCAACTAATCACTCCTCCTCTCGTTCCAGCCTTTCTGCAGCCTCCTAATTAGAAGATGGAGATTGCATGAAACCAGGTCACACAGCAGGTCTTGTACACACCGATAACCAGGCAACTATGCAGGCAGAACTTCATCCACACACACCAAGCCAAGCATGCATTATTTTAAAGGCTAGAGGTGAAAAAAATAATGCTATTCAGGTTATTAATCCTGTATATTTCACTGCATGCTTCCAAAGAAAGGATTTAGGCTTCAAGCATTTTGTGTGTGTGTTCTGTTTTTTTTTTTTTGTGTTTTTTGTGTTGCTGAGTGTGTGTATCTGCACATACGTTCATGTCTGCATGTGTGCGTGTGAAGGCTACATGCTCGCATAAACAAAGAAACGGCATTGGTAGCATACAGCCAACCATGATCCACTGCCAGAGAAATTATTCTTTGCAGTGCCATTTCTGCAAGAGAGTTGACAGTCCATCATTTAGATTTTGCAGTGTATCCACGAAAAGGCTGCATTGCCTGAAGCAGAAGGAGCTGTTCTTTCCTTCAGTGTCTTTTATAGAAGAGAATTCAGCTCTAAATTGTAAAGCCAGAATCCTTTGCTAGCTGTGCTAGCATGTTAGGACTGCTATGAGGCAACTGAGGTTATGACATTGGAATAAGGCTGCAGTTGACGTGCTGATTTTCAGAGCATCTCTCAGTAAGAACTGATAAAACTCACAGATACACACCCACTTTCAGTATCTTAGATAGAACCGGAACAAAAGTGCTGTTTTCTGGAAGCATCCTGAGTCTGAGCCATGTTCCAGGTTACTGCTAGGTCTGCAGACTGCAGTGCAAGGAGTAGCTGGGCGGATCAGGTCCAGGCCAAACAACAGCTTGTGACAGAAGCAGGCCAAAGAGGATGTTGAGACACGCAGAGATTTAACAGGCAGCCGGCCTGCCATCCACTCTTTTTCAGCTCTCCTTATACTCAACACATCACTTCGGATTCATTGCAAGTGGTTCTCAAAGAACTTGCCGAGAATAGAGTTTCACATTACCAGGAGGAAGGAGAAACATAACTGAAAATTAGTGAGTTAGTAAAATTCCTCATTTCCTAATTTCAATTGAATAGTGTATTAGTTTTACTGTACCGTACACCTACAAAAGTTATTTGTAACTAATTATTCTCAGCATTTACTTTAAACACCATTAAATAAGTTAGACTGGGGGTGTGGCCACTGCCTATGACTTGTTTACCCAGTTATCCAAGATGAACCGTGCAATCTCCCTCACGTCACCCCTGTGATGTGTACCAAGTCCCCCTCCACATCCAATTCCCTGCTAGGGCTTCACTAGAGCAGAGACAAGGCACCACTGAAGCAACACAACAGTTCCTGTAGCGTCTCCCCGTTGGGTGTGTGTGTGTGTGTGTGTGGGGGGGGGTGTAGAACTGGGAGCTCACTCTCATAATTACAATAATTAACAGTTGCAGATTTAATTGGAAGGGAAGGCATTAACAGGAGGAACATTGTGGTGGCACGTGCAGAGGGAACCTTTGCTGCAAGCTTTTGTCTTCTCTGTACCTAATGGTGCCTTGGCTGCAGTTGGTGAGTGCTGACACAACACAACACAACACAACCAAGCTGAGGGTTCAGACGGCAGGGCTTGTCAGGACTCAGACTGGAGGCAGATAATTAGGTGCCAGGTTAATGAGAGCACAGGCTCTTGATGGCATTTGGTTACTGTATGTGGGCAATTAATGACTTTGTTTTTGTGTTTTTATTGCCCACTTGAGTGGAAAACATAATACATTATTCACCTCAGGCCTATGTGTGCTGTTTGATGGAGTAGCAGTGATGCTGGCTAAAAAATCTGGTGAATTACTCTAAACAATGTGGAGTTGGAAAATGTAATTTCAGTTCACTCATGGCTACTGGCCTGTGTGACCTTTTCAGAGCACATTGCCTCATGTCATCAGCAAAAAAACTCTCAAGGTGTCAAGCAAACAGGTCAGGCACAGGATGATGTAGCCACAAGACAAGCCCAAACAAAGAAACCAAACCCTGTGGCCATAAGCATTCAGTTAATTCAGCGTATCATATTTCATAATATATTTGTGAAATTCCATACCCCCCAGAAAAGCCATGCTTTCATTCAGAGGATTTATTGGCAATGAATCCACTGAGAGGTCTTTAGACATCCCCTTCTTTAGCCCAACCGCTCGACGCCTTCTATTTTGGAGTTAGTTGTTCTCCTGCCTGTGGTGGCCAATTAGAGCGCTATAAGATAAATGGGCACCCACAACTTTGATGTCCATCTTTTTAATAAGCTTTGGTTAAGATGACATCTGTGTGAAAGAGTTCAATATCTTCACAGTTGGAGAGAAAAGAGGTTTATTCTAAAATGAAATATCATGTAAATACTGCTGGAGGTTTAGGCTGGGTGGGGGATCACAGTGTCGGCTGCGACTCTGGTGTTGGCGTTTATTATCTTCTGCTGCAGTTGTGCAGATTAGTCAGCGAAAGATGATTTTTTTACACTCTTGTGTAAATCTTCCATATCAGCATTAGCATTAACAGAAAAATATTTTTGTGCAGCATTTAAATGTAGTTATATAAGGCGCATTTAAAATATAGAACACAACACAAATACTGAAAAATGAAATTTTGCATTAATAAGTGAAAAGTACAGTGTAACAATATCTAAAATGCTGGAGTAATAAAATGGAGCATGAGTCTGTATGAATGCAAGGGAGAACGAGAAGTGGAAAAAGAGCATATATCTAACCTAGCCTGCGGACGTGCTGCTTTATATGTGAGTGTAACTCAGTCAGGAATAATGTAAATGTCTGGAGAGTCTTAAGACTGAGCAGGCCCGTATAAAAGCACCCTGTTTCAGGCTAGTAAAACAAGTCAATAAATACAGCAGAGAAGCCAGTGCTGTCTGCTGCACTCTCCTGAATGAAAACAGAGGTGAACTGCTTATT
Source organism: Parambassis ranga (assembly GCF_900634625.1). NCBI lineage: Eukaryota > Metazoa > Chordata > Actinopteri > Ambassidae > Parambassis > Parambassis ranga. Next base: position 731,521 of record NC_041030.1, on the reverse strand, counting down.
TTCAGTCTGGCACCAGAGGTTGACAGCGGCATTATGGGTGCTCATACATTCTGACTATCACTTGTCACAAGCTATATATGTCAACATTACACTCAAGTGCATTTTAGATGTAAAACAAGCGCTCCCTGGGAAGAGTATTTATGACTTGATGTGGTCAGCTGCTAAATGAACCCAATGCTTCCCACAGCAGCAGCCTACCACGGTTATGATTTCAAAAGACTTTTCTTTCTAATCCAATTTGTACATTTGTCTCTTTTGTTGATTCTCAGAGACAAGAACAAACACAGACATATTGCAAGCTGAGCCTCTGTTGGTTGGCACCTACTGTGGGAGAAAGCAGATCCAAATGGGAAGCCAATGACACGACTCACACAAAATGGAAACACCATTAGGTAGGCTAACACTTTACTGTGATAACTGCTACCTGATTACAGGGGGAAAGCACAGGCATACTTCTCCTTTTTTTCATGCTCTGTCAACACTTTGGGAAAGCAAATATTTCACTGACTGCCCTCCCTGTGCTTTAATCTATATGGCGCAATCTGTTTGGCACCACGGATGTTACTCTCCCAGGATGGCTTTTCAGAATGGGAAGAACTACTCTACAAGCAGTGCTCACCTGATCTGTGCAACACAATGAATACACATAGGTCACACACCATATCACACCAGGGCCAGCGTCAATCCTTTATTAAATTACCCAGCTATCTTAGTTTCTGTCACCACATTGATATGAGGGTTATCTTTTTCATTTATGTAGCAGATTTTCAGGGGATTATGCATTAAAGATTAAGGGCGTATATACCTAACACCTCAGCACAACGAAAAATGCAATACCGACAGCCCATGGTTGATGTGTGTAAGGAAAGGGAAGGTGTTATAAAACAAATCTTCAGCAGCCAGATCCGGACAGGGTTTATTCTCCTCAGACAATACAAGCTGTGACTATACAGAATGTTTCAACCCTAAAATACTGTGGTAAGCAATACAAATCCCTTGGACAAAATGAAATGTATTAAACATGTGGATTTCATAAATCTCCCTTTCCTCGGTCTAGGTCAGAGGTATATTCACTGTAGAGCTCAGCAGGCATTTTTCCCCCAGCATTGTTACTCTGAGTCGCAACTGCTCCAAGTGGTTTCGAAATGAATGTCAGCAAAAGCTGCACGTGTACAGCAAACAGCAGATCCTCACAGTAAAATGGTTCAAATCACTTACCCCTGCTAGTTTAGAAGAGTATTACAGTGGTGTGGGGATTTAAAGGCCTGCTGTAGAAATATTACAGCTGGAATAGTGAAGTAGGAGCTACATTATGGCTGTAAAATGAACAGTTGTGGAATAGTTCTCCAAGTTCACTGTACAGATAGTGGAAAGAAAAAAAATAGATTTGTTAAACACCCAACTGGGATGCCTTTAACCTTGAGTAGTATACCAAAGGTAGAAGCAGCCTGGGGCTATGGGGGGACTGGCTGCCACAACTCCCAGTGCCATGCTGCTCCACAGTGGGTGCCTAACATGGCCAGATTGCCAGAGAGGCCAGCAGAGGTGATACTACAGAGTTAGTAGGAGCTGATCATTCATCTGCTGCAGCTTTTGAGTCACTCCTTATCTATTTGTTTTGTTTTTCAAGCCATTCTGCTCTGGCAACGTCACCGAGGATAAAGTGCACTCATGTTCAGCTTGTGGCTGTTAGAGCATCTGTTGGTGACTTGTTCATGAGACATTGCTGCTAATTATTTAGTTAGCCTGATGGATAATGGGAGCTTTGTAGTTCTTGCAAATAAACGGAGGACAAATAAACATACAGTTAAATACAGGGTGTAGTATTTTGATTTGCTTCTAAATATGTGTAAACAAAGTATAATTGATGAATGTCAGTGATTGTGCAGTTGTGCTTTGTGTAGGGGGCAGGGAGAAAAAAATGAATAAAGATGGAAGATAAATTAGTGTGTGAAAAGGATATTCTTTCCCTCAAGCTCACATTACAGCTGAAGCAAAACAAATAATGAAGCCTATAACCTATGAGTCACTTTAGACCCATTGTATAATTCAATCATTTCTGTGACAGCTGACGATTACTTCATCATCATATAAAGACAGATTAAAAAGTTGTCAAATTAAATATTAAAGAGAGTCTGCAGGCAGTTGTGAATTTTTAAAGAAATAACACAGATTGGAGATTAAATGAGGCACCTATATGCATATTTTATACCATAAGGAACAAATGCATATATTTTCCTCTAGGCCACCTACTTTGTAATAAAGAATAGTGAGAGTATAGATGTGGTAATGCAGCACAGCAGAAATGATATGAAAGAGAAATTGGTTTTACATAATGATGTCAAAAGGAATATGGCTCGGCATGGTCATGTGGAATAAAGATAAGATTCTCTTTCTCCGTGAGTGAATATCTTGCTAATGGTTTCTTCATATCCTTAACGAATAAAGAAGCCGACTTTCTATGAACCCTGAATGAGGTTTCTATTGAACGAAGTTAACATTTATCTTTCAATGGCACAGATGAGATCTGTTGAAAATACCCATGTGTGGAGTGGAATGCTGAATGTAGAAGCTTTGTCATCTGTGGAAATAAAGAGAAAGTGACAAGTGACAGTAAATGCTATCACATTTTCAGCAGACAGGAGGTTTGAAGAGGAGAACAAAGCCATAAAATGCAACACAGGTAGGGTTAAATCTCTGTGAAGAGCACAGAGGAGGCTGCATTTCACTAAGCCAGCATTGATTGGAGTAAACAATGACTGATCAATACCCATATAAATGGCTCTTTCTAACAAAGGCCTAATGTAGATTTCATATATCATATTTCACAATACAGAGAATGTTTTTCAGCCCTGTTGAATTAGCAGCTATACACTTTTATTTTTAACACTGTTTCCTACATCTAGATACACCCCTCAGTGTCCATACACACTTACTCATGCAATAAGCATCATTGTCACAGAGCATTCCTATCCAAATGGTTCTGCCTCCACCATCTGCAGGCGTTCCCAGACACACCGCTTTCAGTCTGCCATAATGATGCATGACTAAGTACAGTTAAAGTGTTGCAGTCTGTTGGCGAAAAGCAGTCAAGCACTTTGCTATAGTGTCACTACGGATAAACCATACAGCTGAAGGTTGACGATGGATAAAAGGCAGTGACAGGTCTAGTGATGTGACTGTGTGTGTGTGTGTCTGTGGATTCACATGTGTATAAAGGGTTAGAAACCATGGCACAGCAGATTTGTAAGTGTACTTAACTAGGATGTGAAATAGGGTTGGACACAGCGAAATAAAATGCTGTGCTGGAGTCTGTTGAAACTGGGACACGGTTTAAAAGTTATTCTCTCTGCCAATAAACAGGCATCTCCCTCCACTACTGTGGGAATTGCTGCCTCATGGGTTTGCTAATATTTTTTGTTACACGTTTCCTCAGAATGTTGTTAGGCAGCAAAATGGAGAATTGTCATATGTAGCATAATTTTAATTTCATTTAATAATGCACTTAATGCACTTCTAAAGAATGATTACTTATGTTAGAAAGGCCAGGCTTTACTGAGCATTGTTTACTTGGCTTATTTGGCCCTGTACATTCTATTTCTTTATTGACTCCAGCTATAGGGGCTCAAGCCTCCCTCTCGGCTCTAACCCAGTCTCTTATTTCACTGTCTTCTCCAGGACACTTCAGAGTAGATATTCAGCCTACACAGAACACAGAGGAGACAAAGAACTCTCCATTATACTGTACTCTGTTTGCCAAAGTGTTTAGTGTCAAAATGCTTCACAGACTTTGTTGCTGCTTTGTCGAGTTCACCACTGCAGCCGCTTTCATGTAAATGATCTTGAATGTTATTTTCTAAAGAATGCATTTTAAAGAGAAATTCTCATTTCTGCCTCTGCATCTTGTCACAAACCCTTTTCTCTTCTTTCTCCCCCCTCCCTCCCTCTTCCCTCCTGCTGCAGCCGTAGACTGCATAATTGATGCAAATACTGTCACATGTGTCAGGAGTGGAGGCTCTTCTAGTTTACTTCTGTGCTACACTTTATCGGAGAACATTAAGTGGAGAAAGCAGCCTCATGCCAGGGGTGGAAAATCGGTTTGTCAGTGGTCTCATTCACAAAGCCATTTCTGCAGGATTGTTTCATCAAGGTGATTGAGAACAAAAAGTACGGCAGCAAATTCCACCTTATGTTTAGGAGCCTTGCCACATACATTATTTATATTTGTTGCCCACCCTTGTCTCTACAGGCATCTGAATACGTCATAGCCTAATTCTCAAATATTTCTTCAGATTTCCTCCATTTGTGCAATATCCTTTCCACATCAGCCACACTAAACCATTAGGCTTGTAAAGCATGCTTTTTGTGGGTGACACAGACCTGAAATTATAGATAGCTGTTTTCAAGGAGTGCTAGAGCATGATGGGAAAGCTGTAATGACTGTTGAGTGACTGGAGTGCAGTCAGAGACTGAAACAGGATTTCATTTACAACAACGTTACAGGAGGAATTATGTAAAATGGTAACATTCCATGCCATTTAATGAGCCATATTCACTAATGTCTAAGTCTATGGTCTAGCAGTAATAAAATGCACCGCCTGCCAGAGCTCTGCTGCTACACTGTTTCTGTCTATTTCCTGTATGAAACAATGGTGCATAACGGAACAGGGAGACATTTGCGTTTTTTTTTTAGTTTTTTTTTTTATCCTGTACACTGAATGCTCTGCCTTCAGACAAAGTGAAGGAGCACTTGTCTGCTACCCTTTCCCCTCCTGCTCCTCTTGCTGTGCTTTCCCTGTCCTCTTTTTTCTGGCCCTAGTCTGTGCCACAGATTAAGTGACTTGATCCTGCAAACATCTGAAGAATTCAGCTCCACAAAGAGGTCAGACAAAGGCCAGGGGATAGCCTTACAGGTCCTCCTCCATTAGCAGATCTACAGAGGTGTCATCAAGAGGGCTCTGCAGGCAACAAAAATGCCTCCCAAAGAACAGATTGCCTGATGTTTATCTCTGCACTCATCATTAAAACCATCACAGCCTGCACCTACCTGGACATATGATATCTGAAATTAATGAGAAAAATTGATTGGCCTTGTTGTGTTGTTGTGTGATGAGCTGTGATAGAAAATAACATATTTCGGACTGGTAAATGGAATCCTACATCTTTGCTCTTTGTCAAATCTTCACAGCTTTTTTTTTTTTTGCAAAACTTTTTTTTTTTCAAAAAAGTTCTCACTTGTGAACTGCAATACTTAAGCCAAGTAAACTGCAAGTGCTGACTGTCTCTTTGTTTACATGTCTCTTGATACAGACAAACAAAAATACCCCCATATTTCCAGGCAATAGCATTCAGAAAGAATATCTAGGGCTCCTAGAAAAACATTTCAACTGTAATAAGCTTTCTCTGTGAGAGTCTGAAACATTTCAGAGGGCTCCTTTGAAGCTCTCACTATGTTGCCTGTTCATATATAGACAGTGCTTGGAAAGCCTGAGTGCCATATCACTGTAACCTCTCAGTGCTTCTGCATTAATAATTAATTGCCGATGTGAGTAAACACCACTGTAGATACAAGAATGCCCCTACACACACTCTGCTGCTCCCACTTAAAAAGGTAGACTCAACAAATTTAGTTGAGTTTGCAGATAAATGCTAATTTTGCTGATGTAGTGTAGTCAGTACACATCATTGAGGAAATTCAGAGCTACTTTTGGCATATTTTTCAGGAAATGTTCCGTCCAGCTTGGAGTAGTTGGCTCTATCTTTCATGCTGCAAACTCCCAAGTGCCAGACCTGCTCAAGAGGAGATTTGCTCTTGCGCAGTTACCCTTTAGCTTACAGGCAACACGCTGTGAGTTTACAGCTAACACAACCTCATTTATATTACTTATAGTGAGGAATGTATGTGCAAGGCCGGTAGAACATGCTGACCTTGTCACTGTTAGCAGCATCTCTCAGTGTGGTAGTAGCCTGCTCAGGTATTGTTACCCATCCACTTAGTGGCTTCCTGCTCATGTTATGCATAAAGGAGAAACTGAGTGGCGGCAGAGCAGTAGCTTATTGAATGGCTGAGCAACATAACATGCCCATTGAGCTCTGATTAAAAGATTCTATTACACATTAAGCTCATATCATAGCAAAGTGTATCAGCACTTTTGAACACCCAGTTTGTTTCTGAAAACAGGAGAAATGATAGGCCTTGTAATATGTAATACAGTGCAAGCACTAATCATATCACAATGGCTGTTTATGCATCACCAATGAGCCTTATTTAGATTGTGATGGTGGAGTATGACCAGCTATTCAGAATTCAGGAGCAAGGAGAGCGTCTTTTATCTCACTATAAATCCTCATTACTTGTAATAGCACTTCTGAAGGCTAAAGAGTAAAGCAGAGCATGTTCTCTTTATTCTTCAGTCACTGACAGACTTGGCCAAGCACTATGGGTTAATGTAATATCACAGTTGGATGCCTCCTCAACTCACTTACATTCTCTGTTAGCTTAAAAGTCCTTCTGTGGAAAAAAAAAGAAAGAAAAAGTATGCAGTGAATGAAAGGAGGTGATGACTGTGCGCTCATAACGCCACAGGGCTCGTGAATTACACCAAAAAATAATCTTTCAAGCTCTCCTTTAGAGAATAGGCTTGATAGATTAAAAACATTTTATATTTTAATTTTAAATAAAGTCATATATCATTGTAATGTTTTAAATTATTGACTGGAGAAAACAAAAGGCTAAAAAGATTCATATCTTCAGTCTCATTTTGTTGTGAGAAAATGTTGGTCTAAGAATAGAAAAATGGACTGTAAAAAGTCCATGGTTCATCTGCTGAGACTGGCATATCAATTAGGATTGTGAATAAGAGTGTAATTGAAAGCAACAGGAGCAGAAAGGAGCGGAAATTCATCAAGGCAAGCATGGAAAAGCACAAATGAGTTCCGAGCGAGACACAGAGAGCCTCGTTGCTATTCTTCTGCTCAGTCTTTGCATAGAACAGATCCAACTAATCTCTCTGCACTATTACAAGACAATGAAAACAGCAAGCAAACAACTCTGCCTGCTGTAGTTTCCTTTAATAATTCTAAGTGGGCTAATTGTTTTATTAGAGGTACAAATAAATATTTCTTGGACTGTCTCTCTTTCCAGCCAGTAGATTCATAAAGTTCGTGTTAACAGCACATTGGGTGCTGAAGTCTGCAGCCTCGGGGGCCACAGTAAGTGGTAAACTGGTTTTATAAAAGTGAGAAAAGAGCTTACTGTGGAGCATTAACCAGTTACTGTTAGCTCATCAGTCACAACCTGTTTAAGTGGTTCATCACCTCCTAGTGTGTAATTTTGAGCAAACAAAAAAATGTCAGTGCTGAGAAGGTCAAAGGTCACCTTGCTGGGACTTTATAGATTTTATTGGATGTGTCGCTGCTCCTTGCTTGTGGCTGCATTTCGAGCTCTGACTCACCAGCCAGTAGCATCTGTATCTTCCTCTGCTCTTATCTCCTGGCAAGCAAACACACTGGTGCAGGCCTGCCACACAATCATTGTACCATGGCTCTGCTGTCACTAAATGGCACGTTCTCTCAGCCCCAGTCCTCCCTTTCCTAGGCATGGGCTTCTCCAGCTGCAGCCTAATTTCCTGTGACTTGCCTAATTACTGTAATTAAGGATTAATTGCCATTAATTATTCACACATAAGCTCATCGCAAATCATGGGGTAAATGTCTTATGAAAGCTGCCATACAAGCCATGTATAAACACACTAGGATGCTCCAGGCTGCTGAATCGATCACTCAGCCCTCCAGCAAATCTCCACGCCACACTTAGGAAAACAGTGATAACTCTCCCAAAAATCAACAGCCCATCCAGGTGATGGAGGAATCAATTCACATGCTTTATTCATTTCAGCCACATTTAGTTGGTGCTTCCAGGTCTTTCAAGGCTTGAAGCAGGCAGAGAAAGTGTCTGTGAATTATGTAGTGAACTTAGGGGTGGGATGTCTGGATAGACCAGCTAGTGTATGTAAACAAGGTGGTGGGGTGATGACAAGTACAGGCTAATTCTGCTCTAATCAACCTCTGTCATCTCATGTTCAATCGTCAAGCATCGGCCCATTCAATTGTTCATCTTCAGCAAAGAGGTGAAAGTCTTCAATTTTTGTAGAATTGGCAATTCCCATAAAACTGCAGGGCAGTCACACTTTGTTACTTTACATTTTACTGTTTGTCTAAATGTCACTGATTGATTTAGATCAAGGATAAACATGACATTAACCTTTACACTTTTATCTCTTGTGGTCTGTGATGTCTGGGATTTTCCGGCTGGAGATACACCAATAGCTTAGGTAAATATTTACTCTTGCCAATTCTCACACCATTCGCAAGCAGTTTCAGGTAAACTCTTTTTAGACTTGAGTGTCATAAAATCATAATAATGGCTATAATGTAAATGTGCTGAGCATGAAAAGTCTGAGACATGCATGCAAACAGTATTTAAAATGAGACATTTTTACAAGGCTTTAAATCAACAGTGGAGCCATGTCTTGATAAAGACAGAGGGAGAGGGAGAGAGAGAGAAGAAAAAGAAGAAGTAAACTGTCTAGTGCGTCACATCAGGTCTGTGAGATCTCACAGTAAACTCTATCGTAATATACAAGACTAGCAATTATTTCCTGGATCCTGGTGAGGTCTGTGGAAGCTGCTGCCTCAGCAATGACACGGCACACCACATACCTGCATCTCTAAGCCTTCTCTTTTATAAAAATTGGTGTCTGAGAGGGAGGTAGATGGGACTAATTGTTGGACCAAAGGCAGATGTAGCAGATGAATGCAGGAAATGGCTTGATTTTGGGTGCATAAGTTTGCGTGTTTGATTTAAACATTTATGTTAATGAACCTTCTGGCAGCGCTTTAATGCTCTACACTCTCTTGTAAACAGCCACTTTGCAAATCCATCATCGGGCCATCCTGAAAAAAATCCAAGCTGCACAAGGAAAGGAGAATAGAAAACAGAAACCCAGATCAAGACAAGGGGATAACAAGACTTCAGACATTCAGACACAGCTTGAGCCAATGCTGGCAAAATTTCTCCTGATCAGCATTACTGCAGCCAGAGTTGAATTTATAGAGCTGAGCCAGTCCTGTTTTATGTGTTTGTTAGATTAATGTCCAGAGCCATACTTTTTTTTACTGCTACAGCCTTTGATCAAGTTCAATTTATTGGGATTAACCTGAGGTTCAAGTGTAGTCTATGATCCATTTCAAATCATTATACGAAGCCTCTACTTTCTCTTGCTGTGATCAGCTTCTACTCCTTATAATTAAAATACAAGTTTAAGCTGTCAAACCTGTCCTCCAATTGTGACAGTTCTTTAACCCTTCGTTAAAACATATTTCACTATTTCTTATTTTCAAGCGACATTTAAACCTTTTGACTTTGCAACATGCCCCTTAAATTAGTATGTGGTAATTGTTACCTTATAAGTAGTGCAGTGCTGTGATAAATACTACTTTTCACTGAGATTCAGCAGAAGTAGCTGATGGTGCCTCGGTGTTAATATGGAGACGTGTTGTACAGTCAATGTGTTGCCGCTCTGCATGTCAGCATTTGAGTTACAAGAACCCACAGCCTGTGCAACTTTCTATAAGCCCACTGCCCCCACACATTTCACACTTCCACCTCCATTTGTGTGACACCTCCCAGCACGCACGTGCATCATCGCGTCATTGATGCCTAATTGATACTTCCCTATTTATTGTCACCTTCTCTCTCTGTCAGCTGACTTGGCTCTCCGAGTCGCTTTGCATTTATGGACTCCCGGTTGCCTTGATCTCAGTAATTAGAGTTTATGTGCTAATTGGTGTAAATACAAAGATGGGAGTTGCAGGCAAGCACTTCACACCGCAGCTATAAATTGTGGCTCTGATAAGTGTGGGTTGTAGTGCTGAGGGGATAGCAGAGATGTCTCCAGGAAACTGGTATTTCTGTCACCAGCCTTCATCCTTCTTTACACATTCATCTTGTAGTAATATTTAGACAGCTTAAGACATCTTTATATTGTCTGGCTTTGAAAGTCTCATTTACCTTTAATGTCAAATATTGGAATTATTATTTCAAGCCCACAGTTTATTTATTTTATTTATTTATTTATTTAAGTCTGATCTATACTGTATATATATATAGATACATGGCTCTGGATTTATATCAGATCTACAGCTAAAATATTTAAATATAGGAGTTTTCTATCAATCCTTATAAGTTCTATGTATTTAGACACAGGAAGTGTGCAATTACACCAAAATAACTGATAAAGTGCTTTTGTCTATGCATTGTCTTCAAGCTTAGACGTATGATGATTTGCCTTTTTAATATAAATTAAAGTCTTCCCATTGCTACATCGTATGTTATTTAGCCATCTACTTGAAAAAGTTGTTTTACTAATATGTAAGACACAATTATGCAGAAAATCAATTTCACAATGATTAAACTGTTGTTCAGCCATGTGCTCTTCACATGCAAACTCAAAGATATATTTTTTTTTACTCCCTTTTCATTTTCAACTTGGTTCTTTTTAAACTCTGTGTTGTCAGCAGATGTCCTTCTAAAGGAGACAAAGAAAATGAGAGGGGGCTGGATATCATCAGCATAGAAATGAGCCTCCTCGATGCCCCTTCTAAGGCACAGCCACAGTGCCGCTCCAGCCACTACACTACCTTTTCAACTTGCAAATGACAGTGTCACCAAATGCTATCCTTCCATCAATCAAGTCAGGGGGGTCATGAATATACAAAAGGCAAAGCGGAGACTGGCTGCCTCCTGCAGCTCTACTTGGCCCAATTATACAAGCTCAGCTTTCTCCTATGAGCTTCCACTTTTTGTTTCAGTCTAAAGGGTAGAGTCCAAGGCAGCCCCAGGCTTAATCAAGGTAGGTCACGCATACTGGACCTCTCAAGTGGACTGCAAATGCAAGTTAAATGTGGACACCAAATGTCATCTTTCTTTTACATCATTACTGCTGGGGGGCAAAGACGCAGGGTTCAGCTCTGCACCCCTTTATTCTTGTGCAAACATCCCATGTACCCAATTCCTCTTCTTTACCGAAACACAAGACTACAACACAAGGCCACAGCCGCTCCCTCCTCTCCTCTCTCTGCTTCAGCTTGCTTGTCCCTTTCTTTACCCCAGCTGTCAGATCATAGTAGTGAATTAGCATTCTAACGGATACGCCTCAACCCGGGGATGAATTAGCACACAGGAGTAACTAATGACCTCCCTGCTGAAAGTGGACCTTATAGTCGATGGCACAGCTGATCAATACCACCGCTTCAGCTCAGCTTACCCTCTCTTCTCTCTTTTAGACTTCACTGACATCCTTTCACAGCTTCCGAACACAGATTATAGACAGTTTAAAGTAAGTAAAATAAAAAACTTATATTAGTCACATCTGTTAGTATTTACTTGAATTAAAAACTAGCAATGAGTTTATCATGGTCTCATCAGCTTACCAATGGTAAAGCACACTGTTCAATAACATCTCATTGTTACATATTCATTATGAAAGAGAACAAACAAGTAAACAAGACAAATTCATGTTAACATGTTAATGTAAGTAATGGTAATGTTACCAGATATCATCAATCACTGAACACAGCCCATTGTTCTCTTGCTCTGTGTTGACAAAGTGTTGCAAGAGCTGACCAATCAATCATCTCATTACAACCGGTGATTCTAATTGTTTTTGATGAGTGTGGCACTGATGCAAAGGTTAAGACCATTTTGTTGTGTTGAAAACCGGCTGGTTGTATGAGTGCATTATTAAATTTGCCATGTACTTTATCAAGAATGACAAGCAGGTTTGGAATTTCTTACTTAATGATTTAACAAATGTATGAGCCATAGAATCAATTCCACCTATTAAAAAGGGGTCTGGTGACATTATGTAGAAACATGCAAGGGAGTGACTGCCAATTTTGTTTATCAGTACTTAAAATCTTTTGAAAAGACATTCACAGATGAGAGTCTGTAAAAAAATCAGCAACAAGCAGAGAGGAGCTTTGATCAGCTGTTTTGATGTGTTAATGTGTCAGCAGAGGTGCAGCAATCAAACCACAATGAGTCTCAGAGGAGAAGGAGAAAGCAAAGGGTTAATGTGGGCCTACGGCTGCGAAAATAAATTACTCTAAATATGTAAGTGGATGTTGGAATGAGCCCTGTAAGAGCGAGTGAGTGAGTGAGTGAGTGAGTTTGGGTAAACCAACAGTCTGTCTGCAGTAATTTATAGATAGCTATGATAAATACTATTTGTCCATGACAGTCACATGAAATAATAAACCACGGCTGGCTATAAACATTACTAAATCCTGACACTATTGATTTATAATGTCTAACAGTGACATCAAACCAAACAACTGACAGAAACAATGCCGGGGCTTTAGGAGCAGTTTGTCAACTATTAATTCTGTCAAAGGGGGTTTTGCTCTAAGCTGAGGGAGCTTGTCTTGTACTTGTCAATCCCTTTGCTGGAAATGACTGCAGCACGTCCACGGGTAGGGGCCCTAGGCACTGCTCCGTTAGCCCTAATTACCCCCATCCCTGCTCTGGCAACGACAAGACGAGCCTCTATTTAAAAATGCATGTTAATTATGCAAATTATTAATTGGGCTGGTGCTTGAGGATTCGTGTTTATGCCCGGATTAGAGTTAATAACTGTATCAAGCTAGGTTTTAAGCCTGACCTATGACAAGTAACGCTGAGGTGCTGAAAGGGATATTTTCCAATACATTACCCTCTCTTCTCTTCTTTTCTATGTCCATTTCCCTGTAACAGGAGGCTGAATAAATGACACACAGATACTTACAACAACACCCAGTGTGGATCTGCGCAGAGCACTGTATAACATCATCTAACACTGCTGCACCTCAGTGCTTGGTTAAAGGATCTCATGAAAGTACTGCATCCCATATACGAACAGAGACACATAAACAGTAGAGGCTCTTATTTCACGGCAGTCCAGGACTAGTTGTCAGGCTAATTGCATACACCTGTGATGGGGGCATATGCTCTGTCACCACCTGCCATGGATAACAGTCAGCAACGGTGTGAACTCTTATCGCCCAGCTCTCATCAAGTTCAAGTAGACATCAAAGAGCAAGACCAATGTCTTGTACTTCGTTCCAGTCATATAATCCTTTCAACAACAGGAAAAAGTTGCACACATTGTTGCTATACACATCTTCACTTTCCTGTAGTGTATATGTCCCATGAAATTGTGACTGCATGCTCATTATGGATTTCCCTCAGTTCCACTCAGTCCTCCATATTCTGCCTAAGCTTGCCAAACCTTCCGGAGCTCAGGGAGCACTCTCTCGATGGGGTTAAGCTTATGTTTGTGAGCCAACAGTCATGCATGAATGAGGATCTGCTACATGATACCACGAAGTATGAAAGGAATATCAACCACTAAAACTTTGGCATGAAAACACAAAACAAGATTTCATTCATCACTGTTTTCTCTCCTTTTTTGTTGCATTTTTTGTATTGTATTTCACATTGATAATGTTAGATTTGTTATTCAGCTTTGTATCCTTGATAAAACAAAAAACATGCTGATAGCTAGTTGTATCGAGCCAAAAAACCTGTACCAACATCTCTTTCTGTTTTCATCTGCTCCTTAACTGTTATTCTAATGCATTTTCCAGGAAATCAGAAAGACTTTATGATTAAACAATAAACAGACCGCAGAGGGTGTCGGCCACTGTGTCAGCGAGTCAGCAGACTTTCCACTTCCTGCCATGACTGAAATGGTTAAGGGCGCATTAAGCTGTTTTGCTCAATAGCCCTTGACCAATATAAAGAAGTACTGAGATAGCATGTTCTGATTTATGCCCTGTGAAGACATTAGAAATGCATGCAGGAACATGCTTGGATGGCAACACACACAGTCACTTAAAAATGTTAAGAAAATACATAGATCATGGTGAAATAAACAAAACTAAGACATAGACCCAAATACACCAAATGCAAGAGAAAATCTGTAAGACAACCGACTTTCCATTTATTTTCTACAGAACCTTTTGTTTGTGCATTTAAATTATAGCGTGATTAAAGTCTAACAGAGGAGCTACAGTAAATCCTGTGTGAATGTTTGCTGCAGTTCCTCTAAAATGGGAAATATTGATTAGTATGATTTCCCTGGGTACTGTGGAGCTGTAGAGGAAGAGTGAGAGACATTATTTAAGGGACATGGAGCCTAAGTTTGAAAGAAAGAAAGAAAGAAAGAAAGAAAGAATGACGTGACATTATTATATATGCTTTAAAACATTCCTTAGTCTGAGTGGCCTTTGATAGTAAGGCAAAAAGGTAGTTCATCATTGTCTGCATGGGAACCAGGGGGGTGGTTGTCTCTTGTTGATTTTACATTATTAATTTGAGGCACACAAGGTCATTGGGGCCGGTACAGTCATGAGAACCAGTTGTTATCTTAACACAGCTGTCGGGCTGAATCTGCATTGACTGATTATGCCATTGATTGGTAACGCTGTGAGAAGGGAGCCTTTAGGATATTGCTCCACTTTTAGAGAATTTTCAGTGCCACACCTCCAATGTGGTACCAAAAAATCTCCCCTTACTCTATGATGCATAAACTAGCCCTGTGGCTCCAACAGCAGTGTACACCATGCCTCAGACACCTTCAATCTGCTGTAAGCAAATCAAATGTAAATGTCAAATTATTGCAAACATATGCTAATGTGAGGGAAAATCTTGTATGCGAGGGAGGGAGGGACTAAACGGAAAATAAACATTACAAAAACTGTGAAATCTTAAACAAAAGGGGGTTGAATCCTGAGCAGCTGGCATGGAATGAACTCTTCTGGAGAGGGAATGCCAGTTTCAGAGCGCCCCGAGCATCGATTTGGAGCCAAGGCAGTAAACAGCTTTTATCAGCAATAATGATGGCATAATCCCAGCTAAAGAGGAAAGTAGCATATGGTGCAAAGCTTACAACTGCAATCCCAACAAAGTAGGGGGGATTTTCATCATTTTGTCCACTTGAAAGACACTGCCAATTTATTTCTTTTCTTTAATCCATGCAGTAAAATTAACACAACATTGGTAAATACTCAGCTTTTTTTCATCTGTTGAACAAGACAAAGTATGAAGTATGGTTTATGCGGCAATGCGGCAATGCATAAGTGCAAAGTGTAAACATGTACTGCAAACACTATACGTGCATAATAAAATTGCTTCTCACAGGAGCATAATAAATAAATACATTTCAAAACAATGCCTGCCACCTACACTGAAGTTAAACAGTCTCTGCTTCAGTGCTGTCACTACTATCATAGTCTCCATCATTACTATAATCAGTTTTCCTTTTGGTTAGACGAGCAGGTCCTGAAGACAGCTCTTTTCCAGGAACAGTGTAATGCTGCCAAGTAGTGCTCTAGACTGGCTTCAACCTCTGTCATTGATTTTCCTCCAAGCTGTGACCATTCATTGTTTGTGACATTCTCCTGTCGGCTCTTTAACACCCTTCAACCAAATCAATTTCATATTTTTGTCAATGCCTTGCGACTGTATGAGCCAGATGGGAAGGGACGTCACATGATTTAAGATGTCGATTTTCTGGCAACAGTTTTATCTGCAGTTTTCACAAGAGTTTAAAAGATGGCACAATGGGTTTATTTAAAGATATGTATGAAAGGTCAAACAAAAACTGGCACGCATTATTATTGTATGTAGAGTTGAGACACTGTTTGTAATTGTTTAGCTAATCTTCATTGTTCAAGCTGAAGATCTTCAGATTTCAGTTGGTTTTGCTGGTTGTCACATTCTTATTTCCAAGCTGTAGTAATAGTCAACCGCATCAGAAGCAAACCTCAACTCTAACAAATGACTAAATTTATTCTTTGCCTCTTCATAAGCCTAGCAGACCATATGGCATTGCCCTCCATTATACTCTCAATATCACACACTAACAATGACAACAATAATAGAATGGGTGACCTTGACTCCCCGTCTGGACTCTAAGAATAATATTTGATAGCAATATTAAGTGCAACAATAATGAGATGAATATTCCCCATTTAGTGTAGACAGCTTTAGGACAAATTCTGAAGAGAGCTGCCTGCTGCAGCTACATGCTGGTCACTCTTAGTTGTCAAGGCTGATTTATTGCCTCCTAGCTGTTCAATTTCACATTTTGTCCTCGTCATATCCCCGACTCATGATCATTCTGCACTGACCCTTGTAGGGCAGGCAGGGAATATTGATAAAACAATTATCTGCTTGCCGTTCATTTGATTTTCCATTTCAATTACGGATTGGAGGAGGCAAAAAGAAAAGATTGCAGCATTGATTTTTTTTCTACCTTACAACAGGAAGGAGGCCTGCTTTGATGGGATGCTTTGGTGACATGGAATAGGGGAAGAAGAAGTGCTGTAGCTTTAGGCGCTATGGTTCTCTTTTTCTGCTTTAAAGGCTTCAAACTTTATGGACCATTTGACAATTAAGTATGATTTAATATGGCCAGATACCACTAATTTAAAGTGTAAAACACACAGATTTTGTACGCCTCCTTTTAAAACCTTACACCAGACACATTCATGATTAGAGTTATCTGACTCACAATTCGAATGTGAGGAGTGCAATAGGTTTTTCTCTGTGGGGGACCAGCATGTTCATCCTGCTGCTGACCTGAGGTAAACACTGTATGTGCCTTGCACTCTGGAGGCCAAAGGACCCAAAGGTCATGGCAGTTTGTCAGCTACACCATTCCACTCTCTTCCCCTTTCTGATAGTCTGCCACTGTCTATTTGTCACTCTAAAATGACAACAGAGTTGCATCATACTTGTTTTTCCTGCAGCACTGACACAATGCTCCAGCACCTCTACACTGTGCAACATTGTACTGTGATGGAGAGAATAGTGTGGGGAAGATTTGAGACATACACAAGACAATCACTGCTGTAGCAGTGTAATATAATCCAAATACAGAAAATACAGCAAATGGTTTGGATGTGGGGAGGTGCATGTTAAAAGCACAGTTTCATTAAAGAATGCCATGTCAATTGAATCCATTACTACATAAAATAAATTGATTCTTCTGTAAATGATTTGGAACATTGGTAATGGGTAAAGACCTAATGGGAATCCT
Organism: Parambassis ranga; assembly: GCF_900634625.1. Taxonomy (NCBI): domain Eukaryota; kingdom Metazoa; phylum Chordata; class Actinopteri; family Ambassidae; genus Parambassis; species Parambassis ranga. The sequence continues at coordinate 714,377 of NC_041030.1, read as the reverse complement.
GGTAAAATAGCCTTTGGGGAGCCTGGGAAAATCTGCCTCACTGAAGTGGCCGGCTCTTGGCCAAAAAACCCTGTGTAGAGGGGAGGGGAGGGGAGGCGTAGACTTCACAGAGATGACAGAAATTGAGAGGGAAAGACAGACAGAGAAGGGTGAGGGAGGGAGAGAGAACTCCCAAGGAATCTCCAGCCGTGGATGATGTTAAGTTCCACTGTTGAGCATAATCGTGTAAAAATACTGAAGACTTGAAAGGGCTGATGATAATGCTATTGCTGTTCAGTGATCCAGCACGGTCACAGGCAGCAGCAGCAAGGCACAGTGCTGTACTACTTCCTATATTGCAGTCCGCTTGGGCGCACACGGCAGCTCCCAGGAGATTTCACATGGCTGACCCTAAATAAGTTTGGCTTTGATCAAAGTTTAGCATTAGCATGATCAGCCTGCTTACTGCAGATCTGGGGATCAGGGGAGATGAGACCTGGGCTAGGAGGTCCTGGCAAAGAATCCTTCCCAAAGCCCCAGTGTACCCTTCCAACACTGGATTATGTTGGGCAATTAAGGTAATGAACTGGCTAACGTAACGGCACATAATGATCCTTTTTATCCCCGTTCTCTGAGGCACCTCTTGTAGTATATCTGACACATCTTCCTCTGTGTTGTTTAAAAACAGCTTTGCTTTCTATTTTGCATCCTAATGTTACCAATGCGGATATTACAATATTATACAATTCAAACAGACGAATCCTGTAGGCAGGCCTCCTGTATGCACGTCTGTGAGTAATACAGACAAGTGTTCTGCAGCAGAGTGGAACAGTGGAGCTCTTGTTCATGGTTTGGCCAGCAAGGAGAGCCCAAAAGGAGCAAGAGTGCCCCAGCACCTGTGTGGACATGAGCATTTGACTGCAGTGGTGTGCATATGAGTGAGCGGTCAGGCCTCATGTCTCTCTGTGTGGCAGTGGAAGCCTGCATTCCAGTTCCCCCAATCAACCTCCCACCCCATCAGTGCACGACTTGTCTGCCTGCTCCCTTTTCATTTGAACACATTTTCTAGCCAAAAATTTCACTTCAATCTCACCTCATCTCTCCATACTACATTAACCCCTGGCAATTGCCTTCCAAATGACCCCATTAAGCTGTAATTGCCTCAGCAGGCCTGCTCCCTCGCTTGTAATTCTGTGCAGCGAACCCACCAGACGTTCCCCCGGCATTGTTTCATGTTCTGGCTCCCATCAGCCAGTTCAAATGCTGACCCCCCTCTTCCACTCACCCACTACTCCCCACCTCCTCTCTGTCGTGGCCGGAGCTGTTGGTGCTCACCACTAGCAGTGCCACTGGCAGGCTCTCCTCGTCTCCTCAGTGAGTTCACACAGGAGGCGCCATGCCCTCACTTCCTCCTCAACAGCCAAACTCACTGTTACACATACATTTACTATCGAGGCCCTATACAAAATAACCCTCTTGGCTTTGGTTATTATGTCATTGCCTTCATTTCAAATATATAGTGTGGGGTAGTATATTCTTAGCAGCAACAAAGACGCTTGCACTTAAGAATGTTTCTTCACGTGTCAATGTAGAATTAATTGTGGTATTATGTTTGTATGTAAACCATCATTTCTCTCTTTAGTTGTCATTATGATGCTGTTGGGTGCATAGAGTACAGTGGCTGATGACACCCGCCATGGCACCTCCCAGCTCAACTTCACCTTTTCTGTTCCCACTAGGGAACGGATGTCAAGTCTGCTCAACTTTTTGACGAAGGCCTCCGCGGATAACTAACGCACAAATGTGGATAGGTGGAGAAAGCAATCTTGACAGTGATGTATTGCAACTAGTTGCAGGTGTCAAAAAGAAGATGCTCTGCCAGCCATTGGTGTGCATGCACTGTATATATGCATGCACACTTGCACACATCTGGGGCCCTGTGTGGTGTTTTTTTTTTTTTTTTTTTAACATGTGTCCCTCTCCACATCATGCATGTGTGTAATTGTATCTGCACTTGCTGACATTTGATGTGTGAGTATTCATGACGCCTCTAAGCTTTTACATGTGACCTGGAATGGGGGGCTTGGACTAATAATCCATCTCGAGCAGCACATCCCTCTTTCACACAGTATGGTTAGCTCACAATGGGGTATTGCTCACACACTGCCTGTCTGCTTATCAAAATCTGACCTAATCCTACAGTACATTGAATTTGTAATAAAAAAATCTTGGAATGCAAAAGATCACCTAAACATTGATTTCTGTTTTTTGTTTTTTTTTTTACACAGCAACACTTTACTATGATTTGAAAACAGGCAGCGATACATCAGTATTCTCTGAACACACAAACCTTCAGTAATGCTTTAGATGATTTCTTTCTCTCTTTGCTCATTTATTTAAATTCATTCTTCTTCCTAAGCAAATGTTCCCAGGAATATCAAGGTGTTTTTGTTGCAAAGCTCTAACTGATCCAGGGGGATTTGCTTCCAACAGCCTGTCTCTCCCTCGCCTTTCAACACAAAACTCTGCGCTCCAATCAAAATGAACCACCAGGGACCCCCCTTTCCCTCCCCCTGAGCTACGCCTGCTCTGAGTGCTGTGATAGCAGCCTCTCTGCCATTGATCGCAGAGTTTAGCATAGAGCATATATGCCACTGTTAGCAGAAAAACAAAGACCTCTCTCCCTTTAATACTAGCGCACACCATTAATGCACCTACCGTCTTCTATTTCCCTGTGCCCTGAAGAATGAATGAAAGAAAGCAGATCGCAATTAAAAAGGTTAACTAGGGTCCACGTCTAGTCACAAGTCATCTTGTTCACACAAATCTCTTTACCTCATAAACAGATTGATATCTTTTGGGGGGTGCAGATTCACTTGCCACAAAAGATAAAAACGCACATCCATGTCTTACTTATAATTGTGTTCCACATTGCAAATCTAATTGTAGACACTGAATTCAAAAAGGAAACACAGCTTTATCGATCCACCTAACACAGACCAGAAGGAGCTCATGAATTAGGAATGAGATAAATCACCATTAACCCCAGAGAACCCAGCTTGTGGTTGACCACTGACATACCACACTTTTTTTTAATAATCAAGATGATTCTTCCTAACAAAGTATAAATAAAACTCTCCAATGAATACAGCATGTGTCTATTGTTTATTTAATCAAAGGATGATTTACTTGTGACAGAAAATAAATTCTTCTATTTTTTGTGAGGCTCTATAAAATTGCCATCATTTTTAATTAATTCTTAATTAAAATATATTACACCACAGCTTCTACCCATCTCTCTTGATATTCTAACATAATCAATTCAGAACCATTTACATATCATTAATTAAAAGCTTTCCTCTCTCATCCTTAAAATCATAATGAGGGCCGATTCCTCATTAGTAACCTATAAGCGAGAAAATAACAATACAGTAGAGAATGGATGGGACATTCCACAGTGAGTCTTTTGTCTTGAGTTTTCGAAAAAAGCATTTTTTAACTGCTTCTCAATTGGATTTGAGAATTACTGAGTCAATTTTGTAGACTCACTGAAAATAAGTGGAGCAACACAGACTCTCCAAGGAGTTATTTGTGACTCAATGCTGCTTGGAACGGTGAAGCAAAGTCAATCAGCGTCATTCGACAAGTTGATTGTGCACTAAATTCTATTTAAACAGCACACAACTAAAACATTTTTTATTATTATGAAGGTACGCCAGTGAAACAAAATATGATAATAAACACACACACACACACACACATATCCTCAAAATCTTCAAATCGCATACTTTAGAGTCACTTGTGGAAGAGGACACTGGACTAAAATATCATATATTTTTTTTTATTTTTCTGGGTAAATTAACAGTTCTGCATGCGTATAAAATCCACTTTGAAGCTTGTTGATATGCCACCAGACTGCATAATTTAACTGCAATTTTACATGCATCTACAGAAACAACAGATCATTTATTATCCGCACATTTAAAAAGCCAACACGTTCATGCTATCTTTCCATCTTGAGCTCTCTCTTAAAGAAGAGTAATAATATCAAGTAATGATAGGTATTGTTATGCCGAGGATCAGGCATATCCTGATTTTTATCGCTCGTCTCTCACAGGTGCCTCTGCGTTACTTGTCAGGACTGCATGTCTGGGTCTTCCACATGTCAGATAAAAATCGCTGCACTTGGTGTTTCAGCAGCCTGACAGCAATTTATTTGAATGTTTTGTCACACTGGTGTTGGTGCATTTTGTGTGGGCTGCTCACCAGAATGGCAACAGCTCGTGGCTTCATGACACTCACACACACACACACGGTCTAGCATAAAAATCACAGATGCATAGGCCTACTACATGTGCTTCACGTCTACGTGGAATAATTAAAACTGCGTATGTCAAAAAAATGTAAATAGCTGTTGGTTTTCATTCATATCTAACACCACTTAAAGCAGCTGACACTGCATCATTAGCACTGAAAACGTACTTACTTATTTACACCTCCAAGACTATACCAACTACCCCTATACGACAATAGAAAATGTCCCAGCAGCTGGTGCAGCTGTGAAAATATGCATACTGTATGTAAAAGCTACTTACTAAAAACTACTTATTTGTTTTTACTTTTCTGTTAATTGTAGATAGCAAGAGCATGTTAAACAAGAACATTGCTGCAATCTTGTGATTCTCTGAGCTGACATGGAATATTGAGTAAGTTAATGAAATCCTCTCAAAGACAGGAACTCTATTTTTACACCATGATAATTAAAGTACGGCACAGTTATAATTTACAGCCCTCGCTTAATTGCATAGAAAAAAATAAAATGGGAGAGGTCTACATGAGAGAAGATTAAATGTGTGTCTCTGTGTGCACCTCTTCACTCAAGAAGAGCGAATCTAAAAGGAGCTTCCTGTGCATCTAAACAGCAGGATGGTATCTTTTAGCATCGTGGAACGTATCAAAGATTAGGTAATGAAATATACACCCTTCTATTTTTCTGCTAGCAGGCCCTTTGACAAATCGAGTACAATCCAAAATCTCCATAAATCACTATTAAAGACAAGTATATCATCACCAGCGCATATATCTTCCCCAGCCTGACCTGTAGACTAATGAGAAAAGGCCCAGACTATCTTGTCTGATTAATTAATTCAAAATGTCGGCTGTTATTCAAATGTGAGGCTGGTGTTATTTGAATAACACTTGACAGCAACGCCTGAAGAAATAATTTCTGGTTTGTGAGGCTGCTGCGGCATTACTGATGATGGCTCATGGAAATGTTAGAAGCCGAGGAGTATTTTTCCCCTCTTTGGTAGTCCTCTTGCTTTTCCTCCCTCACCTTCTCAGTCATGATAGCTCCAAGAAGTATTTCATTACTTCAACCAACCCCCCCTTCTTCTTCACAATTATGGCTCTTACTGTTTTTTTTCCACTGTCTGTCCTTTCTCTGCGTTTGCATTCCCTCCCACAGCCAGCCCAGATCTACAGGGCAGCGCTTTGGCTCTGCAAGAGACATGCTGGCAAAGAGGAAGGTCATGGTTTTTACAACTGCAGCTCCCCAATGCTGACAGCCCGTGCTGCCAAAGTGACACACTGTTTGGCTTTCCCACGTTCACAGAGCTCCACAGTACTTCGTCTTTATCACAGAGCACGCCACACATGTATGCACACACACACACACAAACACATTTAATCAGCGTCAGAACTACGTTTTCTGTCAGTTCACAACAAAATGATCACATGTTCGGACACAAACACAAAATGTCGCAACAGACAGAAATGTCTGTCTATTTCTTTTTTTTTTTTTTATTGGCAAACCCAGTGGATTAGGGGGCAGGGAAAATAGGCATAAGAGATAGAAAACCATGAGCGTACGTGCAAGGGCCTAGGGGCAGCGCACACCCCAGTATCGCTTCCCTCATCAAGCATGGATTCTAATCAGGGCTGGGGAGATATAAGACGCTCAGTCATTAAATAAATTAACTCTGCCACTCCATGCTCTCCTTCAGCACCCATGCAAGGCCTGCCGTGCTCTGCATACTTACAAAGCTTCACCTTCACGCCATAGCCTATCACACCTGCCAACACACAGGTTACAAACTAAACTTGTATATTCAAAGAAGGAGAGGAGCCACACCTCCTGTCCCTCATCAACTAATGTACTCATTCATATAAAAAGCTTTTACATAATTGCAAAAACAACCATTTGGACATTGTAAGTATTACATTTTGCATTCAATAAAATAAACTACACAAGTTATAAGGCCGATGTTGATTCAGAGAGCTGGTGAGACGGCACAGGCATGAGCTTTTTGAGGATCTATGCAGTGTGCTGCCATTCATCAAGTGGAAGCAAGTGCAGTGACGAACAGTAAGAGAGCTCAGTGTCGGCTCGGATCACTGACACAAACAATCAAAGCTGACACAGTCTTCGTATAGCACCTGCCACTCCAGCAACACAAATAGATCAATATGAGGGGAACTCATTCACTTTTTAAAACTCATATCCTTGCACCCACATCATCTTCCAGAGCACTGTGATGTAAAAAGTGCATACTTAATACATATCAATCACTCTGACAGAGGAAATGCTTATTTGAGGAGCCAACGTGAGGCAAATACACCGTGTCAGCAGAATGTCCGTTGTCAAAACTTGTCATTTGAATTTTCAGCCACATCGTGCACAGACAAATGTCTTTAGAAATCCCTTACATAGCAATTTATATCATTTTAATGTACGTTTTAATTCTCCATTACTTAGAGAGGAAGTACCTGGCAGGGTGGAAACGCATTAGAGAAAGTAAGAAATGAACAGAAGGGTCTGGGGATCTCTCTCTAGCAGACACAATTAAATATTCATGTGTCTCCTCCTAGGACACAACAGATACAGATCATTATCATGGCAACGGCGCACCACCATTTTGTTCACACGTTTGGCTCTAAGTCAATAGGTGTGTTTAATAAAAAACATCTATACAAAAAGAAACACAGACAGAACAGCACTTATTTACCCCATGTTTAAAATTAAATGGGCTTCTTTTTACAACTCATTGAAATAAAAATAGTGTGTGATATTCAGACTCTTGATAATTGCTGTCAAAAGCATGAGCAGTGGGAGCATTGGAAAGGTATACAGGTATGTATCCTGTCTCGTCTTTGAGCCACAAGCCACAGGACAATACAACGTTAGTGAATCATTCAAAAATTCATTACGAGCCTTCAGTCCTTTCCTGCCTCTTGCTTGAGGAAAACTCAAGAGAAGAATAGCAGTGATGTACTCTGGATGACCTCCACTTTCTAAAAAGAGAAGAAACCAGCTTTTTTTGTGCTTTTCAATCCCCATCAAAGAGGAGCAAAAGAAGGGACAGCATTCCCCCGCTCGCCGTCATTAATCATAGCTTTCTGGGAGCAAGTGCATATTAATTTCTGTCATCCCAAACATCATTTGGTATTGTTATGCCACGGCTTAGTGCTCATTCACCAGCAGACATCGGCCGTTCCTCCTGGTTTGAGGGAAGACAGGGCCTGTGTGGCTGTGTTTCAGAGTAAGAGGCCTTTATCCCTGGGGCTCTGACACCAATTAAGCCATTTCACCGAGAGACGAAAACAGGGCCTGCCGTTTCTCTGTAACATGAGCCAGCACCTAGCTGCTGGCCCCTCGCCATCTTTCCATTACTTCAGACGCAAGAATGAACTTTAAGGACTTAAGAAAATAAAAAGATGGTCTGTAGCTAATAGTCATACTTTACTGACTGCTGAGAAATTTACAGAGAGATTTAAGCATCTTTCTTGATCTGCAGCCTTCAACCCTACAGCTCTCTCATCAGCTGAGGTTATTTAAAATTATTTCAAATATTACATATACAGACTACATCAGAACAATGTGATATTCATGCCATGACTGATAAGAAATATGCTCCGTGTGCACTTCTTTTTACATCTTTTTTCCTCCGCATGCCTTTCAGCAGGCAGCAGAGTGGAGTTTGTCTTTGGGCTAGAGCAGAATAATGCAAGGTTTGTTATGAATTAAATATTAGAAATCTTAACACAGCAGCCAATAAGAATTATTTGCCTTATTAAAGCAGCAGAAGACGCTGATTAAAATTTCATTGCATTGCAGTCTTTTTCCCATTTCTGCCTTCAATATATCATTCTAATGTATGAAACGTGGAACAATGGCATCTGGAACAATGGGAGAGGGGCTTCATTTTCAAGCTTGCAAATGAGGAGAAAATAGCATAGATTTGCTTGTACTGTTTTTTTTTTCTTTCTCTGGAAAACAATCTGCTGTAAAGAAAAGAAAGGTGACGATTTACACTGCTTTCGTCAAATAACACGCCGCAATGTCACAATATTACAAGAGATTTCAAATGTGTACATTACTGACTGCTGACTCTAATTCTGTCATTGCATCGAGTTCCATCACCTGTAGGAGTAACACTCCCACACACACACACACACACAGTGTTATGTTGGTAGAATTGTTTTCGGTGTTCTTGCCCTAACAAATGACGGGTCATTTAGTTGTCCACATGTAATGTGTACAGAGTAAATGAACATCATGGTGTCTATTGTCCCATGAGGAAAACTCTTCCCTGAAACACTAGAGCTAATGAAATAGGGATCTATAAATAGCAGAGTCATTACAGAAAGAGGACTTGTTTTGCACCAGTCATTCACTCTAACCCTTTTTACACTAATAACTAGCTCTCTGGCTTTACATAGATTCAGCCATCCAGTGACACTGTAATGAACATAATGACACAGAAGACTAGGGAGGGAAAGTTCTTTTTCTTCTTTTTTTAGTTGCAACTAAATGAATAATATGTTTTATCTTTACATGTATGTACAATACAAAATAGATCAAATGTTTATTATCAAGCTACTTCTATATTTGTTCACTATTTTTTGCACGTATAAATTTATAATACAAAATAAATATGACTTTTTGTAATTTTTTGTTGCCCTCAACACCTTTTGTTTTTTATTTTATTTTTTAATTTGGCTGCAGTATTTTTGGCATAAGTGCATTTAGCAGGTCTAAGATCAGGAGCGATGGAAAAATATCACACAAACAAGTTTTGTCATTCTCATCATTGAATAACCAGCATAAAGGTTCAAAATATTTCTGCAAGGCATCATCATTTTTCTACTCTCTGCAAAAATGTAGGAGGACGCACCCTTTTATATTTTTGCATTAGACATCAACACAAAAACATGAGGGGCATGCTCAGTCTCCAACAGTCACTCCTACCGCTGTAAACTAATTTCAATCAATCCTTCCTTTTTGCATCCAAAGCAGCCTCTGCTGGCTGCCACCGCCTGAAGATAACTATTTCACCACCTCTGTCATGCCTAATTAACAACTCAGATGTACAATTCAGAAATTTTGCAATTAACCTACTAAAATATTGTTGGAGGATGCTAATTATTATGCCAGTTGCCATAAAGGTTCATTTGCATAACGTATGTGCAAAAAACAATTATGAGCTGTTGATCGCGCAGAAGCCCACAGAAAATGCTTGGAGCGACGGTGGGGGAGAGAGGGAGACATGTGCAAGATGAGTGCCCGCGTGTGCAGATGGAGGGACAGCTCTGGATCATTGTACAAAAACAGATATGAGGAGCTGCATGTGCAAATCCCAGGCAGTACAGCTGCAGAGGAACATGCCTCCACAACACAAAAGAATTTATCCTTTCAAATGAAACTGATATGTATGCTCTTGTTTTTCTTGTCCTTTTTGTCTGCCTCTCCCTCTTTTCATCTTTGCTGATGGGGAAATGGAGGGTGTTTGGGAGCTACTTAGATAATAGCCACATCTTCCCCCAGTCCCCCTTGTGCTTTAGAGGAGGAAGCACTAGTGGCCCTGCCATTGAGCCCATCAGGAACCCAGCTGTGCACGAGCCATTCGGCACAACGCTATCTAGTCACTGCAGCCGCATCACTGGGGCTCTGTGAGACAAAAAAGCAGCCAAAGTCAATTGTCTCTGGTGCTGAATAGCTTTCTGTTCTGTCATGCATTTACTGGAGCTGTTTCAGGATACAGAAAACATATAAAGGTCCTAAAGCAATCACTGAAATAAATTATACTTGTTTAGAAGAATTTAGAAGATTTATTTTACATGCAATAGTAATCATAATAATTATTATAATAGCCTAAATAATAATAAATAATAATTGTAAAACACCCCAATTTAAGAGAGGGCTCATTAACTTTGTCAGGGAACATTTTTAAATTAATATTCCCTGTAGATTTTAAAAATGCTTACCTCCCCAGCCCTAATTCTATTTGCTCCAGGTAATGCTTTTAGCCTGCCTTGCATGTGGTTAATTACAGGCTCATCCTCAACAGCATTTAGTTAACACACTCTTCACTATCAACATTATACATAACGTAGACAAAGCAACACACAAACAGGAGAGCATGTCTTGCTTTGTCAAGAAGCCAAATCAAATACGTGCAACAACACTGGCTGGACCTGTGAGCACATTCCCTCTCTAATCCACTGATTTCAACACAGGATCGCAGCACTTATCAGACGGAATCTGCCACATTCTCTCCCTCCCTTCCCTACCTCTGCAGTCTTCCCCGTTTCTGAACCTGATGAGTCAAAGGTCAGGAAAACAACAAGTCAATACGTAGCCAAAAGAAGCGCCATGCAGCTGAGAGAGCTGTGGAGAGGGTTAATCCTCTCTGTAGCGCTCCATGATTTAGCCTGTAATAGTTTTCTGTAATCTCTTTCTATTGATTAAACCTCACATCAAAGAGGAGTCTTGCTACAGAACCTCTCTTTTCCTGGTCAGAAATACCATATGGAGGTAATCTTTCACCTTTGTTATTCTTGCCGCTCCCGCTGCTGCTGCTGCTGTGAGCTTCTCTTCCAAGCATGAGAGCTAGACAAGGGAGTAGCCAGCAGGATAAAACAAACCCAGCGCAGAGGAATAACTGCAAAACTCATCTGAATCACAGGCAATTTTCACTCAATGCATTCATTGTCTCCACACGCAGCCTACAGGGAAAAAAACGTGCAATGTGAATATATCCTTTGTCCTGAAACAGAAACATTAGAGAATTTTATTTGCAAGATTTTTTATGCTTGCACCAAAAGAAAACCATCTTACACTGAAGGACAAAGAACAACACTTGCCAACCGAATCCCATATTTAGCTTATCTAAATGCAAAATTCGGGGGAAAAACCTCCTGCTAAAAACACTCAATTTAGTGACAGGCAAATGACTTCATGCTGCCACTTAATCTCATTTCTTGCATAATGCACTCTAATTAGCATATCAAAGTGAATTAATACTTCTAGGGCATTAGCAATGCAGAAATATGCCGAAGCTCTACCATAACAGTTAGAAGAGTGCCACAAACTTCTAAACATCCTGAGAAGTCTTTAAAATGTCTTGAAAAAGCTCCTGTTAGCCTCACCCTTCCAAAAAGACTCAAATCAAAATTAAGATTGTTTTCTCGCCTCAGCATACTAGACAATGTGTCCTGGTAAGATGACGCATGTGTGCGTTAATTACACCAAATATTCTTGGTCCACTTTCACATTTATTGTTAAAGCCGTTGATGGGTTCCACGGCTAAAAGACAACAGTCCCATGTACCATCCGGACAGACATGAAAGGGCCAAGGAAGTCCTGTGAATGATGCTACAGGAGCCAGTGAAAGGCTCACTGTGTGCTGGAAAAACAGGCCGGTCAGCAAGGCCACCAGACCAGCTGAGCTCTGTCAATGGCTAAGAGGGGGAGGCTGTGACTCTAAACCACAGGTTAACCATGCACACACCACACACACATATACACACACAAGCTTGTTCTCCCCCTACTCCCATCTCCTTTCTCTTTCACACAGACTTAATGCTCAGGCGTTCACAAACACAGATGCAGACAGGCACTTTTTTGTATACTTTTATCTATGAGTGGCTTCTTCAAACCTAAGTTCACAGCTGTTATGTGCAAACCTGACTGTTCATACATGTCAGCAAACATCTGATTAAAGTGCAAACAAATGTTTTTTTAACAGTTTTTGCACTGAGATCCACCATTGTGTGATCTTTTCTTTTTTTTTGTTCTATGTCTTTTTTTGTGTACACTCAACAGGCACACAAACACAAACAGAGCAGCTCGGCTGTAGACTGTGGACCCTCTGCCTGCCCCCTTTGGACACCACCTGTGTTGAGGCAGTTCATAAACTTTTATGATCTCCTCCAAGCTAATTTTCCCAGAAACTGCACAAAGGTCACAAATCTAACAAGGCGTCAATATTTTTTTCTCTTTTTTAAATTTTGTTCTCAGTGAGAAACATCATTCATACATATATGTATGTATGTTAAAGGAACTTTGCATATAGATTAAAAAGTATAGAAATCTCAGAAATATATAGCATAGTAAACACTGCTTTATAAAGGTATTGTTACTAAAAATCTTTTAGCAATTTTAAAGGCACGCAGCTTATGTTGCATGAAAGTGTGAACATGTGCAGACTCCAATGTGTCTGAACTGACCGTTTTATACATGTACTATGGCAAAGTTTGAGCTATATATGCTCTTAAATATGACCTATAATTTCAGCAGTCACACACGTGTGTGGAAGTGTGCATGCACATTTAAAGGTTTCAACCCTGGTGTTAAATATTCTGCTCAACTTGATGCTTGTAAGGTGGAATTTTCTAAGAGATGTATTAACCATTTTTCTACAGTCACATTGTGTTATTTGTAATTTAATCAGGACTGACTGTAAAAATTTGTGGGAATAGAGTTGGCATGCAGTTGTAGTACTGACTGAGCAGTACTGAGCCGAGTAGTCAGCTTGTATGTTGAGAGCGTGGCAATTGTTGTCAGGTTATAAAGTACGGATTCTGTGTGATCTTAGGTATGCAGAGCATATGCTGCGTGATCTCCCCATCCTGTTCAGTGCCAGACTGAGGGTGAAAAGCTGGGGTGCACTTTCTGTTAAAAATCCCAGCAACCAGGGCTGGAAAAAACACAAGAACATTTTAAGTGGAAGAAAAAAATATCTACCTGCTGTACTGTGACAACAGTACTGTTCCTGCATAGCACAGTGACATTTAAAAAAAAAGAAATGGACCAATTTGGGCAGAGGTCTCCAGTAACCTGGATGAGGACTGCCATCGGATAACTGGGTAAAAATACCTGGGTGCTATTACAGTCAATCTCTAGTGCCTTTTCTTAGTGCTTATTTATTCTAGTATTATTTACTTAAAGAACTTACCTGTTTTTTCTTTGATTTCACAGAGAACGCTGAAAAGTGCTGGTTTCATTCTGTGACAGTTCAGTCCATGTTTCCTGTTTCAGTATAAGACAACATAAAACACGAATATAAATACACTGACATGTTAAATATTAACAAGTACATACTTTAGAAGAGATATTTAGTTGTCACTGTGTCTCACAATTTTCCAACCCCCCCATCTGTAAAAACTTATTGATTTATTCTACTCTATAATACTTGCAAAGTTCCAAATAAACTCAGCAGTTGGTTAAATTTAACTGCTGGCGGTAATTAATTATAAATATTACTCTGAATGAATGCCCTTTAAAAAAACACTATGTATAGTTATGAAGGTGTATGAACATGTGTGCACACAAACTTTGTATAGTTTGTATACAATACAAGCCCACTCAGGTTCAAACACTATTTACATGAAATACCGATATTTCCTCACTGACAGTGGTAAATCTTTGCAAGGCAATAAATAGCCCTCGGTGTAAAATTATCACTCCACCTATTGTTACGCACTGGGGAGTTAAGTTAAGCGAGCCACATCACAATATGATGCGTTTTGTTGGGGGCGAAGATAATAAACACATAAATAAACCAACTTTGCTTGCGCCTCGTCCAGACTTTGATCAGTTATGGTCATTATTTGATGCAGAATGTCACCAATGTCTTGTTTTCTTCCGTCTCCGTCTGTCCCATCGTGTCCATGTGGAGGCGGCAGTGCCATGCCTCCCTGTACTGAGTGACCAGCCAGACTGACACCGCCGATCGACTGCATGATCCGGGCTTGATCGTCCATCGTAGCCGCTAAAGAGTCTGTGCACTGAGCCACACAAATTGAAAAACTCATATACAAAATCGGCTACAACATGTGCCGTAGACTTGAGGGATGAAAGACTGTGGGTCTTCAGCGACAAAGAGCACACACGATTTTAAAAATAAAAATATAGCAGTGATGTTTTAGCGTAGGTCTTATGTCCAAGTTCTCGCTGTCCTCTCGCTGTTTTACGCGCGGTCCAAAGTGCCAAAACGCGTGACTGTGTAGTAGAAAAAACGCATAAACCTTATTTTTTCTTCTTAAAACTTCTTTGTCAAAATTGACGGTCCGTAGTATCCTCGTACCAATCTGTCTTTTTTCTGTGATTTGACGGCTGGTATAAACACAAACGCTCCTTGGTGAGCTCTCATTTATTAGCGCTCTTCGTGGGATTCCCGGCGCATTCCCTCTCGAAAATGTCCGAATCCTCCTCGTGAAGCACCGGCAACAAAAATATCCAATGTGGAAACGTGTATACAAATAAAAATAATCTTAGGCTTGCAGGTGTTGCCAACTACAAGTGTGCAGAAATGATTTCCGCCACAGCTGACAGTATTTAAAAATACACAATTTGCAGCATAAGCTGTCCAAATGTGGCTATAAAAATATGAAATATACAAAAAGTTGGGAGGTTTCTGTTTTTAAAAAATCAACAGCGAGAGGAAATTAATTGGGATACACCGCTGTGTAAAGGCGATGCGCAAAAAATATCTTGCCCTGCTGAAATTTATGAGCTCCAGCCTCTGCCTGTGTGTGTTTTATGTTGTTTGATGGCAGCGGTAGTGAGCGATTGACAGTGTGCCAATGCCACTCACTCAGTGCAGACGTGTCAGAGCAGGGAACAGGGATAGAAAAAAAATAATAAAAAAATACAAAATACGAAATGAAAATGTACGCTCCGCCCTGCAGAGGAGGGGTCTATATTCTTGTCACTTCTCGCCTGAACACAGAAAAACAAAATGTTAAGAGCTAGTACTTAGGATGGTGATTATAATGATGAAAGCACGGCAGAGTCCCCCTGTCTGTGTCTTGCAGCGGCGGCAGCGGAGTATCCTCGTTTCCTCACGCGTGCACGTGCAGCTATGTGCATATTCTCTACCAATGATAAAGATTTAGCCCTGCAACAACACAGGCAAACACATAATGAGAGTTTTATACAGTTTGATGTAGAACTGCACAGTCCCTCGTAAGCCTTGGTTCAAGCCAGGCAAGCAGAAGACATGTTTATATTATTGGAAGTAAAGCTCCTCGACCAATCCCGGCCGAGAGTGACGGAGACTGACGATCCGCGTATCCTATTACTGGCAGATGCATGATGCCGAGAGCCCACCCACTTCATCCTTCCATCTTTACGCTGCTCGTGCAAAAGGATAGGAACTTCTGATTGGTCGTTGCTACGAGTGACATCCATTGCACAACCAGGCGGCGCTGCTTTATGCTCCTCCGCAGTTGCTATGGTAGCAGACAAGTTGTTGAGCTGGATGCATGGCAGCAAATATACAGTGCAAGCTCTACAATACACATCTAGATCATGGAAACTGGAAAAATAGACTGCTTCCTTCAGTTTGAATGGATTCTATGATAAACACGCAGGAAGAAAACAATCTACCAGTACAACAGCTTTGTTATTCCTACACTACGTGTATCAGTACAGACATGTGTAGTACTACAAGGCCCTAATGCTGAACTTTTGACAGAAGGGATGAACCCATGAAGTCTGAAACCAGCATAAATATTTTTTTAAACTATTTTACTGTGTCTAAAAATTCAAATGAATTTATTTTATTTTATCTGTGGAGAGTACACATAGGAAACATTTTAAAGTTACATTGTGATTTTGAAGTTTTACACATGCGATCTAAACAGGCGCTGAAGTCAGGCCAAGTGTGGCACCTGATCCGGTAACCTGCAGCCATCAGTGGTTTGTTCAGTCATTGATAACATGCAGGTATTTAATGTGTGCACACAATTTAAAATTCTGAATGATCAGCAGATGGTCATTACAAACCAATGAACAGGCATGTATTTAACTTTTTATTCATTCATGGAGCAACAGAAACAACATCCTATTAACTTTGTATTCTTTATTAAAATCATCTTCTTTCTTCGGAGTCCTGGGGTAAGTGCAGCCATGTTCTTATGGGTCAGTTTATAAAGGCGTGATAAGTCTCAGGAAATGATTCATCTTCATGAGTCAGAACTAAGTGATAACACTAATCTGTAGAAAAGGATGAAACTGTTACAAAAAGAAATTCATTTTTAAGTCATGATACAGTGAGTCATCACTGAATAATCTTTTAGTTTCTGTTTATCTCCAGAAAAGGAAGAAGAGATCACCATGTCTGATTTTCAGTTTGCAGTTTACAATCTCTGTGAGGACATGAGAAACCCCCAGATGTAATTCTAATACATTTAATTAAACATAAGATGAAATCAATATATATCTATATAAATATAAATACATGAAAATCAATCTCATCATTACAATTAACGTGAGGACCTAAAGTTTACATGTGTAATTAAAGTAAGAAATCTGAATACCACAGTCAGTTACAGTGCATGAAAAACCCTGGTCTGTGTGGATCTGCTCATTCATTTGACCTTGAAGTATCGGAGCAACCTACTCTTGAGTTTAGTGAATGGGAGTCCCAGGACTACTGCATTTATCATTGAAATACTGAGCTGTCAAGTCACACTACATACCTGTCAGGAAGGGCTCAAAGGTACAGCTCCGGCTCCTCTCCTCTGTTGCAGTGCATGATTCTTCATTGCATTGCATAGCAGGCCTATTCACTGTTGTTTTCAGCCATATGTCAACATAATTCATTTCCGAATGTGACAGCTCCTTACAGTGTAAGACATGGTGGGACTACTAGTTCACAACACCATGTTTACATAACCAAGAGGGTTGTGTTAACCACCGCAGCTGTAAAAAAAAATGTGGCGATGCAGGTCAGTTTGTCTAAGGAGAGGTAATTTACATGTAATTTGACAAGTTGTTTCCACAAGTTCTGCACATTAGGTTAAATCAAATGACAATATTTTTACAAATGAGCTAAGCCAGGCATAGGAATAAGCACCTTTGAGCACAGAGACAACACTCTGTCATCATGCTTCTCATTGTGACATCTGAAAAGACCCACAGGTGCTGTAGAAAGTGACTGTGTTGTCATATTTCATTTAGGCATCCTTCTGCAAAGCTGTAATTGCCTAATTAGCTTGTTAATTAGGAGATTAGCATTTACTGATAGAGTGGCTTGCTCTGTTGTGATGAGAGTAATACAGATTAAGTGAGAAGTTATGGGAGCATGAGTTCACAATTTTTCTGTCCACAAAAGGGTCACAAATCACTAAAAGATTTGTGAAATCGCTTTATGTGTTACATCTGAGGATGCTGCTCATCTTTTCCCTGAGCTGCCTCAGAAGTGAAGACGGTGAAAGAATGTGGAAGGCAGCGAGATACCTCCTGGTCTGAATGTCGCCTGTATTATCCCCTGTTGCTCAGAGAGATTGGAGGAAATGACCAAGCAGACGGTGCCAGGGACATTACTAACCCAATTATGAACAGTCTTTCATCTGGTTTGGATACTTTATTTTATTTATTTCCTGATATTTGTCGCTGCTATGTATGCACTTTGTCTTCATTATGGCTGCACATGTGAAAGCAGGGAGAAGTCGTAGGGTTATTGGTTGTATCTGCTGCTTGTTTTTTACATGGAAATGATGCCCAAAAATTACGATGTATGGGTCAGACATGGCAGTAGAGGAATTGCTTAGACTCTTAATTTACTAGAAAATAGCAACAGCAGTGTTCAGGTCCTGCTTTCAGGTGTGTTTCAGCAACATTAAGCCTCATCACTTAAAGTAGTTATTAAGCAGCTGCATGGCTTGTGCAGTTATTATGTTATATGTTGTTATTACTAAGTTACTTATGTTAATGAATAAGCATTTAATTACAATTTTACTGTTGTAGCTGGCTGGGGTGTTATTTTAAATACTATAACAAATGTCTGATTGGATGTAAAATAAATATATAGATATATATAAATATAAAGTAAACTGATATATAAAAAATTCACTATCCTTCACAAAAATGTTATATATTTGAATTATAAGTAAAACAACACTGAACTGCACTGCTCGACTAAATGTAATTTATTTTTACACTATACAGTTTAAAAGGTAAATAACCGTGCAGGAAATATTTTATCTGCTAATGAGTGTCTGTAATACCCCCTGTGGTTATTAAATCATTTCAAGTGTTAGTGTGGGAGGTAAATTAATAAACCATTAACCATGTTAAATGGACAATTACAGAGTTGATACATTTGAAACATATTTGTGAGGAAGGAGACCATTTTGCATTTTGTTTGTAGTTTAGAAATGTGCTCGATGAAGCAGTTTAATCCCACAATCCCCTGAATGCTGTTAAAACAAAACATTGCCCCATTCTGCACCTACTAGTTGTCAGCATCACAGTCTGGCCTCACTGGGCACCTCATTCATGTGTGTAACTGCACAAAAGTAAACCAGGATGTTCCCTAAAAATCAACCTTTCAATGTAATGTTAATCTCAGGAGTGTTATGTCTAAGGAATCTGTTTCTTTAGCAAGTCAAGACAGATGTGAGAGATCAGGAGGAGGCACTAATCGGGGGGTGGGGGTGGATGGGGGTGAGGGCTACACAGCTACACTGCTCAGCATGATCAATCATACTATAGTTGTCCTCCCTCGACTCTCTCACTGTTACTGTCTCCACTGAATGTGCTCCTCTCTTTGCTTAAAATTATTACACAGGCCATAAACCCAGCGAGGTGAGTGTCCTGTTAATGTGGGTACATGCAGTGGTTGCAGTAACCTTTAGGATTGGCCAGCGAGTGGTGGTGGCTTGGACACGAGCCATATATTCTGGTCAATACCAGAGATTGACTTGGAGGTCTTACATTTTAATTGTCATCCAGGCTGCAGCACAAAAAAACAATTCTCAAGAGCAGAATAAAATCAGACCTTCACTGCGGTGTTATCACTTTGTTATTCATATCAGATTTAAACTTTAAATGTGACAAAAAGCTGGAGAAAGAATTTTTCTTTCAGGTCTTCATTTTATGAATCTAAAGTCTTCCTCCAACTGCTGGTGACTTTAATTTACTTTGTCACCTTCATACTTCAAAAGATTAAAACATTAAATTTTACAACTTTTCTCTCCTTTCAACATCAATTTGTCTGGTAATGAAGAGAAAATCTCCAAAGAGGTCAGAGTGTAGCATGTCTAAATCACTGCGGCCAGACTGCCCTCAACTCAGCTGGAGTATTGACATTATGCCAGCTATGACACCATAACTCAGCCCACTGCGATGGTCATTTGATAAATGGTATCATAAATTGTTGACAAAACAATTTGTGATGTATTATGTTACCGATGGGTTGTACTGCTTATCAAATCAAGTAATCTGGCAGGGCTCTCCATTCATCAGCATAATGCAAGCGCTAGCTGTAGATAGTGATGACTTTGTTGCTTTGTCAACATACAGTTCAAATGTAGTGTTGCTGGAAACAGCAGGACCAGTTGGAATCACTGTTTCATTATTTTTACGAGGCTGTTATGGAGGTGCATGGTGGCTCACTTCAGGGAGAGAGGGTGATATGGCCACACTGTTGTTCAGATAGAACTCATCATTAGGAAATTATATCATTATATTGAAAGGCTTTGGTGCATGAAGGAATATGGGCATGCAAACAAACAAACAAAAAAAGGCATGATGCATGTGATGCATGTGAAACCAGCAATGGTTTCATCAGTGACAAAGTCCAAGTTGTAACACTTTAGGAAACTGTTTGTTGTTTGGTGGAGCAGGTGGAACCTTACTCTGGAGAATGTTTGCTAGCTATAAATCCCTTCTTTTTCACCTAATTTGTGCTTTGGTAATGTATCATTTACTGTTCTATAAAATTGCTAGGTCAGGTTCAATTCTTTTCTCACATGGTGCACATTACCAACACCACATGGCATTTACCTTGGTAGATTTCTCTCTAGAAAAAAAAGGTTCAAATCATAAGTCTGAGGGCACTCTTTGTGAATCTGAATCTTTTTTCTGTGTACATATACACTAGTCCAACTTTTAATGGTATAAAGTTGCAAAAACCAGTGTTATGAGGTAGGTGGGGCTGTGAGGGGCTTTCATCCAGGAGTCCCAGATTTGTGTCCACCCATCCACCTTATGATGCTGTTGCTTTATGACTGTTGAGACTGTCACCTCAATTTCACTTTCTACTTGTGGTCGAGATTAGATATTAAAATACAACTGCATAAGGTTAACCATTAAAAAACAGAGTATGGTTGTAGGTTGTCATCCTGGGCTGTCAAAAAATGCATTAGTGTGAATATCCTGCCTGTCATTGAAAAAAAGAACAATTCATGTCATTGTGCATGAAACAATTAATTCAAAATGTCTGAGGCTGGGTTGCCCTGTGCATGGCATACATACATATCTTTTAGATGCCAAACTACTGAAGGGAACACCTCCTGAAAACAGTGTAACTGTGTCTAACTTTGTCAACACTTGGTGTGTAGCTTTTTCTTAACCTCATAATTTTGGAGCTAGTTACTATTCCATTCATATTCTATAGCTGGCTTTCAGTTGCTAGTCATATTTTGAATAACATACTAGAATTAAATTTTTTGTTACATTAAACAATAAAACAATAAAATATTATTCATCTATTTCTGCACCGTGAACATACGATCCAGTGAATGTAAAATAGTTTAAAACAGATGCCCTGCTTTCATACAGTGAAACTCTTGATGATATAAGGTTATATTTCCCTTTACAGTAATAAAAAGGTTTACTTTTAGTGTTTCAGTCTGACATGTTGACATTGGTATGTCTGTATTTAAGACAGTTGTTTTTCTCCTTTCCAAACATTTGTCATCCTTTATGTCTCATGAAAGCATGCCAGGTAGAAAATAATCCTATTGTACCAAGCAACTCAACAGTGAGTTCATTAATGTTGTGTTACTGACAAGCAGTGGTGTGAATATGACCGTACTGTCTTTTTTTCTCTTAGGTGTCCTGCATGGGAAGCTCAAAGAAAAGAATAATGAATACAGCAGTCAACCTGGTTTGTGTAATGAGGAGGCAGTTTATTAAATGCTAAAAGCAACATTTTATTTTTTATTTTTAGCCTCAATGAAGTCACAAGATTACACTTTTAATTGTCAGCTTTCTTCAAACATCTTCAGGTGACTGTGTCCCGTTAGTGTTAGCATTCATGTGAAATATACAGTACACTGTGTATGAAGTGCACCACCATACAGCCTGTGTTGCAACCAATTTTCCAGTGAAATATTTGATCTTAAAAGCCTATGCTCAATAGAAGGCTTTTGCTCTTGATCAAGAAACAATGCTGCGTCTTTTCATCATGCTGTTCTTTGCTGGAAGTCGCCTGTCCATCCTCTCTCTGACAGTGCCATTTCTGTTTGGCTGGCAGTGAGCAACCCCTGGGCTTCAAAGATACATTGAAGTTCTGCAAATAATCTGTCAAGCATGGAGACCAATGACTATAACAACATCTGTCCACCACATCTCAACAAACCTATTCATGAACGCGCCGTTTGTTGTTGACAGAAAACCTTTGTTGTCATCTGTGTATTTTAGCACAGTGACACACTCCAACACTGTTGTAGCTCAATTTCTTATCATTGTTTTAATGTGGTTTGTTGAGGAAAAGGGATTAGATGACCCGCTGGTTTGTGACATTTAGTATCCACTATCTCACTGAGGAGGCGATGGGATTTATGAAATGGGTCATACACATACACATGAGTCTTAGTTAAGCCTCCCGTGAAAGCCACATGACCTTATGAGAGAGGGAAACGTATCACTGGAAAATGCTAATGTGGTGCATTTGGTACACATTAATTCTGTGCATGAATAAAAAGCATATTTCACTTCAGGAAAAATAAAACTGTAGTTTCAGAGTGATGGGTTCTTTCATCATAGGCATTAGGAGAATGTACTCTTTAGCAATTAGTATCAGGACAACTAAATGGCCATATTTGGACTGTGATTATTTTGACTCTATTGGAATTAGAGAAAAGCTGATTTTAGAGGTTTTCAATGCGCCAGCCAGAGCATCATGAAATTCAGTAATTACTGTCCATATCAGTCTGTCAGAGAATCTGTGGATAGTGGGGAGGTTCAGGTTTTGTTTTGATGGTATTGTGAGACGTGTTTGGATTTGTGGTAGCAGTACCTGATTTCTTGTATTTTGTAAAAAATTGCTCCACATTTGATCTCCCAGGCTGCAGCAGTAGCTCCTCTGGAAAGGGTACTGCACTGAGATCTCAAGGTTAATGCTTCTCAGGAGCTTTTGCCTCTGGCCTTCTGTGCAGATCGTTGCAATTAAGGTTTTCACTTGTGAATTTAAGCTGTTTGAAATGAAGAGGTCAGCTTTCATTATCTGACCCTGTGCCCTCAAAGAGAAAGATAACACAGAGGTGAGAGGTGTCATGTTACAGGGCTAGGATCACGGTGAATGTGTGTGGTGAATAATTTGATGTGCGCTCTCTGGGTTTTGACTGTGTGCTGTGCAAGCATGTGAAAATAATGATGGCTGAAGGCTGAGGTGAACATTTCTGTACTAATTTACAACCTTACACAACGTTTTGAACAACTCATTTATGTTTCTAGCATCCTGCAAATGAAGATTAATGTTTCCAGTGTACTGGAGTTTTTGTTAATAACAATTATATTATTGCCATCTATGGAAAATTCCTTCTTTTTTGTATTTCACATTGATATCGTTGTGTATCGCACAGCAGTAATGAGGGTGTACATAGTGGGCACAAAGTAAAGTTAAGCTTTTAACACAGTCTGACTCAATCATTTTCTAATAGAACAAATAATTTCGAAAAACAATTTATTTGTATAGCACTGGAGATAGATTCTGAGAGAGACTGTGTAACACTAAGCAGGCGTGTAGTTTAATCACTATGAATGTTTTGTTAAATGTTCACATTACGTATTACTTATTACTTGATTTCAAAAGAACAAAAATAGGCCAATGTGTGACAGGCAGATTTATTTATTAAAACTCTTATGTTAAACATTATCAGGAAACATTGTGCTTAGTAAACAGGAAGTAAACAGGAAGTAAGTCACTTTGCAACATGTTCAGTCTCAGCAGACCTTAGGATCAGTCTCAAATGTTTGTTAAATGTAAAGTCTAAAATCTTTGCCTGAGGAGCTAAAGCACAATAGAGCTGACTGACTCCATAACGTTAGAAAAAGTGACTGATGAAGACAATGTTAATAAGATTGACTTCAATAGCAATTAACCATTCTCACCATGTGTGTATTGATGCTCTGAGAAAATAGTGCACATTGCAATTCAATGTATCGGAAGGCAGCTATGGAGCAGGAGATGGCAAACTGCACTCTGTGTGAGCAGAGATAGCACAAATACTTCTGTTGATTGGGAACAATTTTTTTTGCCATTTGATTGTAATGTGACATATCTTTCATTAAGGTTTAAGCATTAGTTTCAACTAGAACCAGTATCCAATAGTAATTAACTTGAGTATATCGGGAGGCCATTATTCACATTAAAGTAACCTTTTAATAGCTGAGCCTTTAACTCCACTGCAGGTAATGACTTTAAAGAGTGCTTATTAAAAGAGAAATGGTAATGAGCTTTAATAAAGCAGAACAACTTTGAAATGAAGAGCGCTTTTCAATAGGAAAGGATGGAGGGATTGGACCTGTGATTCCATTAACGAGACTAATGATTCTTTATCAGCCCTCTTATGTGTACATGGTTAACATTAACAGTGATTGAGGAGGGGCTTCAGTAAAAAGATGGGTCCTTTCATTGCCCTTTAAAAGATCAGATAAGAGAAAAAGAACTTTAGTAATTTAAATTATTGAGAATTGATAACACAAGTCCTACGACCTCAAACTCAGCCACCAGAGCCGAAATCTCCTTCAGCACTTACAGACTGTAACAATACAGTACATCTGTAATTATAAAATGAATCTGTCTCATTATGTGTGAAAATGAAGCGGATGAAAAGAAGTAGATTAAGTGATACAAGTGTCAAAATTAGGCTTAGAAAATGTGATTTATCCTGTGTTTTTCAATTTTTATTGTGTGAGCTGCTCTGTAAGAAACCTGGTGAAGGGAGCCAGCTACATCTGCATAAAATCAAATAATTTCTATGTGGACATTTGAATATATATGATGTATTGTTCTGACCACAATAAACCTTTGGGGGTTTTAGAGAGAAGCCAAAAGGCAACAAGGTAGAGAAGACAAAGAATTAAGAAATGCAGGGACAGAGGGAATGGAAATAATTAAATCAATCTCTGGCGAGCAGCTGGAGCAGGACTCCAGCTGACAACAGCACCTGGGTGTGCAGCACAAGCTGCCTGAGGCAGCAGCAACCCCACCACCACACACGCCACCCCCCGCATCTTTCCAAAGCCCCCTAACGGCCCCCGGCCCCTGCTGCCGCTCTGGCTGGTTCCCCTACCCCGTCTTCATGCTTTCAGACAGAGGCGTCGTCAGACTGACACTCACGGACTAATTAAAGAGATGATTTGTGAAATGCCATCTTTTTATTCAATTAATCACCAACACAAAGCCATAAAACCCATCATCTACAAATATTCTTGTTGGTTTGCTGGGTGCCTAATAGATTAAGATGTGTTAAAGGAGCAGCGGGATGATCTATTTTAAACAGGCGCCAAAAATGGTTAGCTCACCTAACAATATTTTTAAGGTCTGTCAATCTGTTCAAAATGTCATCATCACTTCTACAATACAAACAACTCCCTTTCACTATTAGTGACAACAACTTACTCTATGTTCATACATCAATGTGCTTTCTTTAAACAGAAGCCAAACATACATGTCTAAATGAATGAATGACGTGTAGTTTTCAAACAAATGCTTCCTTTCTTTCACATTCCTCCTCCTCTCAACATGTTTTAATTAGTGGTGAAAAATGAGTTCATTTGGAAGATAAATAACATGAGCTGTGCTTGTTTTTGCTTGGCAGGGCTAAAGATGGGTGTTTTTCAATCCACAATTTGCAAGAAGCTGCTTAGGAAGAACACTGATGGTTTCATTATCCATTCACAATATTTTAGGTCAAAGAAAAAGGATGATGAAGCATTCGGAAAACATTGCCATATTCTATGAGCACAGTAATAATGTCCAATGCTACTTATTAACAATGTTAACTGAGTCTTTTCTTTTACCGTATGACAAGGAAACACACATTTTCAGTGAACAACATCAAAAGTTTCAAGATAAAAGACTTTATCTATGCTTCATATTGAAAAAAGTGTCTTCCATTTTAACTTACCATCAGTAAAGGCTTTAAAGTTTGAGGAGCTGCCCTGGGCTCTTTTGCAGACTCTTCTTTATCTGAGTTCAAAAAGGAAAAACATAAGTTTTCTTATTTAATCTTTATTTTCCTAAACAACTTTACTATTGCAGATGAAATTAGACCTATCATCAATAAATATTTATTCAGTGTTCGTGGTGAGCTATGGGTGTGAACTCAGGTGTAATTCAGTTTCAGTCTATCAAGATTAATTTTGTCAGGAACATGATGAATGCAATGCTAGGCGATGCACCGATGCATCAGCGTCATTCCAGATGAGATTTTTCACTAGAGTCGAGAGTTTCGAAGATTAAGTGCAGTATTAGTCAATGTTTTTGGGATAAGACTTCACACTAATTTAGTGAAGAGCAACAACCTGCAGAGGAGGCTCCATTAGCAATGACAATGAACTACAGCTCTGGAGGGGAAAATCTGATTAACGCCGCTTGCTGGAATTGTGAAGTCGTTGCTATGGTTAGAACGATAATTCCACATTTGCTGGAATACCAGCACATAAAATGCTTCTGTCCATGTCAAAGCCTCTTTTTACTGGTGAACTGTCATATTTCACTAGACCCAAGAAGACAGGAAATTTATAGACATGTCAAGAGAATACTGTACAACAACATATCTCAAAAACCATATCAGAAGAGAGGTTTTTGTTTATGAATGCAGAAATATGCTAGATCCCATTTGTGCTGCAATGTAATGTGCCAAATTTCAAACAAAAGCAAGTGCATGCCTGAGGCAAAATGAGAGTGGGTAAAAGCATGCTGGTAAGATCAGAGTTTTTCATCAGGATACTGAATACTTACAGCACAGACTCTGTTTTAACTTTATCCACAATGTAGGATTAGTCTCGTACTGTGGAATATCTCTTCATTATTCTTTTTTTTCTCAAGGAAGTTCCTCTATTGAGATCAGATGTTCTGAATATATAACAGTGACAAGCTGCTGTCAGCATTGATTTCCTTTTCTCCCAGAAATATGGTGTTGAAATCCTCTCCAGGCACATAAGTATCTTTACACATGACTGCCAGATTTGATTGCCTTCTGTAAAAAAGGCTGTATTGAGTCACTCTCAATGCTTGCCACAGTACATTGTATTCTTTCTCTGTTATGCCATACTATGCCCCTTGCAGAGCCCTCATCTAAATAAGAATATTTCTTCCATGCTTGGCTGTTCTCAGAGGGATTGGTGAGGCAGCAGAGCTGAGTTGTTGGGCTAGGTGGCGGTGGGGTGTCAGTGCAGGGATTCGACTCTCTGCTCACTGTAATGGAACATATGACCTTACCAAACTGGAGATGTCAGCTTGCATTGCTATAAAAAGGTTTTTTTTTTGTTTTTTTTTACTGTATGCTAAGGATGTCTGTTGGTACTCCATATGAGAAGACACCTTCGAATCCAAATAAATTAAGTAAACTTTTAGTTAGATTTGGGCTTTTAGCTTTTTATTTTGTATCCATGTCCATTCATATCCATGTATTCAATATATGTCCCTGTATGTTGTTGAGTAAATATTTGCTAATCACAATGCAAACTATGGCTGTTGTGGAGGTGCATTTTGTGAGCACTGTTAGTCACATAGCACTGCATAAGTACACAGGGGAGTATTGTATGTACTAACAGCTTATTGAAATATTTAGAAGTTAGTAACTGTTTTTTTTCAGCATTTTTTTTTCTCGAACAACGCGATTTAAAAGTCGGGCAACTGAACCAGTGACTGAAGAGAGGTTAGGATACAAAGTTTAAGCTCTTGCAGATAAACACAGCATAGTCATCAAAAAACTCTCAAGCAGCCAAGAAATACAGTGTGGCAGAGTGATAGAGGATGGAACAGTCAAAGAAGAGCTTTTTGTGGTCCTAAAAGCAGCTGCTTCAAAGAAGATGACAGGCAAGTGTGTCAGAACATAGCCAAAAAAAGAAGGGCTGCAGTAACCTGAGCCATCATCCAGCCGAAGGTCTTGGGTATCACCAAAGAACTGAACATACCCACCAGTGAGTTCAAAGCAAGCCTTGGCTGGTGCAGAAGAATGATGTGGCCCAATGGATTAGTTTCATGTCACAGCTTTGCACAGCACTTGCCCTCTGAATTCAGGATAAACTGCTCTCTTTTCTGTGCTATGAAAACAACCTAAGGAAAAACATGCATATCACCTGGGTCACATGGACAACGCAGATCAAACACCTGTGTGTTTTTGTGACATGCCAACCTCTGTGACTGTTAGACATGAATGATAAAAAATTATCTCAGGAACCAAGAAGACCAGTTTTAACTAATTATTGCACTACTATTTTTTTAAAACATCTTCACGATAAAACCATAACATTTGGTCAATAACACATCCTCCAGATATGACACATAGATAATGTTTATGCACATTTGCTGGAATACCAGCACATAAAATGCTTCTGTCCATGTCAAAGCCTCTTTTTACTGGTGAACTGTCATATTTCACTAGACCCAAGAAGACAGGAAATGTATAGACATGTCAAGAGAATACTGTACAACAACATATCTAGATAATGTTTATGCTGGATGGACAGAACGCAGCATATGGGCATATGCACAAAAGTCATCTGATCATGGGACCAGTTTTGCTGGCAAAGGCTACATCAGTAGCTTCACGTCATGTGATGCTGGATAATATTTTGTTACATTTCATTTTCATTGTTGGGGTCATGCATTCAACTAGTGAGGGTTAAGTGAGTAACAAAACATGGTAAGATGGTAGGTGAAGATGGTTTGTCTGAAAACACATGGATTCATTTTTTTTTACAATGAAAAATATTACATTCTACTGTCACCACTCTCAGCTACAACAGTAATGAGTCCTGTCCACATTATCAAAGAGAAATGTTGGTGGAGAAAAATGGAAAGACTTCACGTAATTAGGAAACCCTATATTGTGTTATCCTGACAAGGACAGGCCATCGTATAATTAGGGTTATCTCATACTTGGAACAATATGATACATCTGATAAATTTTAACATTACAATACACTTTTATATTTACTTTATACAATGTTGAAATGCTTGGAAATATTAATGATCTATTACTGGTAAATACATTTTTGCTATTACTTTTAATAGCAGTTCATATAGATCTAATTCCCTAGCACGTACAGGAAGAAATTGATCATTATACAAATTGATAGATAGACAATGACAATGACTATTTCTGATTGTAAAATGCGCTATATAAATAAAATTGGATTGAATTTAATTAATAATGAGATATCTGTTTTTTTAATTAAATTTCGAACTTCAGTCAAATCAAGAGAATATAAAAATTTCCATATACTACTATGAAACAGACAAGACACTGAATATATTATATACATTAAATAAACAGCATAAGGGAAGCAAAGTAACAGTAGAGTGTAATATGAATTTGTTTCCTCTTGTTCTATTATTTCAATAACTTGGCATGATTAAAATCAGAGAATTTGTTCTGTGTTCAGTACTGAGGGCGTTATATGTATTTCATACAGTGAGTGCAGTGATGAGTGTGGTATGCTGTGATGAGGGACACTAGGTTTGATTGCTGCTGCTTCACATGGTGCAATAATAAATTTGGGACTATGGGGGTCTGACATTGTCTGCGCTCAGTATAATTAAGCGGTGCATTAGAAAGAGGGCTGGAATAAAACATGAGTATGTAAATGCAGCCTGGAGCTGATGTTCTAGTGATTATTACAATGCAGATAAAGCATTTCTCACAACTGCCTGTGTCTACTGAAGCCTCCTAAAACATCTGGACCTTTTAATTGAAAAATGGCGTGGTGTTTCGCTGTGCTGCTTTGTGCTAAGTGAAGTCAACAATAAACGCAAAAACATAATTGATAAGAATTGCATTGCTTCATTATTTGGTGTTCTAGTCAAGGAAATTGATTTATCAATTATTTACAGGTCACAGAGCAGAGGCCATGCATTTCTGTTTTCATTGCATCATCATCATCTCCTAACATACAATGAGGGGCTAAGAGCATCCATGGAGTTCCTCCATGTGAAATCAATCATAGCATTCAAAACTAATTACTTTTTTATCATACATGTTCAACTGGGATGTATATGCTTTTATTCTTTACTTGTGTTAATTATAAGCCAACCAGGAACAAATGCATGCTTATTGGCTTATGAGGATTTTCAAATCTATAATGAGGCAATGTTAGACAATCACATTGTGCTGTAAGTGTAACATTATTGGTATCAAAGGAACAACTGTGCCCTCTAGGAAGAAGGCTGTATATTTGCCTCAACACAATTATCAATTTCCATCATGCTGGTGAAATAGAGATTGTATTGTACATTGTCTTACATTGTACAGCCTGTTAGCAGTGTTAGAAAAGAAGGGCACATAGTTTCACATAATAAAATATACATCTGGGATAATACACTGAACTATTAGGTTGACAGTCTTAAATATTTTTTTCTTACCGTTCTTGATACCCATATGTTGGCATGATCCTGTCAGGTCTACTCCAGAGGGTTTGGTTTTATTTTGAAAAATGTATGTGTGTTCCCTCGTCCCGCTGATTACCTGCCTGCCCTAATGTGTCACCTGTGTCCTGTTGTCTCTCTCTCCTCGTGTATTTAGTGTGTGTCATTCCCTGCCAGAGCATTCCAGCCATTATAGTTCTAGGTTTGGCCATTGAATGCTTCTTGGATTTAAGCTTTTGCCTAGCCCTAGTCTGTCCTTTAGCCGGAGCTTCTTGGTTTGACTTTCTGCATCTCCTGACTTGGCTTTAGCCTCATGCTTTGTACCACTGCGTTCTTGAACTCACTACCCATGTATCGACCCTCAATAAAACCTGAACCAGATCACCACAACTACCTGAAAGGGGCCAACCTGACTCACCACCACGATCTTCTGGTTCCATCCACCTGGCCTGTCCTGATAAATTCTCTGGGGATTCCAGAGACTGCAAAGTGTTTCTGATGCAGTGCGAACTTCATTTTAAATTGCTGCCTGCAGCCTACCCCAACAAGAGATCCAAGGTGGCCTTCCTCACTATGCACCTGACGGGTAGAGCTGAGGCCTAGGCCACGGACGGTTGGGGATGCAAATCCCCTATTTGTAACTCTTTTGCTGCTTTCACAGACTCTTTCAAACAGATCTTTCAAAACACTGAGCCAGGAGAGGATTAGGGAGGTCGGCTGGCCTGCTCCAGAGAGCGTTGGGCACCTCACCCTTCAACTACTTCCTCTGCTTCTCCGTCTTCAGATCCAGTTACTTCCGCTACTACCTCGGAGGAGTTGATGCAGCTGCAGCAGAAAATCTCCCAGGTCTGGCAAGCTTTCTGCATGGTTTGACCACCCCCAAACCAACGGGTAGTCTGAGCATGCAAATCAGGACCTGGAGGCAGCTCTGCGCTGTGTCTGTGCCCGAAACCAAGCATCCTGTAGCTCTTACCTACCCTGGGTCGAGTATGTGCACAATTCAATTACCTATGCTGCTTCAGGTCCCTTGCCCTTCTAGTGCTCTAGTGATCAGCCTCCCCTCTTCCCAGCCGAGGAGGTTGAGGTCTCTGTGCCATCTGTCCAGCACCAGTTCTGTCCATGCAGAGGCCCATGCAGCCCTGCTCCGGTCTTCTGCCAACAATAAGAGGCTGGCGGACCGTCACCGGTCTGACCGAAGTCTGGTTGTGTTCTGCCAATATTGACCTCAAAACTGAATCTAAGAAACTGTCTCCTTTGGTCCCTATGTGATAACCTGAGTCATCACTCCAGCAGCAAGTAACATTGGAAAGTGGTCACAATTTAGACTACTGCTAACAACTTCCACAGCTACTTGCAATAGCTACACAGAACAGGCTGAAGCCAATCTTCAATCAACAATTTTCAAATGAAAGCATGGATGTATGGCTGCATTAAAACCCACTTATTTTAATTTAAAACTTAATTTAGGCTTCTTCGGTGCAGTAGGGCAAACAGAGCGTATAATTGAAGGAGAGAAGTACACTTTTACAGGGTGACATTCTCTCTAAAACAGTCAGTATTTGTTCAGTATTTAGTAGAAGCACCCTTTTGATCTAATACAGCCATGAGTCTTTTTGGGAAAGATGCAACAAGTTTTTCACACCTGGATTTGGGGATCCTCTGCCATTCCTCCATGCAGATTCTCTCCAGTTCTATCGGCCTGGATGGTAAACGTGGGTGGACAGCCATCTTTAGGTCTCTCCAGAGATGCTCAATTGAGTCAGGGCTCTGGCTGGGCCATTCAAGAACAGTCACAGAGTTGTTGTGAAGCCACTCCGTTATTTTAGCTGTGTGCTTAGAGTCGTTGTCTTGTTGAAGGTAAACCTTCGCCCCAGTCAGAGGTCCTGAGCTCTGGAGAAGGTTTTCGTCCAGGATATCCCTCTACTTGGCTGCATTCATCTTTCCCTCGATTGCAACCAGTCACCCTGTCCCTGCAGCTGAAAAACACCCCCACAGCACGATGCTGCCACCATGATGCTTCGCTGTAGGGACTGTATTGGACAGGTGATGAGCAGTGCCTGGTTTTCTCTACACATACAGCTTAGAATTGAGGCCATAAAGTTCTATCTTGGTCTCATCAGAACAGAGAATCTTATTTCTCAACATCTTGGAGTCCTTCAGGTTTCGTGGGCTTTCATGTGTCTTGCACTGAGGAGAGGCTTCTGTTGGGCCACTCACCCATAAAGCCCCTGGTGGTAAACTGGTGGAGGGCTGCAGTGATGGTTGACTTTCTACAACTTTCTGCCATCTCCCGACTGCATCTCTGGAGCTTAGCCACCTTTGGGTTCTTCTTTACCTCTTTCACTAATAGCTCCCCAATAGCTCAGTTTGGCTGGATGGCCAGCTCTAGGAAGGGTTCTGGTCATCCCAAACGTCTTCCATTTAAGGATTATGGCGGAACCTTAGGAACCTTAAGTGCAGCAGAATTGTTTGTAACCATGGCCAGATCTGTACCTTGCCACAATTCTGTCTCTGAACTGTTCAGGCAGTTCCTTTGACCTCATGATCCTCATTTGCTCTAACAGCACTGTGAGCTGTAAGGTCTTATATAGACAGGTGTGTGTCTTTCCTATCAGTCCAATCAGTATAATCAAGCACAGCTGGACTCAAATGAAGGTGT
This sequence comes from Parambassis ranga, assembly GCF_900634625.1. Classification (NCBI taxonomy): domain Eukaryota; kingdom Metazoa; phylum Chordata; class Actinopteri; family Ambassidae; genus Parambassis; species Parambassis ranga. The sequence continues at coordinate 681,842 of NC_041030.1, read as the reverse complement.
AGAACCATCTCAAGGATGATCAGAAGAAATGGACGCACCTGAGTTCAATATATGAGCGTCAGAGCAAAGGCTCTGAATACTTAGGACCATGTGATGTTTCACTTTTTATTTTTTAATAAATCTGCAAAAATGTCAACAATTCTATCTTTTTCTGTCAATATGGGGTTCTGTGTGTACATTAATGAGGGAAAATGAACTTGAATGATTTTAACAAATGTCTGCAATCTACCCCTTAAATCTCTAAACATTTAAGGGGTTCTGTACTTTCCATACCCACTGTATATGATGTGCAATGCACACCCTGTTGTTTGAGCCATTTTAGCACTTACACATGGCACAGACCTTGTACCAACATACTATGAAATGCGTACTGAAAAAAGAACCCCACACGTAACATGGATTAGGTCTACAAAGTTCTTGTGTAAATATTGTTGTCTAAAAATAAAATTTGTCTAAAAATATATTATGTGTTAGGTGCTACACCCCCCCCCCCCATGCATGCTGCTGCTGAAAACCCCTATTCAATCTAAGTGAAAAAAGTGATTTGAGTGTTTTTGATGCTCAGTGAACATTCCTTCATCCCCCTGTCTGAAGTCTCCAGATTAGTGGGCCTGGGGCAGAGGCTGTTCATCTGCCAATATGGCACCAGCCTGAGTGATGGGCATGTGGCAATGTCACTAATGATCAGACCATAATGATTCGCTGACAGGGGAGGAGAGCAATAGATTGTCACTGGGGTTGAGTTAAAGAGGGGCCCTAATGATCTGCCTGCAAACACTGCCAGAGCACCTCCTATATCACTCCATCTCTACTATACTACTCATCAGGTTCCTCTCCAATGGAGGGAGCCACTGTGTTGTGTCTCAATGCCATCTCACGATGCACTGTAAACATCTGTCACCTCCGTATCTATATTTCATGCTATTACCTTTTAGGCCTTGGGCTGCGTGCTGTAAGCCTCAGGGTACTTGATTTCCGCCAGCATGAGCTTTCAGTGAAGGAAGGATCAAGTCGTAATCATGGTGCTGCATGGTGGTGTGTTAGCAGCAGGCGTCCTATATACCAACATCCCAAGTGGTTTCAGTTCCTTAGCACTCAGCAAAATGAAGAATACCTTATGACCTCTATTTTTATCAGATGCTCTGTTACCTCTGTCTCGTCTTTTGTCTCTTCTGTAGTTCTTGACCTGCAATGAGAATAGATCTGACAGGTAAAATGTATGCAAAGTTTACAAATATTTACACATATACATATGTGTATGTGTGTTATTTTAGTCAAATAATATAAAAAAGATACAATTACTTTCATTGAAAATATTGAATCCTGGAAAAGTCCATAGTCAGATTTGTAGATGTTTTTTTTTTTTGTTATGACCTGGATGAATGAGAGCATCCACAGATATATTTTTTTAACTTTAAACTTTAAACTTTTGTTTTTAATCCAGACCAGAATTTGGCATAACAACACTACAGGTTAATAGCAGGTATTAAATACAAGGTAAGGGTTTAGGTAAAGATCATCTTAAAATTCATAACATTAAACACATTTTACAAGAAGAACTTTCATCACACAGTCACCAAGTCCCTGCATCCAAGCTGTAGTGACAGCCCACAGCACAGACTAAAAATACTTTTTAAAAAAAAAATGCTAGCTGTTGCTACACTACAGGGCCCTAGGCAAGAAGGTACCATTTGGGCCCTACGGGCTACTAAATTCTTTGGAAATGCTGCCCCAAACACAAAGACATGTACTGTGAAGATTATATAAGCAACCTTTTTATTTATTTAAATAAATAATGTGTAAATTCACATATGAATATATTATCTTAAGGAAATATAAAAACTTGTTCAACACAAAATCATAAAATATATCTGAACAACACAATCAAAGATATGACATCCAGTATTGTCATCAATGAGGTTTGGCCTCAGTGCAGTACAAAATTAAAAAATTAGACATAATGCACGTACCTTCTGGAGGTTGTGCGATTTTAATGAGGAGACACAGACAGGTGTTTAAGCACAGCAATGAAAAACAAATTAATAAAAAATGCTATAAATAACTATATGTCAATAATTGACTAACTAGCTTGTTCTTCACAGAGAAATACCTGAGCATTAATAAACACTATAAACTAAATATATACAGCAGGTTTCCCTGCTGTGGTTTAGAGGTCATTAACTCTAACAGTAAGTCGTAACAGCAGCTTAAAATCCTGTGAACGAGACAAAACAAGCTAAAGTATCATTAGCATAGCAGCTATGCACTGGTGCTGCATGAGCTAATAAGCTACATTACAGCTTCATTATATTTACGTATTTTTATTTAAAGGTTTACATTTTATATCACATCAAATATATAGTATTTATGCTTGTAACTCATTTAGCAGAAGTTTTTATGCAGAGCGACTGTAGTACTGTAGCTGCAGTATGAAGGAGACTTTGTAGTGACGTGAAGTGCTGCGTCTGACAGTGTGGTGGAATAAGGTGAGGCTGGGCCATGTTACAGACTCTTGCCACTCTCTCTCATTTGGCTTCTGCTTCTTTCTTTTGCCATCTTTCCTTGAAGCCTGGAGAGTTTGCATGCTTCATCCTTCAGTTTAATGCGGCTGCTTTGACAGCAGAGCTGAAACAGGGTCCCGTGGGGGGTTCTGAATGTGTCATTGCGCTGGGCCAAAACAGTTGTAGTTAGATGGTGGGGCTAACTGACCGTCCGTCTTGGGGCCCCTTTCATGCTCGGGGCCCTAGGCAATTGCCTAGTTTGCCTACTATGTTTCTATGGCTCTGCTTATATGAGCATGTGCCTATGTATGCAAATGCACATTTTTAGAGGTTTATTTGTGCGAGAACAAACTCCTCTGTTAGAACCCCACTTTCTGTACCAATGAATATGGGATTTGGGTGACTTTTGTTGTCATGTACCTAAATTATTTGACCTTTTTTCAGTTTTACTGAAGTACATATACTACATATACTGTAATTCTTCGTAAATTTTAAAATAAATCTTAAATTTCCTGGTTATGCTTAAAGACATGTGTAATTCATCCACATTTTAGGACTAATGACAGACTTTACCACTCATCCATCACCCTCCCACAAACAGTGCTGTGGACTCAAACAGAAAAGTCATTTTAAACACTTTTTTTTAAACACTGCCAGCACCAGAGAACACTTTCACCCCTTCACTGCATTTAATTATGGTTGGACTTGATTCAGCACTCATCCTCTCAATATTATTTTATCTCATTTAAGAGAAAAAATGAAAGGTGGAAGGGAAAAAAAACGGCAAGTACTTTAGTAATTTAAGAGAGTGTTAATGAGTGGCTGCTAACCTTTCTCAGTTATCCATCATCTGGTAATGGAGGCAAGGATCCTTTTTCCAATCTGCTTCATTAAAAACTTTCTATTAAATCTAAATATGATGCCATGTACTGCTGAAATTAATAGAGTTTCTGAATGTTTAATTCATCCTTATGGTGCTAAAATCCTCCTTGAACATTTTAACCACATTGATTTTATATGAATGTTATTTAAGAAGACAGAGGTCCTTAAAAGTGTCTCTGAACAATAAAATGTTCTGCCAGTGCTAAAAACTGAAGTTACATCATTAGCACTGAATTTCTTATTGCTGCTGTATATTACAGTGGACTGTTTGGAAGACCCAGGACTTTATGGATGAGTTTAAAAAGTAAAGTAAAGTAAATTTCGAAATCCTGTTTAAATGGACTACTGACCAGAGGTTACAGAAAAAACAGTTTTGTTATATGTGTTTACTGACCCAAGATACTGTGATATTGTGTAGTGTCACATAACCCTTTCCTTCTTCACAGCAAGCTAAATATTCCAGAAACAACATTTAAGGGCACTTTAATTTGGTGCTTTTGTAACATAACAAGCCTATTTATTAGTTATTATGGCTATTCCTGTGGTACTTGCAGTCACATTACATGTTAAGTATTTTAAGAATTATTCTACAACAGAGAAAAAAATAAAAAGTTGTGCATTAGTCAAACATTAATAAGTGTTTATTCATTACTAATAAGCCATATGAATATATATAATATGACTATAACTACCAAATATCTAACTATATTTGGTAAGCTTTGTACATGAAAAAGTATATTATCTCAGACAGATTCTATTTTTGTTTGTTCGTGAATGGATTCATTGCTCTAGCTGTATTTATTCAAATTATATAGTCAGAAGTGTGGGAACTTTAATTTAATGTCACAAATACACATGTACATGTAGTATTTTTATGTATTTTCTTTTTTTCCTTTCACATGTTTTTCTTACTGTGTCCACATGTAGAAGTTTAGATAAGGGCAGGGCTCCTTTAAACCTGGGTCCAACTATCTAAATCACTCAGAAAGAAAGAAAAGAAGAAACTTCCCTGCTGTTCAGTTGCAGTAATATTTCAACTGACACACCCAACAGAAAGAAACCTGCACTCAGCAGTGCTGTGTTGTCCACCAGTCACCAGACTATATGTGAGGAAACACAATATCTACATTTACTTGAAAAACATCAAACATTGTGTTTATAGTTACAAAATAGTTGACAACAAACTTCAGAACAATGTATAATTTTTCAAGCAATCATGTTTGCCACTACTATACCCTCTTTCGGCCACACCATATTTCCATTTTCCCATTTTCTCCTTTTTTGATTCAGATTGTTGCTGGCATGAAAAAGGTTTGGCTATATCTCCAAACCAGATGTGTACAGCTGCTATGTCAATCCAATACCCCCCCAACTCTACTTGGATGATATGAAAAGTGCAGGAGGGCAAATGGTGAAGTCAGAGATTCCCCCTCCCTTTTCTTGTCATAAATCATGCTTGGCAGCACAGAATAAGCTACTTCTAGAGACATTGCTACCGGCACTATACCCATTGCCATTCATCACCTCAGAGGAACTACAAAGCTAAAAAAAAAATCACCACAAGCTACCTGTGTAACCTCTGCACCAGCAGCACCAACAAATGCAAATGCGCATTCCTCTCCTGGAGACGAGACAATGTTTGCCACCCATACAATAATTCCTTTTTATTGCCATTGTGGCCTTTTGGAGAATTTAATAGAGCTAATTGCTCTTCATTTACTCACAGGAACAATATAATGTACAGAAAAGTGAATTCCTCTGACGGAAGAATTCTACTTTTTACAAAAGCCAAGTCCAAAGTGAAGGACACTTACTATTCTAACTGTTGTATTTTGGTTTTATGGATTCCAAGCATTTACATATTCTATAAAATTCAAAAATAATATATCTGTTACTTTCAGTGTATTCTCAGTGTATCTCTCCATTTCCCAGTAACTTTTCTTAAAATTCAGACACTTCGGAGCCACTTCATAAGCACTCAGGTGCACTTCTGCCATGGTATGTACTTTGTACAGAATATAGTGGCATGGGAGAGACGCATACAAGCAATGATGTGCCAGACTCCATCCTCATGAAGTAAGCTTTCGCCTGCACGTTACTGCTGTTTTTCATTTCCTCGAAGAGATCTGACGGGCATGGCAGTAATGGCACTGATGAAAGCCAGAATAAACAGACGGTGAGAGACAAGACAAAGAAGAAGATGAATGTGTCTGAAAGGTAGGATTCTTGGCTATTCTGAATTCAGAGAAAATCTGGATTTCATTTTTATGAAATGTATCTGCATAAAAAACTTGGTACAAATGTACACTTTATATATCCAGGTTTTGGCTGTAACAAATGAGCCAAATTGGTTATTTCATTCGCTCTACTGTAGGTCTCTCTGTCTAGTTCTTTTGTGTGTGTGTGTGTGTGCTTTACATAGTTGGACTTTCTGCCAGCTTTAGTATCAGAGTGGCACAGTTTTTGTTGCTATGGTTACACAGACAAAAAAACACGTTTTCTGTGTGTTAAACAATAGTTGTATTTTCTGTCTATAATTGTTTACTTTTCTATAAATGTTATTTTATGCTTCATGGATATTCAAAATGAACAACAACTTACACAATGTATTGCATCCAGCAATTTCGGTGTAATTCTTAACATGGGAGTTTATGAGAGAGCCCTTCAACGAGGGCCAAATGTATCTCCTCCTACAAATTTCAAGCTACAGACTCTATTTTAGTCTTAAATTGCTCATTAGATGCTGCTCTATTAAACTTGTGTTAAGAATTTTCTAATTCCGAATCATTTCTGCATGCCAGGTTCTCAAAGTTGGAGTGGTTTTTGAGGTCTCCTCTGCTGTTACCGTGGTGACAGGCTGACACACAGAGACATACAAAGCTCTGAATTGCTCTGATTCTCCAGCGATTCAGAGCAAGCATCTGGACTTGTAGAGTTTTCTTGAAGACTTTTCGCTGCTCATCCAAGCAGCTTCATCAGTTCTAACTGTTTGGTGGGGAAACATGGTTTATATGTGGTTGCCCACCAAACAGTTAGAACTGATGAAGCTGCTTGGATGAGCAGCGAAACCTCTTCAAGAAAACTCTACAAGTCCAGACGCCTTGCTTCAATCTTCTCCACGTATGATGACCTGGATGACTGAGAATCTTCATCAACATTCTGCCACAATCACCAACCTGTCTCTGAAAACTGACTTTGATGGTATTTGTCCCATGATCACATGAAGTTAGCTGTATCTCCCTGTGCTCCATTCTGCAGCAGCAGCATAGATGTGTTATCGACCAAAAGTGGCACGTTTTTTTTGTTCTGTTTGTTTCTTTTTGTTATTGTACCAGAAATAAGATAAGATAATCCTTTATTAGTCCCTCAGGGGGAAAATTCACAAATATACAGCATTTGTTCTGTAGCACCTGGAATCAGAGGTCATGAGTTCACCATTGACCTTGGGACAGATAGTCACGACACATTCACAACCCCCAATCTAACCCCTGGAGGGCCAGTTCAATTGGTTGCCAACATTCCTGCATATCTTCCGGCTTCAGGGAGAAACAACAAAAATGGTAATGCATTGGAAGGAAGTGGAGTGTAGCACAGTACTATAGTATTGGACTGGACTGGTTTAATTTCAACAAGATGCTAAATATTTTGGAACATGATCTGCTTTGTGCTATCTGCGGTTCATGCAAACCTTAGGAGACCTGCATTCATTGAAGGGTCTAATTGACAAATAAAATTTGATTGATAAAAAAAAATGTTCACTGATTTGGCAAATTCAAATGTTTTGATGCATTACTACATTAAGATATATTATTTGAAGGACTAGTTAAACATATATGCACCATAAAAATAAAAAGGCTGAGAAAACTCAAATTTTCAAGGCAACATGATGCAATAGATTTTTGAGTTTACTCAACAAATTCTTAACTTCAACTAAAAGTTCAACTAAAATTTTCAAGTTACAATATGAGTTCAGCCAACTTGGAGTTAGTTAGTTAGTTTATCTAAAAAGGATATTTGGGTTGGAGTAACAAATACTTTCTTATTCAAATACCATGTATTTTCAACTTTCAACACTGATAAATAATTTGTGGGATTCCTCCTTCAACATGACCAAACTGCTTTTATACCAATTAAAATATTTGAGACCAACAATGCTGCATTAACATGTTTTCCACATATATGTGTTGCATATGTAAATAATATGACAAAAGCACAGCTGAAACTTTGCCTTCATTTTTATTGACAACATGACAATAAAAGGCATTCAACATGTGTCTGGCCTTTAAACATTTGCAGTCATAAAACTCACCAGGCCTCCACAACTGTTGTTCACTCTTACTTGACTAAAAGCTGTTAAAATGGCCTTCTCCAACAGCCACATCAACTGCATTCAGTGCAATCTTTGTCTTCACAAACAGTGACAATGGCAACCACGAACCACTTGTTCTTCGGGATCAGTAGTCTGTGGAAACACAGAATGGAAACATTGAGAGTTAATGACAACTAGGAGACAGAATAATTCCACAACTGCACAATGAGACTACATTATACTACATGTTTTGACTGTTAAGAATACTTACTGAACATTCCAGGAAAAACTTGGAAGTGTCATCTCGGACAAAGTCCAAGTGGGGAGTCCTATGACCAGAACAGAAAATAGTAGATTCAAGATTCAAGATTCAAGAAGTTTATTGTCAAATGCACAGCACAGTTACACTGAGCAATGAAAGTCTTACTTTGTGAGTTCCCTTCATATGACTTTATACACAACTAAACTAAGATAAAAAAACAGTAGACTTAGGCATAAGAATAAATAAAAATACGAATAAAAAAAATAAAATAAGCAAAATGTGCAGTTCTATGTACAGAGGGTAAAGTGTTATCAGTGTTTAAGGTGCATTGTGTATGATATATGATAAGATGATTGTTTTTGCCTAATATTTTTAACTGTAAAAGAGAAATCAGTGGTTTATTTTTAAATATGTGCTTCAAACTGTCTGTTATAGTCACTGTCTTCACAGGATGACTCACCTGTAGCTTGTACCAAAAAATAATAAAATAAAAATTAGATTTTTTCTAGTTACTTGACCTTACTGAGGACTTCCACTTTTAATTTACATTAAAAATGTGAAATATGGGTGAAATATAGGTGGAGTTGTAATGACAAATGTTCTTGGATTAGTCTCTGCAGAGCAATATGAAAATTTACAGTTTGCATTAATATTAATGCATCATTATCAGCTGTCTGATTTCATAAATAACCACAGCAGTGTCAGGACTGGTATAGATCATTAGGATAGGGCAGACTTTGCAAAACCACACTTAAAAGAGCTTTGTGAATTTAATTGGGAAAATTGCAAATCAGGTAGTCAGCCATATAACTCATTGTCACATTTAATCAATAAACTTTGTAAATCAACTCATTTAATTTATAAATGATCTTATATAGATCAGGCAACCAATTAAACAATTAGCATATATTTAGCAATTAATTAATTTTACCATTAATCACACCATTACAGTTAAAAATTTTAAGCCAGCAATTTTGGGAGCAGACGTGCAGGCTGGCGTTGGAGCAGTACATCATGCCTGGGGAGTGCAGATTGTGACACAGCTAGATTTACTGTGCTAAAATCAATGCAATTAGGAGAGAGGCTGGAAGCTGGCCTGGGGTCCAGCATGGTCTTTAGGTAATTTTTGACACACATTTACACAGCATTTATGCACAGAGACACAGACACTCCCAAATGTTTTTCTTTTATTAACACTGGACATACGATTGTCGGAAACACTGCAGATAGCGTTGCATGTTTTTACACATCAATATGTCATTGTCAAATTAATTTTGACATTTTGGTATAATTACCACAAACAAATGAGACAATGGTTCAGTTAATTGGTTGCCCCTGTCTCACTCCGCCTTTATTGATGGTAACGTTTATCAAAATTAAAACCACATTCTACATAAACTCATTTGCTAACCAATGCTCTGGTCCAAGGTTTACTTTCTCTGCCTGAGCAAACTCATCATGTATATTTTTAATAAAGGCTTGGAAGATTTTTAGATATTCAGACATTGTCAGCTGTTTAGTTTGTAAAACATGGTTAGATACAGGGTGACATACCAAAAAATAAGTGCTTTTTCTACTGTTACTTGTCTCTTTGTATTTACACAGGAGTCAACATCAGCTTTCATTTTTAGTTTAGCCTTGTTTTGTTGTGTGTTGGTCTTCACCACTTCCTGAGGAAAGTAACTGTCTTTATAGCAGCTAAATGCAATTGAATGTTTAGTTGCTAATTTTGTTGTATTCTGTCTGTTGAAGGGCTGATAAAATGAGTAATGAAAGTTCATTTGTTGAAAACAGCAGAATGCTAAACGCTGGTTGTTTTTAATGGTAAGAGCTGTAGGAGTCCACCAATCAGTGCAGTTATTGCCTTAAATATCAAAATGCAATGAAGCTGAGAGAAACAAAGAATTTATCACTTCCAGACCCCATCTGTCTTTCAGCATTTCAAGCACCTGCAAACCTCCTCTTGCACTGGCCTCATCTCCACATACTGCAACAAAGAGAAGGGTGAGAATGGGTTTGAGATGTTGTGGACAAGCTGCCCTCAAACACAGGATGCGAGCAGCATTGAAGAGCTGTCCGGGCCTTGGGTTGCTGATTGTCTCATCTGTCTTGGCTAAGTCAGCAGGATGTGACAGCCGCCCTCTCTCTGTTACCCGCTGACCACTGGGCTTGGCATCCTCTCCACTCACCTGCCCTATCACCACCTCCACCGTATCTCTATCCTCGCCTCACTCTCACCTGAAAGTCTTTGCAGCAAGAATGAGGATCAACGCCTTAATGTCAAAGAGGAGGAATGTCGGCTAACAATTTCTGACTGCGGCTCACAAGTATCAGTTCCGGGTGCTGACTCCGATTTGTTGGTTTTTGATGATACTCCCTGACTGACCAAGTGACAAACCTTCACTTCAAATGTAAGTGATGAATCTAGTAGCACTTAGTTGACTTCACAGAAACGCCAGTGTTGTGCTTAGGTAACATTTTGATCCATGTTGTTTGTAACATTTTAGAGATTGCATTGCATAGTCACTAAAATACCTGCTAAGTAACCAGACATGGGTATATATGTACATTTATTGTTGTGCTAATATGTATGTAGAAGGTGAAGCTCCATTTTATCTTGACTGAACTGACACAGTCACAGTATTTGTCTTTCAGGTTGCTCTGTTTACTGTGTCATCTTGTTTCTCTGCTAATCACACCCAGAGAAACTACATCTTCATACCTCCTTTATTAAAAATATCATTGAGGCATGTCACGTGCGTGTTACTGTGCAGCAAGAAATAGTTTACTTACTTTCAGACACACATATATTTCAGATTCAGATTTTGTCTGCATGTGGTCAAATCAAAAGGTATATAGAAGCTGCTACTTGTTGTGTATTACAAGTAGTATTACGAGACCTAAGTTTGGGAGCTGAATTATATATATATTTAAAAAAAATCACCAAAGTTAAAAATTCATATTGAAAACCAATTGGATTTGGTATTTCACACCTTTTTTTTCATTATACGGTAGCTCCTTTTCACTCACTGCTCGCCACAGTCTTGATCCCAGACTTGAAGCAGCACAGCAAAAGCTGGCTCGTCAGGGATAACAGATGAGCGTAGATGAGCAGTGTCAGGTAAAGCGCTGTGAAAGACATTTAATGTGTTTTATATCACTGTGTCTGAATTGTCCAGGAACACTTGAATCACTCAGTGTCAACCAAATACAGCGTAATGAGACTCGCCTCCTCTCATCTGAAGACACATGTCTCTCTGCTGTCACTCAGGCTAACGGAGGAAAAAGGGCTTTTCAAGCCTTTTGAAGCACACGGCACTATATGATGGTACTCTGTTTTGCATCAGGAATTGCTCATGCAGGATTACTTCATTATAAGGCTCCTAGAGAGAGGACAGAGGTCACACTCTGGAGCTCATTCAAACATCTGGAGTTCAGGAACATAAATTATTAAATGAGGCAGCAGTTTGGATTGAGACACCTAAATGATTTTTGTGATGCATTTGAAGGTATTCAATTTCCAAAGGCTGAAATGCATTATGTGCTTTTTTTTAACATTTTCTGTCTACTGATGATGAGTCGTTTGGAGCAGTGTATTAGTCTTGGCTATGAAACACTCTCTGAGCTCCTCTGTGGCTGTGGTTTTGTTGTGCTTCTTCCAGTACTTATGACACAGTCTGGCCTGACAGGAGCAGCTCTGCTATGGAGCTTTTTTCCCCATGGGATGTCCATTTGGAAAACACAGACTTTCCTCCATAAACCGTTGGTAGGCAGGGTAACAAAATATAATCGAGAAGTGGTATGTTGTTGTATGAAGTGTTGTTGTACTACCAAGGCTGTGATTGAGGTAAAGACGATGAAGAGGCGCCTCCTTTCTGCTGTCACAACCAAAAAAGAAGCGACACTGAGTGGGGGAGAGAAATCTCTAATTATCTCCACCTGTGCCCATCTACAATGGGAGGGTCGAGATGAAGCCATTAGCTGTCTCTCCACTGGCACCACCAAGAGTTTGTATACATCTGTGTCTTATTTTCTTTTCTGGCACAATCAGTCCAGCAAGCTAAGCAGGCATGACTGGATTTGGCAAGTTCCAAGGACTTTGGCAAAGTTAGACAAGGAGGAAGCGGTGAGATGTAGAGAGGGGGATGAGCTGGCATAGGCTCTGTGTTTGCTTTCCCCCCTGCCTGTTACTTGAGCTGGGTGTGTTGCTTGGAGAGGTGCTGTGTTGGTCAAAACAATCCACCAAACGCTAAAGACAGATGCAGAGCAGAAAGTTGCAGCGAGAAGACAGTGGATGAAAAAAAATGATTACACATTGTTTGTGTTGATAATACTGGAGAGGCTTCTTCACAGTTTCTCAGTTTATATCTGTTGTATGTGTGCTGTTCAAGATTATCAGTATACTTAAGCTCATCTCCCATTTGAGTCATAGCACTTGATAGAAAAAGGCTCATTGTGATTTCAGCATTGTCAGTTTTGATTAGCTGAATCAAGCCTTTGTCTGGCCCAGCAAGTGTGCATGTTGTCAAAGCTATTTACGAGCAATGACCAGATATGAAGCCCAGACTATTGCGGCCATGTAAACAGCCACATCTGTTTGAACCCACCTGCTCCCCAGTGTTTACTGGGCCTTGTAAATAATGAAATAAGTCCTGCTGCATAAAAATATTGCAGCAACATGGGCTTATGCATTAAATGACACAATAATTAATCAATACTGTGAAACAAAGTACATCTGGGAATTGCAAATTTATAATTTAAAAGGAATCCCCAAAAAATGTCCATGCTTCCAGGTATGTTTTTCTCAGGTGCAGCTACATGCATTCAGACACTTATTTATTCATTTCGGTCTTTATTTATTTATATATCTCCATGAGTGTTTGTTTTCATTTTAGTCCTGTGAACCTTGCCACCCTGTGTGACACCCAGGCTGTGAGTGAAGACAGAGAGGCGGGTTGGTTCAGAATGATCACTATCATTAACATTCACGGGGGGTTCACTTATCATCCCTGACTGGAGGGACATGGCAGCCATTATGAGACGTCCGCAGGTGGAGTGCCATGATACATATTGCATCTTGCCACAATGGATTTATGCATTCAGTAACAAAAGAAAAGTCTAATGAAAAAATACAGAAGGCAATCCTTTATTCCTCGCTCGACTTCAAGTAAGGCCACCATGTCCTGTGATGAGGAGAAGCGCAGGGGAATTCCAGGGCTATACGATGACCTGTCACTTAAACTGTGTGCCAGCAGCCACCCCATGCCTGACAGTGGGGATAACTTGGCAACACATTGAGAACCAGTCCTTACATGTTAAGTGATTAAACATTTTATTATGTGCAGTTCAGTCTGCTTTTAGTTAATGAAGGCTAATATAGTGTAATGTTGTATGTGTATAGTGCAATAGCAACATTCCCTCTTTTTTCTAAATTCCAAGGCAAAATTTAAACGCATATGCTGTTTTTTTCGAGAATCTCAATATATATTTGAATATTTGTTCCTGGAAGCAAATAATCCAGGCAGAACTACTCCATGACAGATTTCCTTATGCCTGATTAAAGACTCAATTTCTGTTCTGAAATTTCCTTGAGTAGAAAGGCTCCCAGACCAGTAATAACCTAATTGGAGAGAAGCCTCTAACTAGTGTTGCTCCTCTGTGTCCCTGTGTATAAATAGAGTCTATAATGGACTGAGGTGTGATGCCATCATTCATCTCTGCTCAGAAACACTCCAGGTTCAGGTCTTTGCTCATTTTCCTAATGATGCTCTTGTTTTAGGTATGTTTTCACTTTAAGGTTTGTAAGATTCCAGCTTAATGGATACTATTTATCACAGACTTCTGTACCCAAGTCCAGTTCACCCAGCAAACTTATTTGACATAACAAATTGCCAAAATGAGCAGCTTTCTGAGCAGGGAATTGGTATATTTTTCAAACCAATAGGTAAATGTGTGGAAAAAAAGCACATCTACACCCGTCTTAGGGGTCGGTCTCCATTTCCTGCTCAGCAGTGATGGTTGCAAAAACACTGTTGTTTGCTAATGTACTTAACATGGCCATGTAGAGGGTTTTTAATTTTAAATGTTAATTGACTAAAAGAGGCCTTCAGTGCCAAATTTCATTGGCACCATATAATTGGAGGTTTCCTAAAAAATGATGTCTTCTGGGAAGCATATCCCATATGATGGCCCTGGGTTATGCCATGCCTTTATGTGGTAGATTACTCCCTGGCTCTGGCCCAAAAAAAGCCTGCTTTTTAACCACTGCTTCTCCCATTTGCCTCAGGATGCTCATGGGCTGGCAGGTTGCACAACACATTACCATCCTGCAGCAGCTCTTAAAACACATTTCAGCTCTGAATCACAGCTGGCATCTTGGCCAGCACTGCTGTGTTTGGGCATGGACGGACCAAACGGTAGGATGTTAGTGAGGAATTAAAATGAAACCCAGTTGTAGTAATGAGAGATGGATCTACAACGATGTCTGTGCACTCCTCATTCCCAGCACATCCCCTGTCTGAATCAACAACTGTTTGAGGGAGCAGGCTTTGATTATTCTAAGCTAATTTAAGAGACGTTATGTATTTGTGAAAGAGGGAGCTCAATGAAATGCAATGTGTGAGAGAGTGTTCACATGCATGACTGACCCTGAGAGCACGATTGTGTACTAGCTCATGCCAAATTCAGGGTCTGTGTGTTGCTGAACATCACTATGATCCAACAGCCCAGTGTGATGCCTTTGGTTTCCAATCTCATGCTTCACGCCTGCTGCCCCTCTATCATGGATTCTTATTTACAGGCAGGACCCAATGCTGAATCCCCTGAGGAACAGATGATGTGCAGGTCTAGGTAGGGACCTTATCCCATGAATAGTGTCTGTATCACTATGAAAACAATACAAGAGTTCCAGTAACTGATCCAACTAGTTTCTTTATGTGTGAGCTGTCAACTTAAAAATTCTTCACATCATTGATTTTTTGTTATCTGACAAGTGACTGGATTCGTATTGTCATAGGTACTGTGCCTTGTGGCAAAGAAACGTAGTCATTTATGTTTTTATTTGTTTGTAGTTTTTAATGTTTATACACCTCTTTGTCTCTCAAGACAAATATGGGTTAATGTGGGGAACAAGCATATAACAAATAATGAGAAAGCCTTTTTTGTAGTTTTTTTTAATTGACAACTCTAACATATTGTATTTCAATTGTGATGTAGAGAAAAGTATTCTGCACTCAGATGGATGTAGGAAGTTTGTGGAAGTAACCTGATGCAGGGGCTAAAGGTGGATATCCCACAATGCTGCAGCCCGCCACCTCCCATTGTCTTGATAGGGGAGCAAGAGATGTACAGCGGGCTCAAATGGAGGTGGCATCTGGTGCCCAATTTGTCATGCCTGAATTACCCAGGAGCTGATAAAGGCTGAAGTTTTAATAAAAGTTGGGAGCAGCAGATAGCAGGGTGAAGGACACTGATGAAGTGTCTAGAGGCCTATTTCCAGCTAGAGATAAGAACCTACAGAGAGAGGTGGGTCGAGGGTCTAGCACGGTGTGATAATACGCTAATGCTGAGGAAAAAAATAAAAAGTGCTGTTGAAATGCAACACAGCACACATAATGGAAAAAATAATAAATAAGCAAATAAATAATGATGATGATCTAAACGAGGAGATGCCAGGGTGGAGGCTGTGGAGTCCTGAAGCGTCTCTGCCTGTAATTTGGCCACCCGCCAGCAGCCATTGCTCACCCTCAGCTGCGACGGCAAGCTCCAGATGTGCCAACGGCACGTTTTGGATTTTGCCAGCTGACTGCACCGTTTGATAGCCCGCTCTCTGGATGCCCATCACCGGCCGCAGAGATAGAATTAAATGATGATGATCTTCCCACAAGTTGGGTGAGGAAACAACGCATATAAATCTTGATTTCATCTCAGCGTGAGAAGTCTTTATCCATCATCACTCTTAATGAACAAGTCATTAGCCGCGATGAATGGCGCTCTGGGCTCCTGCTCGCCACTGCTGCTTTTGTTTGCAGCTTTCAGGGGCAACTTCCTGTGCCCTTTGAGAGGGTCAAACTCATTTCTCCAGATGTGGGGTAACCTCCCTGCTCCTGGGGTGGCTGCACATCTATGTACTAAAGGGGCCTGGAAAAATTAGGGTATACTGAAGATTTTTCTGATTTTAGTTTTTTTTTTGCCACATTGTCAATTCCTCAGCAAGTGTCTGCATGCTCTCTTATCCTGAGAAGCACATTAGCAAACTCGGTGGCCGCCTATTATGGTAATTTTATGTGCACAGTCCTCCACTTGATGTAAGCTTGCTATGTAAACAGAAAGAGGTTTTTGTTGCCCTGTAATCGAAAACTACAGAGTAGATGTAAAACCATGCTGAGCTCCACTGTTACACTGTAATACAAATAAATATACCAGCAACACTGTGACTACACAGGATTTCTTTCTGTATCTGCAAACTTGATCATTCTTTTATCTGACCTGATAATGCCTGTGTTTGAAATGAATGAGCTGTTTGGTGAACAGGATTTCTTCAAGACAAACATTTCCCAGGAGCCTTCGATTTTATTTACAATCATTGTGCTGCTAAAAGCATTGTTAAAGAATTTAACAGTGTGCACTATACCCCCAGGCTACCAGAATCTAAAACACTTCCATAAAAGTTGGATGAAACTGTTGTGATCTTCTCTTTCTTCCTGTCCTCTGAAGTACAACAGAGCTTGAAATGTGAAAAAAGGGAAGGCAGCAATCCAGATGCACAGCAGTAAATGTGAAAAGATAAAGGTTGACACCAGATAATTGAAAATATCTGGCACTAATACACCAGAGTCTGTGTTTGTATTTGAACATAAAGGAGAAGAGTGGCATGTGACTTTTCTTGTTAGTGACAGCTGCCATGTTCCCCGGTCTACAGGGACGTACTGTACTGAAGGATTCATCTGACTTCTACAGTATTTCTGCAGTTCTTTTAATCCCCTGAGATGCATCTTTACATGTTTGATGATTTTCCTGAAAAGGCATTCCAGTGAAATCTTTTTTTATAAGTTTTGTGCCTTGAATTCCCAAAGTCCCTGAAATAACACGTGAAAGAGAATTTACTGATGGTTACTGTTTTACCCATGGGATCATTTCTGCTAAGACAATATTGTAATTTTAGTTTCTGCTGCTGCAATGAGCAATGCTGTGAGGGTTCCTAGTGATCAGTCTAATGCTTCAGTTGATGAAATAGGAATTTACAGATGTTGTGGATGCACACCATATTTATCTACGTTTCCAGTTTCAACACGCGCTCAGTATAGGTGCAGAAGTGAAATACCCATTACTGCATGTGTCAGTGTCATAAACAATAGCGTCGACTCCTCGGAAGGAGGCAAGGCGATAATGGAGGCAGTGCATCAATGTTCAGCACAAGGTCTGCAATTCACACCAGGAGAACACTCACCTGAGCATCAGGAATGCTAGTTGGAGGCAGCATTAGCTGAGCAAATGTGCTTGTAAAACAAGCACTGAAAATAAAAGTCTTAAAGGGTCAGTGTTCACCCAATGCTTTGAAGAAACAGAGGTTATTTTTCAAATTGTATAAAGTTGTATCCAGCCAAGTCGAAACTTTCAGTTTGCTGTTATTTTGATATGCAACTGAATAAGGTTAAAACCACATAAAACCATTGGCAGTAATACAGTATGTTAAAGTGGTATGAAGCCTAAAAACAATGGAGTAAGTGAAGACAGGTCACTGCTGTTTTGCTGCATTCTTTAGGATGTCCTTTACTACTTAGATACAATCACAATATGTTCATTGACTCAAATGTTAATTAAATGTATGGGCAGAGGAATTAACAATATGTATAAAACTAACAATTCCATTTTGTCATGCAGATAGCATGACCATGACATAACCTGCAGTGCCGTACCACACAGAGCTGCATTTCTGTTTCTCCTCGTCATTACGCCCAAGCAGTCACACCGTGGGTAGGTAAGTATATGTATATTAGGGGTAACAGTACATGTATTCGTCCCAAACCGTCACAATACACGTGTCACGGTTCGGTTCATGTGCTCCAATGCCGAACACAGTCAGTCCCTGGTGTCCAGAAGGGGGCGCGCATGGTAATGTAATGCTAAGTGTCACAGTAGCAGCAGAAGCAAAAGCAGAAAAAGAGCACGCCAATCCAAAACAATGGCAAGTTCAGACAGCACACAAGAGCTCAAAGCTTGTTTTAAATTTGTAGTGTTTCCTGTTAAATACAACAGTGAAGGACAGCGAGTTGTGGAGAGGGCGCTTACGGAGTGTCGGCGCTCCGGGCGCTGTGAGACAGCTGTATGGTACATAAGTGGAAATACGACCAATATGCTAATGTATATCAGACCGGAGTTAGGCAGAAAAAGACAGCAGAAGTGCAACTGCTCCTGCAGTTTTTAATCAACCTTTAGATGTGCGGGCAGACAGGACCAAAGCTATTACGGAAGCAGTTGGCATATACATTTCATCTGCAATGCACCCTTAAAGAATCCCGGGTTTAAGTATTTATTAAAAGCACTTGAGCCACGTTACACTGTCCCATCTCGTGCGCACATAAGCCAGTGTGTGGCCCCTGTCTATACAAGCGCACAAGAGCACTGATTAAACATGAGCACTCACCTAGCTGAGAAGCTCCGTGAGGCTGTGGCAGAATGGAAGCCTGTTGCATTGACCACTGACAATGCAAGAAATATACAGTCTCTTAATAAAAAATGAAAATGTTTTATCTTTCATTATTCTATTTATGTTGTACTGTAAGATCACATATTGTGACCAAATACTACTGCCTGTTCAAAATAAACAGAAAAAAGCAAGCAGTGGGGATTTGTTGCTTCTTCCTGTTTTACCGAACTGTATCAAACCGTGACCCCAAAACCGAGGTACGTACCGAACCGTGACAACTGTGTACTGTTACACCCCTAATGTATAGTGTGTGCAGTTTACTGCTGCAAATGTTTCATTTTTAATTCCCTTTCTTTTGTTGGTATAACAGTGCAGGACCAGCAAAGGCAAAGTGTCCCAATGTTCCCTTTTTGAGTCTCTCAGAAACTGAATCTCAGCAAGAACTTGACAACTTTATCAATGAGCAGCGATAGTGCTTTCTGCTCATTGCATCTCCTCTCTTCACTTTGACTATGCTGTCGCTCCTCTACCCTATTGGTCATATTGGCAGCACAGTGTGCTCAGGGTGTCCTTGAGTTTTGTTTGGTGATGGTATTTTTCCTCTGTTCTGCTGCCCTTGGTACCAACGTCTCAGGTGAGGTTGTTGAATCTGTCACTTTGTGGTGTTAAGTTGCAGGTCATGTTGGTCTTACTGCTGCAAAACTGAGTTCATTCCTGTTGATGTTAGTAAAAGAAAAAATATCCCATCACTACCGTTCACCATACAGCCATTTCAGTACAGGCAGAAATGAGTACATCTCCTGGAACAAATGAAAAGTACAACAACAAAAAAATAATTGCATATGTGTGATATTTATAAAAAATAATTGCATAATTTAAAAAAATACTATGTAAAAAAGTCAGATTGTTAAATATAGTATGATACAGTTCAATAGTATAGCTATGCAGAAAAACGCACTCCTTGAGATAAAAGACAGCAGTACTGTGAGTTTGATGGCCCAATGGCTCTGAGCACTTTTTCTCTCCTCAGAGCTGTTATTTCCTTGGTTTAAGGTGAATGTAATGCAGCTGCTGGAGAGAAGGGCAGCATGTTACGGTGATGACTGTGGGCTTGTCAGTAATTCAGTAGATCAGATGACACTTCAATAGAGGAGCCAGAATGTGAGGTGGAATTTGAAAATTGAGTTGACAACACCAACTATAAAGGTGTTATGGTCTCTGGTATTGGTCTGTAAAAGGCTGGTGATTCTGTTGTTGAACAGTGTACTTGTGAAAGATTGCTCTATGAAACAGCAATATCACCTTTTGTACTTAAAAGTTCTGGCTTTAATATTTTTTTAAATTGAATAACAGAAGTCTGGGTAGGTGTGAATGTGCTCTAAATGTTGCATTTCAGCTTGGCTTGTACAGTGCGATAAATGCTAATATTATAAGTCTCATGAAAACACGTCAGGAAGTGGCATTTTCATTCTTTAAGACCATCAAAGAGTAAAATTGCACACAGATTATGAACCAGCAGTGATGCAATATTTTAAGAGGTGTGAATTTAAACAAAAGCAGCTGCAGTGGTATAATGTTACCATTGCACTGTCCTGTCAAGATTTCTGTTTAGTGTGTTATTTTCTCCCTCACAGTTCTGTCTGATTTGAAATGGTTTGAAGGAACAGTCTGCAAATCCTCCTTGAGCGGATTACAGCTGAGGTTGGAAAACTTGGGGCAATTTCATGTGCTTGCTAAATTGCATAGATATCAGTGAGTCAGAGGCATATAATACTGTAAAAACTGTTTTTTTACTAAAAGCATCACTTTGACTTTGTTGCCTCCCTGTGCTGAATTTAAACATGCTGTCCTTTTATATTTAATATTGGCTAATATTAGAAAATGTACATGGACGCTGTTGTATTGTTTGCATACAAATATGCTTAAAATCCAATTCTGCATTACCAGAGCTTGAGTGTTCTCCAAGTGACTGCGAGGTGTGATTTTCTGAAGGAATTGCATCAGCTTCTGAAGAATGCCTTTATATCTCCAAACGTGGCTCTTTAACACACATTTCAGAGGAGGGCTGTCAGCTTATGGCATATTAGCTGGATGGGACTGTTTCCCATGGGACATGAGCGGCTAGCTTGGAGGGATCCCAGTGAAGAAATGGAAGACACACTATGTGAAAAGCTTTGCTCTGTCATTCCAATTCAGAACAATAAAAATCAAACACAGCTTGGCCACAGACCACAGCTTCACCTGGAGCCTTCCTCAGTACAGTACAGTCTGAGACACTGTGCAGCTGCTGTAAAAAATACTGCTGTCAGGATTCATTTTATACTTTGCTTTGAAACCATGCATTATAATTGATAACATTTTCCTGTATGATATTACTCACCACACACAGTGTATTCACAGCAGCGTTTAGAGTATCAAATATGACTGAATCTGAATTAACTGGAAGTTGATTGCACCTAAACTGAAACTGATTAAACATTTTTTTTATATTATTTCTGATTATTCTTATTATTTTTTAGTAAACATGTAATGACATGTTCTTTTAGTCTTTTCTTGAAGCACACCTTTTAGCAGACTCTGTGTGCTCCACATGCCTTTTTCTAGATTCCTGACTGACTACAGTAAAACAACCTCCGCCACGCTACTTGCCCTTATAGACCCAGAAAAACACGAAATCAATACTGTATGCATTTCAAGCAGGAAAATTCTGTTATTGAGTATACTGCTATATAATGGTTTCCATTATTGACATATATGAGTTATGAAATAAAACCTAATGCAATGAGGTTGAGGAAAATAGTATTTGAGGGTTTTTATTGGATCAATTTCAAGTCAGACCAGTGAATTCTGATGACAATAAAATGCTAATCTTGTCCAGTATATGCAGCAACAAAAAAGGTTAGAAAATGCAGAGATATCAAAAATGTTAACATGGGAGAACATGGGAAATTATAATAGTGTCTCCAAGCTTGTCTCTCTTTATTTTATGACAGAAACTCAGCTGTAATTGACTTTGACACCAGTGAATGTGATTGGTTAGCTTCCCCAAACAGATGGCCATATAATCAGGTTATATCCTAAATGCCATAAAACAAACTTCTTTTTGCTTCCTTCATAGCAACTATAGTACCCACTCTAGTTTAGTCTTTACTATTGCATTTAACCTTGACAGCAGAGGGTCACTTAGACCATAACATTTTTTACACCACATATATTCCCCCCATTACAATAAACCCTCAAATTGTGCCTACAAAGAGGCTGTATGCTTTTAGTTTTTCCTGAAATCAGCATTATGATTTCTGTTATTCTGGTAAACATATGTGTCATGCAATAATCAGGACATTACAAAATGAACTTTCAACTGATGCAACCATTCAAAAGTGGCTGATCTCGGAACCCCCCCCCCCCCCCCCCCCCCCAATAGCAGCAACCCCCCCCCCCCTTCCCCTTTCTTATCCATTACATGGGAGCTGAATGATGGTGATTTGGTTGGGGCCCAGTGAGTGCCTGTAGAAAATTGGTTGTTTGATAAAAACCCTCCTATCAAAGGGGGCTACTTTCTCATTTACATTTAGATGAGTATTGATTATTTATTTACTCAGTGGAGTGGGATTCTGTTCCAATCTTATCTCTCGTCGGTGCCTGTCACCTGGAAAAAAAAAGAGATAGAGTTCTTGACACCGCACTAAGATAACAGCATTTTGTAGAGCAGATAAAACTTGGAATGGTGGTCTGTGCTTCCACCTCCCCTACCCAATTTTGACGGAAAACAGAAAGTTTGGAAAATTAAAACTGATAGCTCTAGTTCAGATTGGTGGGGGTGAGCAGAGAAGGAATCTCAATTTGTGGGAGGAACAGATCAAATTGGGTGTCCAGATATGGCCAGACTGATTCCACTGGGGGAAATCTCATCCTTGTTATCTCAATAGTTTAGTATTTCTATTAGATGTAATATAAAATTGTTTGATAATTGTGATGTGAAACAATACTGTACTTTTTATCTGATACCAGAACATGATTGTATCACATACAACAGGAGTTACACATTATCCCAGTGTTTGCAGACTGTGTAAATGAAGCCCCTGGACATGTCTGTCATGTTCCAAGTGCTAAACTCTGGTGATGTTTGGGTGGTTGACCTGGGGATTGGTCATGCATTGCCAATGAGTCTGGAGGCTTGTGGCAACGTGAGGAGCTTTGTGAGACTGACTAAAGGTGTTTAGGTGGGAGGTGCAGCATGTGGGTGCTCTGAAGGAATTGGGAACCTCTGACAGACCCTGCCTCTTCTTCTCAGCTCTTTGATGGAGAGTGAAGAGCCTCTTGAGATGGCCTCTGTCAGCTCTACTCCTTCTCAAAGCAGACACACGGTAACAGCTCAACACTGCCTCGCCTTCTCACCCTTCACCCCCCAGGCCACTCCCATCCTCTCATGGTCACTTTTCATCTCCTCTGTCTCTGTGCAGATGATGTTGTCACATGTAAATGGACTTGTAACCACTCTATTTAGAGTATATCTAATGGGGAGCTTGCATATGCTTTGACCAGAGAGTATATCAAGGTTGGCAGTATACGGTAGGATGGCACAATAAGCATAGCTGCATTGGACAATGACTATTCGCTACTTCCTCACAGAAGGTGACTTATTATGCTGCTCAAGAATTACAGTCCATTTTTCTTTGTTAGTCAGTCAGTCATTAGCCTAGTTACACATCTGGATCCCCACAGCAATTTAAGGATAGGGAAGGTTCCCTCAAAAAAACTAATTAGTCCAACTGGAGAGGAACATCTTGTTTTCCTACACCCCTAATGGATTGGACCAAGGTCTTTTGAAATGCAAACCTATCAAGGAGATGGCAGAAAACGGGCCCCAACCCCCAACTACCCCAACTGTGCCTCAGAGGACACATCCTTAGTGTTGACCCACTGCCTTTGCTGCTTTGTGGCGCTGTATGTGTTATTATTCATTTATACACCACAGGCCAATCTAAAAGCCTGTGAGTTCCACTTTAAACCCTACACTATCACATGAATGTTTTTATCATTTGACTCATTTTTTAATTTATATTTACTTCTCAAAATGTAGGCTAGTTGTTGGTTTTAAGTCATGTTCTATATGCATATCTGAGTTCTAAAGATCGCACTTTGTTACTGAAACATTAAAAAAACCCTGCACATTATTTTTTAAATATAACATTTTAAGAGCACATACTACAAACAAAACATATAACAATGTGCCTTATAGTCAAAAAGGAAGATGGCCCTTCTAAATAACTTAATAACTTAACCTGTCTTTGCATCTCATTATTTGCACAGAGTGTGTGTAATACTGTAATTGTAATGTCAGATATTTGTTAGATGATTAAAGCAGGGCCAATAAAATAGCTTATTGTCATTCAACTTGTAAGACTGTTAAAGCAGCCACAGTCTCTTGAAAGTAGGCTAATCCACATTATGCTGCTTGTTTGCCCACAGGAGAAGTGTATGTGACTGGAACTGAGGGCAGAAGCCACCACATTGTGAAACCCACACGTAAGTGCTGTGATGCTTCATAACCATACACATAAAGTCTTCTTCATCTTGGACATTTTTTGATATTCTCCTCACTTTTTTTTATTATTAAGTATTTAGAAACTAAAAAGTTACAGTACACAGTCCACACACTAACTCATGGCGACCTCTCAGTACATGTGTGCCTTGGCATTGTTACTGCAGCTCTGAAGGAGCAGTAAATTGGTCTATCAGTTTTCCAACAACAACACAGAGTGAATGGCAAGGTAAGTACAGCACAGACTTGGTTAGCTCACTGATTAGATGACAAGCTGTACGGTTCGGTCAATCAAGTACGCTTCAGAACTGCTCATTTAGGGATCTCGGTTAGAAATGACGTTTTCAGCTATCCCCACAGGAAAGCACAAATCCAAGAAGAGATCTCATGTTTCGATTTTTTCCTCAGTTTGTTGTAACAGGAGGATGAGGTTAGGGAGTTTTCTCCCACATTTCAGCTAAAGACAAGAAGCACAATCTTAAATTAACTAATGCACAGGGAAAAAAACATACATTATATTTTATGTTATGTGATCCAAGTTCTTTAAACGTAAGTGATTTAAGAAAAACAATGAGGTAGTAATTACTGCATTGATATTAATATCATTAAAGGAAGTATGCTGCAACTTACAATATTTGTTTTAATTTTGGGGGATTTCCCTAAAGTTACAAAAGAACATTGATGTACATGTTATTAATATGTCTGTGTTTTAAAGTAAACGTTTTAAATGATTTACTTGTAATATTTACATATTTTCTCAGACAGTTTTTCTACACTTCTACTTCCTTTTATTTGTCCTAAAATGACCAAACTTTTGACAGGTGGTGCTGCAGGTTTGGATTCGTGCTGCCAAAGTTTTGTAAGAGAGAGAAAACTCACCTTCATTTTAGACTCCCACAACCTTTTCTGTTTCTGCAGGAGCAGGGCCAGAGGTTGGGAGAAGGACCTGTCTGAGGTCTGGCTACATCTGCCAGAGCTTCCTCCCACCTGTCTGATGCTGCAGAGATTTATGTGGCTGTATGAGAGGAGGCCAATCCAGAGTGCCAGGCCATGTGTAGGCTTGCTTTAACTCTGACAGTTGTGTGTATGATACCTTAGCTGGTTTCCAGTGAGGCTTGGCCCAGTGTATCTGGAATCTGTCATAAGTGAAAGCTTGACAAGGTTAGGACAGTTCAGGGAAGATAAATGGTGAATTGGGAGGACAGCTGATGTAGGAATACAAACACTTCAACACGATGGAGTGGACTGCTCAATGCAGTGATGACTCTGCTTGCAGATGCAGGAAAACCTCCACTGTGTGCTCCACAAACAGAAGTTTCTAATGACCGTGCACATGAGCCACTCTATTACTCTCATCAAAACAAATGATAAAGAATGGTTATTAGCTTTTCACAATGTCTTTTGTGTAATAAAACTCGTTAACTGCATTGTGCAAAACAAATGGGCAGAATAATCAGTATACTTATTGACAATCTGTCATTTCTAGTTAGAGCACTAGGAGGACTCTCGCTATGGCTCCAGGCTTTGCCTTCTATCGCTCAAGAGGAAGAGCACTAATGGCTTCTGAAAGCAGGGATCGAAGGACCTCATAAAGCTCTGCACGATGAAACGAGAGGAGGAAGAATGTTATTAATCCTTTTGCATCAGAAGATTAATAAGAAAGACATACACAACATCTACTGGAATACAGTGTGCAAAGCTCAGGAAGGATTTCCATATCTGTCTAAGCTCAAAGTTTCTCCAATACAAACCCTGTAAATCCAATTTTATAACAACCCACATGTACTATTAACTGATCTGGTGAGCTAACTCTTGAGATAATTTCTATAAATGTTATAAATAATATCTGGCTTCCCTCTTGCCTAGAATGTATGTTGTAAAAAATAAGCCCATTATGTTAGGCCTACATAGTCAGAAGACATTAAAGGTAGGGTAGGAGATTTTGAAAACTCAGTGAGAGTCAGCCAGATTTCGAAAGTAAACACACGCCCCTTTCTCTCGGAGCTCACCCCGAAGCCACGCCTCCAATCACATGGACGCGCATTACCTGAAGACGAGCTGCGGTCTGTGACTTCGGCCATCATGCACGTACCTCTCTGGTGCACAGAGCAGGAAGAGAGTGACAACCAGCCAATACTGTGCGCAGGTGCGCCTCGTAGGATTGGCTGATGTTTTTAGCGTTTTATAGCTTCCACAGATGATTCATATTCTTCGTTTTAATGAGAAACTGCCGAACTAATCGGTTGCTATCGGATTGTAAAGAGAAGTTACACTAATTTAACAAAAAGTGCATCAGAATGAAATCTCCTACCCGACTCTTAATAGAACCACTGATTTTTAAAATATCACCACCTGCTCTTTTATATTTGCTAGTTAAAGCTCATAGATAGATAAATCTGTAAAGTGTGTGTGTGTGGCCTCACAGGTCAAACCCACAGCGTGGGAGCTGCTTTGCTTCCTCTGTTATTAAGAGGTGATTGACAGCTGTCATGTCTTCATCACTGCAGAGTGATATTTGTCAGAAGCCATCCCTTTGACAGAGGATCTGAGGGTTTCCTCAGCCAGGAGACGGCTTGCTGCTTCAATGCACTGTGAGGCTGCACCTACAGGAGATCACTGCATGTAATCAGCCTTCACAGATGAAAATATGTCTGTATTCATTTATATTGCATTTAGTCCTAAGAAAAAATTATGCACCTAATGTTTTTTTTTATTTGATCATGTTTTTTATTCATAAAAAAGCAATGTAGCATGAACACAGATGGATTAACAATCATGATTAACTTGAACTCCATTATATGGAAAAGAGACAATATACTGTGCCTGGTGTTTATCATCATTCATCATCAAGCTGCCCTCAGCTGTAAAAAGCCATGCTGAGAGAATGAGTCTCTGCTGTAACTGTTGCTTTGTACTACTGCCTTAACAACCCAATCAGTTGGCCCCACTCTCACTTCCTTCATCAATGCAGGCTCTGTAATGCATGATAGAGCTATGATTTATAATCCATGCTCAAAATTAAACAGCATAAATTACTCTTATTTACTCTGCAGGTGATAAAGATCCCGTCAAATAATGTCACTTGAGCATAATTTTTATAGAACAAATGAAATGTGTTATCAGGGAAAAGCAGGTCAAGTTCATCAATTAAAAGTCTGCTCTTTTTTTCCCTCCCTTCACTGTAAACGGTCCAGTGCTATTTAAAATGATTGATTTTATTATTTCTTCATTTATTAAAGTGAGGCTATGGAGTGAGTAATCAGGACAACAGAAACTGACTCAGCATGAATGTCTTAAAATGGCATTTACATCTCAGCAACTCTTGTCTTCTTCAAGGAGTTTCTCATTCTTGAAAATTTAAGCACTATTTAAAGAAACTCTTTGAGTGGAGCACAGATGTATGTGTGTTTATGTCTGTCAGACCTTTGGGAAAATGACTTTGTGAATAATATATATAGCAGCGGGAAGTGGAAGGATTTTTATATCTGTCACTGAATTAACTCATGGGACAAATCCATTTGAATGTAATGCATTTTAAAAAAAATGTTATATCTATGTATTCAAAAGTGATCCTGCTCTGATTGTGACCTCAAAGGGTTAAAAATGTGTGATTCTTGGAGTGTGTCGCCCAGAAAAGGAATGAGGTCCCCGGGAATGTTTTACAGATAAAATAAAAAGAATCAGGAGAATGAGGGAAAGAAGAGAAGTTGAATATATATTTCATGTGATAAGAGAAAGATGAAGCACGAGAAAAAAGATTCCATTACAGCTGCGACAGTTACAAAACTGCTGCTGTGTAGAGTAGCCTCTGTTGAAAAGATTGATGCAATAAGGACTGACCTTGGCTTGGAGCAGGAGTCGGTGATGTATGTATGAGCATCTCCCTGCTAAATGGACCCAGATTTGTAGCACTAATATACATGGAAGCCCAGTACCAAACTCACCACGGCTATAAATCAGCAGCCACTTTGGGTGTCATTTCTGGTTTATATTCTACTATTGTTCTGTGCTTTTAATTCGTGTCACTGCCATCTGTTCATTTGATGCTGTTTCATACTGTATGATTTGGCTGTGGAGATACTGTGCAGACGATATCTGTTGGACCATCAGACTGGATTAACTGCGTTGATAAATTCCACATTTTACATGTTGGGTCAGTGCAAAAAAAAAAAAAAAAAAAACAGAACAAAACAATAATAATAAACATTTAATCTATTATAGTTTGTCAGGTTCATATATATCAAAGATTAAACACATTTGAAAACATTCCATCTATTCATGCATGTGCTATTTGCAGACACTTGCAGACCATAGCACAGTGTGAGAGATGCTGAATTTGGAGTTCATTGCTACATCTGGACTGTTTTGTTTCTTTTGTCTATTAAGAATACATTACATTATTCCAATAATAACTAGTAAAGGTAAATTCCCCTGACTTTGACAGTGTGCCAGCAGATATGAAACTATACTTACCTGGCAGGGGAGATACCATGATCAAGAAGGTGGTTCACCCAGGGCGAGGCTCAGCCATTGCACTCCAGGTTGTGCTGACCCCTGCGAATTCCCCAAATGTGGGAATCTCGACTGCATAATTTCTGGTAGTGGGGGACTGCGTTCGCACTCTCCCCTCATAAAAAAATTGGGGGCACTAGTCACTGTTGTGTCTTGGGCAAGACACTTCACCCCAGCCTGGGGCGCGCCTTGCTAGTCATTGTATGACAGCAGATGACAACAGATGCTTGGCAGCAGCTGTAAAGAATTTCCCTCTGGGATTAATAAAGTATCTAAAATAAATAAAAAAATAAATAAATAAAAAATATAAGTAGTGTGCGTGGAGGGAGCCCTTTAAGTGCAAAGTAGTGCTGTACCTGAGAATAACCCTCCTGTAAAGACTGTAAAACCCATTGAGGCTAAATTGTACATGTTGGCCTATATAAATAAAAGTGACTTTACTTGTCAAGAACATTTTCCGTACACACACTATATGAAACAAGAAGGAAAGTAATGATCAACACATTTTTGTGTGTTGATTTTGAACAGGAGGAAACAAATCATGTTACTGGTGTGTGATAGACACACAAGTGTAAAACGAGCACAAGCCACGGGAAGAATTTATTGTTTGTTTTTGTAACACTTACTGAAATGGAACAGTTACTAACAATGGGGCAGATAAAAAGAGTCATTAAGATACTGCAAGCATAAAATATTTCACTGACATGAAGTAATGACGAATTAACCCTAATATGAGATTTCAGTGTGGTCCATGCAGGATCCATTCAGGCATCAGAGTAAACTGAGCAAGCTTTTATGAAGTAACTTTTATATCCTCCCTCTCATGTCCTAACCTTTGAATTCTTTCATTCCCAGCACATATAGGGTAATATTTCCTCTTCCTTCATGTCTGTGCAGCAGGGAAATACAATGACAGGTCAGGTCAAAATAGCTATTTTTGTTTTCTTTTTTTGGCAGTGTTGCAGGACTTTGTGTCTTAAATTGTGTTCATCACCCTAAACCTAAAATCCTCCTCCACTGCCTTTAATAAACCCACGATAAGTTTCCTTTCATCCCTTGGCCGCTTCAATTTTAGTGTGCCACCGAAGTTATTTAATCAGTGCTGCAGTGTCCCATTCACAGTGTATTACCAGTACTGTCTGCGATCTTTATCAGTGCAGTGATGTATGTATGAGGCAGATGTTCCAAGAGGCAGAGGAAACAGAGGCCATGAATGAATGAATTATTGGACCCACGAAAAGGAGCTATAGATACAGAATTTTGAGCCCTGTAATATGTTTGCTTTCTCTTGCTTATCTTGCCAGACAAGAATATACCTTATCTCAGACTGCTGGGGTCTGCATGAATGTGGAGCTTCTCCAGCTCGTCCTCTTGTTCAGTTTCTTTGTGTTGCATTTGGATAGGTTGTTGCTATTTACTGGGACTGTTGTTATTTTGCTGTTGTGCTGCTCTGTGTGTAACTTAGGATGGAACCTTCTGTTTGTTTTGTGCCATGGCTGCTGTCAGAGAGGCAAGTGTAAGACTTTTGATACTGAGAGTACTTGAGTTTATGTAAGCTCAAAATCCTCACAAACATCCTCACACACGGACACACCCTAATGTCCTTCCAGTGCCCCAATTTGGGAGCCTTGACAACAATAAAAAGCAACTATGTCAAATGTTTCCCTCCATGTTTCTTGTTATGTGAATTTGCAGTCAGTGTGTGTAGAATAGAAAAGGGCATCTGCACACACACACTTAACCACACACACATACAGCTGCAAGCCAGAAATACACTAGGCTGCTGGATAATGAGGGTGGACAGGGCGGAATTATCACTTCACATCACAATAATATTATCCTTCTCACAACTCCCGCAGCATCTTCCATGACGGTGTGACATTTCCATTTTACTTGAATTTAATCTTGGTCCTCTAAATAAAACCATAGCCTACAGGCCCTTCCTAAACTGACCCAGTCCTATTTTAATCACATGGAATTAAATAACTACAGTTTAACACTGTACTTGTTCTGACAGCAGTCATGACAACTGGTTTGCACAGCACACTTCCCCTCTAGTCAAATAAAGAATAAAAACAAAGTAAAAGGCTGCTGAGGATGACAAGAGTGATACTCTAAAACTAAACTAGTGAAAACAATTGTGATAAGACAGGATATTTATTTATTCTTTTTAATACAATACAGTTTTATTTTCACAGAATTAATGTATGTGCAGACAAAACATGGGATTTCTGTGAACTAAAATTAAGTTTTAAGTGCACTGATAAATTGTTACTAAAGTTTTTTTTCTGAAAATAAACATCACACCATCCTTTCATATAATAAATATACACACACATATATATATATATGGGGACATTTAAAAAAAATAGGTCCTCCCTTACGTACTGTTTACCAAGTATGTGAGAGAATCCACAATGGCTGCCACAGTCACAGTGGTCTGTGAAACATGGCAGGCCCCTGGAAATACATATAGAGGTCTTCATATTTAACAAAATCACAATAATTTATTCTTTACATGCATATCTTAATTTAATTATAATTAATGTTTGAATGAATGATGTTCATTAAACATATGCAAGTATGTATGAATACAGAATTGGTCATGTGGAGACTGACAAAGATTGAATTCACTGCTGCAGGATGTTTTACAGTGACGGTATAAACACAATGTTTTGCTTTATTCTAAGATGAGAGGTCACAGGGTCTTATTTCTATCTGGCATGAGGTTCCTTTAATTTTCACCTTAACAATGTGATATTGAACATGAGTGATTTCTTGCAGATAACTGACATATAGTATTATGTACACTGTAATGTGTGATATTTTTATTGGCAGCTTTGAGTTTTTCCACAGGTCAAATAGCACTGCAGGAACGTTCATTTTGCATCCCCTGCCAATTTAAATGCTGTGCATCTCTCCCTGTGAGCCAGCGCTCCTCCATCTCATTCCTTTGTTGCACTGGGGCTGAACACTATGTTAACCTAGTAATTGGCACTGGGCCTTCCCCATTATATGGCTTTCTATTGAGCCGTTCTACATGACTAGTTAAAGAAGATGGCATGAAGATTAATGAAGTCCAGCTAATACAGGAGGGGGGTACCTCTCCAAGATTTCCACTGAGGAGATAGCAGAGACCAGCAGTCTTCCCCCCCCACTCAGCCGTTTCTGTACACCTCTTTTTTATTGCCTGTTTTAACCCGTGAACTCTGGGCCTTCCACTTGTAAAGCAAAGCCACCACAGCGTCCTGGTTTGATTGATGCCACTACAGCAGTCAGTCTTTTCCCTTTGAATTGAAAGGCCCAGCTCTCCAAAATAGATTTTCCAGCACAATTCACACCGGGTGCCAGCAGATAGAATGGAAGGGCAGCCATTTATGCAGTTTCATTTAAAACCATGTGGTAGCTGACGTGTTCATTCACTTTTGGCAAATGCCCCTCTGGATAAGGTCTATGGTCATCACTTTTTCTACAGTTGAGAGGGTTTCATTGTTGATGTTGAGCCGCCGTGAATCCATGAGTAGAAAGAAAAGAACTGCTGAGACCTTTTAATGCATGTGTTTGTGGTGGGTATTAAATGTTTTGTAGCCTAAATTATATTTATTGTAGCCTTTATTATAATTATTATTGTTTATTTGTTTTGAGGGTTAGGGTATGTCATTTCTAGGCCACAGCAGGAATCTTCTTGGTTTGTTAGGTACTGAACCAAAATAACAGCTGTAAAAAGGCAAAACGTGTGCTAAATAGCTTCAAATAAACCTAAATACAACTGCATTTACCAAGAAAGTATGTTATGTCCTTAACAGTGAGACAGTAATATGTCACCCAGCCGTGACTGTGGCACATTGATGGCTGCACACACTAGAATCTGGAGCTGCTCAGATGCAACACATGTGAAAGGTTGACTGCAGTTTGTTCTTTGGGTGCTCTTGTAATCAGATAAATTAACCAAAGCTATCAAAAGATTGCAATAACACTCAACGCTGCCATAAACCTAAGAGCTGCAACTGTGGTGGGGGCTTTATGACAGACGTCACTGGAGCATGCTGATTTATTTATGCACCCCTGTCCTATCGATCTTTCGTACTGAGGTCTAACTCTGCCTCTCAAGAGAGACCTCTCAGGCCAGGTTCTCAAACAGCTACCATCGAAATCAACTCCAGAGCACCAGGATATTGAATGTGTCTGTCTGTATGTGTGTGCGTGTGTGTATGTGTGCATGTTGCTGGTTTTATGGCCCCCGACGTGACAGTGAGTGGCAGTGTTTTTCTTTTTTTTTTGTATGCGTGCATGTATTCCTCTGGTGTTTGTGTAACATTAGTACATCAGGAAAGAACGCAGCTAATGAAATTAAATAGAAAGCATGTGTGGGTAGCAAAGTGACCCGTATCCCGTTTGTGCATGTAATCAATATTATAGCTTGGCCTCTCTCAGTTGTTACTTTAATCAAGAACAAGCTCTACCTCTCTTAATCGCTTGGTCCCAAGATGAATGTTTCACAAATGCTGCTAAACATATGCTTTGATATATGCACCTGATTGGTGTATATAAAATATGAGGGCTCTCTTTTTCAATTGGTTCTAAGGAATTGTATAATTTGGATGGAAAATTAATTATTCTTACATACAAGGACTGTTAAGAATCTCTCTTTTTCATAAAGACACCTTTTTGCCATTTTAATCATAAATGAAAAGTATGACACATAAGGGCACCCAATCATATGGTGCATATTGCCTCATCCTTTTAACAAATATGTTTCATAGCCCTATTAAAAGGGGTCTTCATCTGTCCTGTCAAAAGGCCTAGCAGGGTTTTTTAGTTTAATTACACTATCCAATTAAAAAAAAACTCAGCCACATTCTGATCCGCCTCTCCTTGGGTTTGAGTGGATATGACATTTACAAGGCTCGCCTTTCAAGCAGACAATGCCATGATTGATGAGGTGCAGACGCTATGAAGGAGGCGATTGCCATGTGGAAGCAGTACTTAGTGCACTTTGATTTATTTATCATCTGTTTCTGAAGCAAGGCTGCGTGTTCCAGGTCCACACACTGCTAGGTGAGGCTGTAGGTGGACTGTAGCCTTGATGCTCTCTTCTCAGAGAGGTATCCCTGGAAGACCTTGAGTGGCAGTATCTTAAGGAAAATCAGCCTCCGAATTGTTGTCCTCATTGCGTGATGGTGTTGAGTCCACTTAATATTGCTGTTATTGACACTGACATGCTGTGGTCAACCAGCAGGGGCCTCTTGTTTGCTGACTCTTGCTGTTTTGTGTGTTTAGAGAATGATTAATTCGTTCAGGAGGGGAATAGCCCTATTCAGTTCACAGATGGATGCTTACGAGTACAAGAGAAAGGCTCTGAGCACAAGTATTTATTTTGCCTTTTTGTCAGAAGTCTTTGTTGTAAATAAGTACATACTTCTAGTCAGATCTTAAAATGTTTTTTGTCCACTGGAATGTTTTTTTTTTTTTTGCAGAATGATGTCTGAGAGGACTAAAAAAAATGATAAAACATTGTGTTAGTCATTTTGCAAGAACTTCAATATCATATTTGATTTTCATTAAACAAAACCATTCTAAAGTCCTTTGTACAAACCCCACCATCAAGACATTTTAGCACAGATTCATGGTCTGGTATCCTGTTACAAAACTCACTTTTCTAAAGGAGACGGTATAACATCTTGATTGGAACATCTTGAAAAGCGCAGCTGCATTGAAACTCAGTGAGGCGTGCTCACTCTCTGCAGCAGCAGCACCAACCTCATCAGAATCCACTGATGAACTTAGCCTCTGACATCTCTCTTGTCTTCACACTTGTATGGCGATGGAATAATTTAAAGCAATATTTTTTTGAGCACAAATACTCTGGTACGGGTTCACGAACAGTTAACTGAACCTGGCTTTCTTAGTGATGTCTTTTACTTTGAAAGTAATTACAAAATTCACACTTTTTACAAATTGCATCAGTTGACTCAGAAAACAACCGATTTCTTTCTTTTCTCTTAAAAAGAATCTTTTTTGACAGCTTGAAAGGAGAATGAATGCAAATCAATGTGAGTGAAGTCAAAGGTAAAACTGTGAGTCAGTGTTATCTTTTTGTCCAAACCAAAAGCACTGAAAACATTTTTGAGACAGAAACCGTCTGAAACCTTAACATGGTCTCCTTCATCTCAGTCAGACTCAGCAGTGATGGGTGGCACTGTTAACGCAGCGTGATGATGGTCAGCCCTTGGAGGGGGAGCAAGGGTGAGCCACCTTTGTTGTTTATGCGCTGCCTCCATGGCAGCCTCTTCCATACACAGACTGAAGGGGGGAGTCAGGAGACAGATGCTTAACGACTCCCTCAAGGCCACGGCTCCGGCCCTTATCTCATCCCCAGTTTGTGCAGGTTGCCATAGTAACTGACCTGAACACTTGAAAGGATGAGTAACACTACAGTGTATATTGGCCCACAAGCTTCAAGAAGAATTTATTGAACACGTACACAACTAGAGCCTGATATAATGTTGGGTTAATGTGGTAATAATGTTCATTGCTTGTTTATACATGTGCACTTTGAAACACACAGAAAAAAAATAGAGATTGCAAATCTTCAGAATTAAGAACATTGAATTTTTGTACATGTAATAATAACTCGAGTTGACTTACAATGAATTCATGCGGGAAAAAATATATTGTCCACAACTTAACAAAATGTAAGTCAGTTTAACATGAGCCTGTGTTTAATGCACACACAGGTCATGTTACAAGGTGATGACAAAGAGCAAACAGTGAGTAAACACTGAGTTATGTCCTGAACTGACATCAACACGCAGAATGATGACATGTTTGTAAATGATTTGTTTTTGGCTTCATTAGGGTGCCACAAGCATTTTAGTGGATTTAATCAAACACATAATGTTACCCAGAGCTATACTCACATTTATTATAGAAAATTACCAAGTACAATCACACAATAAAATATGTTGTATATGCTGTCTCATTATATATATATATATATATATATATATATATATATATATATATGTATATATATATATATATGTTTTAACAGAACTTCCCTGGAAGACCAGTGTAAAAATGTCTTTAAAAACAGAAGAAATTCTGCCTTGTGTACAATAATGTGGAAAAAAACCTCAGCAGCGTCTTTGTCAGCATAGTGTCCATGTGTAGTCACAGGCTAGGCCTTGAAGAGCAAACTATACTAACAAGTACTGTCTGCACTGTTGCTGGTTGCACCAGCATGTGCATGGTGGTGATCAGACAGGTGTTTTGACATCTCCCTCTCTCCTCTCAGAGAAACATCTGGCACTGCTGCCAGGCCTAATTGTAACAGTATTTTGCAGGCTGTCAGTAACCTGGACACTAACAAGCAAAACAAAATTATAATAATGACGCAAGTAAAGGCTTTTACTGTTTTTCTATACTGAATATTTCTAGAAGCAGAAACATGTAGCTTCTTCAGCTGTAATTATCTGTTCCTTGTTTGACTTACCAAAGCAGTTTGAATCAAATGTGTAATATTTACTTATTTGTGGAAGTGCTTACATTTTTCACACAATGCTTTTTCAGCCACTTCTCAGCAGTCAACGCAACAGCAACCCATTTTACTGCTGTAAATCACCTTGTTATTTCAAACTCATGAATCTTTTTTTAATTAAACTACCAACGTTAAACTGCACAGCATATACTTCAAAATCATAGTGACAGACCCTCAAGAGCAGGGCTCTCAAAGTGCCAGCCCAGGAGCCCATCCAAAGACGTCTCTTTCCAAACGGAAAAACGTGGATGATCAACACATACGGTTAGAAAGATGGACACTGCTATATTTTTATGAAATCCAGTTTAAATGCCTGATATGTAAGAAAAAAGTAATCGTCCTCTAGCAACATCTTTTCCATAAAACACAGAATACAGTACAAATATATTCAGTTAGTACAGTACAAGTTATTAAAGAAAAAAAAGATACCAGGAGTAATGTTTCCATCATTCAATCTGAGCCGTGCCCTGCCACCTTAACAAATCCTTAGGCGTACAATAATGTTAATCTACTTTGATAAATGATTGATTTGAACTAAAAATTATGGATTATATTGTGTTTTTGATTGATTTAAAATTTACCCTGATACATTGACATTGACAAAAATACCTAATTTTAACAAAAAGCTAAGATTATTAGGTATTTTTAAAATGAGAATAACTTCATTTAAAACCACTTTGGGTGGTACTGTTATGAGGTTAAGTAAACAGCAGGTTAGTTAATATCAAACACTGACAGTTTATCAATAACATATCATGTCCAATATGAATTACCATATACTGTACTAATGAAATGTCAGGTGTTTATAGAGGCTTTTAATTATGACATAATCGAACAAACAATGTGTGTGAGTGTGTGTGTGTGTGTGTGTGTGTGTGTGACAAATAGAGAATGAACAGTTTTATAAATGTAGACAAAGGGTGTTAAGCAGAACCATGGCAAAGAAATTAAACGACTACAATAAAAATGGTATGAGCCATTTTACGAGTGACAAAAGATGCTTACTTTTACAGCGTCCAGAGGACAAATTCCTGTGGCAGTTGTAAGAAACAATTACTTAAATAATTGGGCTTTCAAAGAAAAGATTGATTGTCTGAAAGCTGTTTTCTGTGGAGAATCCATTAGGGGAAACCATTTTTTCTGGCTCCTTGACATAGTGTTTTTATTAATTTCTACTCGCAAGGATGCATGATTCTTTGGTTCTTTTGCTGCTCTGTCACTGGTCTCTGTGATGAACTATGCTGCATGGGGAAAAGTCATCAGATGAACAATTTAGATTCAACCTGTGATTTACTGTGGCTATACATATCTATTAATTGAACATTTTTTTCTTCCAGTTTAGGGGCATGCATAAGAAGCACTGGATCATCTGAGTGAACTGCGATGTACTGTAAGTGTGTGTGTGTGTGAGTGTGTGTGTGTGTGTGTGGCTACAACAGCATAGCATCTTCTGTAAACTGACAAAGCTTAATTAGCACCTATTCAGTACATGCTCTTCACACTGCAAGGAGAGGCCTGGGATATGCCTGAAGGTTATCTCCCAGACAAGCTGCTCAGAGATGCTGCCTCATTCATAGTCGACCATGAGCAGCGTCAGGCAGGTCATACCCCCTCATCTTATTTTATTCCAGATCATTTTGAAGAATATATTTCCTCACATAGATCCCATTTTTAGGCTGCAAGCGATAGGCCCTACCCTTGACTTTAATACAATACTGTAAGTAACCACATGATTGATTCAGCATCTCCAGTACTCTGAGGAGGGGTGAGGGGGTGGGGGTGTTGTTAAAAACATATCACACTGGTGGGACGATAAGGCATCTCCCTGAATGCTGTTAATGTAAGGGGGGCCTGTGGCCATCTTGAGTCCCCCTTCTGTTGTGCTGATGGGAGAGAGCCACTGCCATCTGCTTCCCATCCTCCCTGTTCCCCCACCCATGGACATGGCCGCTCTCCGATGCCCTTTCTTCCAGCGTGCTTGCATTGTCTTCCGTGTCTCCTTGGAGGTCATGCAGTGTGCTAGTACAATAGCCTTAGCAGCAAGAGGGAATCCAGGCCGTTATCCTTCCAAAAAGATCCACATTGAAAAGGTGGGAAATAAAGAGCAGGTAAAATAAAAAACTGAAAAAATAAGGTGTGATACACATGATGTGTTCGGTTGTACTTCTAAAATTTTGGTTGCTAATATGAGTCAGTGGCAAATCCTTCTGCTACATGCATCATCCCATGACTCTATTAAACCTTAGGGCTGTTAGAAGTGATGCTGTGCATGGTAGAGTATTATGTAAATGTGAAGAGAGGGAAATGTATTCCAGGAAAAAAATCACTTTATTTATGTGTCCTACATCTCAACTTCTATTTCAATCATCCGGCCCCCCTCCCTCTGAGAAGGGGCCAGCAGCTTTGCTCCGGGGCAGTCTGGTCTTCTTGTGACTGACACCCTCCGTCGCTGCCCCCCCACCAGGATGCTTCACAAACAACCTGGGGGGCCCGTGTAGAATTAACTTTAAAAGTAGGGCACGGATAATTGTCTGGACAAGAAAGTGTATCAGTGCTCTGTCATGTTCAAGTTCCTGCCACTCAGCCTCATAAGGCTAATCCTGAGGAAGTACCTCACGCTGTAGGGGCAGAGTCACTCTGCTTTTTGACTTATTTCTCCACGATGGTACATACATGTTAATGCACTCCTCAGCCCAAGGCAGCTCAATATAATTAATATGTATGAAAGGTGAAAAAGGGAAGAAAAGAGGTGTTTTTGATTAATTGTTCCTCTGTGTCGGCTTTACCGTATTAATAACCAGGAGGATTAAGAAGGTCAGGACTGACCTGGTAAACATTAAAATTTCATGGAACCACTACACAAAGCTGACAGTAAAAAGACAGTAAGCGTACACACACAGGCTCTCATGCTGGCATGAATATAAATTACTCACATGGCGTAACACCAACCAAATCTGAAAAGTGTGCTGGGATGTCATTAATAATAAAGAGGCAGGCTCCCATTTATTAGAATAGTGAAAAGTCATGTTTTCTCCAATGTGGCCTATTTTAAAAATACGTCTGTGGGAATAAAAGAAGCTCTCGGTGCTTGTGTCAGAGCCGGCTTTCCAGGTCCCTGCTGGGAGGAGGTATGGCTCCTGAGCAGCTGAACACGCTCCTCATTCTAGTGGGACAGCACTGGGACAAATAGCAGAGGGAATATTTTGCAGCTTTGCATCAGCTACATTTCCTTTACACTGTGTCTCCATTCTGCTCAGGATGTAAAGATGTGGAATTTTATTATCCATTAAAATGTTATGTATATTTTTATGCTTTAAGCTATATAATGTCATAAAAAGGGAAAACCTCTTTTATGCAACATAGTGCATAAAAGATCTTGAGATTTTACATGTCATTGAATGATCCTAAGGGTCCAGGTTTATGTTTTGATTCTTGTATTAACCTTCCATTAAAAATTAACTATATTATCATCACCCTATATTTAGTCTATAATAAATTCATGTTTTATGAGCCGTCTTGGAGGAGAATTATCATGATGTTGTAGTTTAAGTAACATATGTTCCAATTTACTGACATCTACTGGATCTGATGTGGCATCAGCCATCCATTCACATCATCATCATCATTTCATGGCATGAAATTCTCTGCCTTTGGATTTTGGTGATCAAGCAGCACATGGAGCCAGAAATGAACAGGCTGCTGCTGCTGAATGGGGACTGGTGTAGGAATGAATGGGCTTTTATGCTTATTATGATCATACAACATAATGTAGCAGAGAAAAGAAACCACTGCACTGAATAATGCAGCCAATTTTCTTTGTGAGAAGCCAATTTATCTGCTATGCTAAATCCTCATATTTAAACATTTTATTAAGTGGAACCCTGTTAGCAACAAAAATACACTGAATATGAAATGATTAACGCTTGAATGCTGCAAAGAAATCCCTTTCTAACGTGTGTGCATTTTATTTCCTCTGATGACAGCATGTTGAAAGACACTAGTCTGTGATTCATTTTGCAAGAGTGGTAATTGATGGCTGATATATAACTACAGTCAAATATTTTTGGAGGTCATGGGAGATGTTTGGAATCTCTAAGGTGTTTGTTGCCAAACGATGTTGAGGGAGGTTGACAAATGCAGGTGTAAATCTTATTTTTAAAGGTTAATAGTTTAGAGAATTCTGACTCATAAAGTACAAGTTGCATTTATTCTTTTTTCTTCTAGAGTGTTCTAGTGATAAACCATTCCCCTGTGCTCACTCCAGTCATACTTGCAACAAAAAAATGGAGTTGTGTTATTGTGAGTTTGCGTAAAAACTCTTTTTTTAACATTATACATTGACGTCAGTAAAATGCTGTGTGGAGAAGAGTCATTCAAATGTCACAAAATAAAAGTGAAGTGATATCACGTACTGAATGACACCTCAGCACGCCGTACATGGAAGCAGTACCTTTCAGGAGGTCAGCTGAAGTCAGAGGGAGGGAGGGAGACTCTGGGACAAAAAATGAAGCCTTTCTGGACAGCTGCTGCAATAACGTGAATAGATGTCTCTCCACTCTGCAATTAAACCCTCCCTGATTACGTCTCTCTGGCTATTGATTGGAAACTTTCACTTAATAACCACTAACATGGTCTCTTATCTTAACCCCAAGGTCTAGCCTTCGAAGACTGACTGCAGAGATTTATGTCTGCTTCCTCAGTGACTCCTCCGGGACATTGTGTCATGTCTGTATTCCAGGAGCTCTGTTGGTTTCTGGTTAAACCACATTATTAAACTTCTTAGTTTGTAGGGAACCAAGGCATGAAATGTACAGTAGTCTTATGTGACTTTGATCATCACAGACTATGAGTTGAGTAGTTAAAAGCTGCAATAAAACTGCATCAATATATTACTGTTTGAATGACAATTTGAATCACGTAACACACTTTACTGCTCTGAAATTCACACAGCTAATAGAAACCTAAAGGGTCAACTCCACACACAAAAAAACAAATGGCACCTCACATAATGTGTCACTTACAAGGGAGATTTTATTAAAATCACATGTCATCGAAGGTGAGGGCCATTGTACACAAAGTGAAATCATCGTTCAAGTAGAAACAGAAAGCATCTGCTCTGTTGTCTGGCTCCAACAATATCACAGGGAATCATACAGGAAGAGAAACTCTGCAGCTACGCTGTGCTGTTGTGCTGCATATTAATTTGGCCTGCAAATGATAGGATTTATGCTTGAAAGTAATAATTACAGATACTGTGATATAAAAAAATGTAATGCTTGTCATTGGTCATGACCATATTTATATGTGCTCACATCATGAATCATACCAATCTTACTGTAGAAAATATTATGCACAATTCCTTACAGCTTTTTATAAGGTTGCCATTAGAACAAAACTATGTCTTGTCTTCCAGAGGGAAGTCAGAGTGAGTGTGTCTGGGACAGTTCCAAGCCGCTGTTTGTTCCAAAAGCAACATTGACTTGTATAAGAAATTCACCCTTCACAGCTCACGCCTCTGAATCATACACCTGTTTGGTTTTAGTGTGCCAGTCTTCCTCACCCGCTCTTCGCTCAGCCATGTGAACACAGCGCAGGTTGTCCACAGTACTGCCCTTAGGCCCTGCAATGTGTTCATAGCCTGGGCTGGCTGGCTGGCTGGATGGGTAGGTGCATGCGGGGGGAGAGAAAAAAGGGGAGGAATTAAATAAATAATAGCATGGCCTTTCTCTGGGTGAGTAAGCAAAGAGGGAAGCAGAGTTTTCAAGTGCCCTTTTATTTTCTGGAGCTTAGAGCCCATGCTCTTTTGGTGAATACAAAGCTTAAGGGGATTTAGCATGTTTGCTGAGTAAAAATTTGAAATTTGATAATGTGAAATGGGCAGTGGTCATTTGAACATGTTGAACAGAGGGGTATTATCTTTTAAACTGTATGTATAGATGGTTGGTTTTCTGTTCTCTCTGTCTGGCGTCTGATCTCCGGCTAACTGCTGCATTCATCAAAGGCCTAGTCAGACACACAGAGACAATAGCTAATGAGTAGGAGCTCCCAGTTGGGCTGATCCAGGCTTTGGTGCTCCAGACAATACAACAACATCTGTGCTGCTGAGTGCTGGTGTGTGCTGACAGAAGCGTCCCTTAGAGGGAAAATGGCGGGGGGGATTCTGGACATGCAACCCTCCCTCCTACATTCAAGCCCTCTCATCACCCATCTGTAAAGGGTCTTGACACGTGGAGGGGATGTGTGCTGTAAAAAACCATGATCTATTTTTCACCCAGGTATACAGCCTGCACAAAAACTCGAATCTCCCAACTAAAGAAGCATTTAAAATGTCCAGGATTTTGAGTTACCTCTGGAAGAAAGATGAGGGAGGAAACAGGTGTGGACCTCCCTGTGGATAGAACTCCTCAAGGGGAGGGTTAGCAGTGACTGGGGCTGCATGGATCCCTCCCCACAGGGAGAGTGGTGCACATAATTCAAGGAAGATGCTGGTTTCTCTCATATACAAAATTAGTTATGCTGAGTCGTGACAGGCCAAGCATGAACAAAGAGGGCTCAAGAATTGCAGGACAACATTTAGGGGAGTATCTAATTGTAAACATGCAGGTAGAGATAAAGAAGGTCTGAAAACAGGCACGTCTGCACACTCACTCCCACCAAGGCGGTGACCCATCAGGAGGACAAGGTGTGCCTGGTAATTAAAATGCAATCTCTGCTGCTGTGCCCCCTGGAGTGGCAGTGGCAGCAGACTCACCCAGGAGCCTGGGGGCGAGAGGTGCCACCTGCACTGCCACACCACCTGCGCCACCACTGCCTCCCTTCATTAAGCCTAGTACAGTGTCTGCCCCCCCCCCAACACACACACACAAAAAAAAAGCCTGGTCGTCATGGGCCCTGGTAAGGCATCGCTTTATTAGAATTAATGTGGCACTTCAGAGGAGAGTGTCAGTGTGGCAAGTACCTAGGTACCAGGAGAAAGAGTCCCCAGCTCTCCTCTGTCACATTGAATAAAGGCACCACAGCCAGCCTAGAGCTGAGATGAGCATGGACAGCACATGACAGAAGTGTTTTCCAGGGCCAAGGGAAAGTAAAGTATTCTTTATTCAATCTGTTTTTATGTTTACAGGATGAGCTATTATATTGTACATGGAGAAGATCATCGCCTTGAAGAGAACATAACAGTGTGAGACAGAGCGACGTGTCGTTTAACAAAAACTGGACATTCAACAAAGCTCGCCGCAGAACACATGGGACAGTTGGAGAAAATGAATATGAAAGGGCTCTTGTACAGTGGAAAGGCAGCAGCCCTCCACTTTCTGCTTTTTGAATGATGTAATTGTCAACATGATCGGATCAAGATTTAACACATGGATGACACCCAGCTTCGTGTTTCATCCAGGCCACAGGTTTAAGGTGCAGTCAGGTTCCCGATGATGTCAGCATAGGACTTCACACTATAAAA
Source organism: Parambassis ranga (assembly GCF_900634625.1). Classification (NCBI taxonomy): domain Eukaryota; kingdom Metazoa; phylum Chordata; class Actinopteri; family Ambassidae; genus Parambassis; species Parambassis ranga. Next base: position 638,184 of record NC_041030.1, on the reverse strand, counting down.
CTGTTATATCTATATGTTATATATATACTATAAATCTTTGCCAATATTGTCACAATAAGTTTGCTTTTGTCATATACCAGGAAATAAAACAAAACTGTGGCATTTAACAATTAAAAATCTACATGCTGTGTGGCAATGTCCAGAAGGGGGTTTGTAAGAGCATGTTTCAGATGTTGTTAGCTGCATGTTCAGTCATTTCTGCAAGGATAAATGGAAAAGGAGGGGTGGCAACACTGATGCTACTTGTAGTCAGGCAGCAGGGGAGGGCATTAAAACCTAGTTTGCATCACTCAGCGCCTCCAATTAAACACAAATAACCAGATACAAGTTCCTGTCTTCAGATGTGTTTTATGAGCTCTTGGGCAACTGGGGAATTCTCCAAAATATACTGTACATCTCACCGCAGTTTGGCTATCTCTACTGCATGCCTCAGTTCATTAGTGTTAAAAATGGTAAGCATTTTACAGCCAGATGTACTTTTTAGTTCTTATTAGCTTCAGATGATGTTGTTTAAGGGGCATATGAGGCTTCCAATTAAAGCTGCAGAACACTTAAACAGAAGTTTCTCCAATATTTTTTTTCCTAGAGTTAGAGGCAACTTTTTCTAAGCCAGCGGCCTAAGTGTTATCAAAGGCAGACATCAAAAGACACACAGTGCACACATTGCTTTATGAATCCTTAAGACAAAATCTCACAGGCTTGAAATGAAGAGAGAAATGAACGGTTTAGTTGCGATTAGTAGGGGTTGTGGTACACAAAGGAGTCCTATTGGCAATAGAATCAATAATATTTCAAATTCATTACACTTCAGCAGAGTAATTATAAAAAATATGAGAGAAAGAAAGAGACGTAAACAGACAAAATGCCAGCTCATTAGGAAAACATCGTCATCAATTGAAATTTAACATGTGCAGCCAATATTTAAAACACAAGGGGACCTTAGAATGAGACAGATGTCTTGATGGGGGCTGCCAGCCTTGTAGTGTGTGTGACATCACTTACAGTTGAGTTAACAATAAAACAGTATTTATCTAGATTTTAAAGTAGTAAAACTACTGTCAAGTGTTTTAACCCCTTAATCAAAAACTATTAATTAATATTTAACCTCCATGAACTCTATGTCCATGTTTGTGATTGTGAAAATTTCTCTGGGAACAAGCATTTCCCAGCACAGGAAGGTGCACTGAGTCCAGGCTGTGCTGCACTCCCAATCCCCTTACAGTGCTGTCACTATTCATTCATGGCCTGCCCTTCCTCCTCGCGCCACAACCTCAACAGGGGCATCGCTCATGATAGAAAACAATGAGCATGATTTGCGAACTCTCGCCGTCTTTGTAATTTCATCAGTGTAATGGGATTATATTTCAAATCACCACTCCTTTGTTCATTACACATTTAAACTCCTCTGACAGACAAAAACTTAAATAAAATGTGCATGTCAACCCTGGTTGACTTTGCCTGCTCCCACACTTGATTAGACAAACAGTGCACCGAGGCTGTGGAATGGTGGGAAATAATGTGCTCATTTATTCATTTTTCAGACAAGTCACAATAGATTTTTAAAGACTAGCGTCTGACCTCCCTTAGGTACTTCTTGCTTAGGGGGTTAATAAAGCTTAACGCTGTTGCGCTCAAGCACCACGACAAGGAGTGCGCCGAGAAGATGCCTGTGATGAAATAAAGACAGGACCAAATCAAGAGTCTCGGAACGCCTGCTTCAAGAGAGAGGAGAGAGAGGAAGAGAGAGGGTGTCGGGGGTGGTGGTGCCGGCGGTGTCAGTGTGGGGTGAGGCTGGAGAAAGAGACTAGTATTCCGCTTAGATTCCAATTCCACAGGTCTCTGAGGGACAATTAAACCAAGTGAGGAAGAAGTGCTCTCTTTTTCAATGCACTGGGGCGTGCATATTAGACGCTGCAACCATGGTGATACACTCACACACAGAAAGGTCTGCCAAGATTTAAACTGGGAAGCTTGCAAAAGCAGCCCTGAAAACTTCTCACTGACATTTTAGAACACAAAGATCTGAATAGTCCTGCAGTATAATGTCAAGTTATGTGGAGTTAAAGGATGAAAGAAATATGTGCTTGTGAAAGAAGAAACCAAGTAATTTCTGGAGTTTTGAATTGCATGTATGCATAGCCTATTAAGTAAGCATCCACACAGCCTTGGATGTGGTGAAAATGTCAAAGTTTAGGCTGCGAAAGAGAGGGAGCCTGTGCAGATGTGCTGCCACTACACATCCATCTTGTTTTCCCACTTAGCTCAGTGCTCTATTTGTCTGAATCTATGTCATTTTAGCTCACTCAGGTCAACGGCAATTCAACCTCCTCTTTCGTCTGAGGCACTTCAGAATCATAATGTGATGCATGTGGGATAGGAACCTGCTAAACACAGTCCCTGTCACTGCTCAGACATTGCTGGATATTAATGATATAACCCCTCCGCTTGCCTTTTCCCACTCTGCCACACTGCATCCTGCTTCCACCTGACCATGATCACACACCCTCTCAGGTAGTGTCCATGATGTGTCACAGCATTAGGCTATAATCACATCTCCAGAAATAGTGGTTAAAAAAAATAACTATTCACAATGTGGAAGAAATAGTAACAAAAGGATTTGTTGAGAACAGTCAATATTTCATACTTTTGCTGGGCTCAGCCTCGTTTCTGCAGCTCTCTGCTGGGTGCCTCTTGGGAATGGAGAAAATTACATCCTACCTGATAATTAGCAAAGTTCAGAGCAAACTAAAATCTGCCCCACTCTCTTAGCTCCCCACCACTGGCATTCTCTTAGCAACTAATTAAGTCCGCCTCTGAGGTTTTTCAGACAGCAATGGCGTTGGATGCTGCAACAGCAGAATTAAAAAACAGGGAAAGGGAAAAGGATAGAAATGAAGAGTGAGAGTTCTTTTTTAAAATATTGTTTCTGTTTCATACAGAGGAATAAAATATGACAATGGTATTCCTGGAGGGAGTATTATTATTTCACACATGGATGCCTTCTTCAAATAGAAATAACAGCGTTGGCTGCCATTATGCATGGTAGCAAATGGCGAACACTGCCCGTCCATTATGTTCTTTAATTATTGTAATGTCATCATCCATATCCAGCAATGTTGCAAAGGAAAATGACCGGCAGAGCACACCGGACGGGTATAAGATGCACATCTACACACAGCTGATTAAAGTAGAAGAAAAGTACATTTCAATTCCAGGACCAGCAGGACCAGGCTTATAGACGTGACATTAATATGAAACATATATGGTCAAAGAATGGGAATTTATGTATTTGTTATCCTCATATAAGACTAGTTAGGTTGTCTCAATTATTTCAAGTTTTAGCATAGCAGGCCAAAAAAATAAGAATTTGTGAGAAAGCCTGTGATTCAAGCCCCACAAAAATAGAAGCTAATTGTAATCTGTCATAAACCTTCAGTTAAACTCAGTACAAGTTGCTCATTAGAGACGCTTGAGCCACTGGGCCACTGATGACTAGCAGTGTAAATGGAGTCAGCTTTTAAAAGGCAACTCAACTAGCCTCCTTGATAAGGCTCTGAGTTGCACTGAGACTGTTTGTGATGTGCAATCCATGAGAGACAGAGGAAGCAGGCAGGCAGGCAGTCATTATTTTCTCCACAATTACCTGAAGTCCTTGATAACAAGCAAAAAAATGCCATATAATTAGAAAAACACCAGCAACACCATTATTGTCAGGAGAACACAACAGTATAATGAAGCAATTATAAATGAGCAGCTTTGTGCTTGTCATTAATTTCTGCTTTTAAGGATGTGGAGATGAAGCATAGCTAAACGTCAGAACGAGCAGAGAGGATGTTCACCACTCTGGGTCGCTGTGTGTGTGTGTGTGTGTGCGTGTAAATGTGTGTGTGTGTGAGGGGTTTGCGGCACCGACAGACCTGCAGAACTCCTGGTGATGAGTCTCACCTCGGAGGACAAAATGTCCACTGGGGTACACTTTAAACACATTACAATAACCCTCTATCATGCAACCAAAGCTTTCAGTCTGAAGTGTGTGTTATATGCATAAATATGCACAGATGAGGACAGATTCCACTGCGGCCAGAGGCAGCTGAAGAACACCACGTTGCATTCAAGTTGTTTATTTTGCATCAAGTGCAAGATGCTCAGTTACTAAATGAAAGGTAATGAGGAAAAGTACATGCTGGGCGAGGAGCTTGCCCTTTTCACACATCATCACAAAGATTGATCTCTCCTTCTCTTTCTCTCACTCCGATGTAGTCTCAGCTGAGAGATACTACATTTGAAATTCATGCATATTTTCCTTTGAAATGTATACTGGGCTCCTGATGCTGCTGCCCAATTAAGTAATGTGTTGCATTTCATTAAAAAAATCCTCCCAACCACTGAGTGGATTAGAGATGTGTCTTTTTATTAATGAGCCTTTTTCCCTCTTTGATTTCTCCACATATTGAGATGAGTGGAGACAAGCTGAAATCCCAGTTTCCTGCCGATGTGTCAGGACTATGTTCAGCTCGTTTGCTGCCGTTAAAGCGTCAAGGAGTAAAAAAAGGTGAACAAGAAAGACACTGAGTGAGTGAAGTCATTCCGCTTGGTATACACTGAGTGTTGAACTCTAAAGCATCGTCCTCTTCAGTTAGAAATGCCATCTTATTAACACATCCTACAGCACACTTCATCATATTGTCTTGAGAAGGCAATTGTATGGAAGGAGCAATTAGGACAGAGAAGCTGTGAGGTTGCCATTATTTTAGAATTTAATGACCACGCAATATGGAGCTAGATGTAGAAATGAGGGCTACAATACTACAATTATGCATAATCTGGCAGATCTTACAGCACCCCCCACACTCCTCTTTCCATGCGCCTTGAATAAATTTACATGGAAATGCATCTCTGCCTAATTTATTCAGAAAAATTAGAATATACATTATAAATATTTCCATGGACGACACCAGCAACATGCAGTTGGAAATTTAATGACTTATTTCTTTGTATTCATGCTTATGGATTAGAGGGTGGGGGGTAGGGGTGGGGAGCTCTTCTGGTAGGGTAAGAGAAATTAACACACACACACACATATATACTGTATATATATGTCATTCATATAGGAAAAGCAAGCTTTCTCTAAAATAGAGACACATAAGATAACATGGGCTCTGTGTGCCTATTTGGTTTTATGTGAAATCAAGTATGTGTGTGTGGGTGTGTGGGTGTGTGTGTGTGTGTGCCACTTGTGGTAGCAAGACGCATGATTCTGAACACAGCCCAAAAACAGGGATTATTGACACGGATGCTCTACCATTAATAAGCGGCCGTATCCTTTGTGTTCGGGGTCGCCATTGCAGCAGTTAACTATAACTTGTCAAGGCTGCTGCAGCCGTACAATGCGCACCTCATGCATCTCCTGTCAGCAGGCATAATTTCTGGATGCTGGCATGCCACTGATTTCTGCATAAGTGATGTGAGCCTTCTAGTAGAGTTAGGAGCACGAGTCTTTTGCCATTGAGAGATGTTCATCATTCTTGATCTAGCTCTGTCAAGACCTGGTGTTTTAGTGCCTCTCACGATTAGGCAGAATTGACAGGCCAAGAAGGCAGTGAATAGCAAAAATGTGAGGAACTAAGGGGGTGTGGTGTATGCTGTAGGGTGAAGTGGAGTGTGGCCGCCATTTAATCTACAATTTATCAGTTTAGGCTGCACCATGTAACATCAGGGAGATTACATTCTGGTGAGAAGGGGCTCCACCTCCCCTTCCCCTCCTCCTCCTCCTCCCCATCCTCCTCTCACATGCCTCCTAATGTTGTCTGATGGTAGAACGCAGAGGACAAAGAGGGAGGACTGTCTTTATTGTCTCCATTATTGCTTCTGAGTTCCCTTAATTAATATATAGCTTTGAGGGATTCCTCTGTGACTAAGGTGAGACATGCTGCTTCTTTTATTGGAGCTGTTTGTCATAAAGAAAAAGTGGACCGTATTTTAACATGCACAAACACACACACACTCCACCAGTGATGGCTGCACCTGACCTCTGACAACACTGATTACGTTGGGCCAATAAGTGCTTGATTGCCGTTTTTCTGTTGCACCGCTTTATTGATGTCATTTCAGAAGTGATTAATACAAACTGGTAACTAGCTGTAGCATATAGCACTAAATATATCTAATGGACCTTGAATTGTGATTATTTTTGTAACATTATATATTGATAACAAATAATGACATTGTATTAAATATGCTTGCATAGGACAAAAAGAAATGTAGCTCAAGATGAATATAAGTCTGTATCATCATTTTGATTATAGGTACATTGAGCTCTGAGGTGATTCTTTATATTTAAAATATTATTTTCCTCAACCTTTGTGCTCCTAGCACACTTTCAAAAGGCTCTGGTGGTCTGGTAAGGCTGGAAACAGAATTTTAAAGACACTGGCTTACACGAAGGAAACCCATGGCAGCCTGATATTAAAATGGTTCAGGAGTCAAGTAGAACAAGTCAAGCTGCTTGAGGGCAAACAAAAGAGAGAGGAGGAGAAGGGAGAGAACAGGTCGTTCTTAAAAGCTAATGGACTGCCAATTGTCATATTGTAATATCTTGAAAATTATAAAACATGTTTGTCTCATGTGAGGACTGTACCATTATTCTTTGTCACTGTTGATCTAAAATGGTAAACAGATCTGAATGGTAAACAGATCTGAATGGTAAACAGATCTGAATGGTAAACAGATCTGAATGGTAAACAGATCTGAATGGTAAACAGATCTTTTTAGGATTTTTCTTTTTGGATGTTTTTGAATTTTAAATATGTCTACCCACTTTTTTATTCTGTTTTTCTACATCTTGGTAACCTTTCTAAAGTGTGAACTGGCGTCAGTCCACCATCCTCTGACCTCTGATCAGATCTACTGCAGCTCACAGTGATATCTACCTGAAGACTCGCAGCTCATACAGAGACACATTTCTGTGTCTGCACATTCAGCTAAACATCTACAATAAACCTCGTCTCTCCATTGTTATTATTTGTGTACTAGTACTTCAGGATAGGATAGTAAATGAGTGGGCGCTCATTGCCCCTTCATGATCACCAATAAAGCAGCCTTTATTAAGCTCCCTTGGATCCCAAGGGTTATTTTCTAGACATTCCCAGGAGGAAGTATGGCCCGCTACACTTATCTGCACAGCCTCTCTCCAGCGACAGAGAGCTTGATCCATCCTGAAAGGGGGATTGAACTCTCACAAGATGAAGACATGACATCTTCAGCTTACTTGATGTCAATGATAGGACAGCTCACTTGTAGTTCGGGCATGTTGCCAGCCAGCTCTCCCTGGGTCCTGAATGTTGTCTCTGAACAGAGGCCAACGACACAGATGACATCCGGGGAAGCCCATCACCTGTTGCTTAAGGACAGAATAATCAAAGTGGGTCATGCCAGGACGCTGGCCTCACAGCAGGGCTGATGTTTTCATCCTATGCATGTGTGTGTTTTCTGAGACTTGTCAGGCAGAGCTGAGCTCTGAAATCCACCCCAGTGACAGAGATCATCAGCATCAGCAGCAGATCTTCAGCCCAGATCATGTTCACAATGAGCGCTATGCCAAGCAACCACACCACAGCACTGTCCAGCTGTGCATAAAAAATGCTGCCTGCCAACCAATTTCTGAATTAGGAAACATCAGCATGAGCACCATGAGCATTTCACCAGGCAACAGAAACAAAGGCCAATTTTGATATAAACAAATAGCAGCTTTATTGATTTACATGCATCTAGAAAAAATACATGTTATTACTGCCCTTAAGGGTTTTTCCCTGACAATCCGCACGTGACACTTTCCTAACAATATTACTTAATTGCAACCTCAGTAAAACATGTACGCTCAGACAAAGAGGGGAGTTTATTGTCGAATTTATGGAAATGCAAGAAAGAGGCCTGTGTTAGTTGTAGAATACACCTGCACTTGTCAAGGTACTGAAGTACGTAGGGTAATTGGCTGTTGATTGCTGCCATTAACATGTGATGGCTAAGTGCATCTAATTCCTGTTCCATTGCCACGGTTCAATTTGATGTCACCACCCACTCTTTCTCTCAAAGGTGATTAGCCCAGCTTGTGGAAATTCTTCTTTTTCTAATGATATAAGCAAAATATAGAAAAGGAGTGATAGCCTCAGAACAACTGTAATCGACACGTTTTATGTAATAGATAGGCTTTGTGGTGAATAGTAAAGAAAGCATGGGGAGTGGTACTTATTCTTATGTCTTCTTATTTTAGGCAAAAAAAGCAACAAGAGTGATGGAATGGTCCACACATGGGGCAACACATTGGGATAATGGTTAATATAGGCTAACTCTAAATATAGACAATAATGAACAAACCTATGATGGTTTTTGTTACATGACTCAAGCATCCTTTTCAACCCTTTGTCTGTAGTTTGGCCGCCTCAGGGTGCAGAGGTTTGTTGTGCCTTAAGAGTTTTAATCTCTGCCTGCATCCTATTAGCCCTTAAGTTTTAATATGTGTATTTGACATTTTGTTCATTTCGATCATCACATCCTTTCTTCCACCTCCGCCAAGCCTTTGTGAAGACTTCCCGCCAGTCCCAGCAGATCAGCCCAGCCAAGGTCTGCAGGTAAGGACCATAGAGTCCGTGCTACGCAGTGTCTGCACCTAAGAGACAGAAAGCAGGTGCAGGCATGTGTGATGGTGCCATTTCACAGAGAAAGAAAATAGCACTAGGACTCATAAAAGTAATGCAAAGTATTTATACATTGCAGTCTGTTGATTAATGATACCACCACTACAACTAATAATAATAATAATAATAATAAAAACACATCCATATCAAACCAAATAGATCCCGTCCTAGACGGGTCCCACTGGTTTTAAATGTCAAGCCATTGTGTACCCCGTGGTGTTCTTTGTCTGGGCCGCTCTCAGATCAGATGTGCATACACGTCGTCGAGAATGGTGCGTCTGCCATCTGCAGGTCACCGGGGGTACTGCAGCACTCATATACCGTGGACATCACGTAGCCTATATTCAGGATGAATATATATACGCCTTTTACAGCTGCATGGTAACAAATTTTGTGTTTATTTTGCATCCAACCCAGCATAAATAGCTGCTTTAATCACAAGAATTACAGGTAATATCCCAGTCTGCTGCGAATGCCAAATTATGCGCTATAGGCCTGTTATGCTTCCAAATCTTGAATTTTCATCCATTGATTTTTAGACACCTGCAGGCATACTTTTCAAAGAATTTTAAAGGTTATTAGAAAACTTAAAGGAAGCCGTAAATGGTACGTGAACATGCTTAACCCGCATTCTCCACGTGTCATTTTAGGAGGGAGGCCCCTCTGCCTGTTCCCCCAGGTCAGGACTGCATGAGCCCCGCTGGACTGATCATCTGTTCTCCCACAGCCATCTGGGTGAGTCCTCGTGTCTTTTATGTCTTCAAGAAGCCGAACGGCATTCATGTAAAATTCAGTAGTTGAAAAAAGAAAACTCTTCTTTGTCATCATAAAAACAAATGCAGTAATACCAAGTAACTAGTGTGAGTGCACGGCACTAGCAAAGAAGCCAATAAAAACACAGCATGTGGAGCAGTTCCATTCAAAACAAAAACCAGCTCTTGCTGTATCTCAAATCAACCAAGTGCCACAATCAAAAGATCCCATTTCTGAATCTGGCCTATCTAACCAGTGGCTTATGGAACTAATTAACTTCACACACCAAAATTTGAATTTAAATTAACAATTGTAAGATACCATCAGGGGGCACAAAGCACCCTGCAAAGAAGTTTATGATAGAAAAAAAAGATGAGTATTAGAAGGCAATTGGTGCAGTAAGGAGTGCTTTTAGATGAGGGGATATCTCCAATTACAATCCACCGAAACACTTGTCAGCAGTAATGAAATGTTTGCTGAGAGGTTGCCATTTGTGGCTGCTAGATTGGATGATGCTGCTCCACTGCCCCCACTAACAATTATGTTCCATGCATAAATTTTCTTACCTTATCCTCTATTGTTTGACGAGTCAGCCAGATATACCTACAATTGTCCAAGAAGACACAGTATAATGCAACAGTGGATATATAATATTGAGGGAATGTATTTAGAGGAACCACAGAAGAAGAAAAAGGGAACAAAAACTTCTGCTTCTTTTATTGTTTTTAAAGAATTACATAATGCTAATCACAGTACGGACAAAATGGCTTCCGCCCATGTCATAATTGTGCAAGCTTACAATTAAATTTAAAATTAGGTGCAAGATGTAAAACTTAAATTTGCCCAGTCTTTCACCCCCTTGCACAGGGAGCAGAGCAGCAAAGCTGTGAGAAACAGACCATGTCTTTAGCCTGTATACACCACTGCCCATTGGCTTGCATACAATAAAAAAAATACACAATCACACAAGATTCATTTTGTATAAATGATTTGGTGTTTTGATCAGTACCATGGGGGTCGTTCTTGGCTGCTCTGATCAACTATATAAGGAGACACTGAAACACAAGCCAGGTCCAAATAATTTCATCAGATTTGTGCAGTATGTATTACCAATTAAAGTGACATCACATAAACCTAATTAGTATAGATGCATTTTGCAACTTGATTTTCCAGTGCATGGTTTTCTCATCAAATTGATGACACTGACTCTGCATGGAAGTCTACTGAACATTGTTTTTGTGCAAGTGGAGATGTATATAAAACATTTGTGATGTTGCCCATAAATGTGACTTTTCATCAGTATAAAGGAGCAAGAGTCAGGTTCTTAATTTTGCTACTCAGATATTTTAATCACAATATGGTTTTGTTAAATGACTTTAAAAGCAAAAAGTCATTTTGAAATGCACTGCTCCCTGTCAATTCTCCAGAAGACATCTATTCTGTGCAAAATAAATCAAGTTCTGATATGCAAGTATTACACAGAGAGCTTTGCGTCCTCTTGCAGGTTCAATTACTGGCCTGTGTGCAGATACTAATCCTGTTCTACAGTTCATCATGATTTACAATGTACAGACCATTCAATGACTTCATGCAAGAGGAGGCAGAGGGTCAACCAGCAACAAGCATCTCACACACACACACACTAGACAAAAACACACTCAAATACTACACAAACCACTTTAGCATAACCTGCAAGTCAGTAACATGTCAATAGTGTTGATTATTTGCTCTTCTATCCTACTGTGTATTGTGCTGTCAGGTCATTTACTGTGAAAAGTAAAGGATTATCAAAACTATAATACATGTGGCACATCTGTGCACAAAAAATGAAGCAGAGGATTTCAAAAGAAAAGGAAAAAGGTTTAGTCTTTCTGGATAATTGAAGACATGCTTATACTATAATTGAAAAGACACAATGATACTGGGATATCACATCACACCAAATTAGGGGGAAAAATAAGTGCACATAAACACAAGTCCCTTTCTTTAACTTATGAGGAGGTAGAAAGCCAATATCTAATAGTTCACTAGTTTGCTCATGTAGCATTTCAGATATAAGATTAGAACATAAAACATCAACAAAGGCTTGTGTTAATTAATGGTGATGTTACCACAACAAGCAATGCAGCAGGTCAATATCCAAGTTTCACTCCATCCCCCTGCTGTTTGACCATATTTACCCAGTGCAAAAACGGATCTGGTGCTCGGTTTCTGTGTATGGACTGATATCAGGCTCATTGGTTTTAACTGTGAGGTAGGACCTAGAATGCCAAAGGGGATATTTGTTCAAACTCAAGTCCATTAAAAGGGACTGAGCCATTACAGTCAGAGTTGTGAAGATACCCATGCTTCTGCTGTAAGAGCTGGACTGTGAGTCATGGTAAGCCCATTAGACTGTGTGCCTGTATGTGTGGGTGGTAATGCCTATGTTGGGTTAAAAAAAAAACATGGGGGGGTGGAGATCAATACGTAACTTCCTGTACAGAGCGCCCCACATTAAAGGCACTATTTTCAATGTTTCTAAAAAAATGCCACCACTACTCTGCATGAGCTGACCCTGTAAAAGCATCCACACTTAAGGGCTACTCGCTGCTAAGGTGCCTTCCTAACTCAAGCATTTCTAGCAAGTTCATTATAACATTATAACATTGCCTCAGACACTTTGAATGGGCATGATATGCATTTTCATTTTGTTAAAACTAGATAAACAAAGCATTAAGAAATAAGTAATTTTTTTATATAAATATGTGGGCCCTTATGTCCAAATTGATTTGGGAATAAGAATGAACGAGTAAACGATTCATGAAAAAGCTGCCTATGTTGTTGGATACACTAACCTTATGAGTAATATGGTAAAATGTGAACTAATCTCAGAGTTTATGAGTCACTACAACCCATCAATAATTAACACTCACTCTAAATCCCCTGCTCAAAATGCTTTTAATGAACATTATATTGTAATTTAACTGGAAGCCCTTCCCTCACACCTGGGGGAAAAAGATCAGTGATCACATCAAGGATATCTGGTCCCAATATAGGATTATCTTTTATGTTGGTTTAATGCCACATTGGTCATGTGTACCTATAGATATCCTAATCTATCCATAGACCTCCAAAGGAAACCTGGCAGAACAGACAGAAAGATAATAGGAAAAATTCAAATCACTTTTTTTTTTAACTTAATACGTTGCCAATTTTTCCCCCAATGGCCATTTTTTACCATGGCTAAAACATGGATTTGTTCACATACATACAGTGATATATACTTTGTGATCTTTCAACGTCTATGGCTATGTACAGGCTATACAAATAAAGAGCAGGCAGAGGGCCAGGTTTTATAAGCTGTGCAGAGGGAGCAGTTGGTTGGGAAGTCTCCCAGTCTCCCGGCTTCTTCCCCCGCAGTCTGCCCATACAGGTGGCTGTTCTGCTTCACTTGCGATCGTCGATGGTCTTAATGAATTCCACTGCCGCGGTGAACTGCATCCACCAATAGCACTCCTCCCCACTCAGCCGGCTGGCGTAGAAATTATTGATGTACTGAACAGTGGACAGCAGGCAGGGCGGGTTTGCCTGGAAGGGAGGAGATGTGGGGATGGGCCCACATTAGCCGCTCAAAGAACCTCATGCAACACAGTAGAGCTTATAATTATAAATATGTAAATATGTGAAATGTGTGCACACAGGTTAGCAAGACAGCAGTCTTTACGTTGCAGTGCAATTGCAGTCCTTTTATGAAAGAGTTTGTAAAGATTATTCTGAATCTTTATTAACAAGAAGTCAACAAGTGATAATTGTTAAGTGAAAATTTAAAAACAATAGCTGACTAGTATCAGTAAAAACATTGAATGCATGACTTACCCTTATGAGGACAAAGACAAGTACAGGGACAAAGTCATCTGCTCCAGGGACGGAGTCTTCATTGGCCAGACTAAGAAGATTCATGATGGTGGAACACATACGCAGTATACACTGGACCTTGTCTCGTGGGGTCTTGTAGGCATTGATGGTCCTGATCTCAGACTGTGCAGAGGGCCAGGGAGCTTCCTTTAGGTAAACCTGCAGCCACACAATTTCAACAGCTTTTTCAGATCTCTTCTATGAATACATGGGAGTGATTGGGAACAAAAAGTAATCTAGATGATACCTCTGGAATTTGAAGAGCTTTATGATTTGCCGTCACGACTTTTGAAAGTCGCTGGATATGTTCGTGGAAAAGCCTGTGTGCAAGAGAACAACTCTTTATGATAAGTTTATGATAACAGAAGAGTGCACAACTACACTTCTATATACTGTATGTTCTTACAACCTGTGTGAGGATCTTTACACCAAGACAAAAGAACTCCATTGAATTTGCATACATGTCAAAAATAAAACAGCATTTTGCTATTTCTACTTTTAGTTCAAAATCCTAGTTGAAGTAATTTGTTTGCCAATGTGGGCAACACAACTACTCACTGGTCTCTGAGACTATCTCCATCCAGATTGGGATAGAAGGCCAGTTTAAAGATGCGGTTCATAACGCTGCGCTCGATAGCCATTTGGGCATCCTGCAGCTGGTCTTCGCTTGCATACTGCCAAATGGCATCACGGGCCATGGCACCATACAAGTAGCGCAGAAAATCCTCCACTGCTGCCGTCTTGTCATCAGCTGCTGTGCACCCCTGGAATGCTGGAGGAGATCACAGAGACAACAGAGTAAGCTCTCAACAACATGCATGAAATTTTAGGTATCAGGTTATGTTTGATATAATGTATGGGCAGAAATATTTTAGAAAATATATAAATCATAAATAAAGGACGTTCAAGGTCTAAGAAAAAAAAAGGAGGGTCCAGAGCCTCAGTTCTCAGGAGGCTGCCAAGTCAACCACTTAGCAAAGGTGAAGTTACACCGAAGTGAAAATGTTTAAATACCTTTAATGAAGTCAAGCATCTTGGACTCCATATGTTCAAGAAGGAGTCGAACACAGACAGTGGTGAAATATCGGTTGGCCACCTCTTTGTCTCTCAGCACCCTCTGGAGAAGCCTCTCCAAATGAGCCTGAGAGGTCTGCAGGCCCTGACGACACCTGGTCAGATAAGCTATGTATGGTGCTCGCTTTCTAAAGGAAACACACAAAAAAACGGCACTTTATATTTCCACTGTATTGCTAGCTACCCCTCTGTAGTTGCTTAAAACAATCTAAGTTAAGATGACAAATTGAAAGGCAGAAGATTTCAGATGTACCTGTAGTCCTCTGCAATGGCAGTCAGCAGCTTTCTGCAGGTGCGGGCATCAAAGCGGCTCACACAGCGTGTGGTCTCCTGGATCTGGGCCATCTGGTTCTTATCCTGAAGGTTGATGGCCTCTGCTAGCTGGACCTTCAGGAAGCAGACGATTTCGTTGTCTGAGAGAAAGGAAGATGGAGAAAACAGAATTAGAAGACACTGATGACTGCTCACTCAGGAACACCTGGATGCTGTTATGTAATCAACCTCCATACAACTATGTAACTGATGGAAATAGATATAGATTTTAAAGGTAGGGTAGGAGATTTCATTCTGATGCACTTTTTGTTAAATTAGTGTAACTTCTCTTTACAATCCGATAGCAACCGATTAGTTCGGCAGTTTCGCTTTAAAACGAAGAATATGAATCATCTGTGGAAGCTATAAAACACTAAAAACATCAGCCAATCCTGCGAGGCGCACCTGCGCGGAGTATTGGCTGGTTGTCACTCTCTTCCTGCTCTGCGCGCACCAGAGAGGTACGTGCATGATGGCCGAAGTCACAGACTGGTTAGGAGGCGTGGCTTCGGGGTGAGCTCCGAGAGAACGGGGCGTGTGTTTACTTTCAAAATCTGGCTGACTCTCACTGAGTTTTCAAAATCTCCTACCCTACCTTGAACTCCACTTGAAAGTACCTGTCTTACATCATTACTATAGACATTACATTACCTTTCTGATAAAAA